>NC_062571.1:78884309-79505381 GCF_022837055.1 Prionailurus viverrinus
TGGGTGAGGCAGACCCGAGAGCTGGGAGGCTGGTGATATCTCTTATGTCCACTCCAGGGGGCTCCTCCTCTCTTCTTGAGGACTTGCGGTTTGTTCTAAAGCAAGCACCAGGCGTTCTAATTCAGCACAGTCGTAACAGTGAACTTGGGGGCACCGTGGCTCAAGAACAGGTGGTCCCCTACCTCCTCCGACTATGGTGCCCAGCCCAGGTGTTTGCTGAAGGCCCAAGTAGATTCTCCCCAGTTAACTAATCCTGTGAATTCCAGCTGATTGCCTTGGCGGGGAGGAAGGACCCGTGATACTTTTCCCTGCTCCCCATGACCTTGCTTAAGGATCTTCAGGATTGGAGATGGACTGACCCGGCCCAGAAACGACAAGGGAAGGAAATCAGAAAATGGGAGTCCAGGGGCGCCTGGGTGGCTCAGTCAGTTAAGCCTCCAACTTCAGCTCAGGTCATGATCTCACGGTGGTTCCGGTTCGTGAGTTTGAACCCCACGTGGGGCTCTGTGCTGACCGTGGGGAGCCTGCTTTGGATTCTCTGTCCCCCTCTTCTCTCTTCCCCTCCCCCGCTCGCTCATGCACACACACACACACACACACACACACACCCTCTCTCAAAAACAAATAGAAAAAGAAGATGAGATTCCAAATGGAAATGAAAATTTTGTGCAAGGAAATCGGGAAGCCGACTCGACACCCCTTCAGCTCCGAGAGGCAGTCGCTGTGCTGGAATCAGTTCTGCACAGAGTGGGTGAACACTGTGTTTTGTCCGCAGCTAACTGGGGCTAGCCCAAGATGTGACCTGCTTCTGTGGGATGATGTCAACACGCGAGGTGGGTGGGCAGGACTATTTTGAGACCGTCTTGGGCCCAGTCTCGTTTCCAGAGGCTCTGCTCCCAGTCACGTCACACAGAGGAAAACTCAGCCCATTCCTCGTTCAAGAGAATCCATTTTGCTATAAATTTCGAAGGGGCCTTTGTAAGTTCTCCCGGGAAATTACTTGGCTCTACGAAATATTTAATGTCTATATAGTTGTCTATAATACGAAATAGTTAATGTCTATATAGTTGTCTATATAAATATAGTTGTCTATAATTTCTTAGCCATCACGTATATCTGGAGACTTTCCGTGAAATTTCAATGTCATGAAATTCGAACTGTCCATTTCACAGATAAGGGAGTTGACAAAATGTTACATTTCAGGTGGACATTTGATTAAAACATTACTAACAATACGGTCATTTTCTTATTTTAGAGATAAGAGTTTTGGGGTTTTTTTTGCCTGGTTTTAATCATTTTCAAAGACCCTTGGGTCCAGGTGCTGTCTTTTTAGCACCTAAAAGTTCAAAGAGGCCATCACGCAGGCGCCTGGGAGGCCCTTCCCCCCAGCAACCCTGCCTGGGCGTCTCTTCCCTACAGCTCATTCATTGACCTGCTCCAAGTGCGCGCACGCACACGTGACCTCCGTGAGACCAGCCCTGACCACACCCTCCCCTCCTTGGCATCACTAATCCCTTTTACTTGGTGTGACTTTGTCATCTCCAAATGTACCGTATAATTTACTCAGTTATTACGTCTACTGTTCATTATCTGTCCCTCCCACCCCACCTCCACCTACCCCACCTAGATGGGACATAAACTTTAGAAGAACTAGAACTGGATCTTCGGGGGTTTTTTCGCTGATGTATCCCAGGTATCTAGAAGAGTGCCTGGCACTCAGTAAATACTTGTTGAATAAAAGTATGCCACAAATGTAGCTGGAGGTCAGGATAACGAGTTGGGGCTTTTTGTTTTAGGACTGGAAGCCTGGAAGGGGACAAGACCTCCTTTTGCATTATAATGCCTCGGAGATCGGCTCGCCTAAGCTTCACCTCCAGGGGCCGGAAAGGTCTGAATGGTAAGTTTGCCACCCTGAGTGCAGGTCTTTGTGAGGGCCCCTCCCCCTCATGCCCTGCCCCCCAGAATCCAACAAAACGGAGAGTGACCCAAGCCTGATCCGGAGGCAGGACCCGGGAGAGGGAGGGAGGGTGAGAAGGAGTCCAAGAGACTCCAGAGAGGAGACAGGAAGAGAACGCAGGAGGGAGGAGAGGGCCTCTGCCACTCAGAAGCAGCGACCTGGGCCCAAACCAAGGCCCTGTGCCCAGGACAGAGGCTAAGAGGAGTTGCGGATGCTAGAGAACCCCTCGCAAGCCTGGCACCTGCGAATCCTCTGGAACGTGACCTAGAGCCAGAGGTCAAGGGCAGAGCGGACACCTGCCAGGACTCCCAGGAGTTTGTTTGCCACGGTGACGCTCAGATCCCACGGCTGTGGACTGACCTACCTGCCTCCTCCACCATGAGAAGCTGCCAGAGCTGCAGACACCAGATTGTGACAGGAGCTCTGCCGGGCCCCAGATACTGCCGGGGGTGGCCGGTGGGGGCTGCTGGGACCTACAGGAAGGGAGGGATGGATGGACCTCCCTGACAGGAGAAGGAAGGGTAGTAGCCTCAGCCTCCTCCTTTCTGGGCATGCTCCTCGGTCGACTATTATTTGCCCACCAACATCTACAAAAACGTCCACGAATATGTGCAGCATCTCATTTGCGCAAGATGGGACCTTGAGGCTCCAACACGCGCCAGTCAGACAAGAGGCCTGCGTCACGTCCCCAGAGTCCCTTGAGGATTACAGAGCAGGGCTTCCCGTTATGTCCTGGCTTCCTGGGCTGGAGGGTTCCAAGGAGAAGGGCGAAGGGGATTGGAAACTCAATCCTGTGTGTCAAAGTTAAAGGGGCAAGGGATTGTCAGTCTTGGGGAAGTGGGCTGAGGGGGCCGGTGCCTGTCAATACTGGATGGTTTGGTTTTGTTTTGTTTAGCATGTGAGTGAAAGGTGTTAGTTTGGGGAATCAATTGCTTCCTGGAATTTAAAGACCAGTGAAAAGACTCTGAATTCGAGGCAGGACTACACTTCTTTCTGTTGATCAGCAGAGCTTGCTGCTGGAAGTCAGAGCAAAAAGAAAAATTCAAAAACAACTATAGTTGACTCCGTCCCCGAAGGTGCATAGAAAGTCCTTTTCACATGATACATAGCTCACCTTTTTAAAACTAGGTTGTCCTTATCAGTAAGGCCCTACAAGCACGTGAGTGTTGGAAGTTGGATCCCATGGGGGTGGGGGATGTTCCCGTTTGGTATTCAGGTACTAAGGCAAAGTATGTGGAGAACCGTCTCATTCTACTTTTTGAGAAGGCCCAGAAATGGGCACTTTCCACATATAGGAAGCCTCTGCACCTGCAGTATTATCTGAAGCCTGCTTGCTTTTTCCTCTGAATGTCTCCATCTCAAGCAATGCAGCTGTGGAGGCCAGCCACCCCTGTGCATTTGGGGTTCAAGGTCGTCCCCGGCGATTCACCACCCCACCCAGCAGGTGTGGACACCTGAACCAGGTTGCCATGAGGAGCAAGGGGGCCTTGAAGAGGAGAAGGGGGCTTCGAAGGGGGAAAGAGGTAACTGCAGGGTTAGTGTAATCTTCAAAGGCAGTGGGAGAAGAAGACCCAGAGCTGGTCCAGGTGGGGGATATGGACCCTTTGGGCCTCGTGTCAATTCAAAATCTTTCTAAAAAAAATCGAAAGCCTTCAGAATTTGCTCACCTTTTGGTTGGTATTCCACCACGTACAATTTATTAATAGGATAAAGCACACACAAAGATATATAAATATGATTTGTCAGCAGAGCATTATTTCTTAGGAAAAGCTGGGAAATAATCAAATTGCCCCTTCATGGGGGATCGCACAAGCAAATTACAGGACATCCAGTCAACAGACCCTGATGGGTTGGGTCTGCTCTTGCCATCATGGGAAAAGAGGAACAGGTGCTGTTGCTGAGTTGAAAAAGAAAACAAGGGGCACCTGGGTGGCTCAGTCGATTGAGCTTCCGACTTCGGCTCAAGTCATGATCTCGCAGTCTGTGAGTTCGAGCCCCGCGTCGGGTTCTGTGCTGCCAGCTCAGAGCCTGGAGCCTGTTCTGGATTCTGTGTCTCCCTCTCTGACGCTCCCCATTCATGCTCTGTCTCTCTCTGTCTCAAAAATAAATAAACATTAAAAGAAAAAAATTTAAAAAAAAACAAAAGGATATAGACATGCTTCTCTGTTTCCCTCTCACTAAGCACAGAAAAGAACCCGGAATATTATATACAAAATGAACATGAGAAGAGTTTGTATAGTGGAGAGAAGACAAACAGGCTAGAGTAGATCTAGCCCGACACGGGGCTAGATCTCACGAAACATAAGATCGTGACCTGAGCCGAAATGAAGAGTCAGACACTTAACTGGCTGAGAGACCCAGGAGCCCCTATTATTTTTTTTTACGTTTATTTATTTATTTATTTTGAGAGAGAGCGCGCAAGTGAGTGAAGGGCAGAGAGAGAGAATCCCAAGCAGGCTCCACACTGTCAGCACAGAGCCTGATGTGAGGTTCGAACCCAAGAACCATGAGACCGTGACCTGAGCTGTAGTTGCTTAACCAACTGAGCCACCCAGCGCCCCTATTATTATTAGTAGTAGTAGTATTACATTATATTTTATTTTTAAATAATCTTTATACCCAACATGGGGCTCAAACTTATAACCCTGAGACAGAGAGTCACATGCTCTACCGACTGAGCCATCCAGGCACCCTGTTTTATTTGTTTGTTTTTGTTTTTTTGCCTCCCATATTCCAGTCAGCACACTGGAAAGGCTGGCAACTCAGAAACACGGATGGGCGCGGACAGAACAAGGCCTATGAGAAGCCTGTGCTGTCCACCCAAAGAACCAGGAGAGGGGGCACAGCCCGGCAAAACAGAAACCTCGTGGACAATGACCGCTCCCACGGCCAGGGCGGCGTCAGCTGAGACCCAGCGGACAGCTAGAGCGTCCAGCCCTGGCAATTACAAGGACGCCTCCCACTCTGGTGTCCGTGAGACTAAGTGGAGAGCCTGGAATTTCATCCCTACCCAGAAGTGACAAGGTGGCATCTTGCCACGTGCCAGAGGGTGTCACAGGAGACCTCCTAAAACACCAGAGTCAAATATACTCCAGAATCTCATCTCGTACCCGCACGTCCAGGTTTTAAATATCACTCATCCTACGGAGAACTAGGACGTCTCACTTGGAAGGAGAGAGGACAACCAACAGACAGCAACACTGCGATGACACACGTCTAGAATGGTCTGACAAAGATCTGAGAGCAGCCATCATAAAAGTGCTTCAGTAGGCAATTGTGAACTTGCTCAAAGCAAGTGAAAAATGCAAATTCTCAGTAAAAACGGGTCTCAGCAAATACATTGAAGATTAAAGAAGAGTCCTGTGGAAATTTTATTATTTGTATTTTGTTAATGTTTATTTTTTGAGAGAGAGAGAGGGAGGGAGGGAGCAGGGGAGGGGCAGAGAGAGAGAGAGAGAGAGAGAATCCCAAGCAGGCTCTGTACTATCATCAAGGAGCCTGACCAGGGGCTTGAACCCATGAATCCTGAGATCACAACCTGAGCCGAACTGAGTGGGACGCTTAAGCGACCGAGCCACCGGGGTACCCTGAGTCCAGTGGAAATTTTAGACCTGAAAAATACAATAACCAAAATTAAAGCTCTGTGGTCGTTGGGGCTAGACACATATTGTGCCAATGTCAATGTCCTCTGTTTGATATTATACCTAATTGTGTGAATGTACCCATTGGGGAAAACCGGACAAAGGTTATAGGGGACCTCCTTGAACTATCCTTGCAACTCCCTAAGAACCTATAAGTATGTCAAAATAAAAGTTTGAAAAAAAGGTATGTTGAGCATGATGTCATCTTATAAAATTGTTTAGCTTTATCTATAGGGAAAGTATCTGTGTAGAAAGGTATCTGGAAGGATGTTCACCAAATTTGTGAGTGACTGCTTCTTGAAAGATGGCATTTGGAAGTGATTTTCACTTTGTTCTTTCTATTCTAAATATTGTGTGACTTATCTTTATTTTATTTTTAAAATTTTTTAACATTTATTTATCTTTGAGAGACAGAGCATGAGTAGGGGAGGGGCAGAGAGAGAGGGAGAGACACAGAATCCGAAACAGGCTCCAGGCTCCCAGCTGTCAGCACAGAGTCCGACACGGGGCTCGAACTCACAAACCATGAGATCATGACCCGAGCCGAAGTCGGACGCTCAACCGACCGAACCACCCAGGTGCCCCTGTGTGACTTATTTTTAATTTAAAGTCTAAAATAAATTAAAGGGCAGTGATGGTTGCTGGAAAGAGAAAGGGAAAGTAGAAAGGTCACATCCATTTGGCCTTGGCAATGGGTGGTTGCGGTAGAATGTCCTGTGGCTACGGGACCGATCCGCGGCCCAGGTCTTTAGCAGCGGGAGGGTACTTGCCACCTTCCCTGTCATGGCAGTCCCTCTGAGGAGCTCAATACGCAGCAGTTGCCTCTCTGATCGCAAATTAGAGGCCTGGCTAGTCACTCTACCTCGCTCTCCACACTCCTTTCCGCCATGCCCTTGAGAATGCTTGTAACTCAGTTCATTTCAAAGTCTCACTTCAACTGGACATTTCTAACTTTCATTTTAACTCCAGGTAGAAAACAAACCATAGAGATCTTGCTGTTTCTATGAACTGATGCATATTAAATATTGAAACCAACGACAACAACGGGGATACGGTAGTCATTTTTTGAGCCCCAGTGTGCTAAAGAATATCACTGACTCTTTTTTTTTAATTATTTATTTTTAGAGATGGGGGGTGGGAGAAGAGCAGAGAGAGAGAGAGAGAGAGAGAGAGAGAGAATCTCAAGTAGGCTCCATGCTCAGTGTTGAGCCTGATGCAGGGCTTGATCCCACAACCCTGAGATCATGACCTGAGCCAAAAATCAAGAGTCAGATGCTCAACTGGGTGAGCCACCCAGGTGTCCTGTCAACCCTTAATATACCCTAGAAGGTCCCGTTTCATGCAGGTAATTTAGATAAATACGTGCAGATTCCATGACATTTTTCTTGGTTCTGATGAGCAAAGCTTTTTTTTTTTTTAATTTTTTTTTAACGTTTATTTATTTTTGAGACAGAGAGAGACAGAGCATCAACGGGGGTCAGAGAGGGAGGGAGACACAGAATCTGAAACAGGCTCCAGGCTGTGAGCTGTCAACACAGAGCCCAACGCGGGGCTCAAACTCACGGACCGCGAGATCATGACCCGAGCCGAAGTCAGACGCTTAACTGACTGAGCCTTCCCAGGCTCCCCTGATGAGCAAAGTTTTGTTTGGGTCTTTCCACTGAGGAGTTTGTGCGTGCAGAGTGATGATAGGAAAATGCACTGGAGTGTGTATTTCCATGGAGCTCAGCACTCTTGTGTGTCTATTAACACAGACGTTGTTGGTGCGGCTAGAAGCACAAGGCCTCGGGTCCTGGTTCTTCTACCTCCTACGTGCATGAGCTCCAGTGCCCTCACCTGAAAAGTGGGGGAAATACACGACAGGGCTGTTGCAAGCCCTAAACGTGAACATAAAATGTGGGTAAAAAGGATAACATGCATAAAACAGGGTCTGGCCCACAAGGTTGTTCACTTTGGTCTGCTCACCGATGTGTCCATTAGCAAAAGAGGGGTTGAAAAGTCTATGGCTTTTTCATTGCCTTATAGAAATGGTAAGAGGCTCCAGCCCAAAAGGTCTTGAGGGGGGAATCGGGCAATAGGTAGACGGCCAGCTGGCAGACCTGACTGATTTTTGCAAGATATTAAATGAGATTGTTATTTTAACCGAAAGTGGGTCTCAGCTTTATACTGAAAGGCCTATAGAGAAGGGTGGGGAGTATCCAGAGACTTTGGGCTTTTTCATGCTCTGCTTTCTGCTCTTCCCATCATGCAAGACTCTTTCCCTATCTGGGCCTCTTTATCTGTAATGGGCTGACAGAGTCAAGCACTGCCTGGCTGCAAGAAAGAGGCCAGCACTGTGAATGGTTCCTCAGTCAGGGGGCCTTTGCAGATGGGTCTTTGTTCCTCGCCCCAAGGGTGATGCTGTGACGGACGGAGCCGTCTCCTGACCCACAGGCTCACAATCCACAGGGTAGGGGCCGCGCCCCACCTCTCTCCAGATCCCCTCTTTCTGGGATTCTAACCCCCTCCCCTGGCTTGCTTATGCCAGTTGCATCATCTCTAGGGAGGCAAACCGTGTCGCCCTTTGGAGGCAGGAGGTTCGTGACTGCTGAGGACACAGCCCCACACCAGAAGAGCACCTGGCCTGAGCTTGCCCACCGGCTGCTCAGGGCAGGTACTTTCTCGAGTCCCGGATGCGTTCATCCTTCCCATCCATCCCTCCATCCCTCCACCCACCTCCCCATCCACCCCTTTATTTGGTGGGTCAGTAATGAAATTAGCCAGGCAATCCATAGACTCCCATGTCCAAACTACTACTGTGCTTTGGCAGAGCATTAACATCCAGTGCCAGGCTACTATGCCCTAGGCACGGTGCCAATCTTTTAACATGCTTGATCTTCACATTAATCCCAGAGGCAAGTACGAAGCTCCCCACATACGGAAGAAGAGAGTAAGCCCAGGGAGATGGGGTGATCTGTCTAGAGACAATCGGTGAATAGGAGACAGACCTCACAAGTCCCATCCTGGGTCTTTCAGTCTCAGCAGCCCACACTTTTTTCCAAGTTTTTGTTTCACGTCGCTGTTTAGAGTGTCTCTACATTCCCCGGATACTCACCATAATCCAGGGAGACGCATCAGGCTGCCCCGTTGTGCAAATGGCAAAGTGTGGCTCAGAGGAGTTGAGTGAGAGGCCAAAGACCACAAGTTGCTAAGGACGGACTCTGAACTTGAACTCGGGCTTTCTGACCGCAAAGTTCTGTTGTTGCTACAAGATATGTCCTCCAACAATTAGCCCCATGGGGCAGCAAGTTCTGAGTGGCTCCGGCCACTGGGTATTGAGGAAAGAACCCTGGCTTCTGGGAAGGGAACAGTGAACATGTGTCCGGGGCAGAGAAGGATCTCTGGACGGGTAATAATGAAGCCAGGCCTTGAGGGATGGGGGAAATGTCACCCGGTGGAGAGCACTCCAATGTGACAAAGGTGCAGACAGTCTGTTTCAGAGTTTGGCTAGAGCAGAAAATTTGTGACTGGCCAAGGAAAGAGATGAGGCTGGAACACAGGGATTGGGGCCTTCTCTTCCACCAAGACCCCTCAAAGAGTCCAGAGGGACTTCTCTAGCCCACAAATCTGATCATGCCCGCTCTCATTTGAAAGCCTTCAATGCCCGCTCTCCATTTCCCCCACGATCAAGCCTACACCTTGTGCCTGGCTTACAAGCCCTCTGTCCCCCATCACTCTGCCTGTGCACCCACCGTACCCCCAGCAGTCCTGCTCCCAGGGCATCCTACCTCTGACATGCCCGTCCGTGTGGGTGCTTGGATTTGCTAGCTTCTCCCAGCAATGACTCAGGGAGCAACTTTTGTTTCAAGGAACCGCATGGGCAGGCCTGCCACGCCCTGGCTGGCCTCTTGCATCCAAAACAAACAGTCTGGCGGGCAGCGTGTGGGCACCAGAATGAAGTGGGGGAGGGCATTTCAGGATAACCAGGAGAGCTTCCAGAGACAAGCCTGTTTGTTGTTAAGAAAATAAAGATGATGAATCCTGGAATGGGGCTGGACGTGGGGGGAGCGTGTACCTTCTCCAATGGCCCAGCAGACGCTGTCATGAGCACCCACTCTGCACTAAGGCCCATCCTCACAATCTCTATGCAGCAGAGGGATCACTTAGCCAATGAGGAAACTGAAGCTCAGAACACTAGAGTGAGTGGTTCAAAGTTGCCCAGCCAGCAAGCAGTAGACTTGAACTCAGACCCGTCTGGCACCAACAGCATCCCCTTGCTACGGCATCATGGGTCAAAAAGCTTAAATCACAGAGATGTGATCTTTTGGGTGTTTGTGAAAGCAGCTTTTGTAAACAGTCCTGATCATCTTTCTACAACAAAGAGCCTGAACTGATAAAGGGCTGTTGATGCAGAGACTGAGCTGAGTAGGCTGTTGGTTTGCCATACTGGGTACAGAACTATATCGATTGGCATTTGATTGAGTTACGTGAAAGAGGAGAAAGAAAGCAGAGAAAAGGAATCCTGTCACAGGAAATACAATGAATACTGCTGGCCTCCTCGGACCTCCTGGACCGATCCAAGTGCCCCAATGGAAAGGGGGTGACAACCATGAGGGACTAGGGCCGTGCGGCAGTGGTCAAGATGGTAGTCTAGGCCGTGCCATAGATTCTCATAGCTGGGCCCCTTGACACCCGCCCTAACGGCTCCATTCTCCCAGGTGCCTGAGCCCATTTCTACAGGTGCTATGTTGGGCTTAGCATCCGGAGCTAAGCCTGGGGGCTTGGAATTGAGTCAGTAGGAGCTGCTATCAGGAGCGAGTCCTGGACAGTTGCACACCATGCTCATGCCCTGTCTGTCCCCACTGGACTTCCCGATGGTCTCAAGGCCCTTTCCAGGCCTGGAACCTACCCTCCCTTCCCAAAGCCCCCAGGCATACCTGCCCTCCCTGGCAGGGTGCTTGCCTCCCAGAAACACTGCACTGTTTCTTGACCCTCCTTTCTCCAGGGGCTGAGACTACAGGGGTAATTAAGGCATGGTCCTTGCCCTGAGGAAATCATGGTCTCCTGGTACAGACATAGCTATAATTTATTTTATTTTTTTAAAGATTTTTCTAATGTTTATTTTTGAGAGACAGAACGTGAATGGGGGAGGAGCAGAGAGAGAGGGAGACACAGAATGCAAAGCAGGCTCCATCCAGGCTCTGAGCCGTCAGCACAGAGCCCTATGTGGGGCTCGAACTCACGAACCGCGAGATCAGGACCTGAGCCAAGTCAGACACTTAACCGACTAAGCCACCCAGGCGCCCCCAGACACCCCTATAATTTAAACATGGGAATAATAGGGTCACAGAAGAGAGAGGCTCACTCCTCTCTGCAAGCCCAGGAAGATTCCAAGAGGTGATGAGTTTTTATTGGGGTATTAATGCTTGCCTCTCAGGGTAGGTAGGTTTTATCTGTGGGAGATCAGGGAGGGTGGGATGGGGCCCGAGGGAAAAGCCATTCTGGGCAGAGGAAACAACATGAGCTAAGAAACAGAAGGGGAACAAAACCAAAATGTCTATCAACAGAATAGATAAATTGTGTTTCATTCATAAAATGAAACATTACACAGTGATAAAAAGAACAAACCTATTACCGCACTCACAGACGTAGGTAAATCCCACAGATGCAATGTTGAACAAAAGAAGTTGGATGCCAAAGGGTACATGACATAGTGTATAATTACAATTACATCAAGTTCAAGAATAGGGCAAACTAACCTATGGTGATAGAAATCAGACTAGTGGTGATCTCCGGCTGCCATAAGAAGCCTTTTGGGGTGTTAGAAATGGATCTTGATCTGAGTGGTGGTTACACCATTTATTGGGCTTTACACTTAAGAGTTGTAGATCGGGGGGGGCACCTGGGTGGCTCAGTCAGTTGACTGTCCAAATCTTTTTTTTTTTTTTAAATGTTTATTGAGAGACAGAGAGAGACCGAGCATGAGCATGGGAGGGGCAGAGAGAGGAAGAGACACAGAATCAGAAGCAGGCTCCAGGCTCTGGGCTGTCAGCACAGAGCCTGACGCGGGGCTCGAACTCTCAAACCGGGAGATCATGACCTGAGCTGAAGTTGGATGCTTAACTGGGTGAGCCATCCAGGCGCCCCTCTTTGTTCAGTGTCCAACTCTTGATTTTGGCTTGGGTCATGATCTCGAGGTTCGTGGGTTTAAGCCCCACATTGGGCTCTGCACTGACAGTGTGGCGCTTGCCCGGGATTCTCTCTCTCTCCCTCTCTCTCTGCCCCCTCCCCTGCTCGAGTGCTTGCGCTCTTTCTCTCTCTCTCTCTCAAAATAAACACTAAAATAAATTTCCTTAAAAAAAAAAAAGAGTTGTAGATTTTGTTATATGTATTAGTCAGTTTGAGCTGCTATAACAAAATACCACAGACTGACTGGCTTAAATGGAAGTGTATTTCTCACAGTTCTGGAGGCTGGAAAGTCCAATTTTTCCGACAAGGAAATGTGATTCAGTCCCTGGTGAAGGTTCTCTTCCTGGCTGGCAGATGGCTGCCTTCTCCCCAGGTCTTCACATTGCTGGCAGGAGTGGGAACAGTGAGCTCTCTGGTGTCTCTGCTTACAGGGACGCTAATCCCCTTGGGTCAGCCCCCGCCCTTAAGACCTCATTTAATTGCAATAACTTCCATAAAGGCCTATCTCCAAATACAGTCACACTGGGGGGAGGGCTTCAATATATTAATTTAGGAAGGGACGCAATTCAGCCATAACTCCATCTTTAAGTTATACTTCAAAACAAAGCCAAAACAGAGAAGGGAGATAGTAATACCAATGTCAACTCCTCATTGGCAGAGATTCTAATCTCAATTGGCCTGGCGTGGGGTCCTAAGAATTTTTTTAAAAGCACCCCCAATGATCCTGCATGGCAGCGGAGCTTGGGACTCACTGTAGGCCCCCTGAAAGACCTGTCTCCCTCGTTCCAGGACCTGAACCTGGCAGGAGAAGTCAGCCGCTGGGCTTATCCTGGAACGCACAGACTGCCGTGCCGGCTAAGGAAATCAGTGCAAAGCCCTCTTTTATCTGCAGGAAGTCGTGCATGAAGTGCGGGTGCAGAGGTGGCTGTTGAGGTCTCCAGCCTCAGGGCGGTCTGGCTCGTCGCGAGCCACTGCGCAGGCTTCTCCGCGCCGGCCCCCCGAGCGCACACCTGCACCGGCTGCCCTTGGCGTTGGGGGTGTGGGGGGTGGGGGCGGGCTTAGCCTCCCTTTTCAGCCTCTCCGCAGCCCCGCTGGGGAGGCAGGAAAGCCGTGATTGGAATAAGCCGCGGAGGGAACTAGGTGAATAATTGTGAATGGAATTCGTGCTGGAGACTTCTGGTTCTCACAGCTGCGGGTGGGGGGGGGGGGAGGGGGGGCCACCATGGGAATTCGGAGTATTGTTCAGCGCTGGCTGCACCTTCCATTGTTCGGCTCTAATTACAGCTTTTGTTTCAGCATAAAGTACAGTTATTAAATGCTGGCCGGAACAAAGATGTATTTACGCGCCAGGGGTGGGGTGGGGGGGGGGGGTGCGGGGAAGGCTCGCTATTTTTAGAGCTACCCCTGCTGTTAGTCTGCGATGGGGGAGGGGCTGGAGAGGGGGGTAGCCTCCAGCTTTTAGGTGAAAGCGACAAGTTTCTGAGGGAGGCGGGCGGGATTGAAAATGAACAAGGAGCCATCGCCGTCCTGCTCTAGTCCGCCTAAGTCTGTTTATTTACTTTTGTAGCCAGAAGGGGTGTAGGGTACACTTGGGAAAGCAAACTCAAGTCCCCCTGTGTTATTAGTCAAGGTTTTCCAGAGAAACAGACTACTTAGGACTTACAGAGATAGATACAGAAAGATATAGGGGCGTCTGGGTGGCTCAGGCGGTTAGGCGTCCGACTTTGGCTCAGGTCATGATCTCTCACTCCGTGAGTTCGAGCCCCGCGTCGGGCTCTGTGCGGTCAGCTCAGAGCCTGGAGCCTGCTTCCAACTCTGGGTCTCCCTCTCTCTCTGACCCTCCCCCATTCATGCTCTGTCTCTCTCTGTCTCAAAAATAAACATTAAAAAAAAAACTTAAAAAAAAGAAAGATATAGACAGATGGACATAAAGATATATAGATATATGAGAAAGGAGACTTTTGTAGTTTCCTCGGCTATGGAGGCCGAGAAGTCCCACAATCTGCTGCCTGGGCTGGTGGTGTCATCGGGTTTGGGTCCAGGAGCGCGGACGTCTGAAGGGCAGGTGAAGAGGTGTCCCTCCTCAGCTCAGGCAGCCATGAATTCACCTACCTCTTCACCTACCTCTGCCTTTTTGTTCTGTTCAGGCCCTAAATGGATCGGACGATGCCCATCACATTGGGGAGGGAGATCTTCACTCAGTCCACCGATTCGAATGTTAATCTCTTCCAGAGACAGCTTCACAGACACATGCAGAAATCACGTTTTACCAGCTATCTGAGCCTCAGTCAAGCTGACACATATAGCTGGCCATCACATCCTCCTTAGGCTGGCGTCCTGGGTCCTTACGCAGGAGCCCTCCCCCTCCTCTCCCCCCCAGCACCATATCCACGCAGCCCTGCTTTCCAGCAGTACTAAACTCCCCGAGATCCTAGACCACAATTACTTCCATCGCAGGCACCCCAGATAGGCGTGAGGTTCACAGCCATCAGAGTCATTCTAGAACCTACCCACCGTCATCCATCTTGGTCAGGCGAGCTCGGAAATTGGGCTAAACTGAAAAATACAATCGTGGATGTTGGTGGAGCCGTTAATATGTGCCAGACGCTTTGCTAAGAGTATGTATTCGCTAATATGCGTTACTTCATTTAAGACTCATCATGAGCTGTAAAGTGGGAATTACTATTGACTCCATCTTACAGATGAGGAAATGTTGAGGCTCAGAGAAGTAATGAGCCCAAGGTCATAGTAGTCAGGGCAGATGGACTTCAGAGCCCCAGCTCCTTGCTATCCTATCCTTTCCTGGGGTGGGACCCATGATGTCCACAGGGCTCCTGGTGGAAGCTGTGACTTCTTGTCTTCCTCTGGGGGTCGGAGCATGGCAGCCCTCCCAAACACCTGACACGTTGGTTCTTGTTATTGAATGCACGTACTCTCTTCCGACAAATGACAAGAAGGACGAGAGAAACCAGCGGCCTTTAACTCAAAGAGGAGCTTGGCCAGAGTGGGGCAGGTGAATTGCAGGGTCTGAGGAGGAATTCCCACAGGCCGAGGGATGTGTGAAGCCCAAAATGGATTCATTCCCAGATCTTCTCCCATCTCTGTCTGGGAGAAAGAGCTCTTTACTTTCTAGAATGTTCCTCCACTTAGCTCCCCAGCCGTGGTCCTGGACACACACTCTGGCTTCAGAAAATCTTCCTTTTCACATTTTCATGCTACCCTGGAGCAAGATTCCACATGTTTGGACGAGAGCAGGCATTCTGTGCTCCGCGACTTTAGGCCTTACCAGCATCCCAGACCTGCCACATGCGGTCAAGAGAATGAAAGTATGACCTAACTGGGGTGTGTGATGGGGCTGGAGCCTCACCAGACCCCAGAGATCACAGTGGGTGCTGAGGACTTTTAGGGGTCCTGTGGAATTAGGCAATAAATACTCTGCATCAGGTTCCATTCCTTATTGCCTGATGATTCCAAGGCAGAACATACCTGGTTCTGCTCCCTAAAAATCCCGGAGGCAATTATCTCCCCTGATTCCCCCTTTTTTTTCTTGTTGAGCCTGGAGTTTGGGTTGGTTGCTGACCTGTTCCGAAATCCTGTTCTCGCATCTCTGCGAGCACGACTTGGTGAGCAGTCCTTCAGAGTTCCTTCCTGATTGCCCTCCAGCCTTGGGACACAAGAGTGAGCTCCAGAAGGAGCATCCAGTCACCCGATCTGTATTCTGGGTAGGTCACTTAATCCGCCCCACCCTGGGTAATTACTGAGACTCATCCTTCATATCGCTTGGCTGAGGCTCAGTACGTGGGAAGGCTGGGAGGGCCAGCCTTCTGCCTCCTCAACCAGAACAGCAACCCCACTGACGGCTACAGGTCTCATTTTTATTTTTTATTTTATTTTTTTTAACTTAAAAAAATATTTATTTTTGACAGAGAGAGAGAGAGAGAGAGAGAGACTGAGCACAAGTGAGCAGGGAAGGGCAGAGTGAGGGGGACAGAGGATCCAAAGCGGCCTCCACGATGACAGCAGAGAGTCTGATGTGGGGCTTAAACTCATGGAAATGTGAGATCATGACCTGAGCCGAAGTTGGACGCTTAATCGACTGAGCCACCCGGGTGCCACACGGGTTTCATTTTTAAACTGAAAATTAGGGAGGAGCTGTTTTTCACTCTCTGCTACTCAGTTTCTGGAGGAGACACGACAGGAACAAAGCTGGGTTCCCAGAGTGTTTGGTTCATGTTTAATTCTTGTACCACATTGGTTCTGATTTGTAGCGAGAATAAGGGTTTACTTGAGTTGCCTCTTCTGTTAACTTCTGATTCTGACTGTGAAGTTGGCTGGTGGCCTTCACCATGGAACAAATATTTCTGTTCTAGGCACTGAAGATACCGTGATGAACAAAACAGCTAAAATCCTGATGAACAAAACAGATTAAAACTACAGGTCACACTCTAGTGCAACATGCAGAAAATAAACAAGACAAATGAGTAAAATATATAATGCATAGGAAAGGGATCATTGCTAAGGAGAAAAATATAAATCAAGGAAGGGAGGGGCGCCTGGGTGGCTCAATGGGTTAAGTGTCCGACTTCGGCTCAGGTCATGATCTCACAGTTTGTGAGTTTGAGCCCTACATCAGGCTCTGTGCTGCTGACAGCTTAGAGCCTGGAGCCTACCTGAGATTCTGTGTCTCCCTCTCTCTCTGCCCCTCCCCAGCTCACTCTCTGTCTCCTCTCTCTCTCAAAAATAAACATTAAAAACATAAATAAATAAAAATAAAGCAAGGAAGGGAGATGTGAGGTGTCCGTGAGGGGAGAGGAGGTCCAATATTTCAGAGGCGACAAGTGCTCAGTAACTTTCTGTGTGATTTTGGATCAGTCATGTGACTTGTCTACACTGACCTTTGCGTTGTCGAAGGAGTTAATTCTATGTGGCGGATCCTCCACATAAGCATATGGAAGGGACTCAATGGATATTTTTGAATGGAATATCAAATGCTTTACACACTCAAGGCATACAGAGGAGGAGAGTGATGTTTTAAAGGTAAATTGCAGATTCTTGAATTCAGACTCCTCCTCTCCCTTTTCTTCAGATGACAAGTAGCCATGGAATATTCCAGCATTCCTCACTGCTGTCTGTGGGTCCTGAATGTTCTTGGTTTGTTCTCAGACTGTAATTTCAACAGGGGAATATTCCACATACTTCTTCTTTTTTTTTTAAATAACACTGAGAGCACTGTTATGTAATAAACCTCTCTATCCCCAAAAAAAAAGGCTGGAGGAAAAAGAGAGGGAAGAATATTATTATGGTTATTATTATTATTATTATTACGGCCACTGCATTTACTGGCTGATCCTGAGCCTTCCATACAGAAGGGTGTTAACAGGTGTGCTAGTTACACCCCAAACTCACAGTACCCCTGGCATTACTTGGTTGTGCGTCCTTAGGTAATTGAGTCACTTTTCCGGCTTTCCTCATTGCCTAATACACGTGGCTGTCAATATCAAACAAACTTTGGGACTTGTTAGGCAAAAAGAACAAGGGAATAATTTAAAATCACGCAGTCGATAATGTCAAATGGTACTAACAATAAAGAGAAAGTTTCCCTCTGGGTCCTGTCCAGAGGGGGTGAGAAGTTCTCTGCTTCAGTGGTCTGATCTCTGGGCTAGGGTTTCCAGATCAAATACATGTTAAATTTGAATCTGAATTTCAAATAAACATGATTTTGTTTTATTTTGTTTTGTTTAAGGATGTCCCAAATATCCCCACTTAGAATCTTCTAAGATTCCAGAGCTATAGACCCCCTCCAGACCATCTGGCCAGGGAAGGCAATCTCAAATATCCAGAGGAATCAGAAAGGTGACATCTGGATTTTTATGTGAAATCTATTTTTATGTATTTTTTATTAAAAAAATTTTTAATGTTTATTTAAGAGAGACGAGAGAGAGCGAGCGAGCGAGAGAGAGAGAGAGAGAGAGAGAACACGAGTGGGGGAGGGGCAGAAAGAGAGGAAGATACAGAATCCGAAGCAGGCTCCAGGCTCTGAGCGGTGGTCAGCACAGAGCCCGATGCGGGGCTCGAACTCACGAACTGTGAGATCATGACCTGAGCTGAAGTTGGATGCTTAACTGGGTGAGCCACCCAGGCGCCCTGAAATCTTCCTATTTTTAAATGTTTGCCACACATTCAGTTAAAAAAACAAAAACAAAAACCCACTGCATGAACCAAAGGAAATAGTGCTCTGGCCAGTTTATAAACTATGATGATGCCAAACCCTTTCAACCATTATACAGATGAGGAAGTAAAGCCTCAAGAAGACAGGGGTCAGTGAAGCTACACAGCTAAGGTTTCTCAAAAAATAACAGAACAATCATCTTGGGACTGTTGAAGAAAGAGCCAGGACTGGAGCTTTCCATGGAAGGTGAAGTCACCTCCATCAGCTTATGGGACTCTGAGAACATTCTTCAAGTTTAGCAGTTGAAATCGCTGAGACTCAAGAAAGACCAAAGTGTCACCCTCTGCCTAAAGTCACACAGGTAGGTCTCCACAGGTGAGTTGAGGGCTGTTTTTCACTTCTCCTTTGATTTAGATGACATAATACCCAAACTCCCTTTAGGATCCTAGTAAAGATAAACTCCAAATCCAATTTTCTGCCTCATAAACAGAATGGAGTCAGGAGGCCAGGCTGAGTGCCCAGACTTTTAACCCGGCTCACAAATACAGAAGGGATGTACATCTTCACATGGGAAAGATGTTCTAAAAGGCCTGGACAAAGATTTTGAAGGGATAAGGATGTGATCTAAAGCTGTGCAGGAAGGAAAGGAAGGACACAGACATAAATATTTACGAGAGCCTGGTGTGTGCCATGCACAGCAAGAGTGTGGCACAGAACTTTTTCCCTGATCTTTGCACGTCTGAGTAATTCTCATTTTTCAGGTTTCAGCTCAAGCATCACTTCCTCAGAGAGTACCCCTCCATCTCTTTAACTTACTCTGTTTCTCCACTTAAGTAAAATCTAAAATGATGTTGCTTAAGGAGATCTCCCTTCCCAGATTGCAGGCTCCGTGAGGACAGGACGGTGTCTGTCTCGCTCTCAGACGTACGCTTAGCGTCTATCATGGGACTTGGCACATAGTAGGTGCGCAACAAATATGTTAAACATTTATGAATGGTCATGAGAATAATGTTTATGCCCCATCTTTCCCGAAAGAATTTCAGTTAATCCTTCAAGTTTCTCTAAACCTCCTGTCCTATACAGTAGGAGGTGGAACCAATAGTTCCAGGGAGAAACGGTTACGAGCAAAGAATTGGCGCGCAGAGCTGTAAAGCGTTTTTCTCCAGGTCACACAGCGGCCTGTCAATTTATGCTTCCTGGACCGATTATGGAACAGCTTGCAAACAAATTATTCGCACACGAGCGAAGCCTATTTTTAAAGATCCCCACGCCGCGAAGCTCTAGCCGATGACATCAGAGAACCCCGAGTTTCCGCCCCGCCCACTCCGAGCCAAGCCCCTGCTCCTCGAAAACTACCAATCCCAGGAGGCACCGCGGCGCAGTGGACCAGGGCTCCACGCGCGGCCCGCCCCGACGCGCCGAGGCCGCCTCCTCTGGAACTAGGAAGACGCCCGATGCCCGGCCCGCCACGCCGCCGGGACCCGCGCGGGGCCTGCCGGGACTTGTAGTCCCCGCGGGCTGGGAGTGCCGGCTTCGGAATCTCGGCCGCCGTCTGGGGGCTGAGGCGGCGCGGGCACGCGTGCGCAGTGTGCGGACTGGCCGTCGTGGGCGCCGCTCCGGCAGCTCGGTGGCTGTGGGAGCCGGGGCCGCGGCGGCGTGGGTGCTGCGGGCGGAGGGCCGACGTGAAGTTGGGCGTGAGGAGCGCGGCCGCACCGGGGCGGGGTGGGCGGGGCCGGGCTCTGGGAGCGCCGCGCCGGCTGAGGCGATCGGGGAGGCGGCCGAGCGTCCGCCGAGGAGCCGGCGGGCGCTGGTGAGTGCGGGGCGGCGGGCGGCGGGCGGTGCAGGGTCCCGGGCTGCCCCGCGGCCCCTGTCGGCGTGTGTCCGCCCCGCGCGGCTGCACCTGGGCGAGGCCGCGGCGCAGGCTCACCTGCGCGCGGGCTCCGGGGCGGCGGGAGGGGGCGGCGTCCTCTTCCCGCGACTCCTTTATTGTTTTCCTGACCTCAGCCCTCGGCGGCGTCCGGCGCAGGAGGGCGGGGAGGCCGGCGGCGGTCGCGGTCGCCGACGAGCTAGCTAGTCGGGGGGCTGTGCTGGGGAAGGACGGTCGCGCGCTGCTCCTGGACGCCCTGCGCCGGCCAGCTGTCCGGGGATTCCCGGCGGGCGACGCCTGTCGGGGTGGCCCGACTCCAGGACGGTGCCCACGGGGGCTCAACTGCCCGGGGCATCGTTTTCCACGGTCTTAACGCGCTTTCACTTTAGGACTCTCCGAGTCTGCAGCCGACTCCGCCCTGGGCTGTGCATAGAATCACGCTTTCCCTTCGCACCTTAATGGTGCAGATGACCGGTGCGAGGGTTGAAAGTGACTTGCCCAAGGTCACGCGGGTAGGAGCAGGGAGGCGACCCGAACCCAGGTCCTTAAGCCTCGATGCCAGCCGGCAGCCGCAGCGCTTTGGGGGAGGTCCTGAGTGGTTTGTGGTTTATTTCAGATGCTTTCTAATGACCCTCCTTGGATAGATCATCAGAGGGGAAAGTGTTGTCATAGTGAAAACGGTCTTGTTATTTATAGTGTTTACGGCCTTTGTTGACTTCTGGTTATGCCGAGTCCCATAGCAGAGCACCTGCCCTCGGCTGGGCACCCGATCGCTCTGGCGGGGGGCGGGGGGCAGATCCAAGACGAGGTTTAAGGAAGAAATATGCACGCGATTTGTGCCCTTTTCCTCTTGTTTCACCTTCCAGTCCTGCGATCCTTCTTAATTTTACGATGGATTGTTGTCTGTTGCAGCAAGACTTTCTTTGCCTTCGTGAAGTCATTGCCCTTTGTGAATTAGTTTTCTAACTAGAAAATCTTATTTCCTGTGTGTTTAATGACTGGAACAAGTAGCGCGGTATGAGTTTTGTAACTATTGTCTCTTATCTTAGAATACTGCTGATCAAGTCCGCTTTATTACCCCCCGCCCCCCCCCCCCGAGCGCTCAGCTTACATACTTTCTGTTGGTTTAATGCCATCGAGACACTTTTGACAGCGAAATTTGGCCAAGCTTTAATATGATTCAGAGACAAACTGAAAAGAGTCGTTTTGCGAAACTCCATTTTTCTTCACAATGTGAAGAACCTGAAGAACTGTTATTTCAAAAATAGTAAGACCCATTCTTACTAAAATTCCTATCGCTTTTCGTACTCGCAATTTTCATATTAATACACTGGTGGCAAAAAAATATTTCCCCAAACATAGTAGGTTTAAATACTCCTTATCTTGGCCGAATCTTCCCAAGGCAAATTACATATTAGAATAATTATGTATTTAAACATGCATGTTTAAGCTTAGCAGAATTTGGGTTAATGGTTAATTTATTTTATAGTGCCATAAACCCTAGAATGTTTCCACTGATGAATTTCTCTTGAATAGAGAGCCCTATCAAAGGATAGCAAGGGGCATGGCCGTGAATTTGCTCTTTGCGGTAAGTAGTGGGTAACTTTTGTGACATTGAGAAGATGTGATTCATATGTGTTGAAACTGCTTCCTATGGCACTTTATCTTGCTAATTAGTAGTTTTATGGTTGCTTTGGGGAGGAGGGAAGTAGCAGGTTTGTATCTTTTTTATTCTCCGGTTTTAGCAGTGTAGCCAAATAGGAAGGAGAGGTGATGCGTAAATTTGAGTTTGTCATAGGCTAGGAGAGACAGTCAAACAGGATAAGTATACAATTGTTAGGAAACTGACATGAGTTCATAAGCCGGAAGGACCTTTTTAGAAGTGTTTAAGGGCATTAAGAATAGCATTGGGGTATTTTCTTTAGAAAGTCGCTGTGGGCAGTCCTCGCATGTTTGTTGTTAACCTGTAGGATGTGAGGATGTTGAAGACGCCTGAGAAAATATCTGGAAAAGATGGCAACATTTTATATGTTTATAAGGGCTTTTTCTCTAAAAATGTCTAATGCAGCTTAAAAAAACAAAAAAAAAAACAAGATTTAAGCCAGAAAGTTCTTATGGTCATACTGCAAAACTTGCTGTTATTTTGACGGTATGATACTTTGTAACCCAGAATGAAATCTGTGAAATAATTTATTAGCATAATTTAAGTCAGACTTTGATTTTGAAATACTGCTTGCTGTTAAGTAGTTGTTCTTGTTTAAGTATTTCTGGTGTTTAAGAATGGGAGAGATAAATCATTTTCTGAGTAGAATATAGTAATTATTCAGATGTGACAACAGTTAACTCTGCTTTTATGAGACCCCAAACTTCAAGTACCATAGCAGTAACTGCCTCAGCCTTCAGCTTGAGCTGAAGTACTATGCAAGTATTACTTCTCTCCATGCTTGAGCATTTTACTGTTATTAATATTAAATTTTGATTTTCTTTTCTTTTTTTTTTTTAATTTTTTTTTTCAACGTTTTTATTTATTTTTGGGACAGAGAGAGGCAGAGCATGAACGGGGGAGGGGCAGAGAGAGAGGGAGACACAGAATCGGAAACAGGCTCCAGGCTCTGAGCCATCAGCCCAGAGCCTGACGTGGGGCTCGAACTCACGGACCGTGAGATCGTGACCTGGCTGAAGTCGGACGCTTAACCGACTGCGCCACCCAGGTGCCCCTAAATTTTGATTTTCAATTTCAAGATGATTCTCTCGTTTCTGATCTGCAGTGATATAATAAAATGAATTCAGTAGGAAATAAATATGAAAATTGAGTTTCAATGGTTTTGACCATCGTGAGTACACAGCATTTAAAAAGGTACTGACATGATACCAGAAAAGAGTTCTTAGGGCAGAAACTTGGTGGTTTTCGATGCTTGTCTGTTATTTTTAGCAACATAGAAATATGGGATGTTTTTATTTAAAAATAAAAATTCCTGTTGCTGCTTGTTTAGCAGTAGGACTCTGTTATGCCTAATGAGTAACATGAAACCACTGAACTCTAATATTTTTCCTAATAGTGGCTGTGTAATAAAGAATATGTGAGTTTATAATGCCTAGAAGATATTTAAGCAAACGTATTTGCTGTTTATTTTGATAAGCCTTTTGATTAGTTGCATTGCTTTGATTCAGGGAAATAGTGTTCTGGGGATGTTATAGCGTAAGTTTTCTTTGAATTGGAATGTCTGTTGACCGTGAAAGAAAATGAGTGTCATTTAGGATATTTTTTAGCATTTAAAGAAATCTGAAGGTCTTAAATTTTTTTTCCTACATAGAAACCTTATAATTGTCAGTCTGATAGTTTTATTTTCCAAAAAGTTGTGGTTTTATCCTTCCACGCAGCCTAGCCTTTTATAGTTTAACCATTGAACTCTGGATTCTGTATTCAGTTTACCCTCTTCCCGAAGAAAGGACAATCACAGGCACTTAGAACTGGAAGCAGTCTCAAAGGACTTCTAATGTAGCGTCTTACCCAGTACAGTAAAT
Organism: Prionailurus viverrinus; assembly: GCF_022837055.1. Lineage (NCBI taxonomy): Eukaryota > Metazoa > Chordata > Mammalia > Carnivora > Felidae > Prionailurus > Prionailurus viverrinus. The sequence goes on from NC_062571.1 coordinate 78,907,637, forward strand.
CCCCCGTGGGAATTTTCATGTCAGGTGTTTCCTCTCATTGCTAAGGGCAGTGATGCTGTTCTGTATGTCATCAGGTTATTGAGCAGTCTGAGCTTGGTGAAAACAAACAGAAGACAGTTTTATTTTTCACTGTTTACTGCTTTCAGATATGATTTGTAGGCTCTTCCTTTTCCCCCCTCTCTCTCCACCTCATAATATGGACAAATGATAGCTTTTCCATCATTGACAGCTATTAAAAGCTCATCTGTCTGTTTCAGTTTAAACCTTCAATCTCCTATTCAATTTCAAGTTCCTGTCCTCTCTTACCCCACTGTCAGGCCACTTACTGCTTGAAGTACTTGGAGTGGAGAGGGATTGTGGTATGCTCCCAGAATTCCTTTCTCTTTCCTCTTCTGGGATCTACTTGGTCAGGGACTTGTAAGAAGAAAAATGGAAAAAGACAAGTCTTACAGGGGGCTGTTAAAGCCCTCTTTTGATGAACAGTGGCAAGCCATTCATATCCACTGATAGTCACCCACACTGGAACTTTTGGTGAGATCGCACTGAGAGACTCCCCACCGCACGTAGTTCCTGGATATGGAATTTGCTGTGGGTTAACCTTTTCCAGCCTACATGCCCACCTCCTTGTCCCTGTCGTGGTGTTAGTGTTAGTGCTACCCCCGGGTTCCTAGGAGTGTGTGGGGTGAGGCGGTTTGGGGATCTTCTCTCTACAGCCAGATGTTTTGATAACAGCAAGACAGCTCAAGTCTAGCTAACCTTCTGCAGTTTTCGTTTAATCCACTGGAAACTCACTTCCTTGTGACGCCAAATGGTGCTATGCCAGCTGCAAAAATCTGCCCCCTTTTTGTGCCCTTACATTTCTTTTTTTTTTTTTTTTTGTCCCCTGCTCAAATAGGTGCACGATCAGTCACGCGATCTACTTCATAAGTAGGCATTGAACTGGAGAATGGGATGCCAGTCTCTCCTCATAGGCACTTCTTGGTGAATGATTGATTCTCTTGGAGGGCCCTGCCACTGTTTTGGGGTGAATACCCTCATCTTTTCCCTGTGTTCTCCCTGAAGACTCGAAAGACTTCTCATTTTTTCCCTCTCTTGTATCCCAGCCACTTGTATTGAGTGATGCTAAGGTTAAGGTGTTGATTAGGGTGCCAGAGCTGCCCCTGTGGGGGGGGGAAGGGGTGTCCGTGTTGGGCTCCCCAGGTGTTGATGTCCTTATATCTTCAGCTTTGTATTTGTTAGCAAATTCGGGACGACAAGGCTAGTCTCACCCAACACTGGGTAACAAATGATAGTGAACCCCTGTGGGCCTAACGAGGTCTCACTGTGCAGAATTAAAAAAATTTTTTTTTTTCATTTATTTATTTTTGAGAGACAGAGAGAGACCGAGCACAAGGGGGGGAGGGGCAGAGATAGAAGGAGACACAGAATCCGAAGCGAGCTCCAGGCTCCGAGCTCCGAGCTGTCAGCGCAGAGCCCGATGCGGGGCTTGAACTCACGAACCGTGAGATCATGACCTGAGCCGAAGTCGGACGCTTAACCGACTGAGCCACCCAGGCGCCCCTCACTGTGCAGAATTTAATTTTTCTTTTTTTTCCCCTCTGTCTCTCACTGATTTTTGTTTTCTTTTTACTTTTTGGCTTACTTCCTGGTTCTTGACTGATGAAGTATTAACTGTGAATATGTTAAGTTATGACTGATTATATGGTCTAACTATACCTTAGACTGAAGGATACATTTGGGGGGAGGTTTTAATAATGCAGTTTTATCTGTTCTTGCCTCATTCAATTTTTACTAAAAAAAATAAATACAAATAGAAATCCAGTATTTGAACCTTTTTCCTTCCATTGTCTAAGCAAATCAGTCATTTAAATCTGCTAGATGATTTCTTGTCTAATGAGGAAAAAGCAGCTTTCTATCTAGAAACCTAAACGTTAATACTCACTGCAACAACATGGATCTAAGGGTATTATGCTAAGTGAAATAAGTCAGAGAACGACAAATACCGAATGAGTTCACTCATTTGTGGAATTTAAGATACAAAATAAGTGAACAAAGAAAAAGAGAGACAATCCCCCCCCCCCCCTTCCCCGCTCTTAACTATAGAGAACAAACTGGTGGTTACTAGATGGGAGGTTGGGGAGGGGTGAAATAGGTGAAGGGGACTAAAAGTACACTTACGGGGATGAGCACTGGGTAATGTATGGAACTGTGGAATCACTATACTGTGCACCTGAAACTAATATAACACTATGTTAGTTGTATGTGAATAAAACAGTTGTGGAGGGAAAAAATATTGGTTGAAGTAATTATGGGCTCCTTAATGCTTCCTTCAACAAATAGTTACTGAGTGCCTTCCATGTGTCAGCACTGTTTTAGGCATTGGAGAAACAATAGTAAATACAAAAAAAAAAAAAAAAAAAATCACTGCTCTCCTGGAGCCTTTCCAGTGTGGGGAAACAGACAACAAACAGGTAAATAAATAAGTGATATTGTTTGTTAGCAGCAAATGCTAAGGAGCAGAGTAAAGCAGGAAAGCGAGCTGGGAAGTGGCAGTCCGGCTCACAGCATTTGCAATTTTAGATAGTGTCGAGATGGGGTGTCACTTTTTCTCTGGGAAAGTGACATTTGAGTTCAAAGGCCAAGTGGGGAGCTTGTCTGATGTAGTAGGTGCCCTCGCTGAACACTGACATCGTCCGGGGAGATTTTAAAACGTGCTGATGTTGGGGCACCTGGGTGGCTCACTTGGCTGAGGGTCTGACTCTTGATTTCGGCTCAAGTCATGATCCCAGGGTCATGGAATCAAGCCCTGCGTCGGGCCCCGCACTGAGCATGGAGCCTGCTTGGGATTCTGTCCTCTCCCTCTGCTCTTCCCAGCTTGTTCTGTCTGCCTGTCTCTCTGTCAAAAAATTTTAAAAAGTAATGATATTCCATCTCCAGAGTTTCAGTTTTGTTATGTTTAAAAAAAATTTTTTTTTAATGTTTTATTTATTTTTGAGAGAGACAGAGACAGAGTGTGAACAGGGGAGGGACAGAGAGAGGGAGACACAGAATCCGAAACAGGCTCCAGGCTCTGAGCTGTCAGCCCAGAGCCCGACGCGGGGCTCGAACTCACAAGCCATGAGATCGTGACCTGAGCCGAAGTTGGACGCTCAACCGACTGAGCCACCCAGGCACCCCTTGTTATGTTTTTTTAACTTTTATTTATTTAAGTAATCCCACACCCAACGTGGGGCTCGAACTTAACAACTTTCGAGATCGGGAGTCACATGCTCTTCTGACTGAGCCAGCCAGGTGGCCCTGTCTCCAGAGTTTTCTGATTTAGTTGGTTAGGGGTGTGGGGCCAGCCTTGGCCGCAGGACTTTTAACAGCTCTTAGGTAATTCTAATAAGCAGCCAAAGTTGAAGACTTTTGAGCAGGGTGACTTTACATAATATTGTACAGAAGAGCCTGGGCTCCAGGGCTAGACTCCCCTGGTTTGAATCCTAGCTGTGCCACTTTCCAAACCTAGGACAGTGGACAAGTTATTTAAAAAATTTCTCCATGCCTTTGTTTTTTCATCTGTAAAGTTGTTGTTATAAGGATTAAATGAACTCATATTTAAGTATTTGGAACAGTGCTTGGCAAGTAGTAATACGTGTTTATTGAATAAACACTTTTGAGTATATGTTTTAATGGAGAATAAAGTGAATGGGGCAAGAGCAGAAGCAAGGAAGCCCCTGCAGTAATCCAGTGGAGAGGCAGTGGTGACTTGCACCACGGAGGCAGCAGAGCAGGTGATGAGAAGTAGTGGGATTCTGGGTATGTTTACAGGAGCCAACAGGCTTTGCTGCTACGCTGGACGTGTAATGAGAGAGAGAAGATTCATTCAAGTCCGACATCAGGATATTTTGCCCGAACAGCTGGAAGAAGGGAGTGGTTGGTTTTTGAGAAGAGGAAGGCAGAGAGGAACAAGTTTCTAAGGGGAATATCTGGAGCAGTTTGTTAAGTTTGAGATGTCTGTTAGAGAAGTAGGTAGATCTGTAGAGTGGACATTTGTACACGTGAGTCCGGAGTTCAGCTGAATGTCCAGGGCTGGAGGTAGGTATTGGAAGCCATCTGTAAGTGGACCTATGTGAGTAAGTGAGCTCACCAAGGGACTGCATATATACAGAGAAGAGGTCCGTGGGCCACCTCCTGGGTCACTCTTAAGTTTAGAGGTCTGGGAGATAAGATGTTTCTTAGAGTTTCTGGTGTGCTGTAGAATAAAAGACAGTTGTTAACTATTTCCTGTTTAAAAAGAATTTTTTTTTAATGTTTACTTATTTTTGAGAGAGACACACAGAGCGTTAGCAGGGGAGGAACAGAGAGAGGAGGAGACATAGAATCTGAAATAGGCTCCAGACTGATAGCTCAGAGCCCGACGTGGGGCTCAAATTCATGAGCCGCAAGATCATGACCTGAGCCTAAGTCGGATTGCTTACAGGCGCCCCATCCTGTTTGTAAAAAACAGCTTTATTAGAATATAATTCACCCATTTAAAGTGTACAATTCAGTAGTTTTTAGTATATTCACAGTATATTGTGCAACTGTTACCACAGTCAATTTTAGAATATTTTTTATTACTCTGGAAAGAAACTCTGTACCCTCCCATCCCTAGGTAACTCCTCAATTCCCCTCCTCCCTTCTATCCCTAGGCAAGTGCTAATCTACTTCTGCGTTTTGGGTTTGCCCACATGGAGTGCCTATCAGTGGAATCCTATAATATGTGGTCTATTTAGAGAGATGTGGTATTCATTAGGACCTAGCATCTAGATTCATTAGATAATCATTTGGTAAAGATGGGGGCTATAAGATCTCTCTTGTAGAGATACATTTTTCTCTTTGTAATTAATTAGTAAGAAAACTGTGGGGTAGGTATTTTGAGGCTATATGAATATTCTCTTCTCTAACAACATATTATATAATGGTTTTAGTTTCTTAAAGATCCTTGATCCAATCCATGATTATAGTGGGAGTGCAAAGTGATGATTTTTTATTACTATCATATTTTCAAAGACCATATGTTTATAATATCTCTAGTTCAGATGTATTGTGTAGAGTTTTGCCTTTTTTATACATCTTTTAACATGAAAATCATGGTTCCTAATAACAAGTAAATAAATGTTTTATTACTTTATATTATATTATATACATTAGTAAATGTTATCTAAGATAAATCTTAGCATCAATATGTTTATGTTATTCTATAATACACATAAAATACTACCATATAAAATAGTTTCAGAATTATAATACTGAGTAGAATTACTGGGTTATAGGATAAATGTATATGTGATTTTGTTAAATAGTGCCGTATTCTCTTCACTAGGGTTGCACCACTTTGCATTTTTATGAGTGATGTAAGAGAGTCCCTGTTTTCTTACAGCCTCATCAATATAGTGTATTGTCAAGCTTTTGACTTTTTGCCAGTCTGATAGGCGAGAAATGGTATTTCTCTGTAGAACAGAGTTTTTCCATTTTGAAGAGTTGTGAACATCCACAAAGGTAGACTGAATTGTGTAACCACAGTACCCATCACTTAGCTCCAACAGCTGTCAATCCAGCCCTTGCCTCCTTCAGTCCCTTCCCCCTGTATTTGTAGGCAATATTTTATTTCTGTATCAGTAAATACCTCTACCTGGTAAGGATTCATTTTCTTGGTAATATAACCACAATGACATTATCACACTGAAAATAAAGATCTGTTTTCTTAATACCATTAGGCAATATTCAAATATCTAATTTTCTTAAATGTATCAGTGTTTTTTTTTTTACTTTTTTTTTTTTTGTTTAATGTTTATTCATTTTTGATGGGGGTGGGGTGGGGCGCTGAGGGGCAGAGAGAGAGGGAGACACAGAATCCAAAGCAGCTCCAGGCTCTGATCTGTCAGCACAGAGCCCCATGTGGAGCTTGAACTCATGAACCCCTAGATCGTGACCTGAGCCAAAGTCAGATGCTTAACCAACTGAGCTACCCAGGCTCCCCAGTGTTTTGTTTTTTTTTTTAAAACAGGATTTATATAAGGTCCCTATGTTGTGATTATGTCTTTTTTTTTTTTTAATGTTTATTTACTTTTAAGGGAGAGACAGAGTACAAGCCAGAGAGGACAGAGAGAGGGAGACACAGAATCTGAAGCAGTCTCCAGGCTCTGAGTTGTCAGCACAGAGCCCGACACAGGGGCTCGAACTCACGAACCATGAGATCATGAGCTGAAGTCAGACGTCTAACCGACTGAGCCCCTTCTAGGTTCTTCCTCCTGTTCCTTTCCCTCTGCTCCCCGGAATTTGTTTTTGAAGGAACCATTTTATTTGTCCTGAGAAATTTCTTACAGTTTGGATTTGGCTATTTGAATCCCTGTGGTATGGTTTAACATGTTCTTCCTCTGTTTTCTGTATTTCCTACCCGTTGGTAGTTGGATCTAGAGGCTTGGTGAGATTCAGCCATTTGTATTATTTTTTTCAGAAGTGCTTCATAGACATAACGTAGTGTATCACGCTCTTAGACAAGTAGGCACGTGAAATCTGGCTGCATTTTCTGTGGTGTCACTGGCAGTGCCTACTTTATCTTTGTATTTTTGGGATTTTTCTTATTATGATTAATGTTGAGCATCTCTTCATATGTTTAAGGGCCATTTTTATATCTTTTTCTATAGAATGTCGGTTCATGCCTTTTGCCCATTTTTCTATTGAACTTTTGATATATTTCCCTTGACATTTTTTTGCAAGCTCTTTAAGTGTTAGGGAGATTAGCCGTCTGTGGTGATAGAAGTTGTAAATATTTTCCACTGGTTTTTGACTTTGCTTATCAGGTTTTTGCCATGCAAAAATTAAAAAAAAAAAAACAACCCTTTTTTTTAATGTTTATTTTTGGGAGAGAAAAAGAGTGTGAGTGGGGGAGGGGGAGGCAGAGAGGGAGACACAGAATCGGAAGCAGGCTCCAGGATCCGAGCTGTCGGCACAGAGCCCGACACGGGGCTCGAACTCACGAACTGTGAGATCATGACCTGAGCTGAAATTAAAAGTCAAATGCTCAACCAACTGAGCCACCAGGCAGGATGGAAAAGCTTTTATAAAAAGTTATGGGTGGTCAGTTTTATCAGTGAATTTTTTGTTGCTGCTGGATATTTTTTGTTAATTTTTTAGAGTTTTAAGCTACATACAATAAACTGTATCCACTTAAAGTTTATAGTTCGATGAGTTTTGACTATATTGTAGCATGTTCCCCTGTGAAGTGGTATTCCATTGTATAGACAAATTACATTTTATTTATCTCTTCATGTGTTGACGGACATTTGGGTTGTTTCTAGTTTGGGGCTGTTAGGAATAAAGCTGCTATAAATCTTAGTGAATGAGTCTTTACATGCATATGTGTTTTCATTTTCTTGAGTAAATACCTAGGAATGGAATGACTGGGTCATAGATTAGGTGCATGTTTGGTTTTATTGCCAGAACTTTCCCCAGAGTGGTTGTATCATTTTACATTCCCATCAGCAGTACAGAAATTCTGGACGCACCACATCTTCGACAACGTTTTATGTTGTCAGTCTGCTTACTTTTAGTCATCTGGTGGGTGTGTATGATGTCTTTTCAGTTTCACGATTATTGCTATGTTATTTACAGTCACTTTTACTCATTTTAGGGTTCGGTTCTGTAAGTTTTGACTTGTGCATATAATTGTGTAAGTTCCACCACAGTCAAGATAAACAGCAGTTACATGATCAGAAACATTTGACTTCTGCTTCTTGGTAGTTACTCCTTTTCCTTATTTCAGGCCCTAGCAATTCTGATCTGTTTTTCTGTCATGGTTTTGTTTTGTTTTGTTTGTTTCGTTTTTAACTTGCACGCAGTAAAGTTTACTCTGGTGTGTGGGCCTGAGTTGTGGGAAGTGTGTACCAGTGTGCCCACCACAATCAAGAATGAGAACATTTCCATCGCTGCGAAGATTACCCTTTGAGACCAGCCCCTCCCTTCACACACTGATTTGTCTTCTGTCCCTGTAGCCTTTTTGATCTGGCTTCTTTCACTTGGCAAAATAGATCTGAGATTTATCTATGCTGTACGTTTCATTGGTTTGTTCGTTTATACTGTCAAGTAATATTCCATTGCATTAGATGCATCCGTTCATTTATTGGTCAAAGGTTGTTTTTGCTTTTATGGCTGCTATAAATAATGTTGCTATAAATATTTGTATACAGATTTTTCGTAAGCACAGCTTTCACTTCACTTAGCTAAATACTGCCGGGTCATAGTATATGGGTATGTTTCACTTTGTAAGAAATTGCCAAACTGTTCTTCCAAGTTGCTGTACGATTTTGCATTCCCACCAGCAGTGTATGAGAGGGGGTTCATTTGTTCCACATGCTTGTCAGCATTCGGCATCGCCAGGGTTTTGTTGTTTTTTGGGTTGTTTTTGTTTTAGCCATTCTAGTAGGTATGCTGTGGTATCTCTTGGTTTTTATTTGCAGCACCTTTCTGACTAATGATGATGAGCATCTTTTTATGTGCTCGTTTACTATTCTATGTCTTCTTTGTTGACTTGTCCAGATTTTTTGGCCATTTTCCTAATTGGTTGTTTATCTTACTAAATTGTAATAATTTCTTGCCCGTTCTTGGATATCATGTATTTGATAGACATATATGTACTGAATATTTCTCCCATTCTGTGGCTTATCTTTTGATTTCTTAACAGTGTCTTTCAAAGAGCAGTTTTTAATTTTGATGAAGTCCAATCTAACGACTACTATATGGTGCATGCTCTTTGTGTCTTAATTAAGAATTCTTTGTGTACCCACAGAGTCATGAACACTTTCTCCTATGGATTTTTTAAGAAGCTTTCTTGTTGTGGCTTTCAAATTAGGTCTGTGATTAATTTTGTTACATTGTTTTCCCACATGGATAGCTAATTGTCCTAGCACCATTTGTTGAGAAGACTATCCTTTCCCGATGGAATTGCCTTGGGAACATCTTTGTTGAAAATCAATTGACAGTGTGTCTAAGAGTCTGCTTCTGGATGTACTCTGTTCCATTGATTTATTATATTAGTCTTTTTTTTTTTTAATCAACCCTACATTGTCTTTATTGCTGTAGCTTTATTGTAAGTCTTAAAATCAAATAGTGTAAATCATCCTACTCTATTCTTTGGGAAATATATTTGGCTTTTCCAGATCTTTTGTATTTCAATGTATATCATAGAATATGTGTCATATTCTCGATTTTTATAAAATACCCTGCTGGAATCTTGATTGGATTAACTGTATCAATACTTCAGTTTTTTTTTTTTTTAATGTTTATACATTCTAAGAGAGAAAAAGCGCGTGCCCATGTGTGAATGGGGGAGGGGCAGTGAGAGAGAGAGAATCCCAAACAGGCTCCATGCTGTCAGTGCAGAGGCCAGCGTGGGGCTCCACTCCACGAATGGTGAGATCATGACCTGAGCCGAAATCAAGAGTTGGATGCTTAATTGACTGAGCCAGCCAGGTGCCCCTCAGTATTTCATTCTTTTCTGTGTCTGCATAATATGCCATTGTGTGGGATACATCTATGTTGTTTAACCATTCACCTGTTGGATGAACGAATAGGTTTATACCCTTTCGCTATTGTGAATGGTGCTGCTACGACTATTCATGTATACGTGAGTAACTGTTTTCACTTCTTTTGGGTATATATCTAGGAGTAGAAATGCTGAGTCATATGGTAATTCTGTGTTTAACTTTAGGAGAATTACTGAACTGTTTTCCACGGCTGTTCTACTGTCTTACAATGTTGGAAGGTTCCAGTTTTTCCACATCTTTGTCAACACTTGTTATTTTCCTTTCTTTTAATTATCGCCATCCTAGGGGGTGTGAAGCGGTGTCTCACTGTCATTTTGATTTCCATTCCCCTGGTTGCTAACGATATTGAGCATCTTTTTTGTGCTCTGTTGGCCAGAACATCTTTTGGGTTCTGTCGTATATCTTCTTTGGGAGAAATGTCTTTTCATGTGCTTGCCTGTTTTTTATTTGGATTGCTTGCTATTGTGTTGTAAGAGCTATTATATTCTGGGTATTAGACCCTTGTTAGGTATGTAATTTGCAAATATTTCCTTTCATTCTGTAGGTTCTCTTTTCATTTTCTTGATGTTCTTTGATGCAAAAAAGCGTCTAGTTTTTATGAAGTCCAATTTAGCTTATTTTTTCTTTTGATGTTCATGCTTTTGGTGTCATATCTAAGAATTCACTGCCAAATCCAAGGTCATGAATATCAGCCTCTATGTTTGTTTGTTTTTTTTTTAAGTTTTATACTTTTAGCTATCCTATATTTAGATTGTTAATCCATTTTGAGTTAATTTTCATATATAGTGTGAAGAGAGGTCCAGTTTCATTCTTTATTTATTTATTTATTTATTTAACATTTATTTATTTTGGGGACAGAGAGAGACAGAGCATGAACGGGGGAGGGGCAGAGAGAGAGGGAGACACAGAATCGGAAACAGGCTCCAGGCTCTGAGCCATCAACCCAGAGCCCGACGCGGGGCTCAAACTCATGGACCGCGAGATCGTGACCTGAGCTGAAGTTGGACGCTTAACTGACTGAGCCACCCAGGCACCCCCAGTTTCATTCTTTAGCATGCGGATATCCACTTGTCCCAGCACCATATTTTGAAGAGATTAGATCTTTCTTCATTTGCATGATGTTGGCATCTTTGTTGAAAATTAGTCGACCATAGATGTGTGGGTTTATCTGGGCTTTCGGTTTTATTCCTTTATGGGCACCTGGGTGGCGCAGTTGGTTAAGTGTCCGACTCTTGAGCGTGGCTCAGGTCATGATCTCACAGTTTGTGAGTTCGAGCCCCACGTTGGGTTCTACGCTGCTGGTGCAGAGCCTGCTTGGAATTCTGTCTCTTCCTCTCTCTGCCCTTCCCTAGCTTGTGCGTGCGTTCCTCGCTCTCTCTCAAAATAAATAAAAACTTAATCATTTTTATTCCTTTGGTATATGTCTGTCCTCATGGCAGTACCACACAAGCAGATAGTTTTTATCTATGGGATACGGGCACACCTAGGAGATGCTGTGGGTTAGGCCCCAGACTACCACGATAAGGCAACTATCGCAATAAAGCAAGTCCAATGAAAAATTTGGTTTTCCAGTGCATATGAAAGTTATGTTCACACTATACTGTAGTCTCTTCAGTGGGCAATAATATTACATCTAAGGAAAACAACATATATACCCTAATTTAAAACTACTTTATTGCAGGGGCGCCTGGGTGGCGCAGTCGGTTAAGCGTCCGACTTCAGCCAGCGTCCTTCTCGCGGTCCGTGAGTTCGAGCCCCGCGTCGGGCTCTGGGCTGATGGCTCAGAGCCTGGAGCCTGTTTCCGATTCTGTGTCTCCCTCTCTCTCTGCCCCTCACCCGTTCATGCTCTGTCTCTCTCTGTCCCAAAAATAAATAAACGTTGAAAAAAAAAATTAAAAAAACAAACTACTTTATTGCTAAGAAAATGCTAACCATCACCTGAGCTTTTAGTGCGTCATAATCACTCATCGCCATGACAAATATAATAATAATGAGAAAGTTTGCAATAGTGTGAGAATCACCCAGATGGGACACAGAGACACAAAGTGAGTGAACAGATGCTGTTGGAAAAAATGGTGCCAGTAGACTCTCTTGATGTGAGGGTTGCCACAAAACTTCATTTGTCGAGAACACGGTAACTGTTCGTGCAGTGAACAGAAGGGAAGCACAATAAAATGAGGTATGCCTGTACATTAGTGTATTAATATTTCAAGTTTTGATTACATTTTAGAAATTTTTTAAAGGTTGGATGAGTTCATTAAAGAAATTATCTCCTCTAAGTGCCAGATTTATAACAACACACATATGCAAACTTAGTGGAGACTTTTGTTTAAAAAGTTGTGGTGTGTCTTAACCATTTCTCTGGCTGCGTACAGAATAATGATTTAGATATGCAGTCTATTATTAGGATGTGTTCTAATTGAATTTTCACTATGGGTTAGACTTACCTTGAGCCTTTAAATGAGGAGCTAGTTACATAAATAAATTCAACCCGCCAGAAGGTGTTGGCGCTGGCTGTAGAAGAATTAGAACAGGAGCAGTTCAGATGTGCATCCGTTAGGAAAAGGAGTCACATCTATAGTTTCTAGAGGAAAAAAATGGCTGGGAACTCTGCTTTTTACTTGAGTCATGGTTTTTAAGTTTAATCCCTACAACCAAAATTTTAGTACCTGAAGAATCAGCATATGATACGCCTCTGAAGTCTCTCTTAATGTATAACTTCTCTCTTCCCCTCTTTTTTCCCCAGGGTAATTTATTTACTAAAGAAACTGGGTTGTTCTGTTGTTTCCCACAGTCTGGCTTTTGCTGATTGAATCCCTATGGGCAGGCAGTGTAATACATTCCTCTGCAGTCTTTATTTCCTGTAAATTGGTAGTTTGACACGATAGAAACTTTTTTGTTACGTGTTCACTTCATAGGTGATGTTTGTGGCTTTCATCAGGAAGTACATAAATACCTGCTTATCTCCCTTTTTATGATATTAACTAATTTTACTTTGATTCATTTTAGTTTTAGCAGTTTGAAGGGTTTGAGAGAGACAGGGTGGTGTAAGATGTTAAGATTTAAGCTCTAGAGCCCAAGAATCTGGGTTCGTGTTTTGATTTCTTATCTGCTGGTTCTCTAATCTTGGAAAGTCACTTTCCCTTATGAGCATCAAGTTTCTTATCTGTGAAATGGGGATGATGATGCCTGTTCATGAGGTCGTTTTGAGCGTTCAGTGAGAAAATGCGTGAAAGAGAACCTTGCACAGAGCCTAGCATATAGTCAGTGGCCAGTAAATGTTACCTATTCTGTGACTTTAAAAATATTCTAAACTAATCTGAAAGGTTATAAGTGAAATTTATAAGTGAGGAGATTAAGTTTGGATAGCTGTTTTTTGGGGAGTTTTTTGTTTTTGCTTCACCTGTGTTTATTAAGGGAAAAAAGGAAGTCAGTTATTCAGCTGAGGTGACTCGCTCTCCTTTGCTCCCATCAATGTGTATAGTTGCATTTAGTAACCATTCATAATAAGCTTAATTTCAAAAGTGATTTTTGCCCATGCTTCCTAAGGCTTCACATTATCTGGCCCTCACTTAGTTTTGGAAAACAGGCTCTTTCTTGAACAGACCGTACCATAGCACATTTTATGCATGAAGTCCACCAAGAAATACTCACTGTTAATGTTTCTATTTTGCAGTGTAATGTTCAGGCTCAGAAATGCCTTATGTGGATCGTCAGAATCGCATTTGTGGTTTTCTAGACATTGAGGAAAATGAAAACAGTGGGAAATTCCTTCGAAGGTACTTCATACTGGATACCAGAGAAGATAGTTTTGTATGGTACATGGATAATCCACAGGTTTGTAAAATCCAAACGGTCACCTTTTTTCCCGAAACACACAAGAGTTTTAATTATTCAAGTATTTAACATACCATCTGGTGTGAGGATTTGTCCTACTAAATAAACGATATATGTTTAGATTTATTTCTACTGGCTGCGTTCTTTCTGTCTGCACCCTCAACTCCTGCTATCTTATTTGAATTTCAGAAGATGAAACTAAGTTTATTTAATAAAAATTTATGCATGCATATCTGGGTGTTTTTTTTTCCCCCTTGGGAGAGAAATGCTGTCTCTGGTAGAAAATACATAAATCGTTTAAATTTAAGAGACTTTCTCTAGAGACTACTGTCTTTTGTTTCTCTGGTAAAGAAACTAATCACCTAGTTGACACTTCCCGTGGGTAGTCCTTTCATCCTGCAGGGTCAGATTTGAGTGTCAGTAAGTGTCATGCCATTCAGGAACTGAAATGCACTTTGATTTTATTGTTGCCTTTCAGATCATTGGGGAAATGTCATAAATTAAAACTTAGAATCCCCATTTTAAGATCTGTGAAAGACCTTGGACTGGAGAGTATCTGTCGAGTAGTTTGTAAATTTTCTCTACCTGTGAAACTCTTCATTCAAATTGGGGTGGATGTTGCAAGGAGTCCCTAGCAGACGTCTAAGCTGGTTTGGTCTGGTGGGTGAGGGACTCTTAGAGTCGAGGGAGGAGCGGGGACTGGTGGGAGGTTCCATTCTGTTCCACAGAGAAGGAACTGGATCTCCTGACAACCAAGCTAGTATTCTTTACCGGTGCGTACTTATTTTAGGTTAGACAAAATACTTATTTATTTGTACTTGTTTATATAGAAGTCAAGTTGTAAGAGACCTGAGTATAAATTTAACCTCCTCTTTAATGTAGGAAAACTGTCTATCCCTAATCTTCACTTTAGTTGTTGTTCGTATTACACATTATCAAAAAGTACTTACTGTATTTGAGACACTTCAATTATTATTTGCTCTGTGAGCCAAAATCTGTCTCCTTGTATTTGCTACCCATTAAACCTACTCTGTCCTCTGATTCTCTATAAACTTTAGTCCTTTTATTCAGACACAGCCCTTGAAATTTTGGAGGGTAATTTGTATTTTAATTCAGTGTAGATTATTTGAGTGCTGACTTTCAGACTTTTTTCCCTAGGAGTGGTCTACGCTCTATCCTTATTCTTAATAGAGTTTATTGATTCTGTTTTACTCTCTTATCTCTGGGTGTAACCACCTTTCTTGGGTGATAGTAACCTGGCTATACAACTGTATGATTAATACCTTTATTTACTTGTCCAGAGTCAGTGGGAGAAGGAACAGGTCAGCAGAAATCAGAAGTTCATGTTTGCCTTTTTTTTTTAACATCAGATTTCTCCCCTTTATGACCCCATCTTTTTATCTGTGGCATAATCCCCTCCCAAACTCTCTTTCGCAAAGAGGAAAGTAACTTCGTTCCCCTTGACTCCCTCTAATTACTAGTTTCCAGGGAACGGTTCTCCTCTCCCTTATGAGCCGTTGCACAGTCTGCCTGTGCTCTTCCTGGTTTGTCTCTCTGCGAGATCTGATGGACCGATATGTATAGTTTCTCCTGAATTGTATTTAAAGCTCCTTGATTATTTTTCTTCCTTCATATATAATGGATTCTCCTCCTCAGAATTCCTCCTCTCATAAGCACTTCCCACTTCAAGCTAGAAGAAGGTGGGCACAAAATGGACTATGTTTATTACGGCTAAGGAAACATGAACTTGGAATTCAGAGTTAAGGTCTTCACGGAAGTAGTAGCATTCGGAATTGACCCAGAAGGGTGGGTACGATTTTGGCCAAGAGATGGAGAAGTGGGTCTTCCCACTCTTAGTGCTCTAAGAATAGCATGGACAAAGAAATCCAAACAAGGAAGCTTGTGGTGTATGTGGAGAATAGGTCACTTTGGCTATAGCAGGCAGGGTGTATGTTGAAGTCTGCACTCAGCTGTTGTTGTTGTTGTTGTTAAGTTTGTTTGTTTGTTTAAGTAATATCCACCCCCAGCATGGGCTCGAGCTCACAACCCTGAGATCAATAGCTGCATGCTCTTCTGACTGAGCCAGCCTGGTGCCCCACATGAACTCTTTTAAAGCCAAATTTCCATGATGTAATTAACACATTTTTTTTTTTTTAATTGAATGTAGTACAGAATTTTAAATCTGTTTTTATATTCAGTTCTTAATAATTTTAACTCTTCATTCTGATGAGAATCTTTTACCATCTTGACTCTGCAACCAGTGGATTAGCCATCAATATAATAGCTTGGTGTCACTTTATTTAAAAAAAAAATTTTTTTTTAATGTTTATTTATTTTAGAGACAGAGAAACAGAGCACAAGCGGGGTCAGGGCAGAGAGAGGGAGACACAGAATCTGAAATAGGCTCCAGGCTCTGAGCTGTCAGCGTAGAGCTCAAAGCGGGGCTTGAACTCACAAACCATGAGATCATGACCTGAGCCAAATTCGGACACTCAGCCGACTGAGCCACCCAGGCGCCCATCTTGGTGTCATTTTTAAATGTATTAAGACTTGTATCTCCTCATGAAAACTTTAGTAAGATGTCTTGCTAAGGTTATTACATTAGGTTGAGCCATGTGAAATGGCCAATATACCACCGTCTTAATCTATTAAAAAATGACAGTTTCATAGGGTTCAATCTAGTTGCTTATGTTATGGTGCTGTAGATTAAAATGATCATAAGCCCTGATAATGAAAGAAAATCCGTTTTACTCACCTGTCCTTAGGGAACCATTCCTCCTCCATTTTCCTTTCTTTACCACTAACCATTGGTTTAAAAATCCATTCTAGTGTATCACTAGGGAGCAGTTTGGAGCTTTCTGTGTTTTGTCGAGGGCGTGGGTATGGTGGAGGATTAAGTAATTGAGTAGCTGTCTCAGGAAGTGACTTTGAAGAAACTTGAAAAAGATATTTTGGCAAAAGGAGTGCAGAAACTCCTAAGGACGAAGGGCTTACTTTCCTTTTTATCTTAAATGTCATGAGTTGATTATTTCTTGTTCACTGTCAAGTAACAGATTTTGAAACCTACTTTTATGTAGTTGAACTTGGCAGTAATCATACCAATCCATAGAAACTAGGTATTTTGAATATTCGTTATCTCTCAGCTACTTATAGTTCTCTATACTGTGCCGCTGTTCAGTCTGTGATCCTTTATGTCACGTGGCCATGACGTAGTGTTCATTTCTCTTCTTCATACAGAGGCTTAGAACTGTATTCAGTTAGTTAAAATAATACGTTTTTGGAGGACTTAACAGAAAAATAACAATTTTGAATGAAGGGTAGCAGTGTTTGAAAAAATCACGTTGACAGGAGTTAGGAGGTCTTGAAGACATTTTAACATTTCATTTCCTTATCCAAAATTAAAAAAACACACACACACAAAGCAACCTCTAAACTTAATAAAACATTTTGTATAAGAACAACCATTTAAAATTCTACCTTAACAATTACAATTTTATATACATATTTATTTATGGTTTATACTTAGAAGCTTGAACATAGTATACGGTTTAAAGCAAAACATAATGCAGTTTACATAGGAGTGAATGTCTGAGAAGACCTGTCCCTGTCAACAATAACCAGTTTATATTTGGGAGTCTTGAGGCTTTCGTGTGATTGTCTCCAGGAAGCTCATAGAGAGGTTCAAGAGAAGTACCTCCTAATCGTTCATGAGAACAAAGCCAAAGGTTTTCTTTTCTTTTCTTTTTTTTTTTTTTAAATTTTTTTTCAACGTTTATTTTATTTTTGGGACAGAGAGAGACAGAGCATGAACGGGGGAGGGGCAGAGAGAGAGGGAGACACAGAACCGGAAACAGGCTCCAGGCTCTGAGCCATCAGCCCAGAGCCTGACACGGGGCTCGAACCCACGGACCGCGAGATCGTGACCTGGCTGAAGTCGGACGCTTAACCGACTGCGCCACCCAGGCGCCCCTCTTTTTTTTTTAATGTTTATTTATTTTTGAGAGAGACAGAGACCAAGCACGAGCAGGGGAGGGGCAGAGAGAAAGGGAGACACAGAAGCCAAAGCCGGCTCCAGGCTCTGAGCTGTCAGCAAAGAGCCTGACGTGGGGCTTGAACCCACAAGCTGTGAGATCATGACCTGAGCTGAAGTTGGACGCTTAGCCGACAGAGCCACCCAGGCGCCCCAAAAGTTTTCTTTTTAATGTACATTCTTATAAAGTCAGTAAAGAAGTTGATTTTGGTTAATATACAGTGGAGGAAACTTTCAAAGTGAAGACTGTTTTAATTTTACTTTTAAAATCTATCAGAGTTTTCCTTTATTTTCTTTATTAATTTTTTCCAGGTTCTTTACCTGGTGTTCCTGCTTCCTTCTTCCCCCTCTTTCACCCGTCCCCTTTATTATATTACAGGATATGTTAAAGCACAATTTTGACTACAGAACCGCTCACAAGCCTTCTTTAACGGTTTCAAATTCTTTAACGGTATAAATTCTTTGCCACTTTTTTATTTAGGTCTTTTTTACTTAGGTTAGATTCTTGGTTCAAGTTCCCGAACTGGTGTTTTCTACTACAACCCTGTACGATCCCATATTATGTGTAGCTTCTGGCCGCCCTCATCTGCCTGCTGTAGCTCCTCTGCTTTCTCTGCCTGGAATATTCTCTCTTCTGTTTGCATTTCACATTTTTCCTTTAAAGACCAACCTAAATGCTGTTCATGTCTCCACAGAGTCCTTCCTGCCAGTCTTTCCCAGACATGATTCTCTCTTCTTAATTCTTTACCCCTAGCTCTTCCAGGACCCAAACCCTGCCTCAAACTTGTTAGGGAAGAACAAAAATATAGTGAACATGTCAGTATATACACTCCTGACATATGGCTTAAAGAGTATCAGTTAATAATTATTTTAAAAAATGGAATCAATATAAATAAAGGACGGTATAATACTAATATATTTAAATGGAAGAAAGTCAACCTTTTAGGGATATATTTGATTAATAATTTTTAATAGAACAAAGTAACATGTGTAGTATTGAAATCTCTTACAATTGTATTTACGTCTCAAGTATTTTTTCCCATTGCCTTCAGGAACAAAGTCTGATCTTGTTTATGGCTTTTATTTTTTTATTTTATTTTATTTTTTATTTTTTTTTCAACGTTTATTTATTTTTGGGACAGAGAGAGACAGAGCATGAACGGGGGAGGGGCAGAGAGAGAGGGAGACACAGAATGGGAAACAGGCTCCAGGCTCCGAGCCATCAGCCCAGAGCCCGACGCGGGGCTCGAACTCACGGACCGCGAGATCGTGACCTGGCTGAAGTCGGACGCTTAACCGACTGCGCCACCCAGGTGCCCCATATGGCTTTTAAAGCTCATGAAAAAGAAAATGAGTTTAGCTGCAATGATAAAACTAGCCTTTTAGTTATGGAATGCGTTACGGTGGAACCAGATAGAATTTGGTTTTGTTATCCATGCCGTCAACTTGATTTGTAAATACTTGAACTGAAAAAGTTGATTTGTAAAGTGTAATATTAAAAAATCTAATTTCTTAACTGCTTTTAGTATGTGTAGAACATTATAATATAAATTAATAATGCTGGATACTCATTATATATTAATGATTTGTTTCCAGAACTTACCTTCTGGATCATCACGTGTGGGAGCCATTAAACTTACCTACATTTCAAAGGTAGTTTTTCTATATCGTTTCTCTGTCATGCATGAATTAGAATTGCTTGGGATATGAGCGTGAATGAGGGGCGGTTTCCTTTCTGTGTCATTTAGTGATGATGTTCGGGGTCATATCATGGGGAAGATGGTACCTGGCCACTATGTGTAGGAAGGTCTTTGGTAAAATTAGGCAAAATATGGAGTTAACTTGTAAGATGTGGCCAATTGCAAAAGTTAACATTAACCTTTACGATTAGGTATATGAACATCAGAAGGAGAATAAACAGTTAATGATTAAGTTCTGTCTTTGGGAAATCTGGAGTTTTGTTTTTTAAAGTTTATTTATTTTGAGAGAGAAAGTGCAAATCAGGGAGGGTCAGAGAGAGAGGGAGAGAGAGAATCCCAAGCAGGCTCTGCACACTGTCAGTGCAGGGCCCAGCATGGGGCTGGAACCCATGAACCGTGAGAAGTCGGACGCTTAACCAACTGAGCCCCCCAGGCTTCTCCCCTGGAGAAGGTTTTTTCTAAGTCCATATTGTATTTATTTAAACTGTTTTCCAGCTTTTAATCCTATTACCTCTGAGTTTTTATTTCTTTATGTTTTATTTTGAAGAAAGTAAGAACCATCTGCATGATAAAAGAATGATTTTTCCCTCATTTCACTTTGTCTCTACTAATTTCTGTTTTCTCTTTTGTCGATTTTTCTGGAATTTTTGCAATACTATTTTTCTCTTCAAAAATTGAGATTTGGTATTTTCAGGTATTTTTTTTTCCCTTTATTATATTGGGGTGGGAACTGAGAGATGCCGAGGAGCTAGGCCTATGGGGTTTTTATACAAAATAATGTGCGTCGATGGCTCAAGATAGAAGGTGTGAAAAGTAGATTAAGTAATATGCACGTGTATACTATTATGCATATATTGGGATTTGTTAGCAGAGGTCTTCAAGAGAAGACCAGTTTACAAGTGTGCTTATAAAGGTAGACATTCATAGGTAAAGTACTTCATTATCAGGATCACAGCAGAGCTGTTCATTCTCACTGACCAAAAAAAAAAAAAAAAAAAAAAAAAATCAGCCCTTGGACGACAAAGATTACATATTTAAAGGGAAACCTTTTTTTAATTATTATTTATTTAATTAAAACCATATTATTTAATCTACAGAAGACAAATATTGTTTAAGTATACCTTAAGTGTTCCTGTAAATCAAAACATTTAATAAGTGCTTCAGGGTAGCTCGCAGCTTCAATTCTAGAGTGCTTATTATTAGGAAGCATAGCGTGTCTTTGTAAAAGTAAGTGTTAGAGCCCTGGTCTGCCGGCCGGCCGGTAGGGCGTCGCACGCTGTAATGTGAATTTGTTGCCAAGCACTTTTGCCTCTCCGGGCGGTGATGAGGAAAAGGCAGTTGAGATCGCCCACATGCTCCTATGTTTTCAATCGTTTGTTGCCTGGTCTTTTCAAAAATGAAGCACTGACTGAGCAAGTGGCCCTGACTGACCAGCTGCTTCCTGAATCTTCCTCGGCTCCTCTTTTAAAATATAACCTTTTCTGTGCAGCCCTGTTGACTTTCATCTCTGTCCCGAAGTTTCACTTGTACAGTTTGTACTCTGCTTTAGACATGCCTCTTTTTTTCCAGCATTTATTCTTGGAACAAATTCCAGTGTGACTCAGAGCTGTGAATTTGTAGTTGGGATCAGTCAGGAGCCCCAGACTTAGAATTCCTTTTGAAGGTACAAAACAGACGCTACAATTACATGTTCTGACACCGGCACTAGGGTCGTAATAGTCAGGAATAGGCTTCCGAGAGGGCTACGTTATTTGAGGGAATAACAGTAACCAGGTGCCAGTTGCTTCCCTTCTGAAAGGAACCACGTGCTGCGTTTTAGCAAAGGGACCCCGCGATCCCAGGGTATTCTGCTGCACACGAAGGCATCCGGTGCCGTTTTGGGTTCCTCATTGCAGATTAATGCCTTTTGGATTTTTGGACGTTGTTAAATACACAATCTCCCCCTTGCCCACCATCATTTTCTCTTCAGGTTCACAGCTAATTTAGAAATACGCAATCTGGGAAGAATTCAGAGTTTCTGTAGTGTATTCCAAGGGTATTTTGAAAGTTACGTTATACTACAAAATGTCCCATGTGTTACATAAAACTTAAGGGTTTACTTTCAACTTCTTCACATTTCCTTAGAATGAATGCAAGTTTGTTCAAAGAGAACAGGGAAGTATCGTTTGTTTTGAACATCTTACAGTTGGGACCCATGTTCTTTCTGTGTTCAATTTGCAGTTCTTTTTCAGTAGCCTTTAAAGTGTAATTTCAGGCCTGAGTGCTAAATGTGTGTGTGGGATTACTGGGAGATCGTACTTGTGGGAGTTGGTGCAGCATTTAAGGTTGGTTACAGTCACATATGAAGAAGTCAGTGACTCGTCTCTCTGTTTTGTTAGGTCAGCGATGCAACTAAGCTAAGGCCAAAGGCTGAGTTCTGTTTTGGTAAGTAGCCATATTTTATGTGTTAATTGATTTAAGTTTGGCTAACATAATTACATCATAATTGTAAAAGGAAACAGTCCTGGAAAACCACATGACACAAACCTGTGGGTTAATGGATTATTCTGAGGCAAATTCCCTTGAAGCCACCATCCAGGTGAAGAAATAAAACTTCTCGCCTACCCTCGAAGCCTCTTTTCCTGTGTCCATCCCGGTCACGGCCGCCTCCCTCGGCCCACGTATAGTCTTTATCTAGGCGTTTATAGTGATGACCGCCAGTGAGATTTCAGGTAATTTCTAACTTTCTACCTTGTATTATTCTATATTACATGCATTTATAAATAACGGAAAGGATTTGGTCTTCCGCTTGTGGCTCGCGAGAAGTGTACAGCTTGGGGGTAGAGGTAGTTGAGGGTGTCTGATTCACTTGTTCGGCACACATTTAGTGAATGTCTAGTGTGCGCACACTGTGCTTGGCACTGGGCTGTAAGAGTGTTAAGAGGCGTTTGTCGCCCTTAAGAATCTCACAGGCTGCTTGTCTCTCAGACACCGGCCCTGGTGAGATCCTTGCATTTCTTACAGTCAGTGCACGACGGAGTGTACAATCTATTAAAGAAACACCAGGGAAGAGCTTCACATCCTTACTGGGGATCCTTACCAGGGGGAGCCACACTAGGTGAAGAGGCACTTGAGTTGGTGGCCAGCTCAACCTTGGCCATCCTCCAGCGTTGGGAAGAGAAGGGGGAGGGATCACAGGACCAGAGGCACGCGGGAGAGAAGAGCAAGGTGTGTGCGGACATCTGAAAACTCAGGGAAGCTGGCAGGAACGGTGAGAGACCAAAAAGTAAAAGGCCGGGCAGAAGTCCGGGCATAACATGTGGACAAGTGGTGTATGTGTATGTATGTGTGGGAATGAGAGGCGAGAAACTAGCATCTAGCAAGCTGACATAGGTGAAGGATGTGCTTTGTATGGATAGGAGAGTTTTGATACAGGCAGATTGGCTCAGTGGCTTCCAAACTGCTCTCCTCATCTAAGGGCCCGCATCTGGGTCGTGGCAGTGGGAGAGGAGGGACAAACAACACTGGAAGGAAATGTGCAGGGCCTTGGTGACTGGATGTGTGGGAAGAGAGAGCTATCAGGTAGGTTCGCTTCAAGTAAAGAAATGAGGACCTGAGAGCTGGGTTGGGTAAAGTGTTTGATAAGGAGTTTGAAGTGGTGAGGAAACATCCAAATGGAAATGTTCCGGTGACGGTAATTGAAGATGGATGGAGCCTGAAGATCAAGAATGGAGAAATTTGGAACTTGTGAAAACAGTTGGGTGGTAGTTGAAGCCGGGAGAGTTGATGTGCTCTCAGAGTCTGTCAAGGGACACCAGTGATGGAAAGGACAAAATTCAGAGTGGCCAGCTGGCATCAAAAAGGACCATTTTACATTAATGTAAAATACTTCTTGAGGTAGAAATGATATCAGCGTTCTTTGTTCTCTTTTTTTTTAAGGTTTTTTTTTTTTTTTAATTTTTTAAATTTATTTTTGAGACAGAGAGAGACAGAGCATGAGCAAGGGAGTGACAGAGAGAGGGAGACACAGAATCCAAAGCAGGCTTCAGGCTCTGAGCTGTCAGCACACAGCCCGACGCGGGGCTCAAACTCACGGACTGTGAGATCATGACCTGAGCTGAAGTCGGACGCTTCACTGACTGAGCCACTCAGTCGCCCCTGTTCTCTTTTGCTTGAAAAGGGCGGGTTTCTTCTTTAGGCATTGTGTTGGGGATAACATCTGATGGCAGTCATATACATCCAGTAAGCGACTAGGGTGTGGGCAGGATGTAATGCAGCTGTTCAGAGAATCCTCTATAAGGCTTTTATCACCTCTAAGAAACCAAAAGAAAAATTTATGTGCTTATTACAAATTTATAAACAGGAAAATGCTTCAGAGCCTTGTGAGTGAAAAGCTAATGGGGGCAACAGAGAACTTTGTTTTAGAATGTATAATGCATATTCTCTTGACAAGTCTTTTTAATGTAAAACTTCAAACCTACAGCTTGAAGGAATAGTAGTATATAGTAACATACATAACATTCAGTCATTGGAGTATGCAGAATGGGTGATTTTAGTTGGAGTCAGAGATTAAGGTTATTTGTTGGTCTGTCAGTAGTTTGTTAGTCCATACTATAGAGGGCATAGAGAAGAGATTCATAAAATGCTTGTCTTCAGAGAGGGCGGCACAGGTTCCTAAAATGGAACTACAGCTTCCATCCAGAATGGCAACATAAAGATTCTTCCACCTTTATTTCATCTCCCGATTGTTCAAAAACAAGTGAGAACAAGAAACACTCAAACCATCGTTGCAGACGTCTGTAACCCACAGTGTATACAGGTGGGAAGTGGATGGGGGTAATGGAAAATAACTTAGCAGAGTAGAGAAGAAGCCAGTGAGGAGCTCGCCTGTCAGCGTCCTGCCCCCACCCCAACTCCAGAGAGACTTAGGTCCTGGGTACCGTCTGGGGAGGCAGCGGAGAGGAGGACCCAAAACGGACTACATTTGGATGTCTGTGTCAGGGACAGCCTCCAGTCCCTGCTTCCATGCAGCTTAGTTGGGCAGCTGTCCTTCCACCATCCCAGCAAGAAATGGCATGTGTAGTACCTTTAGAAATAGAATCAGTGGGGGTGCCTGGCTGGCTCAGTTGGAGGAGCATGTGACTCTTGATCTCAGGTTTGTGAGCTCCAGCCCCATGATGGGTGTAGAGATTACTTAAATAAATAAAAACTTAAAGAAAGAAAGAAAGAAAGAAAGAAAGAAAGAAAGAAAGAAAGAAAGGAAGGAAGAAAGAAAAGGAAAGAAAAAGAAAATCAGGCTCTGTGCTCGGGAAGAAGGGGAGAGATGAAGCGTGAAACTGAAAATAGGACTAAGTGAAAATATGTGCATGGAATGCACCTCTTTTCCTGTGTCCAGTTCCAGAGCACTGAGCAGCCAGGTGTAGTGGGGTGGGTCTGCATACCCTAGAGAAGAGAGCCATAGGTGCTGACATCTGGGCATTTCTACTAGAAGACTTTGCCATGCAGTGAGGTCCAGTGGTTAGTAACCCTACATATCTTCCAGGGAGCTTCCAGTTAGTTTTTTTAGTGCCTTGATTTTAAATATGAATAGACAGCCCGGGATTACATGACATTTGAGGAGAGGAAACTATCAAATAGGAAAAGGAACACAAGACAATGCAAAACTCAGAAGAAAAAGTCAAAAAATCTGAAAGAACAAAGACAGACCGATGAGAGGAGAGAAATAAAATTAGTGGTTCCTTTTAGAAAGTCTGCCATCTGATTGAGAGAATGAGAGGATGGAGAAAGAATAGAGGGAACTGAGAAAACTGGCAAATAATGTGAGAAAGTGTCTCACAACCATTTGGTCCCTACCCATACCCGAACTGTAACCAGTTGATCTTAGGTGTCAGATGATTTTTGTTTGCAGTCAAGCTAGTGTTTGTGCTTCAGGCTTTATCCATTTGATACATTCACTCTGA
Organism: Prionailurus viverrinus; assembly: GCF_022837055.1. Lineage (NCBI taxonomy): Eukaryota > Metazoa > Chordata > Mammalia > Carnivora > Felidae > Prionailurus > Prionailurus viverrinus. The sequence continues at coordinate 78,932,712 of NC_062571.1, forward strand.
TGGTAAAGATTTGAAATGAAGTAAAGAAGTACTCAAGTGAAAAGATAGTAGAACACAACCTCTGGGATGGAGTCATCATACGCTGCGGAACCCTAGATTCAAAAGCATGGCAGCTGGCAGGTTTTGTACACTTTGTTTTCATTCGAATATTCTTTCTTTCTTTCTCTGTCCCCCGCCCCCCCGCCCCCACCAACATGGATTGTTAGTATGCACTTCCCAATAATTTGCTTTACATTTTCCACAATGCTTCCTTACTTGGAAGTCTCCAGATGATGATGAAGGTGATGTTGTCTATTCTCTCCCAGGCGCTGTGCTACTTTCTTTACATAGATCACCTCCAACCCTTCGAGGAATGGATGGGTTGCATCCATTTCCTTGATGAAGAAAATGGGGCTCAGATTACATGGGTTTTGCAGAATGTTATTGCTAGTTAAGTGCATGAGCTGGTCAGGTCTGAGTGATTCCAGGCTTGGATTCCAACCCCCTCCTGCCCCCACCGTATCCTTATGCCTCTTCCTACCATGAAATAATACAACACATGAGTTTTTATTTGGACTGCAAGGTGTGCTAAGACCTGTTTTAGAGGTATATTTGCCTCTTTTTTCTTTTTTAAAAGTAGTCCTTATATAAATGCTATTCATTCAAAAATAGATGTATTAAGTACTCACTTTGTAGCAGATGAAGTGTAGTACTACTAAGTGCTTAGATTTTCAGACTCTTCAGCTGGTCTCAGCAGATGCCCAGAACAGCGCTGAGGGGAGAAGCCATTGGGAGGGGGCCCAACCTCAGCCCGAGCTGGAACAAGGTTGTGAAAACAATTTACCAATTGTTAGAAATTAAAAATAAAAGCCATGTGTTGATATATGTCCTACTGTGCTACTCATCTTAACTTATGCTTATGGCATTGGATCATTTCTCCAGTCTCTAGTAAGATATAAGAGAATTGATTTATAGTGTTTTAAGTTTCTTTAGTTTCCATACTAGTTGTCTGACAGCACTTCACAAGGTACTATTTGACTTCCTTGCTCAGATCCTCATCTCCATTCAAGGAAGCTCTGCCTCAGTGTCTTGGTCTCAGTTCCAATTTCAAGTCCTGTGCATTTGAGAAATAACTTTTTCCTTTGAGGGTTTTCACTTCCCCCTTTCCTTAGTCATACCCAACTGAGTGGTAGTATGTCGGTTGATACATACATACATACATATATACGTATATACACACACACACACACACACACACACACACACACACACATATATATGTATATATGTATATATATATATGTATATATATTTTAAGTTTGAGAGTGAGAGAGAGCAAGCAGGAAAGGGGCAGAGAGAGAGAGAGAGAGAGAGAGAGAGAGAGAGAATCCCAAGTGAGCTCCATGCCCAAAGTGGGATCTCTTGAACTGTGACATCGTGACCCGAGCCAGAATCAAGAGTTGGATGCTCAATCAGCTGAGCCCGCCAGGCACCCCTAAAGGTGTTTATTTTTATGATCTTGGGTTGGGGAGATTTTCTGCATCTATGAAAGCTCAAGTCATTACAGGAAAAGGAAAAGATTGACAGAATATTTTTCTCTTTGTTAAAAGATACATTGGACAAATTTGATGAGGCAAATGACAGGCTGAGAAAAGTACTTGAAATAAAACAAATGATTAATATAAAAGCTCTTAGAAGACAATACAATATAAATGGACACTCAGGAGAAATATGGACAAAGAAAATAAAGCTCACAAAACAAATTCTGATGGCCAAGGAACATAGAAACTAATTTGTCTCAATGATCAGATAAATTCAAATTTAAACAAGATATAATTATTCACCATTTAGGAGGTCAGAGATTGCTGTATCTGTCGGGGTCCAGTCGGGAAAACAGTCTGCACTAGGTATTTCGAACCTGGGGTATTTGTTAGGAAGAATTGCTTACCCAAATATTGGAAGGCTGAAAGAGTGCAGAGGGGATGCTGAGGAAACCCAGAAATTAGAAATTGCATGAAGCAGCTACCACCTACACGCTGGAGAGACGAAAGGGGAAGAAGTGGTGTTACCAGAAGCTGGGACTTCGGAGGGTTGGAAGAGGGGCCCTGATGGAGCTAGTGATGGGTGTCTGAGGAGACTGCGGGGCTGGTGCGGGGAGTGGCCGCAGAGCCTGGAGCAGTAGTAGCTAGTGGTATGCTTCTGCAGGGGGAGGGAGGTCAGCAGTAGTGGGAACCTGTAGGAGTGTGGCCTCTCCCAGTCTCCCGTCAATACCTCCCATTAGCAGAACATGGCTCGAGCTGGCAAAGGGTTTCTAGGGAATATTGTTCGCAGACTCCGGCTCCAATGTCAACAGTCTTGGGGCTGAAGACAAGGTCCCTATGTAGCACAGGTGCTAATAACCAGGACGGGTGCTGAGCACTGGATAAAACAGACCTTCACTGTTGATAGGAATGTAAATGGGTTCGACCTTATAGGAAGACAAGTTGTCAGTATCTGTAAAAATTTTAAGGGTGAATTCCCTCTGACCCATAGAACTGGTAGCCCAAGTATGGAGAGATATTATGTATTTGATGTTTCACTGGGATATTTTATATAATTTCAAAAATTGGAAACAGCCTAAATGCTCATCATTAGGGGATTAGCTGAATATATTCTGGTATTTCCATTTAATGAAAAACATAGGCATTAAAAATAAGAACGTTACCTGTGTTACAGAGTGGTAAAAGCATTATTTCATATGATCTAACGTTTTGTCAAATCTGAGAGTCACAGTATTGAACCTAGCCTGGTTTTGCAGAAGGCAGGTGCAAACATAAATTTAGATGCAACAAGTGCAAAATTTCATGTACTGTTTACTTTTTCTCTCAACAGTTATGAATGCAGGGATGAGGAAATACTTCCTACAAGCTAATGATCAGCAAGACCTAGTAGAATGGGTAAACGTGTTGAACAAAGCTATAAAAATTACAGTAAGTGTTTGTTGTGTTTTTAATTTTTAACGTCTGGAGGTCATCTTTACATTTTGAAAATATGCCTGCTGAGTCTCCAGTTTACCAACAGGTTGCATCCTCAAAGTTTATTATTTAAAAGGCCGGTGTTTATAATGGGATTACATTTTCTTGTACCAGGTGATTATCAGCCCTTAAAATCAGCCCGCAAATGCCATTTTAGCCCATTATGTACCTACCGCGGCATATGCTAGTGTGCATTTTACCCACTGCACAAGAATGTTTCTAGGGGAAAATACACATCGAGGATGTTTTCTCTTCCCGAGTAGGATGAGGGGCTTCCTGCCGCCACCCCTGCTACTAGGCGTTGGCCTTCCTGTCTTCCAGGCCCTGACTGGGATCACTGCTGGGTAGGGTAGAATTTGAAGATAGGAGCAGGAAGCGGAGGTGAGGCCATGGAAGTGAGGCACGGGGTTAGGGAGTGGATCTGGAGAGCTGTGGCGGCCAGAGGGTCCTGCCCATGTGGCCCCCTCGGGAGTTTGTCTTCAGGCTCTAAACTTGCCTCACCCACTTTTCCTCCTTGAGGTCGGGGCCGGCTACCCTTGCAGCTCCGATGTCCCCGGGCTACAGCTTCCTGCTTGCAACCTGGGTTTCTTTTTTTGGTTTTCTGATCCTGAGGGGTTTACCTCAATTATCTGGAAAAGTTATAATCCTCGGGATTAAGTAACTTTTACTGGTTTCATCGCTGGTAAATCGTGGAACCGTTGAGCCAAACCCAGGCTGTTTGACTCTGGAGCTCGACCCTGGAGCACAGGGTCCTGAAAAAGAGCCCTTTCCCACTCTTTCGTTTGTAAAGCAAAACCCACACTTTTCCGAGAAAGTTTACTACTGATGAGGACAGGCAAGTAGATAGGTTCTGCGCCCTGATTCTAGCTCTCCTTGCTTTTTTTCCTCCTTACACACTTGTAGAGAGACACAGAGAGAGGCTCTGGAAGGAGTTCCTGTGTGAGGTTTGTGTGAGCTCAAGTGTGTTTTACTAAAGTACAGTTGTTTACTGACCCTAAACGACTTACTCTCGAAAAACATATGCTCTGAAAGTCAGCATATGTTGTCACTTGTTAGTTGCCATCTAAAATGAACGATTCCATATTTATATCACAACACAGTAAAGAGTTAATATAACTAAAGCTGTTCTCGGAGTGAAGTCGGGTTTTTTGTCTTGCACCAGAACAGCTTGTTGCCACATGACAGAAAACACCCACGCAGTGCCTCTGATCTGTACATGAAGCAGAAGTTATTTTAGGTACGTGCAGTTTCAGGAAAGCAATTTTTTGAACTGATTCAGAAGTACATGTTCTTAAAAGGTCTTAACTAACAGGTTTTAACTCCATATATATATTTCTTAGGTGAAATTTTCTTTAGGAAGACAGTATCTAGTAACTTTACCAAATTGGTTCATTTCTTACAATTTGCAGTAATTAGTAGCACTGGGTTCTTAGTGCTTTAAGAGAAAAAGGAGTGAATAGTCTCAGGCTTTTTACCATTTGGGGGGTTCTTGAATTGCTAGATCTAATTTATTAATGGTGTGAAACCATCTTACACAGATGACACTGTTAAGCTTATTCAAATGCACGAGAAGCTGATTAGGGTTGGGTGATGTTCCAAAGCATAAAGACTTTTAAATACCAGCGTTTGTGGTCTTACGGTTTTATTTTACACGTTGAAATTCATAGTTTTTAGGCTAAATAAGTTGGTATTCATGCTTTTATAATTCATTTTTTGTAATTCACATTTAGAAAATATGAATACGTAAAAAATCTAGAAATCCTTAGCTTGTCAACAAAGTGAACGTAACTGTATGAAAGTGAATGTAGAATTGAAGAACTGATAGCACTTACTAAACATCAATTTTATATAAACGTTTAACTTACCGGATAGCAATGAAAGAATTTCCCATGCCTACGTAAGATTTATTTAATTTTTTTCTTTAAAGGGCCTTGCCAGTTTTCACATCATGTGCATTTTACACGTGTAAACGTATTTGGGTGTGGAATCTCTAATTTGTCATACATTCCTACGGAAATCGCTGATGAGTAATGCAGATTTCTTTGCAAAATAGAAGTTTATGTTTTAGTGCATGTGTGGTTTACAATTCTATGGAACTGCTCCAAATGACAAGTTGGTCAGCTGTGTAACTTAGTGGTCTGCTGAGTACAATGTGATTATGTAAACTTAAAATTTTTAGAAATTCATAATTAGGGTTTGGAAGCACATGGTTTCAGAATAGGGGGTGGTATGGAGTAGTGGTAAGGGAATGGTGATTGATTATTTAACTACTTCCTAATTATAGTACCTTGTCATCTTAGTGGACTGTCCTCTGATACCATGGTCTGTGGCTTTTCGAACTTGCCTAATGTCCATGTGAATGTTTATTGGTGGCAGCCGTTTAAAAAAGTTTCCCCTTATTTGAAAAGACAGAGAGCTGGTAGTGGAGGAACCGACCCTGAAGAGAGTATCCGTGAATAGGGTTGGGAAAATCAGATTGATTTTAAAGTATACTTTCAACTAACTTTTTATAGGAAGTAATAACAGTACAAATACGGTGGCCTCTGGTTCCTTATCGATGAAGGAATGTCCAGGATGTATATGGTGTATTCCTAAACAGAAACCCACTGTTTTTTAAAATAGTGTCTTTTCCCCACCATAGGTTGTAATTCAGAAATCAATACTAGATTTTAATCTACAAGTAGTGTTTTTGACATTGTGGCCAAAATTCCACTTTTTTTTTTTTGGACAGCTGGGAGCAAGTAGAGGAAGCTGAATATAGGACTTTGGTCCTAACAAAATGGTAAATTTGCCCAAAGGTACAAGGCTTTCTACTTGGTACTAGTGTTTTTCAGCTGGCAGGTCATGGGTAGAGCCCTCAAAAGGCTCCTGATACCCAGGAGTTTGTGTTGGACCGTTTTAGGCTTTCGTCTGCAAGCCCTGTCGGTTTTCTCCATTTTGTTTATCTCTTATTCTCTGACTGCCTTTTCTTTTTCTACTGTTAGGACCACAGGCAAACACCTCCTGAAGATACATGCAGATTTCTCACAGAATACAGCTCCAGTAAAGAAGGGTAGAAAGCAAGAGAGAGCAGGGAAAAGTCAGGGGCAAGGAAACCAATCATGTTCAGTGTCTTTGACACTTGCTGTCTCCCTGAGGAGATCAGTTTTCGGATTCTCATTAAATAGTTGGCTGATTTTTTTTCTTTTCTGTTCCTGAAAGTATGTTTATTTTAATGGCTGAATTTAGACTTTCATTCAAAGTTTTTAAGACCATTACTGTATTCATGGGTATTTTGCTTGTACTTTTCTTATTCTTGGGGAATGTTTACAGCTTAGATTATTTTTTTTATTGATAAAATGTTAATATTGGTTCCAGGTGTATAACATATCGATTTGAAAATTCTACACATTGCACAGTTCTCACCACACAATTTAGATAAGTTTTATTGTAAAGTGCAATTCTAAGTTAATTATTGAACTCTAACATTAGAATTATGCCACACTTAGTATCTTATTTTATTATAAGGACACATTAGAAGCAGTGAGCTTAACAGCAGAGAGAAGGATTTTTAATATACTATCATTTCTGGAAGAAAAGTGGAAAAAGTATAAATATCACTGTATTTTTGGGGTGGTATAAAAGATTTTTCTTAGGAAATGCCCATGTATGACTAAACTGTCAACTTCTTAAAAGAAGGACTGACTTCATGTGGGTCACCTCTTCGTACATTTCAGCTGCCACAGATGAACAGATAATTTTCTCTCCGGCTTAAAATTCTCTCAGTGCTGTGTTTCTGTTCTTAATGGGGTAACTTGGCCCCGTTTTCTCGGTCATATTTCAAATACATGATGCTGTTCATTCAGAACATCGTGGGCTTCCTCGGCAGACTCTTTCTGGGTAGAGTGTCCTCGGTCGTCCTCTCACCGCCCTGTCATTGTGTGGATCTTGTCAGGTAAAATGCTAGCTAGTACCTGTTGCCTTTAAAAAGCTCTCCAAAAAGTGTAGCCTCTTAGAAGATTTCAGGGGGCATTCCTTAGCAGGATTCATTTGCCTTCCTTTCCTGTTTGCCTGCATTGTAGTGTAAATATGGATGAGAGGGCCTGAAGCCTGGAGAAAAAGCCTTGCGGGGGAAGCATCTCCAGGGGAGAGAGGGAGGGAAAGGTGGAGAGGAGTTGCAGAAAGTCACCTGAGAGACAACTTGCGTATATTCGTAAATTATGTGGATTGGGATCTACTACAGCCCGGCTTAGACACACATAGACCGCATTTGCCCGGTATTTCATAAAGCCTTGTCTGTAGACACCACTGTCTACCTGCTTTTCCCCAGACCTGCTGGGAGAGCACAGGCCTGGCAGCAGTGTTTCTCAGGGTGGTTTCTGCAGCAACTACCTCAAAAACCACTGGTGTTTCTGCTGGCCGTGTGGCCTTGTGCACAACACTGTGGCTCGAGCAAGTCAGAATTTCTGGGAGGTGCAACCTGGAAATCTGAAGCTTTTAATAATGTTCCTGGCTGATGCTTCATGAGTGTTAAAGCTTGAGAAACCACACTGCTTCGGAATCCTATTAATAAATGGTTTGGGTCTTTGACTGCAACGTGAATGGTGTCCCCTGGAGCTGTGCCAGTTCCCTGTTAACATGGATTAACTGTGAGGCAAGCAAGTTACTTGATTTTAAATGTTTTTACACCACCACTATGGTGCTGGTTAGAAGTACTTGTCACAATGTTTCTGAAACACTGCAGGATCCTCACATGCCCTTTAAAACCATTGGAGAGAGATTAACTGTCATGCTCAACATTACATCAGTGCCGAGCATATTTTATTACATTTTTTATCTACGGTCAAAAGAAATCTGCAATCCAAAGGCAGACTACATGCAGCAGTCTGTTGGCAGAAATATTGCACCTTGTTTCCTGAGTGGGCCGGATCAGAAAAGCTAAAATGTATGTTAAACGTTTGTGATCCCTTCGATTCTCTGATTCCACTTCAGTGACGTTTGTGAGTGATTTATCGTTGATACCAGTGTTGGAATACCTTCTCAAAATTTCCAATAAGCTTTAAGTTATTTTGAACATTTTAAGTTTTAATTTGTGTTGAGTATCTTATTTTTTTTTTCCTGATGATTTTGGATTCATCCACTGAGTCCGTCTCTCAACATTTAGTGAATACTGTGTTTTCAGTAGTAGACTCTGTCCTGGCACCAGTAATGATGAGTTTGCCACGGTCTTTGTCCTCGGGTGCTACCAGAATCATGGGCAGCGGCGGAGGATGGGGAGCGAGAACGGCATGGAGCTGTGCTCTGGTGTCAGGTGCTCTAATAAATGGGGGACATAGAATAGTGGTTGAGTGTAGGGGGAGAGTTACACAGACTTCGGTAGAACGTAGTACAATCAGGACCTAAACCTATGTTTCTTCACACCTCTGAGCCTCCGTTTTCTCACTGCTACCGCGGAGGTACAGGCCCTAAGCATAGGGTTCATCAGAGGATGAAGTAGAAAAATGTATGAAATAGTACCTGCCCAAGTAAACACTCAGGAAATGATGGCTATATTATAAAGTATTACTGTAACAGAACAGTGTGAGAACGTAAAGGGGCACATACCTATTATACATAATTTTTATAAATGTCAGTTATATATAAATGGACAATTAGTTGGATATTCTGTGATAAAAGAGGGTCCCCTATAAAATGCTGGTTGCAAAATGATTCATTTACATATTATTTTAGGTACCAAAGCAGTCAGACTCACAGCCTCATTCTGATAACCTAAGTCGCCAGAGTGAATGTGGGAAGAAGCAAGTGTCTTACAGAACTGACATTGTTGGGGGCGTGCCCATCATTACCCCAACTCAGGTAATACATCAGTTATTCTGTTGTGTGGTGGTTTACCTACTGCGTAGTAATTTTTATGTTGTTATAAAATAGAACATCTTTACTGAATAAATATAGTAATCAGTTAATTAAAAATGCTTCATATCTGTTTATTTCAAAAGTATGTGTTTATTAAAATATTTGGCAACCACAGACCACACTTCACACTTTTCATGTTTTCTCTGAGCCTTTCTTCTTCTTTTTTTTTTTAATTTTGTAATGTGTTTATTTTTGAAAGAGAGAGAGAGAGAGAGAGAGAGAGAGCGAGCGCACGTGCACCAGCAGGGGAGGGGCAGAGAGAGAGGGAGACACAGAATCTGAAGCAGGCTCCAGGCTCTGAGCTGTCAGCACAGAGCCCGACATGGGGCTCAAACCCACAAACTGTGAGATCGTGACCTGAGCTGAAGTCAGATGCTTAACCAGCTGAGCCACCCAGGCGCCCCTCTCTGAGCCTTTCTTCTGTATACTTTTGTCCCAAGAAATGGAGACCCTCTGTAAATAACTTTTTTCACTCACATCTCAAACATTTTCCAAGTCACTAAAAATTATTCTACATCAATTTAAATGACTGGGTAGTCATTTTGACTTGAATTTAGCATAGTTTACAAATGGTCTGTTGTTGGACAGAGTTCCTTTTCCTTTTGTAAACAATATGAGTAGGAAAAACCCACTCTTCCTCTCACATGACTGCCATACTCACAATGCTGCTGACATCAGAGGTGTGGGGATCCCCCCACACCAAGCAGTTCTGTGACACTGGCTGGGTGTCCTGCAGTTTAACTCAATTCTGACAGTCAGCCTGGATCCCACAGGTTAAGGGCTCCGTCCTCCAAGACTGCTCCCACCCCAATCCTTTCAGATGTCAGTGGAAAGTCCAGGTTGTTACCTTTGCTTCTGACCGATGGGCTGTAAATTGAAGGTTTCCATGACCTTGTCCCCAGATTTGATTAATTTGCTAGAGCTGTTCACAGAACAGAAGCAGTTTATTTACTGTTTACCTGTTTATCATAAAAGGATATGATGAAGAATCCAGACGAACACCCTGATGGAAGAGATGGGAAGGGCATGAAGCTTCTGGGACTCTCTCAGCACCTCCACATGTTCAGCAACCCAGAAGCTCTGTGAACTCTCAACTTTTGGGTTTTTTTTTAAAGTTTATTTATTTTGAGAGACGGAGACAGAGCACATGTGAACGGAGTTGTGGCAGAGAGAGAGAAGGAGAGAGAGAGAGTCCCAACAGGCTCTGCATTATAGTGGGACACTTAACCTACTGAGCCACCCAGGTGCCCTTCTGGCTGCTTTCCTTTTGTACAGAATTAAGATTTTGTTGTGTTTTAGTTTTAGTGTAGATTATTCAGTAGGTTGTAAGACTGCATAGCAGCTGCCGTATTAAAAAGATCCCAGGGGCGCCTGGGTGGCGCAGTCGGTTAAGCGTCCAACTTCAGCCAGGTCACGATCTCGCGGTCGGTGAGTTCGAGCCCCGCGTCGGGCTCTGGGCTGATGGCTCAGAGCCTGGAGCCTGTTTCCGATTCTGTGTCTCCCTCTCTCTCTGCCCCTCCCCCGTTCATGCTCTGTCTCTCTCTGTCCCAAAAATAAATAAACGTTAAAAAAAAAAAAAAAAGATCCCAAAGAATTTCTTTTTTACTGTGTCATTTTGTAATGTAGCTTTTTAAAGAAGTATTTACTCATTATAAAAGCATTTAATTGCTATATATTTGTCAAGAAAATGACAAATCTCATTTGGTTGATTAATTTATTCAGTATTGGGTTAGTGGCAGTTAAGTGCTGGGATTACAAAGTTTAAGTACATAATTAGTGCTGTTGACCTGTCTAAATGTATAACAGGTTGAAAATTCCTCAAGATGACTCGAGTGTTCGTTTTTCTCTTGAAAATTAGGAGTTCTTGAAAAATAAATACACATTTGGTTCATTAGTGGGATTCTAGATTATAACATGTTGCATGTAAGCCAGTGCTTTGGGGAGCATGAAAACATGAGTATAGTTAGATCTTTTTTAAAAAGCCTGGACTTGGCGTGTGAAAAAACAAAGAACAAAACCCTGCAGAATTTTTAGATTCTAAGAGCAAGGAGAAAATCGTCTGGAGCAAAAGAGTTTTTAGACTTGCCATCAAAAGCACAGCCCATAATGGGGCGCCTGGGTGGCTCAGTTGGTTAAGCTACCGACTTCGGCTCAGGTCACGATCTCACAGTTTGTGAGTTCGAGCCCCACGTCAGGCTCTGTGCTGACAGCTCGGAGCCTGGAGCCCACTTCAGATTCTGTGTCTCCCCCTCTCTCTACCCCTCCCCTGCTCACACTCTGTGTCTCTCTGTCTCTCAATAATAAATAAACGTTTAAAAAAAAAAAAAAAAGCACAGTCCATAAAAGGATACATTGATCCTCATCGAAATTGTAAATGTTTGCTCTGTGAAAAACCCTGTTAAGAGGATGAAAGGGAAAGCCGCACACGGGGAGGAGGTATCTGCAAACCATGTATCCAACAAAGACTTGTATCCAGAACATACAGAGAAAGAATTGGGGCGCCTGGGTGGCTCAGTTGGTTAAGCATCTGACTTTGGCTCAGGTCTCGATCTCACGGTCCGGGAGTTCAAGCCCCGCATCGGGCTCTGTGTGGACAGCTCAGAGCCTGAGGCCTACTTCAGATTCTGTGTCTCCCTCTCTCTCTGCCCCTCCCCTGCTCATGCTCTCTCTCTCTCTCTCAAAAATACATAAACATTAAAAAAAAAAAAAAAAAGAACTATCAGAACTCAGCAGTTAAAAAATAATCCAATTAGAAAAGGGGCAGAATTCACGAACAGAGATTTCACCAAAAGATGAAAGATACACACGTGGCAAAGGAGCACTAGCAGGGCTGCTTGCCGATGTTCGTAAGAAATGCCAAGACCGCAGTGAGTATCCCCCGCACACCTATCAGAACGACTCCGATAATTAATAACACACGTGTTGGCAAGGCCGAGGAGAAACTGCCTCGCTCGTACGTTGCTGGTGGGAATGCAAAACAGTACGGCCCCTCTGAAGACCGGTACGGAAGTGTTTTGTTAAAGTGCACTTGTGATTACTCTCCAGCCCGGCACGTGCACTCCTGGGCTTTGCTCCTAGAGAGATGGAGACTTAACGTTTACACCGGTCTGTATGGGAATGTTCGTGGCAGGTTTATTCCCAATGGCCCCCAACTGGGAACGACTCAGCAATGCCCTTTAACAGGTGAAGAGTTAAACAGCCGATGGTACGTCCGGACCATGAGCGCTACTCAGGGACAGGCTAGGGGAGCAGCCTGCGTGAGCCTGCAGGGAATTATGCCGAGTGAAAAAAAGCTGATCTCCAAAGGTCACCTACTGTAGGATCCATTTCTATTACATTGTCTAAAGGCCAAAATAATAAAGACAGAGAACCAGGTTAGGGTTGCCAAGGGATTGGGCACAGGGATTCTAAAGGGGTCGCCCAACCGAGCCTCATAATGATGCTGTATGTGGTTGTGGAGGCGTGTGACAGAAATGCACAGAATGATCCATACACAAAGACATAAGAATGCGTGTAAAACTGATGACATCTGAATAAGGCTTGTAGGATGTGCCAGCGTCAGTTTTGAAATGTACTCTAGTTACCATAGTTACACAGTTTCCCTGTTGGGGGAACCGGTTGAAGGGTACATAGGAAGGATTTCCTGTATTTTTTTTTTTTTTTACAGCTTCCTGTATATTATTATAATGACTTCAAAATAAGAAGTTAATCCCCTCCACCCTCTACCCACCCCCCACAAGAGAAATAGAAATGTGTGGTTTTATCAGTGATGTGACTTTATGATTAAGTACCTCAAATTATTTAGAAAACTTCACTTCAAAATCTGTGTTCCTAACTGAACTAAGGTTAGAATTTAAGGTTTTCTGTTAGAATTACAACATGAAATACAACTGTGCTTTGAAGCTAAACAAGCAAGGAAAGAATTTCTTTATTTGCTTCATTTTAGAAAGAAGAAGTAAACGAATGTGGTGAAAGTATTGACAGAAATAATTTGAAACGGTCACAGAGCCATCTTCCCTACTTTGCTCCTAAGCCACCTCCAGACAGCGCAGTCATCAAAGCTGGGTATTGTGTGAAGCAGGGAGCAGTGGTGAGTACCTTACGAGAGTATGTGTAATAATGAAAAAATGAGTCTCTGTTAGCAAACTCTCAGCACACGAATCATTTGCTTTGTTTTTCGAGAGACCCAAAGGGAGCCATGAACGTGCTGAGGAGTCAGGAGGTAGAATAGGGGTGATTCTGTGTTATTTTCTTGGTCTGTGGGTGGCTGGGTAAGTTAGTGCTGATTACCACTGACCTTCAATTTTAGATGAGCTTTCCTAACACTTTAAATTTATTCCAGGAGGCTTTCCTATTGATTTTTCTCTCCCTTGGGAGTGGGTCAGAGAAAGAGAAGTCTAGCAGGGAGATATCAGGAAAAGAGGGGGCAAGGGAGTGGGGTATGGAAGGCCTGCTTACTCCATTTGGTGTTGGGCAGACCTTAGTCGAATTCTCTGTGACCTTGGGCTTTTCATTTACCCTCTCAGGCTCTCTGTTCCTTTTTAAGGAAAATTAGATTATAAAACCTACCATTTGGAGATACTTTGAAAGATGCAAATTAAGAGAGTATCTTAGCAGCACCTGGTCCTTCATAAGAGCTGTTAAGGGTTAGCTGGGTATTTCTCATCCAGCCAGACCCACAGCGGGAAATTGTAGGAAGGGCAAGTATGTTTACCAGTGTTTCCAAGGTTCCAGAGTACCTTTTTTTTTTTTCTTTCTTTTTTTTTTTTTTTTTTTTGAGAAAGAGAGAAACAGAGTGTGAGTGGGGGAGGGGCAGAGAGAGGGGGAGACACAGGATCCCAAGCAAGCTCCAGGCTCTGAGCTGTGAGCACAGAGCCCGACGCGGGGCTCGAACTCAGGAACGGTGAGATCACGACCTGAGTCCAAGTCAGACGCCTAACTGACTGAGCCACCCAGGCGCCCCCAGAGTACCTTTCTAAAATTTGTCATGCTTTACGTGAACCAAATCGTTAGCATTTTGTGAGAAGATAAACTTTGAAGTTTGAAAGTAAAAGTAAAAAAGTTTCTGTGAGTTAGGAAATACTTAAAACTCTGCCGGCAGTTCTGTTTGGCTTCACGTCCCTTTCTGGCAACGCTAATTAGCGTAGGTCAGCCGTGGACAAGTTCTTTTATCTCTAAGCTCCTGACCTTGAAGTGGAGGGAAGTGAAGGGGGGGCCGAGACTCACCCCTTGTAGCAGGTCTGCAAGGAACCTCAGAAGTTCCTCAGGCTGTGGCTCACTTGTGCTAATGAGGGCTTTTAGGGAGGGAGACCGTTCTTTCCTTCTGTTTCATTCCCAAGTCTAAAATAGCAACCCTTGGAGATACTGAAGTGCTTTCACAAAAACTGTATTTCAGTGACAAAACAAATATTTGTACAAAGTGGGTTCATTTTATTAAATATTTGTTGCTTTACTACTAAGCACAAAGTACCTGCAGAAAGATTCTTGCATTTTACAGATTTTACAGAACTTAATGTGGTTTAATAACATTTCCTGTGCTTGCTCTTGAACTCTTGATGACATTTACTTTGTGGGGTTGGGGGATGGGGAAGTGCTTTTTTTTTTTTTCTTTCCTAACTTTTAGAGCATTAAAAATAATGAAACCATATTCTGAAATTGTATGATACAACAAACTGAAGACTGGCCACCAAAGTTGAATTAGGAGTTTAAGGCCTGAGCAGTGGAAGAGATGATGTTTCATGTATTTCCTCACTAAGGGAGGGTAATGAGGTTTTTTAGGGCTTGACATTTCTGATTATGGGTTCATATCAGAATATGTAAGTGGCTATTAACATTTGACATTCTTAGAAACAGAAGTCTTATGTCTGTGTTCATCTCTGGTAGATGAAAAACTGGAAGAGAAGATATTTTCAATTGGATGAAAACACAATAGGCTACTTCAAATCTGAACTGGTATGTTGCTATGTCATGAATGTTGCTTTAAAATGTTTGAGAAGTATTATTCTGGTGATTGTGTGTGTGTGTAGTTTCTTGTCCTGTTTTCTATTTCTAAAATAATTCTGGTTTTGAGAAGCATATACAATTCAGTTTATTTGGTTGTGATGTCTTAATGGTAATTTTGTAAATAATATATCTTAAATAAAAAGATCATACCTTCAAAGGCGTTCCACCTTGAAAGAATTAAAAACATCAGAACTCCTTCACCTACCGATGTCCTCTGAAGGGCAGCTGGAGGAGATTGTAGGAAGAATTAAATCTCTAAAAGTCAACATTTTAACTCTGCATTTCTACCTTCTTTTCTCTGCCCTCTCTTGATAAATTTTTTTTTTCCTATTGTAGATTGACTTTTCAAGTTTTTTCGTATAAGACCTTTTTGTCTTGTGGGGTAGAATCAAGATTGAAATTCCCTCTTTCACTTGTTCGAGTAACATCCTTATTTAAAATATTCTTGTCACATAACCTGAGTTCTGCCGCAGATTGCTGGATAATTTGAATGCTTTTTTATTCCTTACATGTCTGTCCTACCTCCTTTTGTTTTATGGGACCTTTGAGTGGGGATCATATTCTTTATTTGAATGAAGACACCGGAACAGCACTATCTGGTAGAACTTTCTACACTGATGGAAATGGTCCATATCTTCACTGACCAGGTTTATTGGCTACATGTGGCTGTTGAATGCTGGAAATATGGCTAGTATGACTGGGGAACCTGCCTTTATTTCATTTTAAAATTAAAACTGATTATTCTTTAGTATTTTTTAATTTAAATAGTTATACATAGCTATTGGTACTATACTGGACAGCAGAGTACTTAGAGAACAGGAAAGGACTATTTTGCGATTCATCTCAGGTGTCTGTTCTTCTGGGAAGCTTTTGAACTCTGCCTTCTCCTTACACACCACGGTTCCTGAAGTCCACTTCTATCATAATACTTCCGGCTGCGTTTTGTCATTGTATGCATACTTGTCTTTAGCAGTTGACTCTATGAGCTTCTTGAAGGCAAAGATCTCTTTTATACCCTTTTATGAACACAGCACCTGATACTTGGTAGATAATCAAGAAGTCTTTTTGAATGAAGGAAAAAATGGCATAGCACAGCAAGAATAGCCATTTTAGCACAGGGACCTTTCTCAGACGTCCAATTCGAAGAGCCTCAGCGGGAAGTAGTAGTTACGTGGCTCAAAAAGTGTCAGACGTGGTGTCTCAGAAGGCTGCACGTTAGCTTGGTTAGTAGGTTGATTCATTGCTTTAATTAATGATCGTACTCTTGGGGAGAGTCATTGATGCAACAGACATTCATTGAGCCCTCCGTGGCTCTGGCACACTGTTCCGGGAACTGGGAATAGAGAGAACAGCAGCGATGTTCTGGCCTTTTTCAGGAGTTCAGTTGTGCCAGAGAAATTGACATGCCCCCCTGTCACCCACAGTAATTATGAGACAAGAACTATTACGGAAATACTTGCTAAATTTTGAAAACCTGCATGTAGACGTTATGCTATAAAATTTGAGATGAGAGAATACTGAACTAACAAAGGAAGCAGGGAGATTATGCCATGTGTATTTAGGAATGTGTTAAGCACTTAGAAAACTCAGATACAGCTGGAAACTTTAAACATATTATAATTACTTACCTTTATCAATAACTCAGGGGTACATTCCCCCCACATGTAACATTTCTGAACGGCTGTCTTAGCTGCGGGGGAGGGGCAGTCAGGCAGCAGCTGTGGGGTAGTTGTCTTTGCTTCGTGCGCACAGCACCTCTGGGTAAGATCGGAAAACACCGGCACCAAAACCCGCAGAAGAGGGTGCTGGCAGCTTGCAAGAGAATCTCAGGGACACGGTAGAACGTTCTTAAGAAATGCTTCATCCCCTTCACTCTTTTTGACACAGAGAATGGTATGGAGTGAAAAACATTGACATTGATGGCTCTGAGTCAAAAAGTGATTCAGAAGAGGTGGAATCCGAATGTGAAGTTTTAAAAAAACCTTAGTCACTTTACTTTTGCTTATGTACCTATATATGCTCAAGAACGATAAATGATAGAAGTTGATGTTTAGAGTACAAACGGGCTCTTTTATGAAACGTTTTGATCATTAGAAGTTTAAACATACAGTAGATAGAATAGTATCCTGAACCCCTCTTATCAACACATGGCTGGTTTTCTTAGGTACCACCACCCACTTCCCCTTTATATTTTGAAGTAAGTCCTAGACATATTATTTCATCTGTAATTACTTTAGTTTGTTTTTCTAAGAGATAAGGAGTTAAAAACTTTTTCAGTAGGTATGAAGGATTTAAGTGTATACCTGAAAACCTGGAGAAAGTATTTGTAATATGTATCAAGGATAAAACATTGATATCCCTAAAGAACCTTAAAAATTGAGGGATTCTTCCTTACCCTCTGCCCTCTTTCCTCCCAAACAATTAAGACCTAAAATTTTTAGGTGAGGCAGATCGGTGTAGGCGTTCATGTGGTGGGACAGGGGCGCAAGGAGCTACAGTAGCCTGGGTGTGGGCAAGGAACCCAAGAAGGACGAGGAGGCTGTCCTCTTGGAGGATTAGCCCAACATGGAGTAGGGGGAAGAGGGTATTCAGATTGGGAAGAGGGTGGTGGCAGAGACGGGAGGATGTTTACATATACACTTGATAAAATAAGTAAATATGTTAGGGATCATAGAAGCCTAGTTTCTCACTGTCCAAAAAGGGAGTAACAAATAAGGAAAAGGAGAAGACTTTTTGCATTAGGTTGGAATTCAATGTATCGATGTGAGCACTTAACATATACAGGTAGATGTAGAATTAAACAGAGCTATAAACGTATTCATGGGTTTACGTATATATGCATATAATATACTTCCTAGCTCCATGCAACTGGAAAAAAACCCCACCATTTTCCGTGGAAAGAAACCTGGGCTCTTGGAGAAATGGCAAGACTCCAAAGCTGAAACAGTAGAAATAAATAAAAAATAAGCCTGGAATGTCTCGTATCGGAAAACAGAGTGCTCACAGAATGCTAAGGACATGACGGAAGGACCCAGAATCCAACTTGAAAACAGCCGCCCTTGCCAAATTTGGGGGATTATTTTAGGCATCAAAATAAGTAATGATGGTAACAGATTATTGCCCTTTGAATAAAGTGGAAATCCATGAACCCACACGGGAGAAATGGGTGGATGCATGAGTATACACGTGTGTGTGTGATGAGGAACCAGAGGGCACATAGTTTCAAAGTCCCCATCCGCAAAATGCACATTAAGTACAAAAAGGGAAATGGTAACTTTATAGCGATAAAGATACCACTGGTAGATACCACTCTAAACAGGTGACCAGATGATTCAAGTGGACTTGTCAGTGATGAGATGAATTAAAATTACTTCCCGTTTGACAGGATAGCTCGAGAAGGTTGCTGCCTCCTTTCTGTGACGTTCCTGCCAAAGATGCCTGACCTGAATCTGATCCTGATGAAGGATCAGACACACCCAAGTCAGGGACTTTCTCCAGAATGACTGCCTTGGAGCCTTCAGGAGAGTCAAGACTGTGGGAGTTAGGGACAGAATGACTGAAGGAAAGAAAGATATGACAAGTACATGCAGTCAGCGATTCTGAACTGAATTATTTTGCTTTAATAAAAGACACTTGGGGGACACCTTCCTGATTTTGATGGTTGTGTTGTGATAACATAAAAGGATGTCTTTGCGGGAAATACACACTAAAGGGCCTCGGGGGCCAGGTCAGCAACTCACTCTGAAATGGTTCCGGAGAGTCAGGTCTTTGTGCTATGTTTTCAACCTTTGTCTAAGTTTGTGGTTGGCTCAAAGTTTACAGAGAGAGAAAACCAAGGGGAAAGTATCCAGTAGAAAAATGAGGAAAAGACATGAATAGACAGTTCCTTTATAAAGAAATTAAAATGGTCTTTAAACATATAAAAGATATTCAGTATCACTCGTAATTAGAGAAGCACACATTAAAACCTCACAGGAGTATTACTTCTCATGTATCGTGAGAAAGCCATGGCGGAGTGAAGAGATGAGTGGTCTTCTTCCCCCCAAAGCAAGTATAAACGCTATTCTTCAACAGGAACCGGGAACATTGGAGAGATGGCTGATGTCAGAGGTGGGACAGGCACAGGAAGAGCTGGGCCCGGAAGATCCAGTTGTGACAGAAGATAAGGAAGTGGCTCAGCGAATGATGGGGACGTGACAGAAGGACACAACCAGCTTGAAGGGGCTCCCAGTACCCAAAACTCATATGGTTTGAGCACCAGAGTAAAAAATGATAGTAATGGATTACAGCCCAGAGAATAAAACAAGCCAAATAAGTAAACGGAGAAAGAAAAGCATTTCCGTAGAGTAAAATTCCAACTAATACATGAATTGATGGGGCTGGAGACAAATCACCATTTGGCAGCTACTACAGTAATGATGGTTTCGGGCAAGAATTTTCGAAGCTTGGTAAAATTAGCGGGCAAAACGATGGGAAAAGTGGGTATTCCGTAGGCTTCGGGTGTCTCCCCACAATATGTTTAATAATGGCAAAGGAGAAAAGGGTAACTTTCTAGTGACTGCAAACACGGCCTTACGAGATGAGGTGTAACACCCTACTAATGGGACACACCCCTCTCACGCGCTCCCTGAGAATGATGCCCCGAGAAGAACGAAGTGCATCTGTAGTTTCCCCGCCAAACTGCATAGCCTGAATCCAAGCATGGTTAACATCATACAGAGCCAAATTAAGGGACGTTCTACGAAACAACTGGCCTGGACTCTCGAAAACTCTCAAGGTTGAAAGGGGGGGGGGTGGGGGGAAGGCCTGCAGAACTATTCCACAATAAAGGACACAAAGAGACAGGACCACTAAATACAAGGTCTGATTCCAGATTGAACTCTGGAGCAGCAAATCTGTAGTTTTCCTTTTTATGTTAAGGATACTGCTGGGCAATTAATGAGATGTGAATACGGTTTTTAGATAACCGGATTGCGTCAGTGTGGAGTTTTTGGGTTCTGTGACTGTACTGTAGTTACGAAAGAAACATCCTTGTTTTAGGAAATATACACTAACATATTTAGTAGTAAAGCACATATCTATGATTTGCCTTCAGACATTTCAGGAAAAATATATACACACATACCATAGTCACATACATGAACACAACAAGCAGAATGATTTAACAAACGTGAAATTTTAACATCTTGGAAAATGGGGTGCGATGTGTACAGAAATTCTTTGTGCTATTTTTGTAAGTCTTTAATAGTCTGAAATTATTTTAATTTTTTTTTTATTCTTGAGAGAGAGAAAAACAGAGCATGAGTGGGGGAGGGGCAGAGAGAGAGGAAGACCCCAAATCCAAAGCCGGCTTCAGGCTCTGAGCTGTCAGCACAGAGCCTGATGCGGGGCTTGAACCCACGAACGGTGAGATCATGACCTGAGCCAAAGTCAGACACTTGACCACCTGAGCCACGCAGGCACCCCTATAGTTTGAAATTATTTTATTTTATTATTTAAAAAAAAATTTTTTTTTGTAACGTTTTTTTTTTAATTTATTTTTGAGACAGAGAGAGAGCAGAGCATGAACAGGGGAGGGTCAGCGAGAGGGAGACACAGAATCTGAAACAGGCTCCAGGCTCTGAGCTGTCAGCACAGAGCGCGACGCGGGGCTCGAACTCACGGACCGCGAGATCATGACCTGAGCCGAAGTCGGCCACTTAACTGACTGAGCCACCCAGGCGCCCCAGTCTGAAATTATTTTAAAAATGAACCATTTTGTAAAACTTAAGGACTGGTGATTTTTTAAAGTGTTCAGCCGTGCTTTAATTTTTTCTTAGGGCTGCATCAAATAATGGCACTTTTTAATCTTACAGTGTGATACTCGGTGAAATATGGCATATAGTATTTCATGGCACGTGTAGTATAAACAGGCTTTTGGGAACTAGTTGTGCCTTGTGTCTAGTTTTGTGACCTTGGGGTGAGGTACTTAATTAACGTGTGAGGCTCCGTTTCCTCAGGTGGATAGGAGTGCGTGTACTGTGGGGTTGTAGAAAGTTGAAGTGAGCTAACATGCTTAAAAGCTAGCGGATGTCCTGGACTTAGTAAAAGTTCAGTAAATTGTGCTTGTTAAAATAATGTATTCATATAAAAGTGATATACCTAAAATGACAAATTTAACTCCGAGAAGCTGGGTATTTGCTACTGTGGTGCCTTCTACCTCAAAATAACATTCCAGAAGAGGAAGTCTTCTACTTACGGGGTCTGGAAGGGTCCACTGGGGGAAAGTCTGATGATTTCATGGCTTTTAATAAGCTACGCTGTCATTAAGGCCAGAAATAATGTGAATACGGGTTATGTGCCAGTTTCTGTGTTTCAGACCACAGTGTGCATAAGGTTATTCAGTATTTGAGCTGTTCTGATGCTGGATGGTTCAGGAAGGTAGATTTACGTCTCAGATGTGCTTCATAGAGATCTCCAAGTAAGACAAATAATCCTTAAAAGGACTTTAAGAATATACATCATGTGTCCGTGTGTTTTTTTTGCCAGGAAAAGGAACCTCTCCGCGTAATACCACTTAAAGAGGTTCATAAAGTCCAGGAATGTAAGCAGAGGTAAGTAAGCACCTGCTGTCACTTAGTGCCTGCCGCAGCACTCTAGCACTCAGCAGGGCTTTAGTTTGGTTGGTGTGTACAGGTGATGTTTTCCTGGGTTATTTGTAGCATTACTTTTAACTCTTCCTAGTTGGGATATGCCAGGACTTACAAAATCCTCAAAGTATTGAGATATTTTTTTGTTTCATTTGAAAACTAAAAATTAGGCTTATTAACGGAAAGGAAAAATTTTTAACATGAACAACTTCTATCATATTTGACAGATTGATGTATTAGTAATTTAAGTATTTTGAAGTTGCTTCAGGATAGAGCTTTATAAGAAAATGTGGTAACTGTGCAGTGTTTCTTTGAGCAAACTGATTTATTCACAGCTGAAAACTTTGGATTTTAAACTTCTTTTATGAACCTCTTCTAAAAATACATATAACATATAAAATATGTAAAATTAATGCAAAAATAAATTGGAAAAGATGATTTGGTTTTGCTAAGTTACATCAACATTTTATCTGTTTATTTTCTTATTGACATATATTTGGTACTAGATGAATGAGTGAAAGAAAAACTATCAAACAACTGCTATTTAAGTGCAATTGGACGTTTGTTTTTGTTAACAGTGACATAATGATGAGAGACAATCTCTTTGAAATTGTAACATCGTCTCGAACTTTCTATGTGCAGGTGAGAGTCTTCTTTGGAGATTATAGATCCTCCTAACAAGAGATTAATAATTTTAGAGGTGACATGAACATAAATAAATTTACTGCTTATGAGGATAAGGAAAAATATGACAACTGTAATTCACAACTTAAAAAAATGTTATACATAAAATTATCGGTAGGTCATATGTTCAGCAGATAGGGGTACTCTTGGCTATGAATTCGTAGAGTAGAATTAGGTAGTATTTATGGGAAGGGAAATGCTGTTTTAACGTAGATGCTAACTTTCAATTTGGATTATTTTTGCACGTGTTGTAGAATTTTGACTGCATCATTTTTGGTAATTTTAGAAATGGGACTGAAAATACCCACAATAAAAGGAGACCGTAGATCTCACCAGTGGTAGATAGGCATCTTGTATTTAAGTTTAAAATACTCTTTTTAGTGTATTATTTAGATTGGAAGTTTTTCTTTTTTTTAAAGAACATTTGTTTTTGTTTTATAAAAGCTACATATAATTATTGCAGAAAACTTGGAAAATATAGAAAGATATGAAGAAAGGGGTAGTTTATAAAACACACAGAATCCCACATTCAGGAAACCATTCTTATTATAGTGCCTTTTTTAAAGGCGTATATTTTTATAGCAAGTGGGGTCATACAAAGCACACGCAGTTATATTCTATTTAATATATTATAGTCATTTTTTTCCACATCATTAAAAATTCTGTAAAAACTTTTTAGAACTGCACCATACTCTATTATATGAATGCTCCACAGTTAACCTCTTTCCCTGCTACTCTGTTACTGATTATTTTTGTAGTTTTGTGTATTTACTATTATAAACAATGTGAGGATGAACATTTTTGTGCTTAACTTTGCCTGGATTTCTTCTATAGGTTAAGTTTCTAGATCAAGAATAACCGTCAGAACATAAAACCTTTTTAAACCCCCTCTTTTGCCAGATTGATTTCTAGATTTTTGCTTTACCTTTGCCTGCTCTGGGTTTTTCCTTTTAAAAGTCCTTATTAAAATCATTGGTTTGCAAGTATTCTCCTGTAGCTTAAAAGTTTTGAACAGAAGTAAAGGGAGGTATCTCTACACCCTTCTTAGGTTTTGTTTGGTTGGATTTAAAGTCATAATAAGGTTTTAATTCACGTTGGAAAGCAAGGTCCTGTCAAGGAATATGATACTTTGGAATATGACCACCAAAACTACTTTCAGTAGTTAGTGTAGTACTAGAAATGATCTCTAGAAAAATAATACATAAACTTATGTCAAATGGCTTTTTAACTCCGCAGTTACATAAATACTCTTGTAGCAGAGTCAGACGATATAGCAGTAGATAGAGCAAAATGAGAAGCTTTGTCTTTGACTTCTTCCTCTCGTTTTCTCTCCAGAAGTATTCATATTGACTTTCTGATGTGTCTGATCTTAAAGCATCAAGTGCCCAACTTATGTCTCTGTAATAACTTACCCGGCAAAACCTGACTTAAAAAAGTGACTCTCAAAGTTTTTGGAAACCATTGCCTTGGAATGATTTTGTTGTTGACACTGTAATTTACCAACATGAATACGTTGGATTTGTAGATGTAGGAGCTGATTTGGGGGACGAATTGACTGAATGAGTCCTTTCTTTCCCTTAGGCTGATAGCCCTGAAGAGATGCACAGTTGGATTAAAGCAGTCTCTGGTGCCATTGTAGCACAGCGGGGACCTGGCCGATCAGCATCTTCTGTATGTTTCCTGTTCTCTGGGGTGATACTCCCTAGGGTCCCCCCCCACCATCCTGTCGAGTTATTTTCCTTCCTCTCCCCCTAATCCTTCTGGTTTCTTTCTGTATTGAGATTTATTTGCATGTTGACTTTCGTACCAATTGGACTTGCAAAAAAATAATGCATTTCTAATTTAATGCTTCCTTGTAGTGTTATGTATATATAACTTTCTGTGCATTGTATTGTCTTAAATGCACAAGCAGGGCAGCTAAAGAATGAACGTTTCCTTGCTTTGTTTTAGGAGTTCTTACTTGTCAGTAGGTCTGGATTTGTTACAACTTGACAAGTTCTCAGTACGGGATGTGGCCTAATCCTGTAAAGTGCCTTAAATTGTAGCATAACACAGTTTGGTGAAAGTCTCCCATTTCTCCTCTACTGCCTCGAATTTCAGTTAAGGTGTTTTTGGCTTACTAGCACCATAAGGCCGTTGAATGGAGCAGCTGGAACCCGAAATACAACTTCGTGTTCTCCGTCACTATTTTCCGTTGCGTGTCCTCGTTCTCATTTCCTGGTAGAGTAATTTAGAAGCCCGCTGCTTTTCACTATCAGAATTGTCTCTGTGATGATATGAGAGTAAAACTGAAATGTTAAACATTCTCAGAAATAACAAGAAAAATGTTTTTAATTTTTAGTTTATCACGTTCAGGTACATCGTAGGATAAGATTTGGCTGTAGGGCACTTTGGTCACTGCTTTCATCTGAAAACACAAATATTCTACTGAGGAATAGAAAAAAACATTTTAAGTGTCTTGAAATGTAGCACTTCTGTCCACAGAATGTAGTCTAACATGTAGCATGAAAGCCTGATATTACCTTTTACGGGTTCATTGTAAATGCCAGATATTCTGCGCTTTTGGTATTTTTCTGGTAGTTTCCTGGTAGTGATAAACTACAGATCGGTAAAAACAAATCCACGTTTCTCATTTCTTAAATGAGTCTCCTTATATCCTTTCTGGAATATCTTAGAAGTCACTTTCATACCTGTTAATTTTGTAACTGCCTGTGCTTTATGTGACCTTTTCAGCAGCCCAATATGAGACTCTCTGCAAAAACACTGTCTGTGGGGAAACAGGGAAACTTGGAGAAGGGCACTTGTGTTTTGTGCTTTGTGGTGGGGGCGAAGTGGACTCTCTAGCTGTAACTGTCAGCAGAACTTTCTCTTTTCCTCCCTCTCCTCAGTATAGGTTAACTCTAATCTTAGCTTTGCACTGTGTTCCAGATGCGGCAGGCCAGAAGGCTGTCGAATCCTTGTATACAGAGGTATACATCAAGAACTGGTGAATGCAGCACGTATGTGGGCTCTCACGCAAACGTGCCTTCTTACTAGAGGGCCCGGACTTACTCACTACTCACAACTGATCGTAGAAAGTTGAGTTAACCAAACTGCCTTTTGCAGTTATCGTAACTGACTTTGTCAACACTAACGCAAACTATTTCCCTCTGGTCATCCGGTTGGATACGTATATTTAAACAACAACGAGAAAAGATAAATCATGAAAGAGCAATAGAACCTTACTAATTGAACAAGTCGCATTAAGCTGTCCTAAAAATTAATTTACCGAATTGCCACAAGTTTCAACTTCTGTATTTTATGTATTTTGAGATTTTTGATGCCACACCACTGCACTGCACCCCTGTTCTAATAATCTATGCAAACTCATGCACGCTTATGCATTGGATAAACTCCACGTTACTGTAGTTTGCATGGCATTTTCAATCTCAGGTGAAATTTAGCCAGCTCGTGGGAATCTAGAGTGTTTTGTGAACTTGTAGCGCTTTGTTTTCAAAGCCGCGAGTGTCATACATGAGCACAGCACACCGGGAACTACATGGCAATGCATTTGGAACGGTCCTATTTAAGGATATCTTAAGTTAGAAGCGAGTGGGAATTAAGAGTCACAACTGACCGTTATTTCGCCACAGATTTAATGAATGATTAAATATGTACCCTTTGCTGCCATTAAAATCTCAAGCCATGAGAATCAAGGACGTGTTCAAAACTGAATAAATACAGTTAAGAGGAAGTGGAAAGGCGGCACAATTATCTGCTGCCGTGAAACTCAGGGCAGAAAAATGAAGGTTGGTCAGACTGCCAGACAGAATCGTAGGCTTGAAAAATAGTGAGTTCTGCTTATTAAAAAAATAGGGCCTTTCATTTTTATATCCTGCATTTTTATTTTTTATCTTTCTAAAATACGTGGGACGATCCCTAGTGTTGATCGAGAGACTAGAACACACTCTTACGTGACCCAACGCCACAGGGCCCTCTCACACACCCGCTCAGCCGCGGCTGCAGCGCCGCATTCCGGTGCAGGCCGACCGAGGCTTCGAGTGGCAGAGCTTTGGTGACAGAACTGGTTTCTTAGTGGAAATGGTTGTGGACTGTCCTTGCTTTAACCTCACTCCTAAAAATGCATTGCTTTGGGAAGGAACGTGCACACGTTTGCTGCATGGCTCATGCTTCTGCTCCGTGTGTGTGTGTGTGTGTGTGTTTTGTTTGTTTTTCAGAGAGTAAAGTCTCACGCTGAGTTACTAACTCCGTCGTTAATGTTTGACTGTGTCTGACGGCCTGTCCTCTTTCCAGGAGCATCCCAGCTGTCCTCCAGACCCCAAGCACCCTTTCCGCTCTGCCAGCGCCGCAGCCCCCGCCTCCCTTTGCACGGCCTCTCGCAGCAACTCTTTGGTCTCAAGCTTTACCGTGGAGAAGCGAGGATTTTACGAATCTCTTGCCAAGGTCAAGCCAGGGAACTTCAAGGTCCAGACTGTCTCTCCAAGAGAACCAGCTTCCAAAGTGACTGAACGCGCTCCGCTCAAACCTCCAAGTAAAACTGGCCCTCAGGATAAAGATTGTGACCCGGTGGACTTGGATGATGCAAGCCTTCCGGTCAGTGACGTGTAAGACGAAGCACGCGGGCCCCCCCCCCCCCGCCCCCCTCCGCCTCCCCAGCCCCTGTTTCCTCTCACGAGACTTCTAGCCAAAGATGATAAAGGGTGAAATGGTTTTTAATACATAGATTATACTGCCTCTTAGATGTACTCTTCATAAGCTGGTAAACCAAGGATCTTGGGAGTGGCCAAACGAAATGTAATTTCCTTAAAACAAAACAAAACAAAACACAACGAACGAACGAAAGAAAAAACCTAAGTGTTTCAGTATCAACTGTCTGAAGCTTCGTGTGCTCTCGCTTGGGTGATGAAAATGTGTGCGTGGTATTTTTTTTCCTAGGGAATTTGACAATTTAAATGTTTCACCACGTAAAACATTAAAAATGCTTATTAATTATTTTGGTTGTTTTTAAAATGCTACTTTGACTTCCTATTAGATGCTTGATATTTACACATTCTTATTGGTTAATATTATTGAATGAAATATGGTCAGACTAAGATAACTGAAATCATGATGTCTGTGGTGCTGTAAAATTTATACTACGACGTGGACAGTTTGGAAATGATCACCAATTTTGATGCTCTGGTTATCAAGGTGAGTAGCAAGTTTTGCCGCAGAGATTATCACCGGACCGTTTAGCGAGGGTTGGAGGTTGCCCAAGGGGGGGTCGGGGGGGGGGGTGGAAACTAATTCAGACAACTGTATCTTGGACATGTGTTTGAAAAAGCTTAGGACCTTAAGCAGTCATTGCTTTATGAAATGGTAAAAATGACTTGGTGTGAAATTTCTGGGAGATCTGATTTTCTTATCAAGGTTTTATAAATAGTTCTTCTTTCTATATTTGGATCAGTGAAAGACTGTGAGTTTGTATGTGAAGACATAACTGCCCTTAGTCATGCCTCTCCTTTTTGTCACTAATCACATTCAAGTGCCTGTGTTTTCTCATCTTGCCTGAGAACGTTGTCAGATGAACGTGCTCAAAAGTCCTATGTGATTGGTTTTAAACATTGAGATAAAATTAATTGTCAGTAGCATAGTTTTTTGTGTTAAGTAAGATATCATCTTATGTTTGAGATGCCAGAATGCTTTTATTCTACTGCCTGTGCAATATTCGTGTTTTAAAACACACATCTGAGTATACATTTAATCACGGGGACGTCATCAGTGTCAGCACCGCTCTGAGAAATCCTTAGTTTCAAGTGTTGAATAATAGACGAGTTGGAGGTATCGTCTTTATGGTTGATTCTTAAACGTTTGCTTGAAGAGAATAGTCTTGAATCTCACATGCTGCTGTTTTTATGATTCTTTGCCATCTTACTGTGCTGTTTTGTTTCGGAATTCATACGTGTCACTGTTTCCCCTTTTCATTTTCTAAGATGACTCTTGTTTGAGAAAGAGAGGGAGAGATTTCCTGCTCCAGCAGTGGGGTCCAGAGTTTACTCTTTATTGCATTGGCATTGTCATAGAATCCGTTTAAAAATCCAAACGCGTCAAGTGCGCCACTCAACTTTTTTTACTCATAAGCTAATATTTTGAAAAGGCACATTTCGATTGTTTCCTTTTTTGCAGCTATATTCGAAAACGGTAGAATGGAAAGGTTTTAAGTAGTTGTCACTTTTTCTGATGATGTGCCCATGTCAGTGGCTCTTTTGAAGGTTACTCTTTCATGAACATACCTAAGAAGTCTTGTGTAGACAGTTTGCAATATTCAGGAGCCTAACGCTTTTTTCTTTGGTACAGCTTCTACGTTGCATGTTTATTTTAGCATATTTTGGTATTGGTAATTTGATATATTTCATAGTGGCAAAATATTAGCTCTATTTTGGGACTTTTTATAGAACTACCCCTCATATTCAGTAGCGTAGGAAAATGTTCTTGTGATTGTCAGGGTCTCCTAATATTTATCTCAATACTTTTATAATTCTATGAAAATTATTTAATTATTTTAAAACTTATACTTTTCTTGTAAATATGTCACATCTGACTTGTCAGAAAATTACTTTGAATACCTTAATATTTGCTGCTTTTTTTTTCTGTATATAGAACACGTCTTCTTTCAGAATGGGAATATACACGTGCTTCCCAGTGTTTACTTTTATGTTTGCTACTTTATAATGTCAAACTGGTATGAACACTGTAATGATTTGAAAATAAACTTCAAATTCTAACTTACTTCTCGTTCGGTTTGGTTCAGTTTCTGATGTGAACAGGCAACCAGAACTAGTACAAAATCCGTTTGGTTAGTTGACTTGAATTTCCACGTTTAAGGACCGAGTAACTATTTGGTGGCCTTTGGAAGGCACAGCTGGAATGAAAGTTGCACGAGAAAAGATGATTGTTTTGGGGAAAAAGAGCCTGATTATTTTGCTTACCTCAAACAAAAGAAAAACACGTTCTCAAAAGCAGTACTAGATATGTTGGCTTCAGAGCATAGTTTGAATCGTCCAGGCTGCTTTTGCAGCGCGTGGTTATGGGTTAGACTGGACCCGGCCTGAGCGCGGCTGGGTGCAGAGGGCATTTTGATCCCCAGACGGGCCGTTGACATGTACTCATGAAACTGCTTGTCGGGCGTTAAAGGCTGCTTTTTGCAGACCCGCTGTTGGTAACAAATCGTCCGCGTCTGCTCCTGCATCCAGCATCTAATAGCGATGGAATTGGAGAAAGTCTGTCTGTCTTAGTAATTCTTGTTAACTGGTGCGATTTAATTTTGTTTCCCTGAAAAGATTTTACATGGTTTTATTTTTAAAAAGCCCAAAATGAGAAAGTTCGAAACTTCGTGGCTTTCACAGAAAAAGAGATTCCTTTCTCAGCTTTTCTTTTACCCTAGCTGCTGTTCAGAAATCTTCAAGTCGTTCCCATACCTTTGTCAAAACGTTAACAGTTGGTGAGGCAGGAGATACTTGTATTAAAAAGTGCAGCGATAGAACAGCTTCATACCAGACTGGGTAAGAATCTTCCTGGTCTCTGCCACCTTCCATGTTATGCAGACCCAAAACTGATTGTTTTATATGTTGTTTATTTTTTAATGATTTATGAAAATTGTACTTTTTCAAATCTCATCTAAGACTTATTGAAAATATTACTGAATTGGGGTTAGCGTTCACAGTTTTGATTGGTAAAACCTTAGTATTCCGTTTTCACGACGTTTAAAGTGACAGTCCCTTACCGTGGTCTAGGGATGTGGGAACAGTGCCACCTTCTGGTTAGGTCATTGCTAAATTTAAAATAAAGTAATTTGTAGTCTGTTTGACTTTGTCTATTTCACTCATCATAGAAGTTAGAAAAGAAATGTAATTGCATAGGATAGTTTTGAAATTACAATTTAAGTTAACATTTGCAGAAGACCAATTAAACTTTCTATTTGGAGATAATTACAAATTCACATGTAGTTGTTAAGGAATAATACAGAGTTCTTGGATATCCTTTATTCAGTTTTCCCCAGTGATAACATACTGAAACACTATAGTAAAATATTATAACCAGGATTTTGACCCAAATTCAGTCAAGATACAAAACAAGGATCCCTTCTTATTGCCGTTATAGTCACACTCGCCTCCCATTTTTCAGGTTTGGAAGTACACTTAGTCATATTAGATTTAAAATCCAATTATTTTGGTGACAAGGTTTGGGCTCTTAACTAGTATGGTATTACTGTCTCCGTAGAAGTCTTGAAAACTATTCTTTGCTTAATTGTACTATCTCCAGATTATTAAGTTAGTTGACTTTTCATTAAATCTCTTTTTAACATTTCCCAGAACCATAGTATTTCAAATGTTAGCAATTGGAAAATAATACTTTCTTTATATATACATTTAAAGTTAACATTGGAGAACCAATAGTACATAAGTCTCCTGATCGTAACCTCCCTGAGAGATGTTAAGCCCTGCTGTTTATATACGTACTTAGTAAGATTACTAGAAGAAGGACTATTAAATAAAATAGTTTCCAGATGCCAAATTCTTGCATTGGAACTAGTTGTGGAGACTGGTGATAATCACTTGTAGGGTAGGAGTGAGGTGTTCTTCCATGTGAAGGAGCTTTTGACCTTCTAGTGTAAGATCTTGGGTCAAATCGGTGTCTTCGGTGTATGATATGCCCACGACAGGGATCGCGGAAGATGACGAAGACCATCCACAAAGAATATGCGGAAAGAAATACACAGTACGTGATCAAATCAAGCGTGGAAAACCACACGTGGAGAGACCGAGGTGGTCAGTGAGTGACTGAGCGGGTGACAGAAGCTTTGAGCCAGAGGGGCCCTCCAAAGGTCCCAGAAGAGGAGAAGGTACCCAGTGAGTAAAAACTAGGGGACATGAGAATACATTTGCAGATGTCGATTTGGAATTTGAAGGGTCCCAAATGGTGCAAAAACTTAAATCTTCTCTTAGAGGCTCGTTGCCTCTTTCTCCCTTTCAAACTTCAAAACCAGTCACGCTAGTTTTCGTCAGCAGTGTGGTTGGCCCGGCGAGAGGTTGACGGGGAAGGAGTGGATGGGAAATGTGGAGAACTTTCCATGAGTTAGAAGATTACCGTGTCAAAGCCCGTTTTGGCCTCTGCCTTTGCTGCCTTCGTAATGGGAACATCTATTGCCCGTGGAACCTTATTTACTGTTTCCAAATAGGGGCTGTTAGTCCCAGTGACCTGCGTTCCTTTGTGACTTTCACATACCTCACGTTCACGGTCTCAGTTCATGTCACTGCTCGTGTGGTCCTTTCTCCTCCCACTCTGGCCTGTCTAAAGAGAGTTGAGATTATTACTCTACAGAGTTGGTGCTATACTTAGGGTCCCCTCTGGACCCCTTTTGGGAGGGTGTATCTGACGACTTCCTCATTTCCTCTAGAAAATTGATGTGCTTAGGTTTTCTGTCTCTTCTAGAACCAGTTCTGTTAAATCCTATACCTTGAAAATTACATCCCAAGTTTTCAAGTGTATTTGCATGGAGTTGAGCAAAGTATGTGGTGCAAGAACTCCTTTTGTCTTCAACTCAAAATATATGAACAAATGTGAAGACGTTGTTTATGTGGCAGATGATGATATCCTCTGTATTTTACCTGGCACCGAGGTGGTTACTAACACAAACGTGGACACCAAAATAAAGCGGTAGTATTCAGGTATAAGGAGGCCATGTAAGTCCAACTTATGAGTCTTTTAAAAATTAAAATTCAAGTGTGAAATGCATTATTTCTCATAAAGCACCTGTGATCCCTGGAGAACAAGTCTGAGTTCCCCGTTTATGAAACACTCTTCTTGTGAAGCAGTGTTTAAACTTAGCTTAATATCAGGGCCCTCCCACCTTCTCACATGTTGCTGCTGCTTTTTTTTGTTGTTTGTTTTTTCATGTTTATTTTTGAGAGAGACAGAGAGACCATGAGTAGAGGAGGGGCAGAGAGAGAGGGAGACACAGAATCCGAAGCAGGCTGCAGGCTCCGAGCTGACAGCACAGAGCCTGATGAGGGGCTCGAACCCATGAACCATGAGACCATGACCTGAGCCGAAGTTGGAAGCTTAGCCAACTGAGCCCCCCAGGCGCCCCTCACACGTTGCTTCTTGTATATCCCATGTTCCAGTTCAACCAAACCATTCTTCGTTTCCTGGTTTCCCCACCTCTCTGCCTTAATTCTTGCTGCCCCTCATTGGACGCCACTGTCCCGGTCATCTTTGCCTTGTGACTCCACTCGCCCTTCAGTTCTTGATAAGATGCAGCTTTCTCCTTGAGGCGTTACAATCACTTTCTCAACTTTCCCACAACATAAGCCAGGATGACCCCAAAATACCCCATTGCCTCTCCCTTCGTAAGCCAGCATTCAACTCTGTTCATTGGAACTGGAATTCAATGTAAGCTTCTGCTCTCAAACTCTGGGCTGACTAAAGAGCTTTTCTCTCTCCCCTACAGTTCCTTTTAAAAACCGATGACTTCAAAATTTGGAAGAGATTAGAAAGTGGAAAGAGCCCAAATCGAGCTCTTTGTTGATTAGATTGGCCCAGAAGAGCAGTCAACGAGACAGGAAGCAAAATTCAGACATGCTGGTAGGCCTGGCAGTTCTATAAAAGCCCTTCACCAATGCAGCGGCTTCAACAGTTGCCCACAGCTGTTGGGAAGGTCACGGGCCCCTTTCACACACTTGCACGTTCAATTTTACATTTGAGTAGAAGCCGCCTGACACGCCCCAGACAGAAGACTCAAAGTAGAAAGCACCTGACAGTCCAGCGCTTGGTTCTGGGTGCATCTTCGTGCTCATTTACATGCGTACACGGGCACACTTAACGACTTTGGGACCATGTTCTACAGGCTTTTTTGTAGCCTTTTTTCCATGCCATAGGATATTGTGGACACCATCATCTGGCAATAAATACGATTGGGGGGAGGGGCAGTGAAAGAGGGAGACACAGAATCTGAGGCAGGCTCCGGGCTCTGAGCTGTCAGCACAGAGCCCGACACGGGGCTCGAGCTCACGGACCGCGAGATCATGACCTGAGCCGAAGTCATTTGCTTAACCCACTGAGCCATCCAGGTGCCCCCCCCCCCGCAACTTTGCAATTTTAACAACACTGCAAGCTGCGTCTTTGCCTCCAGGGGCCGCGCGTCCCTCCACGCGGGTTTGTGGGTCTCGTGGCTGTGCGACCTTCACATCTCTCGATATGGCCAAACCACCTTGTAGGAAGGGCGCGTTCGTTCCCGCTCCCGCCGATAGTGCATGAGAGTGCCCATCTCCTCGCATCCTGGACAGCACTGGGTTTCATCATTTTGGGGCATTCTGACTGGAAAAAAGGGTGTCTTGTTGAGATCTTAATTTATGCTTGCTTGAAAACTATTGGGAGTTCACTTTTTTAAATGTTAACTGACCACTTCCATTCGCCCTTTTTGTGGATGGCTGTTTTTGTCCCTATCTATTTTTCTGAGTGCTGCTTGAATTTTTCCTGTTGCCAAGAATTCTGTGTGTCGGAACTACCAACCTTCGTCCTCTATTCATCTTCTATATTTAAATATCCTTGTTTACCACTTGTCTTTCATTTACGTGCGTCTGTTTATGAGTGTCTTTTTCTTTATGGATTTTGCCTTTGCCGTCATGCCTGGAGAGTAATTTTGCACACACATAGGAATATATATACCTCCGACATCTCTCAGTACATTTATTGTAACTTTTTACTCCTCAAAGCTGATTCCATCTGGAGTTAATTCTGGCAAATAGTGATAAGGAAAGATCTGATAGCCTCCATCAACCGACCCCAGTGCAGACGCTCAGCAGTGTCTCCGTGCTTTTAGTTTAAATCTATTTCTTGGGGAGTTTTAAAAATCTGTTTCTTCCCACTGATTTGAAATACTGCTTGTATCAGTGTCCTAGCCAGAGTGGGCTGTTATGAACAGAATGCCATAGACTCGGTGGCTTAGAAACAGCAGAAATTTATGTCTCACAGTTCTGGAAGCTGGAAGGCTCGGACTGAGGCACCAACAGGTTTGGTGTCTGATGAGGGTCCGCTTCCTGGGTAAGAGATGGCTGTCTTCTCACTGGGTCCTCACATGGCGGAGGGGGCAAGGGAGCTCTCAGGGGTCTGTCTTACAAGGGTGACAACGGTGCCTTCATGACCTGTCACCTCCCAAAGGCCCTTCTCTCCTAGTACCATCACCTTGGGGGTTAGGTTTCAACACATTAATTGGAGGGGGCCACCCACCTTCAGTCTCTAGCCCTCAGGCAGTAATTGTTTACATTGGAGTCCGTTTCTGAACTTTCTAGAACACGGATATGACTATTTCTCTGCCGGGAGCATACAGCATTAGTAATTGCAGCTTACAATACATTTTAATATCAAAGATGTTTTTCTGTTCTATTTTTGAACCTCCAAATCCTCATTTTTGACTTCCAAAAAAATCCCACTTTTTAAAAACCTGCAATTAGGTTAAATTTATAACATCGTCAGGGTGCTTGTTCCTGTGACAGCAGAGATGAAACTCCGGGTCTCTGCCGTGTTTGGTGGCTCTGTGGACAGGTGGTTCTCCCGACTCGGGCTCTTCCTGGGAGCGTTTGCATTTGTGGGGAGGGGATGTGCAGAGAAGACGCTGTGTGCCTGAAGGCAGTGGAGACTCTGGGTCCTCTGAACACAGCTGCGTTGTGGAGCTAGGAGTGACCAGAAGGACCACGGAGGCAGGGTGGGCATAGAGAAGGGTGTTCTCCCCATTTCTGTGGGATGTGGTGTGGACGCAGGCCGGAGGGCTGACATCTCAGCCCTCCCATTGGTCACTCCAGGTCGGGGGTGGTGCTGGGACTGGCTTGTAAGTCAACTGCTGAATGTGGGGGAATTTTGCACGCTTGTTGTCACACACACCCATGATTAAGATTAGACTATCAAAACCTACCGTCAAATAAGTTACATCAGGGTAACTGGGTGGCTCAGTCGGTTAAGCGTCCGACTCTTGATTTGGGCTCAGGTCATGATCCAGAGACCATCCAGAGACCATCCAGAGACCTCACCATGGTCTGGTGAGATCCAGCTCCGTGTTGGGCTCTG
This sequence comes from Prionailurus viverrinus, assembly GCF_022837055.1. NCBI lineage: Eukaryota > Metazoa > Chordata > Mammalia > Carnivora > Felidae > Prionailurus > Prionailurus viverrinus. The sequence goes on from NC_062571.1 coordinate 78,968,014, forward strand.
TGCTGAGTATGGAGCCTGCTTGGGATTCTCTCTCCCTCTCTCAATAAACATTTAAAAAATAAAAAATAAATAAGTTACATCCGGAAGAAAGGTACTAAGTGCAAGTCCTCACGTCCTAGTTATTTTACTGCACCTTATTATTATCTGTACCCTGGCAGTTATTCACGCTGTGTACCTGCAAGGCTGAAACACTACATAATGCTGTGCTCGGTGCCTCTCTCCCTGCTCTGAATTCAGCAACGCCACACTGGTAACCGGCCACAGTGGGAATGTTTTCCCTGGAAATTGGCAGGTGCTACAAAGGAGGGCTTGACTTATTCTTCTGTTGATCGTCTAGGCGAGGGGTTGGCACCTCTTCTTGTCAAGGGCAAGATAGTAAATGTTTTAGGCTTTGCAGGCCATAGGCCTCTGTCACAACTACTCACTCTGCCGTTGCACAGGGAAAGCAGCCACGGACGACACAGAATTGAGTCAGGCAGTGTTCCAATACAACTTTACTTGTGGAACTTGTGCCACTTGAATTTCATATAATTTTCTGGTGCCACGAAATACGATTCTTTTTGATTTTTTTCAGCCATTCAAGAATGTAAAAGCTATTGTTAGTTTGCAGGTTGTAGGAAACCAGGAGGTGGACTGATTTGGCCTGCGGGCCAGTTTGCTAACCCCTGGTTGATAATTAAGAAAGCATTCTGGGGGCGCCTGGGTGGCTCAGTCGGCTGAGTGTCCGACTTCAGCTCAGGTCATGATCTCGGGGTTTGCGAGTTCGAGCCCCGCATCGGGCTCTGTGCTGACAGCTCAGAGCCTGGAGCCCGCTTCAGATTCTGTGTCTTCTCTCTCTGCCCCTCTCCTGCTCATGCTCTGTCTCCCTCTGCCTCTTAATAATAAATAAACGTTTAAAAAAATTTTTTTTAAAAAAGCATTCTGTGAAAACCAGTTGCCTATATGGAATTCACAATAAAGAGTATTGTATATTGTATTAATATTTGTAAATCATGTGCTATATATCTCTCAAATCAGTAAAACTTATAGTAAATTCCACCCCCCCCCCCAAAGAACTCGTGGTTAATATTGAATTGCCCTGAACATCTAGTGCTTGGCACCCTCGTTTTAGTCCAGATATTAATAGGATTGCCTCTGGTGTTTTATTATTATATATGATGCTGGCTGTTGACTTAAGGTATTCTTCATCATATTAAAGAAGTTCCTTATTTTTTAGACACCAAAAAAAAAAAAATCCTCTCAGGAATGGATATGGAATTTCATGAGATACTTTTTGGGATTTGGGATGATATGAAAAATTATATTAATACAATTCGGAATAACAGCATTCTTGCATGCTTTTTCCATTCTTTAATGCAGTGCAGAATGATTTGCTTGTTTTTAGTGGCCCCATACCTGTACCCATAAGTAATATTGACTTGTATATTTTTTTCAGGGGGAGAAAGGGTGCTTTCTTTTAGAAGTGTTAGTATCGGCGTGTGTCTGCTTTGTAAAATGAATTGGGAAGTTTTTCATTTCTCCCCCCCCCCCACCTTCTCTCTCAAAAAAAATGAGATTATCTGTGTACTTAAAGTTCCCAGGAATTCAACCATGAAACCTGTTGGCCTCAAGAATTTTTTCAGAGGTGATTTGTATTTGTTTGTTTTGACAGACATTTCATTTGCTCCGTAGATGCTGGCTTACTTAAGATTTTTAAAAATTCTGTCAAAAAAGCAATTTGCAATTTCTTTAAAAAAATATTTTTCAGTGTTTATTGCCTTTTTGAAAATATTTTATTTTGAAGTAATCTCTACACCCAAAGTGGGGCTCGAACGTAGAACCCTGAGGTCAAGAGTTTCACACTCTACCAACTGAGCCAGCCAGGCGCCCCTGATTTGTGATTTCTGAGAAAATTTCTATTCCATCCCTGTTTCCCCTGTTTCCCTACAATCTCTTCTCCCAGTTCAAATATCAGATTGTTCACTCATTGGGTGAAGACCTTTGATACTTTCCCATTGTTCTTCAGACAATGACTATATCCCATGGGCTACAAAGACCCTTCATGGTCTAGTCCTAGCTTCTACTTCTCCTGCCTTGGGTATGGTGTCAGCGCTATAGGAGGCATCGCGTTCCCCTGCCTAGAGTAACGGGCAGCCCAGGAAGAGGAGCTAACAGATACATGCTGACAACTGCATTTCGTTCTGATTCTGGAAACCGTTCCGTTTCAGCCTTCAAGGGGCCTTAATTGTTCTGGAATGTTTGCTGACGTAATAGAGCTTGGCTCCTGACGGCTTCTTGTCCTTAGGCTTAAAGGTAGAGCAGGCATTAATAAATGTTACAAAACATCTTTGGTTGTGCTCAGCCAGTTTTTTTCCATCAGAAGAAAGACTGTGCTTGATTAAACGCTATCATCCTTTCCCAAGGGTTTCCCGGGGACAAGACATTTTGCCGCCAACTCTGGAGCGTAAGAAAGAAGAGGGATGGGGCGCCCGGGTGGCTCGGTCAGTTGGGTGTCTTGACGCTTGACTTCGGCTCCGGTCACCATCTCACAGTTGGTGAGCTCGAGCCCCGAGTCAGGCTCATCACTGATAGTGCGAAGCCTGCTTGGGATTCTCTCTCTCCCTCTCTCTACCCGCCCCTCCCCCATTTGTGTGAGAGCTCGCGCTCTCGCTCTCTCTCAAAATAAATAAATAAACAGTAAAAAAAAGAAACGGGAGGGAGACACACAGAAGTTACCCCTATTACGTGGCAGACTGTCTCATGGAATGTACTAGGTTTTGCTGCTGCAGCAAATACCTCAGCGGCTTATAACCATACAGGCTTACTGACCTGCTGCGTGTCCACCACGGCTTGGCCACAGCTCTGCTCTTCACTGGGTGGCTCAGTCAGCGAAGCGTCTGACTTGAGTTCAGGGCATGATCTCGTGGTTCACGGGTTCCAGCCCCGCATCGGGCAACCTCTATCTGGAAAATGGAGAAAGAGGGAAAATCACGGAAGAGGGAAAAGATACGCAGTCATGTAACCCCTCCTAAGACTTAAGTGACACATGCCATTAATGCCCGCGTTTCGTTGGTCAGAGAAAATGATACGATCCAGCCTGACGTCAAAAGGGCAGCGAAGTATGAGGTTGAACCATATAAGATTGCCACTTTAGTAAGTCAAAAAATGACCAAATATCAGCAATGTTATTTGATTCGACCTGCTATAATCCTCCTATCGGGAGGGCAAGGAATATTTGAATCTACCCCGTAGATGTACCAGCAAAGTTGCAAATAGTAAAAAAAAAATTGTCTTTTAAATTCAGATGAGGATATGCAAAGAATTAAAATTCAAAAATCCTGTATTTCACTTGAATTGCACACATACAACCAACCCTTCCATGTCTCAATAAGGAACTTAAAATCTGCTGAGCCCTTGCAATGTGTCGGGTTCTATGAGAGATGGCAGGATAGAGGCATCTGTCCCCAGGGAGCCCACATTCGGCTTCTGCCCCGGCATCTAGCACGGATGATATGTAGATAGGAGGCAGGGGCATGGGGAGCTGTGGCAACTTGTGGTCCTTCTCTAAGCCCAGTGTTGTGGCCAAATTCATTTCTGTGCAGCCGCAGAACTCACGATGGCTCCTTCAAGGGCAGCTGGAGAATCCCTAAGCTTGGCGCATGCCTCATCGGGTCAGGCCTACCAGGGTCTCCTCCTGCTGATTAACTCAAGGTTAGAGTGATTACTTTTAACATCTGCAAAATCCCTCTGTCTTTGGCATTTTTAAAAAAGTTTATTTAGGGAGAGAGAGACAGAGAGAGCATGAGCAGGAGAGGGGCAGAGAGAGAATCCCAAGCAGGCTCTGCACGTCAGCGCAGAGCCCCACGTGAGGCTTGAACTCATGAACCACAAGATCATGACCTAAGCCGAAATCAAGGGTCAGATGCTCAACCAACTGAGCCACCCAGGCGCCCCTGACTTTGGCATTACATACAACCTAATCGCAGCAGCATATCCATGGTCCTACCTATATTTCAGGGGAGGGGATTTTTCCGGGGGTGCATACCAGGGGCCGGAAAGCTTGGAGGTCACCCTAGAATTCGTCCTGCCTTGGGGTTGTTAGCCTTTTTAATTTTAGCCATTCTTGTAGGCGTGTGTCATTGCTTTACTCTGTATTTTCCTGACATCATTGGCCATTTGTAGATTTGTGAAGTCTTTGTCTCAGATTTTTTTTTCTCTTCATTTGTCTTTCTTTTTGTAGAGTTGTATATTCCGAGTATGGGTCCTTGTTTAGATACAGTATTGTAAGTATCTTCTCCCAGTGGATGATTTTCATTTTGGATGAACAGAAATTACTTATTTTAATTATGTCATACTTGCCAGGTTTTTAAATAGTTAGTGATTTCTGTGTCCTGTTTATGAAATCTCTGCCTACCCTGGGGTCGTAAAGATATTTTCCTATTGGGAACCTTTCTCCTGAACTCTGCATTGTTTTTACTTTTCAAATTTAGGTCTATGATCCACTTCGAATAATTTTAATTTTGACATGGGACCTAGCTCATTTTTCTTCCATATCAATAGCCAAATGGTTCAGTGCCATTTATTGAGAAGACCCTACTTCAGTTATGCTTTTGTTAAATCAGATTACTGCTTGATGTCTGAGTCTGATCTGGGCTCCCTCCTATTCCAGTGAGTTATATGTTTGTCTGTATGCCCGGACCAAACTGTCCTGATTGTTATATTTATTTTTAATTTTTAAGATTTTTTATTTTTATAATTTAAGAGATTTTTTTGTTTACTTATTTATTTGCATTTATTTATTTTGAGAGAGAAAGAAAGCATGAGCCGGGAGTGGCAGAGAGAGAGGGGGAGAGAAAGAATCCCAAGAAGGGGGCTCGAACTCACAAACCATGAGATCATGACCTGAGCCAAAGTCAGACGCTTAACTGACTAAGCCCCTGTCCTGATTATTTTAAAATTACGCTGTGATGTTTAAACACCACCTTTAAAGGTATCCTGGGAGTCGTGACCTCTATAGCGTTCGCACGGCTATTTCCTTGTGCCAGGGAGCAGGGCACAGGCCACTAGAAATGGGGACACAGAAAGGGGGAAATAGGGAGTGAATAGGTCATGTCCAGACAGAGCTTCACTGAAGACTTCAAAAAGATGTACGGATGTCTTGGATTTAAAAACTCGAAAAAGCATCCTCGTTTTAAAATGTCAGAAAACATAGGGGCCCCTGGGTGGCTCAGTTGGTTGAGCGTCCCACTTGGGCTCAGGTTGCTCTCTCTGTTTGTGAGTTCAAGCCCCGAGTCGGGCTTTGCGCTGATAGAGCGGAGCCTCTCTCTCTCTGCCTCTCCCCACCTCCCTCAAAAATAAACGTTAACAAACTTTTTTTTAACGTCAGAAAATACAGATTTGGAACAATCTATAAATTTGGGGCGTTATTCAGGGCTCAGCACTCGTGCACACTCAACTGTTTGCTGGCTATGTAAAAGGCAGGCATGGGCCGCGTCCACAAAGGATCAGGAGCAGGTGCTGAGCTCAGTGGTGGGACAGGGTGGGTTTGAAGGGCCTGAGGGACAAGGAGTGACCACAGGCAGGAGCATGGGCCAATGTCGGGGGTCCTCAGACGGGGAGCCCCCGCTGCAGGGAGAGCATGCCCGGGAACTTGGCTTTCACTGATGGCAAACGCCTCCGGCTTTCTGACCTTCTCTTCCTTTACTTTTGCCTATCTCCTCCAGAATGGCTGCTCGGTACAGAAAATATCACCAATCAGTCTCCACCCCCCCACCCCTCCACCCCTCCACCCCTCCACCCCTCCACCCAGAATTAGCCTCAGGCTTTGTTCTGCCCACGTTGGAGCCTGACAGTTTCTTAACAATCAGGGGTGGGGCGAGCCCCACACACACTTTTGTTTGTATCCTGCATTTCTTGCTTGGTGTATTAGCATCTCTCCGGGTCACTACCATGCTTCCTCTGGAATCTCAAACTAGGGAAGTTGGGCCATTAGTGAGGATTTCCTGAAACCCCTTTGAAGGATCAGGGTGGTTGGGCTGGGTCTTCCTGTAGCTGAGGGGTCGGGTTATCTCTCCCTCCCCTCTCTCCAGCCACAGGTCTTCAGACGCTGGTGCACCTTTCAGGCCTGATCTCTAAAGTGGCGGCTCTTCTTTTTTAAGCGACGGTGAAGTCATTTAATGACTGGGTGCCAGGAACTAGGCTAGGCTTGAGCGCCCAGACGCCGCCTACAAGAGGTGGAGGCCATCGGGAAAGAGGGACACAGGTCTCCACAATGCGAGGTGACAGGGCTTTAAGAAAGGATGGGGGGGGCAGTGGAAAAGTACCTCGGCTGTGATTCATCGGGGATAATGCTCTGCTGGTGTCACGCCATCCAGGAGTGCCGACAGCTGACGGCTGGAGGACACATCAAAAATAGAACCAATTTTGGGCGAAATGGGTGAAGGGATTAAGAGATTCCAAAAAAATTTTAAAAAATAAGAGGAATCAGTTTAAGGGAAGAAAGTCGATGAAAATCAACACAAAATGTATTACTTCTGTGCCATACCTGGCCTCTGCTGCAAGCTGTCTGTTGAACTCAACAACCTGAGACCATTGTGGCTGGCACTATCTGGTCCAATGGGCAGGTCAGGCTTCCCGTTCCAGACAACTCCCAGCCTGCTGGCGGAGGGCAATGCGGTGGCCCATCTGAACACAGACCGCTGGTTAAACTACAGGCTGTGAATTAGACGAATAGAATTCCCAGAGTCGCGGAATTTTGGATCCCGAAGGACATCACCCTGGCCGTGAAACAACAGGATGGTTTAAACACGTATTCACATAGCCTCAACACAGAGTAACGGTCCGCCTGTGGTTCCCAGCCTGACTGCTCCCTGGAGTCCCTGGGAGGGCTCTGAAAACTCAGCATCAGGGATGCTCAATCACACCCCCTAGAGGATTCGTTTCTAACAGTCCTATCGAGGTAGCATTCAAATACCATACAACTCACCGTTTCAAAAGGTCCAGGCCAATGGTGTTTAGCGTATTCCGAGGGGTGCAACCATCACCACAATTTTAAAACATTTTAATCACCTCAAAAAGAAGCCCCTTTCCTTTTGCTGTTACCTCTCTATCCCACCATCCTCCCCCCAGCCCTAAGCAACCACTAATCTATTTCCTGTCTCTGTAGATTTCCCAGATGTTGTCGACATTTCCTTCCAAAGGAATCGTACGGTATGCGGCCTTTTGTGACTGGTTTCTTTCATCCGGCAATAATGTACTCAGGGTTCATCTATTTTGTACCATGTGTCAGGATTCCACTCTTTCACGGCTGAGGACGATTCCATGGCATGGATACGGCACGCCGACTGGACATGTGGGGGTATTTCCACCTTTTGGCTGTTGTGAATAACGCTGCTATGAACATTCGTGTACCAGCCTCTGTGTGGACATATGCTTTTGTCTCTCTTGGGTGCGTACCAAGGCATGGAATTGCTGGGCCACATGGTAACTCTCTGTTTAATTATTCGAGGAACCCCTAGACTGGTTTTCAAAGTGGCTGCACCATTTTCCATTCCCATCAGCAGCGTTGGAGGGTTCCCTTTTCTCAACATTTCTGCCTTCTCCCGTTATCATCTGATTTTTTTTTTTATACAAGCCATTCTAGTGGGTGTGGTGTCTCCATGTGGTTTTGATCCGTTGATGACTAATGATGTTGAGCATCTTTTCGTTATTGGTGCCTCTAGAGGATTTTCTTTTATGTTTATTTATTTTGAGAGAGAGAGATCGCGCCCGCTTGTGCAACTGTGAGTGGGGGAGGGGCAGAGAGAGGTGGGGGGAGAGAGCTGCAAGCAGGCTTCGCGCTGTCAGTGCAGAGCCTGACTTGGGGCTCGATCTCACTGAGATCAAGATCTGAGCTGACACCAAGAGTCGGTCGCTTGGCCACCTGAGCCACCCAGGCGCCCCGGTGCCTCTAGAGTTTTTGATTCCATTGATCTGGGTGATTTATTTTCAAGAAACATTTTTATTTTGAAATAATTTTTGGTTTAGATAAAAGTCGTAACAATCGTATAAAACTCTCATTTACCCTGCACCCAGCTTCCCAAACCCAGCTTCCCCACATGTCGATCACACTTGCTCATTCTGCACTCCTGAGACATTTAAGAGTGAGTTGTAGACAGGAAGGCCCTGTATACAGGTATAGACCTGTATAGAGGTATAGACCTCTAAGTGCTTTAGTGTGCATTTTCTTTTCTTCTTTAATTTATTATTTTTTTTAATATTTATCTGTTTTTCAGAGAGAGAGAGAGACAGAGCGCAAGTAGAGGAGGGGCAGAGAGAGAGGGAGACACAGAATCCGGAGCAGGCTCCAGGCTCTGAGCTGTCAGCACAGAGCCCGACGTGGGGCTGGAACTCAAGAACCGCGAGACCATGACCTGAGCTGAAGTCGGACACTCAACCGACTGAGCCACCCAGGGGCCCCTCCATGTATCTTTCTTAAAAAAACAAAATTAAAAACCAACTTGCTCTTATGCAACCTTAGGAAAAGGATCAAAATCAGAAAATCGATACTTATTCAATACTATTTACTGAATTTGATCAAATTTTGCCAAACTCCAGGATGTCAGCATTTTAAAACAGCTCCGTAGGTGATTCCAATAGACACCAGGGGCGTCTGTCTCCTCCTCTTGTGGAGAAGGACCGTAGAAACGAGAATGCCCTCCCTGCGGTCACCGGCAACTTAGGGCAGGGTTTTTAGGGTGTCCAGCCCTTGAGGCATCTTTCTATGACTTAGGAAAAGAGGCCTTTCCTAGAGCTGAACCAGATGGGCAATTGCGTGGCGAGGGGACAGTGCCTTTGTTGTCGTGTCAGGCCTCTGTACCCTAGCACCAGGCACATTCTCTATGTAGGGCTGACGATAGCTGAGAAAGGGGAGGGGAGAGGCAGGGCTCCTGAGGGCCTGGGACTGTCAGTCTGTTCTGCATCGTGGGACACGTGCCCTTCATGTCTGCCCTTGGAGAGTCTGTGCTCGACATCGAGTGGGAAGGAGAGGAGCTGGTTATAGGCTGAGGGGCAAACCGTTTCTTTGTTGTATTCCACGATCTGAGCTGCCAAAATCGGAGTCTTCTCTCCTGCTAAAACCTGTCTCCAGACTCTCCCTCCTTCCACGCCCCCATCCCTCAAACCAGATTTCACCCGGTCCTGGTGGTCTTTCCAACCCACACATCTGACCACATCCCTTTCCCGATTAAAACCACTAGATGAAGCCAGAGTTCCTCCATATGCAATAAATGGGAAGAGCGGCTGCCTCTGCTCGGCCCTTCCCCGACCCCTGGTCTCTAACTCCTACTCACTCATAAGACTTACTCTGGCGTCTCTCTGCAGAAGCCCCTCGGAGGCTGGTTATCTGTTCCTGCAAATGATGCCATGCGTCTCTCCCACAATACGACCCAGCGTGCGTATGCGGAGATGTGTCAGTGGAGCAGGGATGGGCGGTGGACAAGGGACGGGAGGGGGACACACGTTATTTGCCTAGTGCTTTGTTACCCCAAGCGGAGTCTCCAGGCCAACGGGCATCACGTCACCTGAGACTTGTTAGCAATGCACATCCTCCGGCTCCGCCCCAGACCTACTGGATCAGAAATTCGGAGCAGAGCTCAGCCACCTGCCTGGCAGCTGGCCAGCCCTCCAGGTGTTCCTGATGCTGGCTCAGGCTTGAGAACCACTGGCCTCGAAGCCAGAATCAGGGGCAATTCAGCCCTTCCCTGGGTTCAAGTAATTCAAGGTGGATATTCTCCACGGCTGGGAAGTCAAGAATATCAACCAGTGCACCTAGTATGGGCCGGACAAAGGACACAGGAAGATGAACTGGGTGGGAGAGTGGGAGCGGGTGGGGGAAACCCAAAGCCCGTAGAAGGCTATCTGGGTGGCCCCTCCAGCTGCTGGGCTGGGTTTGGAGTTACACTGATGGAAGCGGAGACCTCAGCCCTCAGGGACCTCTGGCCAAGGCTTCTAGAGTAGCCATTAGGTAAGGGGCACCACCTTTATATTCCCACGGCTTCACGTTTCTCATGGTCCCATTAGTATAGGGATTTCAAAGGAAACCACATTTGGCTGTAAATGTAAGAAGATAACAACGCAAGTCTGTAGAGAAAGAATCTGGGCCTTCTAGGTCACGTTCGTTGAAAATGTTGACATCCTGGGGCGCCTGGGTGGCTCAGTCGGTTAAGCGGCCGACTTCGGCTCAGGTCATGATCTCGCGGTCCGTGAGTTCGAGCCCCGCGTCGGGCTCTGTGCTGACCGCTCAGAGCCTGGAGCCTGTTTCGGATTCTGTGTCTCCCTCTCTCTGAACCTCCCCCGTTCATGCTCTGTCTCTCTCTGTCTCAAAAATAAATAAACGGTAAAAAAACAAAAAAAAAATAAACAAAAAAAACCACAAAAATAAAATGTTGACATCCAGGGGCACCCGGGTGGCTCAGTCGGTTAAGCGTCCAACTTTGGCTCAGGCCATGATCTCATGGTTCATGAGTTTGAGCCCCGCGTTGGGCTCTGTGCCGACAGCTCAGAGCCCGGAGCCTGCTTCAGATTCCATGCCTCCCTCTGTTTCTGCCCCTCCCCTGCTTGTGCTGTCTCCCAAAAGTAAATAAACGTTGATTTTTTTTTTAAATGTTGACATCCAAGCACCCCCCTACTGATAAATACATTCAGTGAATAGTTTTTAATACTCTAGACCTTTGGCCCTTTGTATGTAACTTAGTGCCTATATAACTAGATGATGAAATACTTCTAAGACTGAACACCCTCCCCCATTAAAAAAAAAAAATTTTTTTTACGAGCACCTTTAAAATTCTGGTTCAGAATTTCTTTTATTCAAACTCAAACATTCTTGCCTACAAGGCAGTCTGTTCTGTAAGTGACCTTGTTCTATTTTCATGCTGCTCCTAACAAAATTGACAAGTTGTCACTCATTGCACTTTGGCGGTTGCCTGTGGCTCTGTTTGAACTTGTGTCTGTCAGATATTCGGTCAATGAGAGTGGAAAAATCCAGTCATATGGCATGCATGCACTTTTAATTTCTTAGAGCAAATATGTTGGAAAGAGCCGATGAATGCAAACACAGACCATTGGTCTTCTGCAAATGACAGGGGACATGTTAGTGTAAATTAATGAAAGATCTGAATTATAGATCTTGAAGGCTTGAAAGGAAACACAGAACAGCAGGCAGGCCACGGACTGGTTTCTATGGGTCCTCCTTTGATTAAGAGACATGAATGTTTGGTGATTTGATATTAGAAATGCTAGTGTTTCTTCTTTTTATTATTTTAGAGAGAGAGAGGGGGAGAGATTTCAGGAGGGGGGGAGGGACATGGGGGAGAGAGAGAGAGAGAGAGAGAGAGAGAAAATCCTCTAGGATCCCCTAGAATCCCCTAGGATCATGACCTGGGCCAAAATCAAGAGTTGGAGGCTCAACTGACTGAGCCACCCAGACCCCCGAGAAATGCTAGTATTTTTTTTTTTAACGTTTTATTTATTTTTGAGACAGGGAGAGACAGAGCATGAACAGGGGAGGGTCAGAGAGAGGGAGACACAGAATCTGAAACAGGCTCCAGGCTCTGAGCTGTCAGCACAGAGCCCGACGCGGGGCTCGAACTCACGGACCGCGAGATCATGACCTGAGCCGAAGTCGGCCGCTCAACCGACTGAGCCACCCAGGCGCCCCGAGAAATGCTAGTATTTCTAAAGTGCCTCTGAAGTTCTCAAACATATTTTAAACATCCTCGCCATTTGCATGATTTCTGAAGGAGGGGCTCGCGTGGAAGAGGTCATGCTGAAATGAATTGTCACAAAGCTATTGGAATCTCTCTACCTCTTATCTTACTGGGTTACGTGAACTGCATCTTCAGTGTAGTTCAAAGTGCTTCTTAACCTAGACTCTAATAATGTGTCTGTATTTAAAAATGTATGTTGCTGAATCCATTTTCTTTTTCAAGCCACCGTCCTTACTGCAGTAAGGTGATTCTGCCAAAATCCTTCAAAGCCCATTGGAGTTCCCCATCAGCACCAGGGTAAAGCCCAAATTCCTTCGGAGGACAACAGGAGCCCTTCAGAACCTGGCCCTGCCCTCCAGCTGCCTCTCCTGACCACGGGGCCCCTCTCCTGCCAGACATACACTGGACAGCTTGGAATTTCCCCAACTGAGTGGACTCATAGGGTGCCCCGTGTGCTGCCTGCTCCTGTCCGCCTGGTGACTTCCTCCCCATCCCTCGAGATGCAGCCCAGTTAGCATCTCTAAAGTCCTAATTCCTCCCCCTCATAGAGTTCCCTCCCGTCACCCTGTGCTTGCCTTCTTATTGCTGTCTCCGGTGTGATAGGCACCGGTCTCATACCGCTAAGGGGGTGCCCTCGTGTGGTTACGCTCAAAGAATTGAAATGAAATACAAATAAAAAGTCTCCTGGCTGCACTTGCCACATTAATGACGCTCAGCAGTTAGTTACACATAGTTAGTGGCTATCATCTTAGGCAGAGAACGTTTCCATCACTGCAGAAAATTCTAGACTTTGAGCTCCGTTTAATGCTGCATCTCCAGTGTCTAGCAGAGTGTCCAGCACTTGGCAGATGCTCAAGAAATTCCTCTAAGTGAAACTGAACCGATGTGGGACCATCTTCAGAGAGGCAGGAAGGAGCAGATGTATCTTTTGTCAAAGGAGGTCATGACTTTCCGATGGACATAATGGGAGCGTGCTTGGTTCTTGGAAGGGAATCGAAACTGGCTCAGAAGTCACCTTTTACCTGGGCAGCCTGTCCCCAGCCAAGGCCGTTACTATGGAGAGGGCGGGACTAGATGCTAGGGGCAACTTGGGGATTCTGCCACCCTATGGCAGCAGAGAACAACCTGGCTTGAGGGGCACTTTGGGTGACAGCATGGAGCATTCTGGATGTCAGGTGAAGAAGTTTGGACTTCCTTTTACTAAGATTTCGAGCCCCTGAAAATGACTGAGTAGGGCAATTGCAAGATTGTAGGAAAAGTCAAAATGATTGCTACAGCTCCTTAGGCTTTAGGTCCTGTGGATTAGGAAAGGCAGTTCGAGTCCCCAACCATTCTGGGTCCTTCGTACTTTTGGGAGGCCCCCAAAGTGGGAGATCTTTCTCTTTGGGGGCAGCACAGACATGGTTGCTCTGTGCCAGTTCAGAAGCCTCATTTTCTAATGGAGGCTTTGTCAGCCATGGTGTTTTATTTGTTCATTATTCATGAATAGACTTGACTCTGTTCAACATTAAGGTTTAATGGCTGCAAATTTGGGCCGAAGAGAAGATAGCAGGGCCTACGTAGCTTCCAAACGACTCCCTTTTCCCTGGAAAAATCTTCTCTAGGAATCCGTGCCAAGCCCCGGTGAGAAATGAGTTTTCATGATGTATTTGAGACACGCATCTTGTAAGAAACTGTCATTATACATGGCATCAGGGTGGGGAGACAAAGAAAAGAAAGAGTAGTCCTTTCGGACCAAAAGCATTAGTTTTAGATCTGGAAATGCTAGGAGAAAGGGAATACCTGGTTTCAATTGTATTATTCCGTGTCCTTCAACCCATGCACGCTCACGGGCACACGCAGGGGCACATACACACAGGACACCCTCCTGAGTGGACGGTGCAAAAAATCTCCATACTCCATCCAGTGGATCTTTAATTTCTCGAACTCAGAGTCGAAGGTCTTGGGCGAGGGCCCTCCTATGAGCTGTCTTCTCAGCGATCCCCGTTAACGCAAGATCAGGTGAGTGAACTGTAGTCACACCTGGGGGAGATGGTATGATGTGATCACGGTCTTTCCAGAACCTTGGGCATTGTCAGTTCTGCTTGTCAGGCGCTGTTCAGCCTTCCACTCCTTGGTTTGCGTTTCCCGATCACCGCCGTTGCGAACATCACTTCCGGGTTGTGAACCATTACCGGAGCGATTTCCTTGCCACAAACACCCCTTTTTAGCCACTGGATGCGTAGTCACCCCCATTTTCCCCGTGAAGGTCTCGAGGTTCTTAGATAACTTGCCCAAAGTCACAGAATTAAGGGCCAGAAGCGGGACTTTGACTCCCAAACTCATCAGACGACACGGCTCCTGCCAGCTTCACTAGGTCACATTTAACTCACCCTGGCGAGGAGGAAGGGCATTGCAGGAGGAGGGAAGAGCATGGGCAGAGACACAAAGACTTTAAACAGGAGAAGGTATGTTCCAGAAAATGCAAGTTATTCAGCACTGGGGGAGTCAGGTGTGTGTGGCGGGGCAAAGGGGTGGAGAATGGAGTGAGGGGGAAGGGGTGATGGGGACTCATTGAAACTGGCAGGGACTTGGCCTCTGATAGGGAAAAGGCCAGGACCCATTCCCAGCATGCAGTTTTATTTTTAATCAGTTATTTCACTCCCGCAGCTTGGCTGGAGGGTGGAGGATGGGGTCCTGGCTGTATCACTCTTGTAGTGTGACCCTGGGGGAGTCACACTACCCTTGCTGGCTCTCAGTTTTCTCGCTCATCTGCAAAGCGAGAGTATTGGACGAAAAGAAGTCACTACCGCAGGCCAAAGTTTATCTGCCCACTGGGCTGCAGTGGGGAGACGCTTTATTGGCTGATCCACTTTGCTAATTATTCCCCTCACCCCCCCATCCCCCTTTTTGGGTAATCACATCTAGCCAGGCGCTCAGCACCCCTAATCAGAATGCCGTGCCCCTCTCCAGTATCCAGGGACTGAGTGAATTCTGGCTCAAGGTCTCCCTTTACACAAGGATGAAGATTGTGGCTTTAGGAAATCCTGTGCTAATGTCCTTCTAGAAGTCCAGGCTCCTGGACCTCCTGTTTCCCAACTCCTGGTCCCAGGTACCCCTCTGGATCCTGGATGCTATTGGCTCACATTTGGGAGGTGCTTTGGGCGGGGGCGGTTATAAATATTTGGATTTTGCTTTTTAAAACTATTTTTATTGGAAAAACATCCCGTGCACAAGGGAACCACCCAAATAAAAAAAAAAAAAAAAAAAAAAGTGCAAAATCCCTAAGCCTCCTGTGCCCCTTCCCACACCTACCCCACCCCAAGGTCGGAGCTCCCAGCCCGCCCGTCCTTCCTTCGGCATCTCTGCCTGGGCGGGGCGTGTGCGAACCGGTCTCCTCCCTTGGCCTCAGGTGTAAGCTTTGTCCATCTGCTGAGTATCGGCCCGGAGGCCGACGCCCGAGGGCCCGGCGCCACCGGGACGCGCGGATCCACCTCCGGAGTCGCCCCTGCCCCTCCAGGTGATGCCTTGACTTGCATCTGTCCCAAAGGAAGCACCGAAGACTCTCAGGTGGAAGATCAAAGATGAACTCCTTTAGGTAATAACAACGTTTTGAGATCATCATGCACGTGGTGAAAAACTCAGGCGCTACAAAGCCCCTCTCTCACCCAGGACTCCCACACACCCCCCGCCCCGGTGCTACCAGCTTCTCGCGTCTACGCTCCGGAGCTATTCCGTGCATGTACAAGCACGCCTCCCACCCGTTAACAACTTTCCAAAGGAATCTGACGCGAGTGATTGTATTCTAATTACTTCGGCTCTTTGCTTTTTTCACGTAACCGTGGGTCTGGCCGCGGGCTTTCCGCCAGCCCCGCCTTCCTCGCAAGGCTGCACTGGGACCGCGGTCACGGTCGCGCGTGTGGGACGCGGGGGTCAATTCCAGGGAAGTGCCCGCCCCCCTCCTCTGGAGCGCATGACCGAGGGCCAGCGGGTCCCCGGCTCGGCAATCTGGGGAACTTCCTCGGGCCCGCGCGTGCGCGCGCGCGCGGCCGCCGCAGGTTCCCCTTCGCAGAGTCTCCCTCTTACTTTTAGGCTGGCGAGGGGCGTGCGAGAACCCGCGGACGGGAGGGGCGGGAGGGGCGCGCGGAGCCGGACACCGAGCCCCGCGAGAGGGCGGACCCGCGCGCCGCCCCGCCCGCGCCCCGCGAGCCGCGCCGTGCCCGGGCGCGCCCGCCCTGCCCCCGCCGCGGGCGGTCCCCGCTGCAGCCGCCCGCCCGCCCCCCGTCCGCACCCCCCCTCCCCCCCCCCCCCGGCCGCCGTGCCCGTCCCCAAGGCGGCTCGTCACCGCCGCGAGGCCAATGGGCTGGGCCGCGCGGCCGCGCGCACTCGCACCCGCTCCCCCTAGTCCCTCCCGCGCTCTCCCCGGCGCCGCTCTCCGGCCCGCGCCCAGCCCGCCGCCGCCGCCGTCGGAGCCGCCATGCAGCCCCCGCGCGCCTCGTGCCTCCCGCCGCCGCTGCTGCTGCTGCTGCTGCTCGCGGCGCCCGCCCCGGCGCAGCCGTCCCGGGCCGGACGCTCGGCGCCTGCCGCCGCCGCCGGGTGCCCGGAGCGCTGCGAGCCCGCGCGCTGCTCCCCGCCGCCGGCACACTGCGAAGGCGGCCGCGTCCGCGACGCGTGCGGCTGCTGCGAGGTGTGCGGCGCGCCCGAGGGGGCGGCGTGCGGCCTGCAGGAGGGCCCGTGCGGCGAGGGGCTGCAGTGCGTGGTGCCCTTCGGGGTGCCCGCCTCGGCCACGGTGCGGCGGCGCTCGCAGGCCGGCCTCTGCGTGTGCGCCAGCAGCGAGCCGGTGTGCGGCAGCGACGCCAACACCTACGCCAACCCGTGCCAGCTGCGCGCCGCCAGCCGCCGCTCCGAGAGGCTGCACCAGCCGCCGGTCATCGTCCTGCAGCGCGGCGCCTGCGGCCAAGGTACCTGCGCGCCCGGGGCTCCCCGCTCTCGCCATCCCGGCCCCGGCGGGCCGGCCGGGCGAGCCGAGGGGCGGCGAAGCGTCGCGGGGTGTTGGGGCTCCCACCTGCTGCGAGAGGCGGGGCCCCGGACCCCCGGTTGGGGGAACTTTCCGCGGGCCCCCTGGGGACCCAAGCTTTGCGCCCGGCCCGGGGCCGGCTCCGCGCCCGGCGGGTGCCCCGCGCGCTCTGGGCGGCAGCCCCGGGCCAGGGTGACGGGGCGTCCCTCCCGCTGGCCGGCTGCTGGGTGCCCCGCGAGGCACCACAGCGCCCCGGGGGAACACGGACAAACGAGACAGGAGTGTGCGCGTAGAGTTGAGAGAGGGATTGGGAAAGATGCCTTGTGCCGGAGGCGTCGGGACCGCCAGGACTCATTTCTGTCGCTTTGCCTTCCTTCTACTTCTCTGCATTCCGCCCCCCACCCCCCTGGCGCCTTTAGAGTTAAGCGTGCGTTCGTCTTATTATGGATCCTGTCCCGGAAAACTTTCCCGTAACTTTGTATTGGAAAGGAACGGTGTTCCCGCCCGCT
Source organism: Prionailurus viverrinus (assembly GCF_022837055.1). Taxonomy (NCBI): domain Eukaryota; kingdom Metazoa; phylum Chordata; class Mammalia; order Carnivora; family Felidae; genus Prionailurus; species Prionailurus viverrinus. The sequence continues at coordinate 78,985,242 of NC_062571.1, forward strand.
CCGCGGTTCCCCCAGATGATCTCGCTGGGTTGGCACCGCTTGAGCCCCGCAGACTTTGCAGCGGCGTGGCCGCCTGCCTGCTTCCCGTGTTTTGAGCCAATCCTACAAAAATGAAAGTGGCTTTTTTTTTTTTTTTTTTTTTTTAAATAAGGGGAACGGAACTTTGGATCGCGGAATCTGAGGCGGGGAAGGGGTGGGGGGAGGCGGGATAGGGATGAAGAAGTGAACCCCTCCTCCTTACTTTCGCATCATTTCTGGCTCAACGAGACCCGTCCTGGCTGGGGAGGTGCCGGTGACCCAGCGAAGGGTGGGGAAATTGTCTCTCTCGCGGGACCTTCCAGAGGGATGCTTCTCCAGGCGGAGAGACCATGTGGAAAAACAATACGGAGTTCAGCTGCGGCCAATCCAGCGGTGTAGGGACGGGCGGGCTGTGCTTGGCAGCGCACTTGGCCGCAGCCTCCTACCGCGGGCAGTGCATGGAGAGGGAGGGAGGCAGGGGAGCCCAGCGCCAGGAAGTGGTCTAGATTTTCTTTGGAGAAATATGGTCCAACACGACCAACTAGGGCCTGGCACAGGTTGGCTCCCACGCAGAGAAAGGTGCCAGAGCCGTGGAGGAGAAATTGGAGGTTGTGTATTCCAGCAACACAGGAGCAGGGAGCCCGGCCTGCCCTCAGGAAAGAGCCTAGCCAGGGGGGAGGCAGGAGACTTCCCTCGGAGAGAAGTGGTCCAACAGCGACTGAGGTATGGCTGTGACGGTGCACAGGTGTGAGATTCCCGTTTCACAGATAGGGGAACTGAGGCTCAGTTACTTGCCCACGGCCACTCAGCTGGAATATGAACCCAGACAGCCTTCCTTGGTGCCAGCCTAGTGCTCAACCCCAAGGCTGAGAAAGAGAGGTCAGACAGGGTGACGGAAGTTTCTGGAAGGCCGGGAAGTGCATCCCGGGCGGCCTGCTCAGTCTGGGCAAAGCCTGAAACTTGCTTGGGAGCTGGTGAATAGATTGGTGTGGCTGGGGACATTAGGGGCGGGCAGCGAGAGTGACTCAGGCTGGTGGCACAGAGGCCCGGGCCTGAAGAGGCCGGCTGTGCTGTGTATTTGGATGTTCTTGGACCAGGGGCAGCTTAAAGAAATCCCGGCGTAGGACTCACCTAGCACCGGAGCGCAGAACTCGCCAGGGTGCCGAGTGAGGGCCACTGCAATGGTCTGGGTGTGGGGTGACGACACTGAAAAGAGCATCTGGCATATTTTTGTCAAAAACAAGCCAGCTGTTCCTGTGTGTAGTCTCACTGCTCGGGGTCTTGAGTCATTGGCACCGACTGAGCACCTGATTTATTGCCCGTGGAGTCACTGAGCGAGCTTCGCAGTTGGCAGAGGCATTAATAGTCGCCGTGTGGAGAGAAACAGGTCCTTGTCCGTGGGCCATGAGGCCCACAGCAGTCTCCCAGACAGCCGGCGTGGGGACAGTCACAGGAGGATGAGCATGGCGGCCTTGAGAGGAGAGAGAGACAAGAGGGGGCGAGGCTATTCTCACCCTTTTCTCTGCAAGTATTTATTGAGCGCTGTGGTGTGTCAGACGCCGTGTGCTTCTCTGCCTGGCACACGGGAGGCACCCGGTAGATATGTGGGCAGGTGATGAATGAATAAGTGAATGCATCAGGAAATGAGAGGTGCCTGAGACACAGGGCCATCCAGACTTCCCCTAATGGAAGGCCTTGTTTTTCCCATCTGCTGCCCACCCGCGCTCCACTCCTGCCATCTAGCACTCCACCCTTGACTTCCCAGAGGTGCCTCTGCGGACCGGAGCCTGGGAGCCAAGACTTCATTCAGTGGAAGCCCGGCCGGCGAGCAGGTCACTTGACGTCGTTGTTGAATGAGGTGAATTGGCAGCCAGTTCTGGCCGAGAGGGTTGGCGGGAATGCTCTCTCTTTTTGCTGGGGTGATCGCGGGAGGCCTGGAGCTGGAGGGAGCCGTGCACGGATGTGGGGAAGGAGCTCCCGAGACAGGAGCGGGCTCCATGATCTCCGAGATCCTCTGGAGGGTTTGTCTGGAGCAGAGAGCGAGCGGGGAGCCAGGAGGAAATGCCCGCAGACCAGCGGGCCCTGAGTTGAGCGGCTCTTTAGAATCATGGTGGATGGTTGGGTGGGGGAACGTGTCACCACTGAAAAGAAAGCACTTTTATCTGTAAGCTGTTTAATGAAGAGTTCAGACAGCGTCTCCTAAAAATGGTTCTGGAGGTGAAGGCAAATCATCTATTTCAGAAATCTCGGGCCACCCGGGTGGCTCAGTCGGTTAAGCGGCCGACTTCAGTTCAGGTCATGATCTCGTGGTGGGTGGGTTCGAGCCCCGCGTGGGGCTCTGTGCTGACAGCTCGGAGCCTGGAACCTGCTTCCGATTCTGCGTCTCCCTCTCTCTCTCTGACCCTCCCCCGTTCATGCTCTGTCTCTCTCTGTCTCAAAAATAAATAAACATTAAAAAAATATTAAAAAAAAAAAAGAAATCTCAATGCTGCTGTCAGGGTTTGGATGGGAAAGTGTCCAAGTATGAGAACAAAGATCTCTCATCTTTCACCACTAGCAGCTTGGATTCATTTAAAGCAAAAATTCGCTGCTGTCAGGAAATTATAACGGAGAAAGGAATTGCAAGTAATATAACAGTATAATAATAAAGGCTAACATATATTTAGGGCTTATTCTGTGCCAGGCACGTGTCAACCCATTTGACCCTCCTAGAATCGTGGGAGGAGTGTGCTCTAATCTTCCCTGTGTCCCAACTGGGAGACAGAGTCACAGAGAAGTTCCTTGTCCAGGACTTGAACCCATGCATCTGGTCCAGGGCGCATTCATAATCACCGCGCTGTGCTGTTGACAGAGAAACTAAGATTATAAGCCAGCTCCAGCTAAGCCGCGGCTAATAGCTGGAATAAACAGTGCTCCAGATGGCCATGGCCTTGAGATGAAATGTAGGACACCTCCCAGCTCTCATTCCACAGGCACGAGAGTTGAAGGACATGGCTGCCCCAGTTGCCGTCAGTGCAACTTTTGCTACAGAAAAGCAAAAGAACAGAAGGGGCTGGAAGAGAGGTGTTTCCAAACCAGAACCCTCGGCCCCAGACTGCTGTTGGGGAGAGAAAGTCCCCTCTGGATTCCCAGACATTGCAAAAGACTAGCCAGCACTACAGATCTCTGCTAAAAATGGACGAGAAGCCAGGAAAGAGGCCTGAAAAAGACTTCTCAAAGCAGCAGGCTACTCCGTTTCTACCCCTAGTACCCACCCCAGGAGAGCCCACCCCACCCCAAACGGCAGCCCAGACAAGCCTGGGAGCTCTCCCGTCCTCGTTCTGGTCCTGGTCCCAACATCGCCGTTCCCCCCCCCCCCCGCCCCCCAAATCTCTCCTCCCCCACCCTGATGAGGTGGAGCCTCGCTGTGCATTCCTGGTAAAGAGCCACCAGCTTGGAAGAAGAACCGTCTTTTCCACGGTTTAGAAGGCTTTGGTCTCTCCGGTTGGTTATTTGCCTTTATTCTCTTGTCGGTTTTGCTAAAGAGTTAAAATATTAAAGTTTGACAAAATTAGTAAGTTAACAGTGTCGAAAGCCAAGTGTTTGAGTTATTTCATTCCGTCCAGAAGAGCTGTAAATAGGTTGCATTAGAGCTTAAAATAACCGCATTCAGTAGGCGATTCTGGTGGGGACCATGAGCTAACTGTGGTCAGGCGTCCGACAGCCTCCGGACCGCGGGGCTGGATTCTGAGTCCATTTGGAGTTGTGTGATCCTGGACACTGTTTCGTGCCTTGGATTGAGAGATCAGACTTTCCATGGGCCTGTATATCAAGTGAATAAATAGCTCTGGTCGGGCTTAGTTTGAAGAAGAAATCAAGCTTGGCAGCGGCTGAGGGTTCCTTGGAAGGCCAGCTGGTGTGGAGGGACTGGCGGGCTGGCCCCTGGCTCTGACCCTTCGAGACTGTTACCTCACCAGGTGACCAGCCCCCGACATCTCAGAGCCTCAGCAAATGGTCTCTGAGGTCCCTTCTAGCTGGAATGGTCTGTGATTCTTGTAAGGAAACTAATCTAAAAACCCGTGGTCACGTGGCCCATCTTGGGCCTGGTTCCCTTGTACGTTAGCTTTTGCTGGCTGGGGAAAATCCCTGGTTGACCATCGTGGTGACATGCCCACCCCTGAGACGGGAGCTCCAGTGAACCTGGTGCCTCTCCCTGCTTTTCCCAGAGGCCCCACGGCTGGGCTGGAGTGGGATCCTTCTCGAGTCATTTCGTCTTTCTTTCCCACCTTCCTTGCCATTAAAGAAGAAGGAAAAAGGGAAGGAAGGAAGGAAGGCAGGCAGGCAGGCTGGCAGGCAAGAAAGGAGGCGAGAAGGCAAAGAAAGAAAGGGAGATAGAATTAACGTCAACAGAGGAACTGAGACGGGCTTTTCCAAAAGGCCCCCAGAAGTGATAGCGAAGTTGGTGTGACCCAGTGCTGCTGGGTGACGTGTGTCTAGAGCCACCGATGGTCACCAGCTAGGATAACACAGCACCAGATGGAAATGAGCGGCAGCGAAGAGGCCAGGCCACTTGCTGCTCAGAGGGTACAGAATTTAGCGTTTGGAATTAGTGACGTGGATTCTATTTCTAAGTTTCTTCAGAGCATTTATGGAACACCTACTGTGTACTCAGAAGGGGGTCGAAGGGAGTAAGGCTAGCAGCCCACGATCTCAAGGACTTCGTGCTGGATCACGCGATACCCGGCCTCAGGAGTCGGATCAGCACTTTCTTTCTTTTTTTTTTTTTTTTAATTTTTTTTTTTTAAATGTTTTTTTTTAATTTATTTTTGGGACAGAGAGAGAGCATGAACGGGGGAGGGGCAGAGAGAGAGGGAGACACAGAATCGGAAACAGGCTCCAGGCTCTGAGCCATCAGCCCAGAGCCCGACACGGGGCTCGAACTCACGGACCGCGAGATCGTGACCTGGCTGAAGTCGGACGCTCAACTGACTGCGCCACCCAGGCGCCCCGATCAGCACTTTCTAAACGTGGGACTTCGTGTGTGTGACGTAATCTCTGTAAGCCTCAGTTTCCTCATCAGTGGAATAATAATAAAAACAATAGTACCTGCGTACATATGTCCTTGGGTTGCCGGGGGGTGGAAGCTCCTAATTATATGAAGTGCTTAGAAGTGTACCTGCTGCGTTACTAGGACCCAATCAGCATTAGCTGTAATAATAGAAACAGCCATCATTTTTGAGACATCTAACAGGGAGTCAACTCGGCGGGGCGAGTGCTGTAAGGATCATGTCTTCCTGGGGATGAGGTGGGCAGGTGGGTTACAGAAGGCTTCGCAGAGAAGGAAGGTGGGGGGGGACATGTGTCCTGGAAGCTGACTTGGAATTTGCCAGTAAATATGTTTGAAAGTTTCTCTGGGCAGAGGGACTCAGACGCCACTGTCCCTGTTACCCCGTGAACCCCCTGGTCCTTGCCTATGTATCATTTGACAAGTGTGTGACTTTTCTTTCTATTTCTCTCTCTCTCTTTCTTTCTTTCTTTTGTTCTTTCTTTCTTTCTTTCTCCTTCCTTCCTTCCTTCCTTCCTTCCTTCCTTCCTTCCTTCCTATTTAGTTTTGAGAGAGAGAGAGCGTGAGAATGAGTAGGGGAGGGGCAGAGAAAAAGGGAGACACAGAATCCGAAGCAGGTTCCGGGCTCCCAGCTCTCAGCACAGAGCCCGATGCGGGGCTTGCACCCACCAGCAGGGAGATCATGATCTGAGCCAAAGTTGGACGCTTAACCGTCTGAGCCACTAGGCGCCCCTGTGTGACTTCTCTTGAGTGAAGAGCTGGGACACCTGAGCTTTTACAGATGTCCCCTTGTTAACCCTGCCTGGAGGGACTTTGTGACGCTCAGGAGATGGCAGTGTTTAGAAGCCCTGAGAGCTTCTTGAATAATCCTTGTTTTGGGAGCGTCTCACATGGAAAGATTTGCCACATTGAAGTGTGGGAGCCTACCGGCTACCCTATTATTTGAGATTCCTGGGACAAATTGTCAAGTAAGCGCATTGCATGAACACGGTCCTCCCCAGCATCACGTGACCGTGGCCCACTCCCTCACCGGGGGCTGATCCTGCGCCCTTGGGCACATGGTGGTTTCGGAGGGCACGTTGTTGTGGCTGGAATTTTTGATAGTTTTCAGATTTGAATAAACCCTAAGTGAGTCAGAGGCTTGTGCAATGCCTTCAGGCCTCAGGAAACATCTTTTTCATTAGTTGTGCAATCAGATCTTGAGAAGAAGACGGTAGGCCTGTGTGTGTGACGAGCTGTTTTCTTCTCAGGGTTTGGCGAGGTTTGCGGGACGGTTCCCTTTCACATCGTCTCGGGTGAGATTTCAGCAGCTCATCTAGCACTTGAGTCATCTCGCACCCCGTGACTGGGAGAAGCCCTGTCTTCGGTGCCACTATTCCAGGTGGCAGTCACCACTTGGTGGGGATGGATGGACACAGAGTTCTGCCAGTTGGGGTTGCCCAGGCAGGCGGCTGCCAGCCAGATACGGAGGAGAGAAGGCTCAGCGTCTAGCGGTCACATCTGGTTTTCTCCGGCGGAGTGAGCTAGCCGGGGGGGGGGGGGGCGGGCAGGGACCCCAGGACGGCCGGGTGGTGGGTCACAGCCCTGGAGAAACAGTGACCCCCAAAGAGCTACTGCCGCTGGGTGTGCTCTGGGAGGGGACACTGTGCACCCTGAGTTAGGGGCCTGCTGCCTCCTTGGCCACTAGGGCCACCCAGGGAGGGAATGGCATTGTCCTCGCTTCCCAGCTCAGGAAACAAGAGGAGGCTCCAAGCAGTAGGTTGTAACTGACCAAGGCTCCCTGGCAGGATGAAGCAGGGCTGGGATTGGGACCCAACTCTGTCTTACTCCCAAACCATTTTGAGACTTCTTTTTTATTTATGTTTTTTAATTTATTTTTGAGAGAGAGAGAGAGAGAGTACAAGTGGGGTAGGTAGGGGCAGAGAGAGAGGGAGATAGAGGGTCCAAAGCGGGCCCTGCGCTGAGAGCAGAAAGTCTGATGCGGGGATTGAACTCACAAGCAGTGAGATCATGGCCTGAGCCGAAGTTGGACGCTTATCCGACTGAGCCACCCAGGCACCTCAAGACTTCTTTGCCTCGAGTGTTACTTAGAAGACTGTTACTGAATCTCCAAGTATTTCGGGGGGGGGGGCGGTTTCCAGCGATCTTTTCTGTTCTCGATTTCTAGTTCAGTTCCACTGTGGTCTGAGAACATACTTGGTATGATTTCTGTTCTTTTAAGTTTGGTAGGGTGTGTATTCTGGTCTGGAATGTGGCCTGTCTTGGCGAGTGTTCCATGTGAACAGCAGAATATTCTGCTGTGGTTGTCGGATGGAGTGTTTTATACATGCCAACTAGGTCTAGTGGACTGATAGTGCTGTTCAGGTCAACCCTGGCCTGACTGATTTTTGGCCTGCTTGGTCTGTCGGTTCGCGAGACAGGTGTGGCAAAGTCTCCTGAGTCTGCTCCAAAGCCCTGACCCGCTGTCTCCTTTGTGACCTCCTGGTGTCAGGAGACCTGGGTTCTCGTACTTGCTTGGACCTTTTGGGGGAGTTCCGAACTCCCTTCAGCCTCAGTCTCCTCATGTGTAATATGGGGATAACGATGCTGCCTAGGAGACCTCAGAGGGACACTGTGAGAGTCAGAGGAGAGAGTGGCTGTGAAGCTGTGTGGTCATCTGGGAGTCCTGGAGCATTGCACCTGCAAGGAATTAGGACCCTGAATTGGCACTTCCGGACTCTTCCGGGGCTCCTGGTACAACCAGCACCAAGCCGTGGAGCCAGAAGGAGGGAAAAAGTAATACGCTTCCTGTGTGTTTAAGACATGGGTCTCCTCTGGGCGTGTCCCCCCATCCCACTGAGACACGATAGCCCTTGGCCAGGGCGACTGAATTATTCGTAAGCACTGATGCTCTGTTTCAGGGAAGCCAAAGGCCAAGTCCACTACCATCAGCGCTTAAGGGAAGAACACTTTGGCTCAAACCACTAGGAACTGGGAATTACTATACCGAGCACACTGCCGTCTCCACTGTGCCTCCAGGGAGCCTGTGGCGTGCGTTCTGAGTTCCTCAGGCTGAGCTTCTGTCGGACATCTGCTGGCCAAGAAGTGGCCTGAATTGAGGTTCTCCGGCTTGAAATTGCTGGAGAAATTCATCAAATGTATGAATCCGTATTCCAAGATATGACACTTTTGACATTTTGGGTTCTGAAAACTAGAGCCCAGTATGGGTTCAGCCCTCACCGGAGAAACCCAGGAGAAGTCTGATAACAGCACAGAAGGCACAGGAGGAAGGGCAAGGATTGGAGACTGTCGAGAAAGGACCCACGTGCCCTGATTCCCTCCTGTGTGTGTGTGTGTGGGGGGGGGTGGTTCTGCGGTGTTCTCAGACACAGCCATTTCCTTGGAATGCCCATCACTGGCCAGCCAGACAGTCCTTCGTCCTCTGAAAAATACTGTGGGCTTCCACAGCCCATCTCTGACCACGGCCGCACCTCATTTTCATGTTTTCTGGGGTTTTGTGGACAAGAACAACTCCTTCCCTTCAGAGGGCTGGCCATAGTCCCCAAGTGCCTCGTAGAGAGGACCGAATCCCAGAGCGTGCAGCCTGAGTGTGGAAGGGCCTTGGAGATCTTGTAGCCCAACCCTTCCCTTTACAGATGGGGAAATGGGCACCTAAGGGAAACATGACTCACGAGCTGCCCAGCTCATCAGTGGGGAGCCAGTGCGGACTCCATCCTGAGGCCCTTCCCTCGTCAACCACACCTTCCTGCTGGAAGCAAGTGGGTGTTTGGGAGAGGACAGGGTCCATCCATATGATTTTCCCACGAGGCTGAGAAGCAGTGGGTACTTTGGCTTAGTCTCCCAAAATGATGCTAAAGATAACTGCCCCCCCCCCAAAATGATCTCCCCTCCAAAAGAATGATCTCTTTCAGTTGGAAGATGATCCCAAAGCCATGCACGTAATGACTGATTTCTCCTCTCAAGAGTTCTAAGCACATATTATTAATGCCTCTGAACTATAATTATAGTGCTCTCGCTGAGGGGAAAGAAAAAAAAAAAAACAGTACAAATATCATGGTGGACACGCCAGATAAATCGGGGCTGAGATGCTTCCTTGTCTTTTAAGCTGCGGTTAGATTTTCTTTGAGATGACTATACCAAGTTTTCCCTCTCTTAGCATCAAGGCTCTTTTTACTTTTTATTTCTTTTACTGGACTCTGTAGACGTCTCAGGACATGAATTCATACATTTGATGACACATTTTACCATATCAGTTTTTCAAAATTGTAAATATAGTCTAATTACATCGCAAATAAAGAAAACTGGCAAAAAGAGCCACAGTTTGGCATCTCCATCATTTGTGTCCCAAGCATTACCAGCGTCTGGTTACCGAGTCCCCGCTGTGTGTCTGTCTGAGCTGTGGTTGCTGTGGCAGGGGATACTGAAATGAACACTTTCATGCTCTTGGTTACTTTTGTATCTAGGGTTATTCCCCAGGGCACATAGTAAGAAGTGCGACTGGATGGAATAAGGCTTTTTTAATGCCCCTCGGTGTATATTGCCAAGTCGTCTTCCTAGAGGGTTGTACCCGTGTTCGTGACCATCAACTGTAGAATTAGCAGCGTCTTAAGTCACTGAAAGTTGAGACGGGCAACAAGAAATTCCCCTAAAAGAAAACCTTCAAGATAAATGGAACAGGATGATGCCAAATGAGTCGTTCTGTTCACTGAATAGATCACCTGGTTGGTCGTTCAGTTATTTATTTATTTATTTATTTATTTATTTATTTATTTATTTATTTAATTTTTTTTAATGTTTGTTTATTTTTGAGAATGACATAGAGCATGAGCAGGGGAGGGGCAGAGAGAGAAGGAGACACAGAATCCAAAGCGGGCTCCAGGCTCTGAGCTGTCAGCACAGAGCGCGATACGGGGCTCGAACTCACGAATCGTGAGATCATGACCTGAGCCAAAGTCGGATGCTCAACCGACTGAGTCACCCAGGCACCCTGGTCTTTAAGTTGTTTTTATTTTCAGGTGGTTTCAGATGCTTTTAAGAGATAATCAATGTTTGGGGTAGAGTGAACACTTCAAAAACTTGGTTTTTACCCAGTGATAGAGTTGTGATCCCAGACTGTCTGACCTGGAAGCGGTCCTGTGTTTGTTAGGTCATCTTATCTGACCCTACTGTTTTCAGTGAGGAGCCAGGACCAGCCAGGGCATGTGAAGGTCCGAGGTCACAACCCAGGCTGTGACCGAGGACTTGAGTGCCTGGACACCCAGCCCAGGCGTCTCTGCACTGAGCCTCCCAGATATCCAATTCTGCCCAGGATGCAGGAGGAGGCCAGGATGTTTTTGTTTGTTTTGCAAAGGGAAGAATATGTTTATTCAAACGTTTTGTACACACAGAAATATGACATGAGCCACATAGATAAAATCCATCTTTCTAGTTGCCCCATTAAAAGAGTTAAAAAGGTACAAATGACATTTTTTTCTTTTTTATTGTAGTTGTATTGAGGCGTAATTCGCATGCCGTGAAATTCACCCTTTTAAAGTGTATGGTTCACAGTTTCTGTATATTCTCAGAGGGGCGCAGTTATCACCGTGGTTGAATTCTATAACATTTTCATCACTTCCAAAAGAAACCCAGTACCCAGGGGCACCTGGGTGGCTCGGTCGGTTGAACGTCCGACTTTGGCTCAGGTCATGATCTCACGGTTCGTGGGTTCGAGCCCCCACATCAGGCTCACTGCTGTCAGTGTGGAATTGGCTTTGGATTCTCTGTCCCCCCCCTCTCTGCCCCTTCCGTGCCGTCTCTCTCTCTCTCTCTCTCTCTCTCTCTCTCAAAACTAAATAAACGTAAGAAAAAAAAAAGAAACCCAGTGCCCATCAGCACACACTCCATACTTTCCCTCTGCCCAGTCCTAGGCAACCACTAAATCTGCTCTCTGTCCCTCTGGATTTGCCTCTTCTGGACAACTCCTACTAACGGAATTGCACCCTATGTGGTTTTTGGTGACTGGTTTCTTTCACTTAGCATAATGGTTTCAAGGCTCATTCACATCGTAGCATGTGCCGGTGCCTTAGTCCGTTCCATGGCCACATCAGACTCTCTTGGGTGGATATAGGAAGGCCAGACTTTGTATTCTATCGATTCTCCCTGACGGGGAATCCTAATCCCAGCCGGGAAAGTCACGTTGAAAGTCTGAACTGTTGAGGTGGCCCTGGCTCGTTCTATTGGAAGAAACCAGAGCACGTGACACAGGAAGCCAGCATTGAAAACAGCAATATATGTATTTTTTAATTTATTTATTTAAATTCAAGTTATTTAACATACAGTGTAGGTAGTGATGGTTTCAGGAGTAGAACCCAGTGATTCATTACTTACATATGACACCAGTGCTCATCCCAAGTGCCCTCCTTAATGCCCATCCCCCATTTAGCCCATCCCCCCACCCAACACCCCTCTAGCAGCCCTCAGTTTGTTCTCTGTATTTAAGAGTCTCTTATGGTTTGCCTGCCTCTGTTTTTTTTTTTAATTCTATTTTTTAAAATTTACATCCAAATTAGTTAGCATATAGTGCAACAATGATTTAGGAGTAGATTCCTTAATGCCCCTGACCCATTTAGCCCATCCCCCCCCCCAAAACCCCTCCAGCAACCCTCCGTTTGTTGGGTCTCTTAGGGTTTGTCTCCCCCTCTGTTTTTATATTATTTTCCTTCCTTTCCCCTATGCTCATCTGTTTTGTCTCTTAAAGGAAACCGGGAATATTCTATATGGATGGGAATTATATGCTGACAGGAAGAGATCAGGAAATGCACTTCTCAGATTTATTAGATCATATAACTTTGTAGGGAGCTGGAAAGGATGTCGGAAATGGTCTAGCCCACCCCCTCATCATCTTACTGCTGAGGTAACTGAGGCCCAGAGAGGGGAAGTGGCTTGTCTCGGGTCTCAGGCCCCGCTTTTCACTTCTTCCTTGAGCCAGAGATTCCCCCTGGCTTCTGTCTCGGTTTCCTAAGTTACCCTCCTTCTCCTCCTTGTATCGGGCTCATCACAGATGGGTATGGGGTACTTCCTGGGAGGAACTGTCCCCTTCCTGGATGGAGGGCCTTGGTTCACAGTCACATCCCTCCCTGTGCCTTCCCGGTTTCGCCTGGCTCCCAGGCCCACCCTCCTCCACCAGGGGGCCGTGGGAGGGGAACCATGACCGCTGAGGGGTGCGTTCCGGGGGGGCCCCTTGAGCAACTCCGCGGTTGCCTCCCAGCCCCACTGCTTACGGAGGCAGAGCTGCCCTGGCCGCTCCAGACATAACAAGTAGGAGCAGTCGGAGCAGGAAGAAAACCCAAATGAGAAATCTGGGAAGGTCAAGACCGGAGCCAGATGCTTATCAAGAGGAACATTAATAGTGTTTTTGTGAACTGAGCGGTCAGCCGTTTCCCTGAAGGTAATAAAAGACACATCATGCTGGGCATTCAGGAGACTTCGGGGGAAAAAAGTCGTGCGGTGGAATGGATCGGACCCTTTTCCCCCAGCACGGACAATAATAGGTCGGGAAAGACTGTCAGAGGCCGCAATACTGACCAGACCGGAGCATTCACTGCGGTGCGCAGGGAAGGGCTTTTTTTTTTTTTTTTTTTTTTTTTTTGGCCGATGAAACTGAAAAGTAATGATCAATGACAGGCGCCGTGAAAACATAGACACGTTGTTCTGGAAAAGGCACCTCTTTACTAGTAAAGTTGAAGCTGCAACAGCGAGCCGCCCTTGTGACTGACGGCACATTTAGGGGTTCACGGCCAACTGGCCAGGTGCCCCCCACCCCCAGAGCCCGTTGTCGGTCGGGAGAGGCGGGCTCGGGCTCAGGCTTGTCTGGGGCAGGGTCAGAGTGTGCGCGCCCCCCGCCTTACCCCTGCATCATCTGCTGCCCGGCCTCTGCAGGCGGCTCCGTGCTCAGGGCCCCGTGGGGCTGGGGGGCACCTTCGCGGTCTGAGGGCTGGCGTCAGGCGAGCTTTTCCCACCCTCGGCCATCTGGGAGACTGTGCCGGAAAGGGGGGCTGCCAGCATTTGGAAGCGCCAGTGTGGGCTGGAAATTGAGGCCAGGCTCCCAGGCTCCGCCTCCTCTTCCTCCTTTCTTCATTATGAGGAGAGAAATAGGTCACCCTGGACTCTCCTGAATTTCATTTCTTTATTTCTGTGCAGAAGACAGGGAGCATGGGAGTGCATCATGCAACCTTAAAAAAAAAAATAGTAATAATAACAGTGGCTCCTTGTGAATTCAGTGTATTGTTATTTTTTTATGACTTTTTAAAAATGTTTTTTAATTTATTTTTGAGAGAGAGAGGGAGAGTGTGTAGGATCGGCCAGGGTAGGGATAGAGAGGCGGGGGGGGGGGGGGGGGGGCGGGACACAGGATCCGAAGCGGGCTCTGCACCGACAGCAGAGAGCCCGATGCAGGGCTCGAACCCATGAACCGTGAGATCATGCCCTGAGCCAAAGTCAGAAGCCCAGCCAACCAGGCGCCCCGTGAATTCAGTTTATTTTAACAAGGAGGGGTCCAAGGGCCTTTGGCCTGGAGAAGTTTGACTCCAGAACTGTGTCTTCCGTTTCCTTCTTCCTTAGATTTGCAGACGGTGGCCCTGATGATGCACAGGATTTTCAAGTTTATTTTAGACCTCAGCCTCTGCTGCCGTGGCCACAGCCAAGTGATACCTGTCTCCCTCCTGGGCATTTTTCTCTGCAAGGTTCAGAGCAACCTCGTTGTGCAGGGGCCCCTCTGCGTCAGGCCCCCAGCGTCCTGGAATTTGCAGTCACAGCACTGATTAGAATGGGGGTCTGGTTTCCCGGAATGTGCAAAGTCTCGCTTCTGTTTCTGCTGCCTCCACACCCCAGACCAGCGCTGGGCCAGCCTCTGGGTTGGAGCTGTTCCTGACAAGCTTACTTGGAATTTAATGGAGTGGGACAGACAGATCGCAGTCGCTCAAACTGAAAACGTGGAGAAAATGAGTTTTTCGGGGCATCTTTGCTGCCTCCACTGGGTTATGCTTCTTCTCCTCCCAGGCAAGCCGCTTGCAAACAGGAGGCCCCATTCCCTTTGCACATCGTGACTCATTACCCATTGGGAACCTGTTTAAATTGATTCTCTGCTGACCCTCAGGGAGAAAGTAGTGAAAGTTCACTGCAAGGCGAGGAAGCCTCCTTCTGTTTCTCCGCCCGCCCGCCGTCTGGCTCCTGTAATGCAGCCTGCTGCTTCTCTTTCTCCCCCCCTTGGCTGGTCTGGCCTCTCCCACCCCTCTCACAGTCATTCTTGAATTCATCGTGCAACCTCACAAAGAGAGCTTTTCTTAGTGAAAAATCATCCCCCTTGCCCTCCCTGAATGTGGACCAGCACCTCTCCCAGCTGCACGGTGTCAGGTTAGTTAACCGCCTGCTTCCTGGTCCCGTCTCCACACCCCTACCCAAGTGGGAACAGGTGGCCCGCTCCTGCTTCAGGTGCCCGCACTCGGCAGAGTTGTGGAGCCCAGTTCCAATGCTGACATCAAAAGACCCTGATGTGTTGGGGCGCCCGGGTGGCTCAGTTGGTGAGGCATCCGACTCTTGATCTCAGCTCAGGTCTTGATGTCAGGGTCATGAGTTCAAGCCCCGCGTTGGGTGAAGCCCACTTAAAAAAAAAAAAAAACATGGGGCGCCTGGGTGGCGCAGTCGGTTGAGCGTCCGACTTCAGCCAGGTCACCATCTCGCAATCTTGCGGTCCGTGAGTTCGAGCCCCGCGTCGGGCTCTGGGCTGATAGCTCGGAGCCTGGAGCCTGTTTCCAATTCTGTGTCTCCCTCTCTCTCTGCCCCTCCCCCGTTCATGCTCTGTCTCTCTCTGTCCCAAAAATAAATAAAAACGGAGAAAAAAAAAATTAAAAAAACAAAAACAAAAACAAAGGTCTGATGTGGCAAGCGGGGTGGCGGGGGGACCCGTCATTGAGCAAAAAGCACAGTGTCCCCCCCATCATAGCGTCAGGCCATGGCAGGCCCCTCATATGTGTTGGCCTTGGCTGCAGCCCTCTCATTCTCTGCTTTGTTTTGTCTCCCTGAGATTGATGTCCTCACCCCATCAGAAGTGCGGGGACCTGGGGCACAGGGCAGTGCCGCGCTGGGGAAGTAAGAGGAGCATCAGTGGGACAATCTTTGGATCCTGCCTGCGTGTGCTACCCACCCCCCACCTCCCCCTGTCCAGGCTCCACTTGGCCTCTCTGTGAAGGTGCCAGACTGTGAGCAGGACAGAGCAGGTGGGAGAGCAGGCCCCGGGCATGTGCAGGTGATGTGCCAGGAGTGGAATTTCCTCCTGCAGGTCCCCTCTGGAGTTGAGCCCGGATTTATTTACCCAGCAAGTAGCCTCTTGGTAGTTACTCTTCATCTAGCCGTGCTAGGGACGAAGAAAAGTTCAGATGTGCCCCTCGGACCATCAAAAGGTGAAAAAGAGGCCAGCCTTCAGCATGCAGCCCCCTGGCAATACATTCTGGGGGTGTCCCTGGATCGTCAGCCTGAATTATGGCTGCTACTTGGAGGAAGGGGGCTCCAGAGGCTGGAACTCATAGGGGGTGGGGGGCTCCTGTTCGAGCGTGGGGGCTGTGGGAGGGTGGCTGGATGACAGCTGAGAGTGTGTCCCAGACCCCGCAAGCAACTGAGCCATTCCTAAAGACTATTGAAATGTTTCGTGACACCCCACTGGGGGCCGATTGACGGTTTCTGAGCCCGTGGGAGCCTGGCTGGAAGTGCCTCTGCTGGTGGCCAGAGTACATGTACATTTCCCCAGGCTTTGGGGCTGGCCTTGAATCTAGAGCATGGTGGGTCCAAGCTGGTGTCTCAGGGGTGATTCCTTCTCCTGGTCATCACCTGACCCAGGGCCCGGGGTGTCCCTTCAGGTGAACACGGGAACAGGCTTTCCTCTGGCCTTCATCTCCGACCTCTGCATGGCGCGTTTCGTGCCCTTGCCTTTGAAAGGACTTTGTTTCTTTTGTCACTTGTGCCCGGGCCCGTGTGACAGGAAGAAGAGAAGGGCTGGACCGGAAGCTTGAGGGAGGCAGGGGCGAACGGAGGAGGGCCAGCCATCCCCGCCTGCCCTCCCGCGGTCCCTCGGCGAAGAAGGCTCTGGCCAACTCTGGCCCTGTTGGCTGAGTGTCTCTCTTCACATTTCGTCTTTTCCCCTGCGTCCTGCCGATTGTCGGAGCTGGTCTGTGCTGGGATTTGTAGGCTTGAAAGGACCGGTACCTTTGGTGGCACTTGAAGTGGAAGCAATCAGGTGGCACATCACAAGGGATTTCTTCCCTTTCTCCTCGGGGGCTGGGAGGGACCCTGGAAGCCACCCAGTTGAGCCTCCTTATTTTATTATTTTTTTAAAACTCTACTTAGTTTTTGAGAGAGCGAGAGCAGGGGAGGGGGGCAGAGAGAGAGAGGGAGAGAGAATCCCAAGCAGGCTCCGCACTGTCAGTACGCAGCCGGATGCTGGGCTCGAACTCACGAAGTGTGAGATCATGATCTGAGCCGAAACCAACAGACGGATGCTTCACCAACTGAGCCCCACCCAGTGACCCCGCGCCTCCTTATTTTAAAGTTGAGGAACCTTCAGCCCCAGGGCCTTGCCTGTGGTTGTGTACTTGTCTCACCCACGTGTGAGGCGTGCCCGGCACGTTGGACCACGGAACGGGAGGGCCCGCCTCCCGGCACATGGAGCGCCCGTCACCCCTGACGGCTGCCTGTGGGCTCCTGGGCTCTGCCAGACTCAGCGTCTCCATCAGCTCCTGGGCAGCGGGTGCTGCCTCTCAGTACTTCTGCACTTTGGGTTTTAAATCAAATGAAATGGAATGCAGACAGGCCCGGCGTCATGGGCATGCCTCTCGTGCAGTCCGTGCTCCGACGGACCCTGCACCCGGGTTAATGCCCCGTGGCCACCGTCTTGGACTTCTCGATGATTCTGGAGCAAGGAGCCCCTGCAGTTTCATTTTGCACAGGGCCCTGCGCGTCGCCTCTCCGGTCCTGAATGTAGGACAGGGCATTAAAATGCCCATGATTTGATCAATCTCCTCTTGCAACTGGTTTGAATTTTGGGAACATGCTGTTCCCTGTGAATAAAGGGGGATTCATTTCTTTTCCCTCGAATACACTGTGTTCTGTTTTCCAAATTAGCTCTACTTCTCGATTCTCTTGAGAAACTGGAAGGCGCGATTGTTCTTGTTGGAAGCCAAGGCTGGATTGTTAGTCCCGAGTTCTGGCCCTGAGCTCTCAGGCACGAAGTGGGAAGCCTTTTCCTACAGTCATGGGGCCGCAGGGGGCTGGAGGCCGAGGGAAGGGGCCGGCGCCTGGAAGGGAGGCTACGGCAGCAGAGCACAGGGGGAAGCTTCCCGCCCGTGCCACCTGCCAGCTCTCAGGACGTGAGCAACGTGCTTCGCTTCTCGGCCTTACGTCTCACATCCTTCATTTTTCCGTCTTTCCGGAGACTGGGCATGGGATTCACCCTAGAGGCTTGCGGGAACATTTAGAGATAATGCTCGTTGAGTGCCTCGCATTCTGCTTGCACGTAGTAGATGCTTAGTAAATGAGCGCTGGTATTATTCTCATTGGTGTTATTATTTTATTGCCAATATTGCGGGTTGGGTGGGACTGGCCCAGCTGTAAGGGAGGAGAATGAGGATTCCAGGCAGGAAGGAAAATAGGGTGAGTGCAGGGGTGGGTGGGGTGGAGCGTAGTGGGCCCCGAGGCTGGTGAGAAGTTTGCAGCAGCGGAGGGTGTATCTCAAGGGGTCCTGGGAGAGCGAGTTGGGGAATCAGGGCGGTGGGGAGCTGTGCTCGGGAGATGCAGACCAGCGTGGGGGTCCTGCAGGAAGTTCACACCCCCCAGGTGGTAACCGTCATTTCGGGGGCGACACTGAAAACAGGCCGGGCATGCCTGAATGAGAATGCAGAAACGGGATTCTGAGAAGTCTTAGGAGTGTGGGAGGAGGCGCTTGGGAGCCCTGAAATGCACCTGGGTGGTGCGCAGGCTGAGAGCTGGGAGATGATAATGGCCTTGAGGGCAGGCTTTGTGGGCCCTGTCCCGCTTTGGACTCCCCACCGCCTGGACGAGGTGGTACTATCTTCAGGATGCAGAACGGGAGACTGAGGCTCGGACAGAGAGAAAGCCACTGCCGGAAGTTAACACGGCTGGAAGGGGCAGCATCAGGATTTGAGGCCAAGTCTGGCTCTGGAGTCCTCCTGGCACTAACGGGAGCCTTGTGATCTTTCCCAGCGTCGCTGACGCTGCTAGGAATCTTCTGGGGCTGGAGCTCAGCCCGGCATCCCATCTATTCCCTGTAGGTGCGACCCGGAGCTGCCAGGCCGTGGATTGGGAAACCGTGGAGCCGAGAACAGGGTCAGGGCATCTGGGATCCATGCTGCGATTCCTGGAGCCAGGTCTGCGGTGGCAGCTGCCCCCGGGGCGGCCCCGGGGCTCTCCTGGGACTGCCAGGAGGGCTCCATTGGTCCTCCTAAAGCAGATGCCTCCCCTGCTAGCCATGGTGTCTGGACGGTGACCGGGAGTCCTGGTGACTGAGGCAGCGCATCCTGTAGATGTAGCTCAGGGGTCCCCCACTCCTCGCCTTACACGGCGAGCCAGTCGCGAGCTCCAGAAACCCAGGGAGCTGGGGAATGAGTGGGACTCGGGCCTGCTACTCGGTTAGGAGCTGGTCCTCCCACCTCCCCGCTGGCAGGTCCAGGTTGTATGGGACCTGAGACACAGACAATTCAGGAACCTCTTTGCGAAAAAGAATTCAAAGGGGCGCCTTGGGTGGCTCAGCTGGTTAAGCATCTGATTCTTAATTTCGGCTCAGGTCATGATCTCACAGTTTGTGGGATCGAGCCCCACGTCGGGCTTTGTGCCGACAGCGCGGAGTCTGCTTGGGATTCTCTCTCTCCCTCTGCCCCTCTTCAGCTTGTGCGTGCGTGCGCGTGCGTGCTCTAAAAGATTTAAAAAAATTTACAAAAGAAAGAAGAAGTTCAAAATTATAGAGCCTTGGATCACCTTTCATATGACAGTGAGTTTGTAATGATTCCTATGGAGAGAATAGAATTCTTTATTGTTGTTGTTATTGTTATTATTATTATTATTATTATTATCTTAAGTTTATTTATTTTGAGAGAGAGAGAGAAAGCACAAACAGGTGAGGGGCAGAGAGGAGGAGAGACAGAATCCCAAGCAGGCTCTGTGCCATCAGCATAGAGCCCGATGCAAGGCTTGAGCTCAGCTCATACCCTGAGCTGAGATCGAGTCTGAAGCTTACCTGGCTAAACCACCCAGGTGCCCTATTGTGATTATTATTAATTGTTTCCTCTGGCGTATTTCTCTGCTCCCATATACTTTCATACCCTGTACAACCTCTGGCCTGCACTAAGGAGCTGGCAGGAGGGAAGTATACGAGTTTGATCTTTGCCTCTTGCCCCACATCTAATCTTTACCAGACGTTTTTGCCTTAAATAGGAACACACGCACGCTTTGATGTTTTTAAAGCACACGTCTAATTCGGTGCTGAATCTTCGGAGAGAAGCATAGATCAAAGTCCACCTGTTGGTTCGTAGCCCCCACATTGTGATTTTTCATTTTCACTGCAACACATTTGTCTTCACTGCGATCACGAATGTCAAATTCTTAACCTAGTGCCTGGCACTTTTCAGCAAACACTTAATAATGGAAATGTCTGTTATGCTAATTTTGATACTAATTAATGAAACCGAGCAGGCTGCGTGTATCTCTCTCTTCCCCCCTGTGTGGAAGTTTTTGAAAGTAGGTATTATCTGTAAAACCCCGGGGAAGATGGGGTTCAAGGAAGCAGCATTTATGGAGTTGTGTGTTTTCCTAGTAGTTTATACAGAGGAAAGAAAAATCATTTATTATCTTTGGATGAAATCCTGGCAGTTTTAAACTCATTAAATAATAGGAAACGTTGGCTGCTCTTAATGGGTCATTTGTTGTGTTAAACATTAGTAATGATAAATATTTATTAGGTAGATGGAAAGGCCTGTCCTGTAAAATGCTGTGACTCATTATTCTAATCCTAGTTATTCACAGTTTTTCAGTTTCAAGTGAAATATTTACCTATTATGTATTTAATATTTTTGATGCTATAATTGGTATTTAAAAATTTTTAATTTCCAACAGTATTTAAAAATTTTTTTAATGTTTTTATTTATTTTTGAGAGAGAGAGAGAGAGAGAACATGAGTGAGGGAGGGGCAGAGAGAGAGGGAGACACAGAACCGGAAGCAGGCTCCAGGCTCCAAGCTATCAGCACAGAGCCCTACGTAGGGCTTGAATTCACAGACCACGAGGTCATGACCTGAGCTAAAGTCAGACACTCAGCTAACTGAGCCATCCAGGCGCCCCAATAGTTTATTGTTTTTTAAAAAGATGTTCATGGGGCGTCTGGGTGGCTCAGTCGGTTGAGCGTCCGACTTCGGCTCAGGTCATGATCTCACAGTTCGTGGGTTCGAGCCCCGCATCGGGCTCTGTGCTGACAGCTCAGAGCCTGGAGCCTGTTTCAGATTCTGTGTCTCCCTCTCTCTCTGCCCCTCCCCTGTTCGCGCTCTGTCTCTGTCTCAAGAATAAACAAACATTAGAAAAATTAAAAAAAAAAAAACTTAAAAAAAAAAAGATGTTCATGACCTGAGCTGAAGTCAGACACTCAACTGACTGAGCCACCCAGGCGCCCCAATGGTTTATTGTTTTTTTAAAAAATGTTTTATTTCTTTTAGAGAGCGAGCGAGAGAGAGCAGAGGCAGGGGAGGGGCAGAGAGAGAGAGAGACAGAATCTGAAGCAGCTCTAGGCTCTGAGCTGTCAGCACGGAGCCCGATGCGGGGCTCGAACCCGTGAACCACGATATCATGCCCTGAACTAAAGTCAGACGCTTCACCGACTGAGCCACCCAGGTGTCCCCAATAGTTTATTGTTAATACATAGAAATACGATTGTGTATATTGACCTGTGCTCTCTTGTGACATTGACAAACTCACTCACTCCAGCAGGTATACTTCAGATTCTTCAGCAATTTCCATATGGACTATCGTGCCATCTTCAAATAGTGGCAGGTTTATGTTCTCCTTTCTAATCTCTATGCCTTTAATTTCTTTTTCTAGCTTAACTGTTCCAATTAGGACATCAATGCAATACTGAATGGAAGAGTGAACGGCCTTGTCTTGCTCCCAGTTTTAGAGAGAAAGCATTCAGTCTTTCACCGTTGAGAATGATGTTGGTTTCAGGTTTTTTTATTAATCCCTTTTATCAGGTCAAGGAAGTTCTCTTTCTGGTTTGCTGAGTGTTTTTGTCACGAGTGGGCGTTCAGTTTTGTCCCATCTTTTTGCAACTGTTGGGATAATCGCTTGAGTTTTCTTAGCATCACATTGATTAGTTTTCTGATGTTAAGTCTTATCGATCCTTTCTGGAACAAGCCCCACCTGGTCACGATATATCATCCTTTTTGCTACCCTTTGTGCGGGTTAGCCTTGTACGCTGGGGAGCACAGGTCAACATCCAGGCCAGGAACATTGGCCTGCCACACAACTTGCCCTTGATCTCTGCCTCTGCAGCGGCAGCCGTGATGGCCCTGGGAGGCGGAATTTCCAGGACCTGAACAAATTGGCTGAGGAGGGGAGCCTGGTTCTGTGGACACCCTCACGTCTCCCCTTAACTTCTCTGCTGTACCGCTGAGGCGTGTGGTGTTCACACCTGTCCAGAGCTGTCTCCTGAGCACCTTTACCGTAAAAAGAGCAGCACTGTTTAGTTTTATTTTTAAACTCGACACTGCGACTTGGCCAAACACTTCATATACAGTAGCTCATACACTCGGCCTCAGAACCGCACTGAGGCAGGTTTATTGTCACCCCATTTTCTGGACAAGGGGGATGAGACTTGGAGGACTGAGGTGACATACCGAAGGTCACACAGCAGGTAACTGCTGTGCCGAGCGCCACACTTACTCTGCTGAGACCACAGCCTGGGCTCTTAGCCATTTTCCCCAGGCTTAGTGGCCTGGATGCCCCGGCCCTCCTCCATCTGTCTAAAATCACCTAGATTGTGGCAGAGCCAGCCGGGGTCCACCTCGGGGAATTCTCCACCTTGGGTGACCCCTCTGGAAGGAAGACAGTTGGCTGGCAGTTGAGATGTGAGCAGGTGAGCCAGCCAGGGTTTGTAACGACCAGGGGGCCGTGCCAGCCTCCTCTAGTTTGATGCACAGCCTTTGACATGGAGCGGGACTCTGACCCTGAGCCATGCTGGTCTTAGAGACGTTTCCATTCCTCGTTCTGGAATAGCATTTCGAGAAGCCAAACACTTCTTCTCTGGTTTCACGTTTTGCCCATCTTTGAACAATCAGTTGATGTTCCTTATGATCATTGTTTCTGCTCTATTTCATTTTCCCGCTGATGCGGGTCCCCTTGGTGATGGCGGGGGGCGGGCGGGGGGGCACTGGTGGTTTTCTCATCAAAGCTTCACAATTAAGGCTTGTCAGTTGGGCTCTTCATTATGATCCGTCCTCCCACTTTTCCTCCTCTCTGCGTACTCATGTGCAGAGTTTGGAGAGTCCTGTGCCCGGCCTCAAATTCCACAAGTTCTTTATCTTGCCATAGCACGTTGGGGTGAGAGGGAGAGACGGGGATTAGATCACAGAATGTTGGAACTGGGCTGGATGGACTTTGCAGCTCATTCTAGAGGCAGTCGGCCCCATTTCACAGATGGGGACATGAAGGCCACCCAGAAAATGGGATGGGCCCTGGGCCTTCCAAGCGCCCAGCCCTGTGTCCTCGCTGATCTCCCATGTTGTTTTCCTGGAATGCACCGTGCCTGGAGCCA
Source organism: Prionailurus viverrinus (assembly GCF_022837055.1). Taxonomy (NCBI): domain Eukaryota; kingdom Metazoa; phylum Chordata; class Mammalia; order Carnivora; family Felidae; genus Prionailurus; species Prionailurus viverrinus. Next base: position 79,008,142 of record NC_062571.1, read on the forward strand.
CTTTCTCTAGTGTATGTGACAAAGCAGCTGGTTCTCACAGGACCTGGAAAAACCCATGTTCGTTTTTACCCCTGATGCAGCCAAATTCTCCCATGCCTACTCTGGGAATTCAGAAAGAGGAAGTGAATTAAGGATCCTTGCTGCTAAGACTCTTGTGATTGAGAGGGTCCCTGAAACGCCATGCTGACCCGGAGGTTGCTGGCCTTTTGGCGTTAAACCTCCTTTTGGCCTTTCCCAGGAAGCTGGCCTGAGGAGGCCCAGATGCGTTTGTTTACAGCTGTCTCTGGGTGATGGTCGCCAGGTTCTGTGGTCAGAAGGAATGTTTCTGTCCACTTATTTATATCTCCCTTGAGAGCCCTTGGGGAGACAGACCAATCAATTAACCGCCACTACCTGGAAACCTGGGAGATGGCAGATATGTCTGGGGCCGGTATTAAGAAGAAAAGTTGTAGGGGTGCCGGGGTGGCTCAGTCAGTTGAGCGTCGGACGTCGGCTCGGGTCATGATCCCGCGGTTCTTGAGTTTGAGCCCCGCATCGGGCTGTCTGCTGTCGCGGTGAAGCCTGCTTCGGATCCTCTGTCTCCCCCTCTCCCTGCCTGCCCCCTGCTTGCGCATGCTCTCTCTCTCTCAAAGCTAAACACTTTTTTAAAAAAGAAAAAGTTGTAGATTTGCCCAGATTTCCCCATTATTTATACTCTGTATTAAGAACATGTAGTGTCGGGGCACCTGGGTGGCTCAGTCGGTTAAGCGTCCGACTTCGGCTCAGGTCGTGATCTCGCGGTCCGTGAGTTCGAGCCCCACGTCAGTGTCTCTGTTGACAGCTCAGAACCTGGAGCCTGCTTCTGATTCTGCGTCTCCCTCTCTCTGACCCTCCCCCCCATTCATGCTCTGTCTCTCTCTGTCTCAAAAATAAATAAACGTTAAAAAAAATTAAAAAAAAAACCATGTAGTGTCTGTGGAGAAGTCATTTAAGGTCTGTGAGCCTCAGTTTCCCTAAATATAATATGGGAACAATACCTGATTTTCCTCACCCTTAGGGAGGCAGGGGGAATAAAAGTAGGGTACTGTATGAAGGGGCTTTAAAAGCAAAAATGATAAAATGATGCTACCACGAACTTGTTGAATTAGTTTTCCTTATCTGGTGGGTGCAGACCTTCTGACCTTAGAAAATCAGGCTGTGCAAAAAGAGAGTGGATTCCAGCCCTGGAGTAAAGCAGCTCAGAGCCCGGCAGCCCGGCCACAGAGGGGCCCTTTGCTCATCGATGGTCTCTCACTTCTCAGAAGGGAAGCGTGGGAGAGGCAGGCTGGTCCCCTCGATGTCCCGGGGCCCAGCGGTATCGAGTTGCATTGCTGAGGTCTCTGGTGGGGACACGCAGCCGTGGGTTCAGCACAGTCTATACAGGGAGCCACCGGGGAAACCTGTGGAGACGAAACTCTGAGAGCCACAGGCACTGGCAAGGCTCACAGCTTTTACTGCCGGCCCAGAGCCTGGGAAGCGGCTGCAGCCCTTGCTCACGGGGAGGGAGGCGTGTGGGTGTGTGAGTCTCTGTGTGTGTGTGTATAAGTATGTGTGTGTGTGTGCACATTTATATGTGTATGTGAGTGCATGTGTAAATGCGGGTGAGTGTGGGTGTGTGGTTCTGTGTGTGTGAGTGTATGTTAAGAGTGTGCATATACGTGAGTGTGTGTGTGGGAGTGTGTATATGTGTGCATGTATGTACACGTATATGCGAGTGGGTGTGAGAGTATACAGGAATACGTGGGTTTGTATGAGAGACGGAGTCTGTGCATGAATGTCTGAGTGTGCATGTGTATGTGTGGGCTCATGGGTATGAGTGTGTACGTGTGGGTGTGTTTGTGTGCACCTCTGTGCACATGTGTTGGGAGTGGGGCACACAGGCCCTATCTTGGGTTAGTGATGGACGGTTTTGCAGGCCAGTGGTTTCTTTTTAAAAAAATTTTTTTTTAACATTTATTTATTTTTGAGACAGAGAGAGACAGAGCATGAACGGGGGAGGGTCAGAGAGAGAGGGAGACACAGAATCCGAAACAGGCTCCAGGCTCTGAGCTGTCAGCACAGAGCCCGACGCGGGGCTCGAACTCACGGACCGCGAGATCATGACCTGAGCCGAAGTCGTTCGCTCAACCGACTGAGCCACCCAGGCGCCCCCGGTGGTTTCTTTTTAAGCTGCAGGGTGGTTTATGAATCCCGCTGAGTGAGCTGTGACAGGGAGTGACAGGTGAGGGGGACAGATCCGTGCTTCTTAGACCATCTGTGGCAAAGGAACAGATTTCGTTTCCTTTTATTCCCTATCCATTATGGATCAATTAAAATGAATTCCTACCAAAATGTCGTAAAAAGGACACAAAATATAAGCCTCAGTTTAAAATGTTTGGGTGCGCCAGACGGAAGGTTACCGCTGTAAGGGCTCCTGCAGGTTGCCTGTCAGTGTCTGCATGGGACCGAGGGGCCATGGCGCTGGCAGGGCCACTGGTCCCTGGAGCCTGCTTTGTGTCGCGTTGGGCTAGGCGACTGGCCCGAGGGAGGCGTGGAGAGAGCCAGGAAGGGGTTCTTTGCGGCAGACTAGCCTAGAACCGCCCTGGTCCGTGAAGGCAGAGAGACATGTCGAGGGATATCAGCAGGTGGCATGAATTTGGGGCCAGAGCAGCAGGCTCAGGGAATAACTTCCTGGGGCTACCCTGCCTCTGTCACCACCCGTGCTAGCAGGACGGGTGTCCTGGAACCTGAGTCTGTAGTAGCTCCTTTCTGCACCAGATGCCATGGTGTTGGCAGAAACCAACTTTCTGGCCTTGCTGGGTGAGAGCCCTACACTGGGATGTGGGATCGCTTTGTCTGAAAGTAGCTTTGAAATGGGGGCTCACTAATTACAGGGTGCATGTTTATATAGAAATTGCGGTCGTTTGATTTCTCTTTCTTTTCCCCCCAACAGTATCAAGGCACTTCTTGTGCCTTCTGGCCTGGGATGTCCCAGGGTGTTGGAAGAAACCAGACGTAATGGAAAGTTGCTCTGGGGACAGACGGTGGCCTCTGTTCACCTTGTGGTATCAGTGGGAAAGACAGGATCTGTGCCTTTGCCTTAATGCCTTTTCATGATAGTGTTTTCAGTCTATAATGTCTAATGGGCATCTCCTCCAAAGCAACCTCAGCCCTCCCCTCGGTGGTGGCGATGTGCTGGGAAGGGCTGGCAGGGCTGTGGCGGAGGGTGGCGCCGGGACGGTGACCCTGCGTGCCACGGCCTTTGCAGGGGGGCCGCTAGGAGGTCCAGGTATCGGCTGGTGCCTCTGGCTCAGCATTTTTGTAGCGAGGCTGTTGGAAGGAAAGAGGCAGAACAAAGAGGTGCTCTGTGATGGGTGTTGCTTCTTACCTAAGTGGACGTTTCCTTGAGAGCCGCAAGGATTTTTGCAAAGGAGCTCAGGTCTGGGGTCTTGTCCTCGCTTGTCCAGGTTTCCAAAGGCCCCGGGCATCTATTTTGGCTCCTTCTCACCCATGCCTTCCCCAGGAACCCATAGCACAGAGCAACAAGGTCTTGAAGTGCCCTGTCTTTGCTTTGTTCCCAGGGCAGGAAGACCCCAACAGTTTGCGCCATAAATACAACTTCATCGCCGATGTGGTGGAGAAGATCGCTCCTGCTGTGGTTCACATCGAGTTGTTCCGCAAGTAAAGAGGGCCTTCTTGTTTTCCCACGACCTCTGATGCTCCCACCGAGATGCACTGCCGTTAGCAAAGCATCAGAGCTATCTCTGAGGCACTTGGATTTGTCCAAGTGCCATTGACTATATTCCTACGGGAAGATAATGTTTCTCCCTTAGTGGGCTTTCCCTTTTGACTCTTTAAGGCTACATTCTTGACCCTCCTAGAGGAGTTAAGAACCTCTAGTGCTGAAGAGAGCCCCTAAGATTATGTTGTAAGTGGAGTTTTTTGGAGCTCGCAAAAGTCAGTAGCCACCCATTGTTTTGAATGTTAAATAGACCGTTGATTGTAAGGTGTTTCAGGCTTAACCGGGTTCTCCTCTGGGTTCTAGGCTTCCTTTTTCTAAGAGGGAGGTGCCAGTGGCCAGTGGGTCTGGCTTTATCGTGTCCGAAGATGGACTGATCGTGACCAACGCCCACGTGGTGACCAATAAGCATCGGGTCAAGGTTGAGCTGAAAAATGGTGCCACCTACGAAGCCAAAATCAAGGATGTGGATGAAAAGGCAGACATTGCACTTATCAAAATTGACCACGAGGTACGTGCACTCGCCATCTGCAGAACTCAGTTCCCAGGTCGCAAACCTGGGAGCGTTTAAGAGATGCTGGGAGGATGGCCTGGGCTGGGCGAGAAAAGGGGGCTCACGGAAACTTCTTTAATAAGCAGACTGTAAGATCAGAGTTTTAAAAATAGAAGCTGACATTTTTATAAAAGAAAGCAACAGGTTTATAAAGACATTAGTAGGTAAGCAGTGAACCTTGAGGCTCCCTTGCATGCCTGACCTCCAGGCAACTATTGTTACAGATTTGTTTTCACTTGTGCATTTCAGCAGCTTTGAAAACAAACCAGGTCTCCCAGATTGGTTTTTTTTCAGGGTTACTAGATGTGTTGTAAAACAATGCTCCATTCTTAAAAAAGTTTTGGAAACCTTGAATTAAAGCACCGGGGCGCTAATGGATTTCTTCCTTACAGAACTTCTCAGAACTTTTAATATGCTCACGGGCACAGGAGTCTCCCACGGAAGGGTGTATACTCCAAATGATAATCATCTGAGCATAGGACTTTTTTTTTTTTTTTTTTTTTGGCAAAACTGAGACATAGTGAGCTCAGTCTGGGAAATGCTGTGTTTGAAAGCGGTTTGCTCTCTGTTTAAGCATTCTCCTTCCCGTCGTTTTTGCTCTGTTGATTTGTTTGGCAAGTCTTCCTACCTGAAATCAAATCCAGGTCTCAGGGGCCATCACCAATTCCCGCTTGATGGTGTGTTGATTGGGGAGGCTTGGTTGGCTCTGTGGTGTGTGCAGTGAGATTGCATTTTCTGGTTGCTTCGTGCCCTTGTGATCTTGCAGACTTCATAGGGAAGGGAGACTGGGGAGGCTGGAATCCTGTTGTTGGCCCAGGAAAAGATCCTAGACTGAGAGCCAGGAGGGGTCTTTTTTCCCACCTCTTTACCTACCTTTGCCTGCTTGTGGGCTCTGAAGGCAGACCAGTGGAGTACGACACAGGCTGTTTGTTGTCTGTGCTGTTTATCCGGCTCCGTGCCTGGTGGCCTTTAGCAAAGTCTCGATTGGATATTATTTCTGTTAGGTGGCTGTGGAATTTCTAGCAACATCTCTCTTTGAAGATGTGTTTATTGGTCACAATATAATCATAATAACTTCTACTCAGTGAGCTCCAGTGCTGATCCAGACTCTGCCTTCATGCATAACTTCCACCTAATCAACAAATTAGCTGTATCGTCCCTATTTTATAGTGGAAGAAACAGGAAATAACCTGCCGGAAGTCACACAGCTGTGCTGCCGTGAAACTAACCTTCCAAGCCAAGCCAGGCTCCTGACCCTCAACTGCCCAAGGCCGTGGCCTTTACCGAAAGAATGGAACCCAGCCTTTTGGGGGAGATCGGATGGCTGGGCTTCAGATAGCCCACGGGAAGGCTGGCACTTCCCTATTTAGGAACGTGCTGCTCGAAAGGTGTCCAGGATGTGGTAGTCTCATCGGAAGGAGGCTGGCCAGAATAGCACATCCTGTGGCCACACAGGCAAGACTTTTCAGCTCCCCCCCAAGCTCCTGGAAGGCAGCCAGCAGTCGGGGCTCTTTGCAGGCAGGGTGCTGGCCCGGATGCTAAGTGAGCTGCCGCCGCTGAGTAATTTTGTGTTTGGAATGCGTGGGCACATAATGTGCCTCTGGCCAGGGGGATATTCTTTTCAGATTTTGAGCCAAGGTGGAGACTGTATCCTTGTGTCATCCCTGACATGTCCAGGCAGGACGTGAAACATCTCAGCAGACCAGCTTTGCGGTGTTTCCGACCCAGCCCTTGCAAACCTCCCCCCCCCCCCCCACCCCCCGCCCCAGCCCCCACCGGGGGTCCGGCCCTTCGCCCGGCAGCACAGTTTGCCATGTGTTTCCAACTCAAGAGAAAGGTGCTTACAATTTAAGAGCTGAGCCAAATGTGGCTCTTTAAAAAGGAATCGGAAATGAATGGATATTAAATTGCAGACACCCACACAAGAGACTCGCTTCCACTTACTAAACTGCTTTTTTTATTTTTTGCTGATAGTAGTGGGAAGCGGGGAGAGTAAAACCATCTCTTCAGCTCTTTCCCTTTTGTTCCCGTAGTTTGATGATTGATTCTTTAGGAGGGGTCAGAGACTGACTTGGAAGGAGGCTCAATTTGGAAGGAGCCTCTCCTCTGGGCAAACCCGAATCCGCCCCAGCGCACGATTTAATAACCTGTAGGCTGTGGATGGGATGTGAGTTTGCACTGAGTCACTCTCAGGAATAGCAGAAGAGAAGAAAGCCAGTGCGAAAACTCAGAGCAAGGAGGAACAGAACCGGCAAAAATTGGGCCTGAGGATGGAACATCATTCCAAATGGTGCCTCGGGGGACTGTGGCCCAGCTGCCCCTGGGGCTGTTTCCTAATAACCCAATGAAATTGATGTGATGGCCCGCCAAGTATGTGGGCTGGGTAGCTAACTTGGTGGCTCATAACCCGGGGCCATTTCTTACTCGGAGTCCCCCCCCCCCAATCGTGATTTCTTTTGGAGGCTCTCCATGACTTTAAACAGCTCTTGTCCTTCCTGAGTGTGGTATTCTCAACACTTTTAAGGAATAGAAATTACCATGGACATCTGTTGTCATGCCCCTTGTCATCTATCTGGCCGCCGTCTCCTGGGAACAGCAGCTAGCATCTTCTTTGGGGTCTGTTTCTCCCCGTTGGGCAGTCTTGGTGGGACCGTCTGTCACGGTACCCCACCCCCCGTGGCCCCGTTAGATCAAGCAGGCCCTCCCCTCAGGGGTGCACCTGTCTGTCGCCCTCACAAAAACTGCAGGGGCCACGCGGGTGGAGCCCCTGCTGCTGAGACCCCCAGGCACTGTCTGAGTTCCAGCCCTCTCTGAGCCCAGTCTGTCTACTTTTCCTTCCATTCTTGGAGCTCCCCTCGCATCTCCAGTGAACCCCCTTTGGCTTGAGATTGCCAGCGACATGTCTGGGCTGGCGACCAAGGAGCTCTGTTTTTGCTTCTCACGGCTGAGAAGACACATGTGCGCTCACTTTCCCTGCTGAGTTTGGAGACGGGAGAACTTTCGGAAGAAGGCTCGCCAGCAGCCGCGTGGCCCGGTCTGTCCCCCCGTCCCCCACCCCCCAAGCTGGGGGAGGAGGGTCACCCCCCCTCCCCAGGCCCATTCTGTGCTTCTGTCCTAGGTTTTGCACCTCCTCTTTCCTGGGGCCAGCAGTGGCCTGGGGAGGGAGCGCCAGCTGCAGGAAGTTGGGACAGCGGGTGCATGCAAACATTTTAATAGAAAGCAGCTTTGAGGGCAGACTAGCTCGGCTTCGGATACAAACTGTTTCCAAGTGTGTTTAACATGACACTGGCCGTGTTGGCAGAACATTTAAACATTTCATCCCCAGGCAGCATTTTGTCCGTGCAGTCTCCTCTCTGAGCGGTTCCGAAAGAGAAAGAGAGTGGGGTGGAGAGAGAGGCCGAGAAGGAGAGGGGTGGGTATAGAGGCAGAGGTAGAAAGAGAGCGACGTGGTTTCTCTAGGTCAGACTCCAGGGCAGAAACCCTGGGGATGCATTGAGGGGAAATCTCCTTTTGTTACAGCGGTTTTCCAGCCTTGTTGATGAGGAAACACCAGGCGAAAAAGCACACGCCTCCCTCGCTGGTTCTGACTTTCGGACCGTGTGCTGTGTCCCCTTGATGCATTTCCCAGTGCTCTTCTGAAGAGAGCTTAGCTCCTCTCCCGGGGCCTCGGAGGCCTGGCCTGATGGGGCGCGCCTCCTCCCAACCTCATCTCCCCCCTCGGCCCGCCCGCCACGCACTCTACTTAGCCTCTTTCACACCAGTGCTGTTTCTACCCGGTGTGTGTGGGGGGTCTTGGCCGTGCCTCCCCCCGCACCCCGGGGTATCTCCCTGCACCTCCTCTAGAGCTGGCCTTCCCATCTCTTCGGGGCTCCTGCCAAATTCTGCCCGAGACAGCCCTTCCCCGACCCACGACCTGAGGGGGTGCCCACATCTCAACCCCCAACTTGTCACTCTGAGGACAGTCACGCGTCACTGTTCATACCCCCCCGCTGCTCCTCTCCTTAGCATAATCTACCGTTGCCTTATTTGTTGATTTAAGTTTTTCCTAGCCGGCCGGAGCGTGAGGGACACTCTTGTCACATTCACATGTCAGGTCGTAGGTGCTGGGCACCCGTGTCCCTGTACGAATCTAAGTGCCCTCTGCTCCGAGGAATGCCAGAGCAGGGAGGCACAGGGCTCCCGTGGTGGCCTGTGTCCCACTGTCAGATGAGGGTGTGATGGCCCACGCTCCCCCTACCCTCCTCAGCCAGTGCTCATCGGATCCCGAGGCCCGTCTGCTTTGGATGGACACCCGGCTTTGCCTGGGCTCCCGCAGCTCTGTGGTCTTTGGTAACTCAACGCGCTGCTGAGGCAGTTAGGTTTCCTGTGGGCGCTTTCCCCTGACGCCAACAACCCGGGAAATATGTGGAAGCGGCCAGGTTGAGGCTTGGGAGGTGTTTTTCTTCCCTCGCCCCCAGGCCTGCGTCCGTCCCTGGCCACGTTGGGGCCGGTTGCCGCCTACAGGCCAGACTCGTTTGAAGTGGCCCAAGAGGAGGACTTCTGGGCGGTGGTGGGGGGGGGGGGGGGTTGCTGCTTGGTTTTCAGAGGGTCGTTTTGCTGCTGAGCCGGCCGCTGGGGCAGGAAGAGCTGCCAGCTCTGATCCTGTGCAGCTCGGGACAGGGGTCCCTCGGGGTCAAGGGCCCCGGGCCTTCCCCGCATGGGTCCCAGTGGCCGCTAGGCAGGCTCTGTCTTCTCCAGGCCTGTGCTCAAATCTCAAGATTTGGCCCGGTGCGTGGCGGTGAATCCACCCCGAGGAGGGCCCAAGGGGGCCCCGGGACCGTGGCAAGGCTGGGGGTGGTGTGGTGCCAGGTGTGACTCATGCCCGCCCACCAGCCAGCTCTCCTCAGGCAGCCTGATCGTCAGAAGGCGCTGACTAAGCCGTGCGAGCCGTCCGAGAGTGAATCAGATAACGCGGGGCCTGGACTGGCATGGCCTCCCATCTTTTGGAGCCTGTCCCTCGCCCTCGTAAAGCGACTGGGAGCCTGGGCTGTGGCTTGCACCACCATAGCTACCCTCTTATTTTGTTTCTGTGTTTTTCCCTTTTGGATTCTTTCCCCCACTCCCTCCGTGCTGGTCGTTCTGTGGTCTCGCTCTTTCTCTCCCGGAACTCCCCAGGCCAGAGGAGCCACAGACCCTGTTGGCGCCCCAAGGCTTCTATTACCGTATTGATTTTTACCAGTTTTAGGGGGTGGGAATCAATATCTCATGAGGTAATGGAAACCCGGGCAGCGAGGTGGAAGCCGGCCTTCATTCCTCCGTGCGACCTTTGTGCAGAGGCTGCTGGGGACGCGGCCCCCCTTATGTTCTGACTGCAGCTCCTCTTGGAATGTGAAAATGTTTCAGTTCCCCAAACTTTCAAAACCGGAGCCCTTGTGTGTTCTCTGGCCCCGGTTCAAGAACTTAGCTGATTGTTAAGGAAATTCTTTGGCTATTTTTTCTCTTAATATGGTAATGCCTTTTTTCACTTTGGCGCTCTCTCCTCAGGGAATTGGATTAAGACTATTATTTATGGTTGTGACAAAGCAGTTCTCAGGTTTTCAGTTCCCTGAATTTGTAGGTGCCCCATCCGGAGTGTCTCCTGTCCCCTTCACTGCGCGGGGGACATCCGCTGCTCCCGTTTGACAGTGTAGTGAATGTGTCATGATGCGTTCGAGTCCAGGCTTGGCCAGCTGCGGCCTGCGGGCCAAATGCAGCCCTCCACCTGTTTTTGTAAATAAAGTTTTATTGCAACAGCAGCCATGCCCATTCCTTTATTTACAGTCTGTGGCTGCTTTTGCCCTGCCCCAGCAGAGTCGAGTAGTGAGGATGGAGACCCCAGGGCCTGTGAAGCTGAAAGTATTTCCTTTTTGGCCTTTCACGGAAAAGGCTTGCCTGCCCCAGTGTGAGGCGATTAACACCTTGTCCTAAGGAGCTGAGTGTGCTGGGGGCTGAGTGTGCTCCTAAGACCCATTGAGGTGCGGCTCTAGGTGACCAGAGGCCAGAGAGGCTGATTTCATCTGCCCTTTCTCTTGGGGCGTGTGTGTGTGTGTGTGTGAGTGTGTGTGCGCGTGTGTGTGTGTCTGTGTGTGTAGCGCGTGTGCATGTGTGAATTGTGCTCTTTTTTGCTGCTACTTCTGCAGCTTCGGTTTTGCTGGATTAGGCAGAGAGAAGCCTTGTTTTTGCCCATTTCTCTGTATTCTCAGCGCAGCGTTTCCGTGAATTCCAAGATGTTTTGAAAATGAGTGTCCAGTGTTAAATCCTAAAGATCTTTAGAGTCTGGTTTGTTCACTGTCCTCCGTTACTCTTTATTCACTCACGGACTCTGTACGTCTTTACCGAGCGTCTGTCTTGGCCAGACGGTGTGTTAGGTGCTGAGGATGTACCAGCGCTTGGGCAAGAGCCGTGAGAAGGCAGTCGAGGGTGGGAAACAGGACAGGTGGCGTAAAAGTCGGTGACAGGTGCAGAAAAGGAACAAACAGAAGAAGTTGAAGGCACTGGGGGCTGGGAGACCTCTGTACCTATTGCAGACAAGGAAGGTTACATTTGGAGGTGACATGACAGGACGGGCAGATAGGGCCAACCCGGGGGAAGATCTGGGCCAAGCCTGGAGCCTCTGGACCTCGGACCACGTGCAAACTTATTTCTCAGTGAGTTTATTGGAGCCCTTCAGAACTCAGCCGACATTTCTGGCTAGCTGCTTTTTCCGCATATTGTCTACATTTCTTATGGACCTTGTTCTTGGGAATTCCTGGTCATACTCTGGAAAGCTCCGCTCTCTCATGTAGTCAATCTCCTGAGAGTCTGAAAGTGCTGAGGCTTCGTAATGAACTGGTTGCCTCGTTCCACGACAGTGTAGATGCCGTTTCCCAAAACTGCTTTCCCACCACCATCATGACCACCTTCCGTGGCAAGGGAGAAATAAGGCATTCTGGTGAATTGAGGACTGATTATTTTAGTACATGTGCTAGTTAACAAGTCACTTTTGCTAATGAAGGCTCCAGAATCTGGTGATGACAGCATGTGACTCATGGTATTTCCCTCTTTGCTTTGGTTACCAGGCAGCTCATCGAAACCATTGGCTTTGTGGTTAGAATATTCTCTGTGACTCCATTTTATGCCACGGATATATGTTAATTAGCTTAGTATAATATATCCCGTGTCACTGACCGTGTCAGATTATTTTTACGTAGAGGAGGTTACATATTAAAAAACATTTCAAACATTGAAAGGAAAGGTATTTCCTTGGGCTTCTCTGCGTACAGGATGGCACAAGCTCTAAGTGGTCACGGGGAGTAAGGAGCCAGTTCAGTTCAATAGACATCGGGTGCCTGTGGTGTGCTAAGCACTGAATCCACCAGAGAGGGACCACTGCACTTCTCTTGGGGAAGGATCTTTTTTTAAAAGAATTTTTTTTAATGTTTTTATTTATTTTGGAGACAGAGACAGAGCATGAGCAGGGGAGGGGCAGAGGGAGAGGGAGACACAGCATCCGAAGCAGGCTCCAGGCTCCGAGCTGTCAGCACAGAGCCCGACGTGGGGCTCGAACTCACAGACCGTGAGATCGTGACCTGAGCTGAAGTCGGACGTTCAACTGACTGAGCCACCCCGGCGCCCCTAGGGAAGGATCTTTTGAGATCAGTTTTTGGGGATGGGCCTTTAAAGACCTGGTTTTCTTTCATTTCTTTCGTTTTTCAGTTGCCTATTCATTGATTTTTATAATAGATGCTTAGCCGCCAATCACTATTATCAGTGAAGCTGAAGTCAGCGTTTGATAAATGTGGAGGCATCCAGGGGCTGGTGTATGAAGACCAGGGTTACGCTTGACGGAGGCGATGTTTTGCCTCCTCTGGATGCCACGGAATAAGTACAGTCACTGGCCACTGGACTCCCATGTAGAACTGTTGACATTTTGTGGCTTAAACAACAGGAGTAAGGGAATTTTCGAGATGCCAGTGTTTATAGCCTGACGGAGACTAAATATTCTGGTGGGGTTCACAGACAGGGACGAGGGGGTTGCTGGCCTGCTCCTTCTCTTTCTGTTCAGGCTTGACCATGCTCTCTTCCTCTTTCTCCCTCTGCCTCCCCCACTTCTCCCGTCTCCCCCACCTGAACCCTCCCCTACTCCCATCCGTGGAACAGTCTTAGATGCTGACAGCACCCCCCCTCCAATGCTTCTGCGACCTAGTTTGCTTTTCCACGGTAAGCAGGCAAGTTAGTGGCTCTGCTTCTCGCTGGGTATGGGGGACGTGCTATTTTCTCCATTGCATATTTTTTTTTTTTTAAAGAAAATGAAAGGTTAGCATAACTGTTTCCAGAAAGCACATGGAATCACTCAGTTGAGTCTCAGCCAGCCGCTGCAACATTAGCCTTTGAGGCACACTGCGGCCGACACACTCAGGACCAGCCTGGGGCTCCAGCCCCTTGACAACGAGTGTGCCGGGCGGCAGAGAGGCAGCGGCTCCCGCCGACTCGGCAACGAAAATATTTTTGTAACAGGAGCACTTTATACTTTCCAAGGAAGAGAAAGAAGTAGTTCACTTGCCTCATTAGGTTAAAAACATTTTTTTCCGTTCAGTTTTATGGTTTGTTTCATTGGCCTTCTCTGTCAGCTTCAGGGCAGGAGTGCAGTGGTTTGAGAGCATTCAAGGGCTCGTAGGCAGAACCCAGTGTGGCAGACGCTGAAAGACTGACAGGCCATTGCCTTTAGGTCCTCTCTAGATGACTACAGGCTGAGCCAGCATCTGGAGAATTCCAGGAGTCCCCTCTCCTCTTGAGGCAGGCGCTTGCAAGGACCATCTGCCCCCGTCGGGGACTTGTAGGAAAAGAGATTTATTAAGGACGGCGGTGCCTGTTTTGATCTCATCAGTTTAATGGTTGTCTGCTAATAGGTTTTTTGGAAATCAGCCAGGTCTTTTGGAAAGAACCCTAATTGTCAGAGCTGGAATGACCTTGGACATCACCGGCCTCCAACAACCTTATTTTAGAAGTGGCCAAATCCGGGACTCAGAGAAGTCAATCAGGTGGCCCAAGGTCCCAGAGTGAGTTAATACAGAACCGGGTCCAAACCCGGCTGTCCCGCTGCCTGGGACATTGTGCTCCTGGGATACGCGGTGGCCGAGGGGGCACATATGTGCGTGTGCGTGTGGCGTGACTGTGTCTGAGTCTCCACTTATGCACAACCCTTGGCTGCTGCTGGAGAATAAGCCCAAAGGAAGCCATCACCCAGGACGTTACCCAGCACAGACCCAGCCTTCCTTCCTCAGGGCTTCCGGTGGTTGTGATTCACGTTCAGCAGGAGTCCAGGCCCCACGCAGAGTCCTCGAAGCAGGTGGGGCCACACAGCACAGAGCCTGATGTGGGATGTGGGATTCTAACTCATGAACCATGAACCATGAGATCATGACCTGAGCTGAAGTTGGACACTCAACAGACTGAGCCATTCAGGCGCCCCAGAGTGTCTGGTTGTAAACATCAAGCAGATGACAGAGCACGACGCACGTAGGGCACGCATACAAGGGGTGGGTTAGGCCAGGCTCTGCTTGGACCATTTGTGTCTTGCACGAACACAGACATTTCGTGACCATTACTTGTTTTTGAGGCAGATTTCTCCTTTTGCTCCCATCCCAACCCCACCAAAAAACCGCATGAAGGAGCATATACTTAGTAGAGCCCTTCCCAAACATTGTTAGGTATTAGGATCGCTTCTCTAAACTTTGTTTAATATTTATTTGTGAGAGAGCGACAGAGAGAGCGTGAGTGGGGGAGAGGTGGAGAAGGAGACACAGAATCTGAAACAGCCTCTAGGCTCTGAGTTGGTAGCACAGAGCCCGATTCAGGGCTTGAACTCACGGACTGTGTGATCATGACCTCAGCCGAGTTGGACACTTAACTGCCTGAGCCACCCAGGAGCGCCTAGGATCGCTGCTCTACAGTGAACCATTTCCCCCTAAGCCTTGGGGGTTGCTGATGGCTCCCACCCCACAGTCCTTCTCCTTGCTGCTCCAGCCCTGGTCTGTCCCACCATGATCCACCCCATTCCTAAGGCAGACAGATTCTGGAGAAGCTAAGGCAGTCATGGGGGCCATGTTCCCCTTGTCAAAGCATGGTTGAGGGTAATCTTATGACTAATTGCTGGCCGATGACCCAGGAAGAAGGATGTGCGGGGCCTCTGGATTCTTTGTTCTTCTGAAGAGACACACAGAAGAGAAAAGATCCTTTTACATCCACTGGGCATAGTCCTGTCTTTACATAACACTTGGAAGGCAGGTGGCTTAAGTTGATCAGACAGAAGGAAGGATGTCCATGAGTCTTTGAGGTGATCAGCCCTGCCACCATCTTGCCCTTGAACAGCTGGACATTTACTCCATTTTGAGTAGGGTTTTCTGATACTTGCAGCTGAAAATACCCTAATTGAAACACCCAAATCGTTTTTCGTGTTGATCTATATTTAGCCTTTATGGAACATTCTAGACTGAACTGACCTTGGCAATGGAGATTTGGACCATGTGCTTTTTTACTGCCGTGTGACTCTCCAACCCATCAGGCAGTACGGCTGGAGGGGTGGGCACGGATGGATTTCATTGATCTTCTGTGTTCACTGTGCCGGGCACTTAGGAGACGCTCGGTGAATGCTTGTTGAGAAAGTTCTCTTTCATGGTGGTGGTGTTTCATGGGAGTGCTGCCAGGCCTGCTGGTTGTTTGTTTGTTGTAATTAAATGAATGGGAGAGCCTTCTTTAATCACACTGTACGCTCACCTCCCCCAAGTTCTAGCATTAAACGCACCTCACAGTTAGTATCCTGCCAATGGCTAGTGTTTAGTAATTTAATACAGACCTGGTGAGTCTGGAGTCCACACCCAGGACTTCTGACAACCTCACCTGGGCTGTTTCTCCCTCCGCCTGGGTGACAGTGGGCTGAAAACCCAGGAGTTAGGGGGTTTCGTGTTTTCTTTTTTTTTTTTTTTTTTAATTTATTTTTTTAACGTTTATTGATTTTTGAGACAGAGACAGAGCATGAACAGGGGAGGGTCAGAGAGAGAGGGAGACACAGAATCTGAAACAGGCTCCAGGCTCTGAGCTGTCAGCACAGAGCCCGACGCGGGGCTCGAACCCATGGACCGTGAGATCATGACCTGAGCCGAAGTCGGACGCTTAACTGACTGGGCCACCCAGGTGCCCCTCGTGTTTTCTTAAAGTCACTCTCGGTGGTGCTGTTGTGAGGATGCTGTTTAGTGGTCTTGAGTCACATCCAGATAGCTCCCCCGCCCCGCCCCATGAGCATGAATGTGACCTTGAGAACTGGGAGCATACCGGGCACGCTATGAAATATCCCCAGTCCTTGAAGGACTCGGGCCAAACGTGAGACTCAGGCTGTCCGGGTACAGCCCGAGGGCTCCTTCTCGGCTCTGATACGGAGCCTTGGAGTCTCGGCTGCGGCCACTTACGAGCTCAACCCCCCGCACCACCCCGCCCTCCCCCGCACACACACACACTGCTGCAGCGTGCACACCCGACTTAGGTTTTCATCCACCCGGTGGCTAAAGGATCCGACGTGGGAATAGATGCTGCTCGCACCCTTGCTTCATACCGAGTGGAGGAGAGATGCTTGTGTCTTAACATCGCAGGCGTGCTGCGTGCCCGGGATGGTGAGCTGTGGGAAGGGGCTGTCAGGAGAGGGGCTGGCTTCTCCGACAGGCCCTGTGAAGCTGGGGCCGCTTCAGAAGGAGACTCAGGCGGAGCGTCTGCTCAGGAGCCTCGAGGCGGCTTTGATGTGGGTGTCTCGGGAGCCAGCCTTCCGGCAGCACTGCGGAGTTAAACCAGGAGTGGGCTGAGCGGTCAAGGCCAAGACGTGTCTTGGTGCTTCCAGCGGTATCTGCGTTTCATCCCCCCCGAGGCCCCCTGTGGACCGTGTGTCTAGACAGCCATGGGATAAAATGCTCAATTACTGAGTAGGAATTTGGCCAGCAGAGGTATAGCTGCGTTGGGCAGACAGACCCGAGGTAAAGACTGATCAGATGAGCCTACTGGGATCCGGAACAGCCAGAGAGCCTGATGCTTGTGGGGCCAGCAGCCCCTGCGGGGAGCAGGGGCCAGATGGCCCTGAGAAGGCATTTTGACTTCATGGAGAGCTGTAAGCCTGGCCTGACCCACATTCCTGCCCCACGTCACCCCTTTGCAAAGATCTCTGCCTCCACTTAGACTTCAGGGTGACACGTACTAGGAGCGCAGGTCTGAGAGTTGGGAAGCCTGTTCTCTTCGTTAGCCAGGCTGCTCATGAGCTGTGACGAGTCACTGCATCTCTGGGCCTCAGTTTCCACATCTGTGAAATGGAGGGGACGCAGGCCCTAATTCTCAAGGTGGCCGTGAAAGTGCTTTGTCAGCCGGGAGGTGGAAGGTTCATTCCCTTCCATGTCAGTAGAGGCTTCGTGTTAAAAATCCCACCCTCTTGGGATATGTCCGCTTGCTTATTTTTGTCTACGATCGTCCTTCGTGATCCAGGAGACGAGTGAGTAACAGCTTACACAAGGTGAGGGTTGGCATTGCCCATTGGTACCATTGGTGCAGGTTTGGCCTCTTGGGATCCAAGGTTCTTTCCCCCGGTTGTGTTCCAGGGAGGATTGGTTCCTGGGGAGACTTGGGCTAGTACCACTGGTGTCCACTTGTCCAAGCCCGTGTGGTCCCTTGAGTGTGAGGACTTCACCGTGCTAAAGTCCCCCAGGCCCGGCCCTCCCCAATGAGCACGGCTGAGCAGCACCCAGGCCCCTGGTATTCTCCTCCCCTCATGGTGGCGGGGGGCAGTGGGGGGTGCTCTCCTCTGTCCTTACAGCTTCTGCTGACCCCAAAGTGTTTGTCTCCCTGCCTCGTCCTCTGCCTTGAGCTCAGACTTGGGAAACAAGAGCTCAAGGGGTGTCATCTTCAGAGCCCCTCTGCCTCCTGAACCCCGAGAACTGGGAGCCTGGGCCTGGTTCCCTTCCGACGGGGTGCAGGTGGAATGCAGGAATCGAGGGTGTGCCAAAGCTGATTGAGAGCCCCACGGCGAGCCCTGCCCCACGGAACTTTCTGATGCGGTTCCCGGTTTGTGTCTGAGCTGATGTGGGCTGGGCCCACCTCTCTGTTTGAACTTGATCTCTTGCCTTGGAGTTGGTGAAAAGCAACTGTTATCTTGGGCAGCCAGACACAGCCAGCCCCAGGATCCTTCGCCGCCGTGTCCCCTGGCCCAGCCCCGAAGGAGGGGTAGTGTCCCCAGCAGGCCTCCCCCAGAGTGGCTGAGTATACGTCACTGGCTCTGCTCGCCCACCCGCTGTGACTGCTGGATGAAGTC
Organism: Prionailurus viverrinus; assembly: GCF_022837055.1. NCBI lineage: Eukaryota > Metazoa > Chordata > Mammalia > Carnivora > Felidae > Prionailurus > Prionailurus viverrinus. The sequence continues at coordinate 79,025,770 of NC_062571.1, forward strand.
ATTCCTGGCAGGGGTGGCTGGCACGGGCCCAGAGTAAACAGGCCGAACTGAGCCGCTGGTGTGCCTCTGGACGCCGAGGAGCTTGGGGGTGCGGGGCCACGGGCCTGCCCCTTCCAGAACAGCACCGTGCGCTCCGGCCTCGGGCGACCCCAAGGGTCACTGGTAGTGTAGACCCGTGCCACCTGCCTCTTCCTGGCTGGGCGACAGCAGACGAGCTTGTGGGAGTTTAGTTGGCCGGGTTCCCCCATTGGGTCTGCACAGATCCCAGTGCTAGTAACGGTAACTAACACTTAGACGATGCTGACACGTCCCAGTCACATTAGGTACTTAACATGAGCCAGGCGGTATTCACGGTGCTGTTCGGGTCTTGTCGCCTAATTCTCACAACTCACCCGTGAGAGAGCTGTGCCGCGTTATTCCCATTTTCCAGACGACAACACTGGAGACCAGGGGGTTATGAACTCGCACCAGGATCTAATCAGGATCTAATCTGTGCCCTTGACAGGCCTCTACTGCGCTTCTCCTTGTCTGTGCTCTGAGGGGCGTTCCTTCTCATTGCCATTTCTCGAAGTCAGCGTGAGGTCTTAGATCCCTTCTCCAATATTCCTTCTTCCTCCGTGAACTTTCTGAGCCAGTGTCTTCCTTATTAGGGGCGGGAAGGGGTCTTTATGGCTTAGCGCCATGTCAGAGGATGAGGGAATCTGGGTTTGGGGGCACAGTCTGATGTGTGAATCTCTGCTCTGTCTCGAGTCACCCAGTCTTTTGGGGTCTCAATTTGTCCATCTGTTAAATGGGCACCTCACCTCATCCGTTGGTGTCTGACCTCTCCGTGTCAGAGCAGATGCTAAAATAACCCTGGTTTTCGCCCACCCCATCCTCTCGGGGGGGCCCCCCTCATCTCTTTCTTTCTTTGTTGAGGTGGATGTGAGGGGGCTGGACGTGCATGAGGCCTGGGCGGGGTCTCGGCTTCCTAGGCCTGGTTCCCGTTGTTTGGGCAGCCGCTACCCTGGTCTTGACTCAGGGAACAAAGGCGAGAGGAAGGTTTGCTTGGCTCAGGAAGTAAGGGAGGGGGAGAGCCTCAGGCCATCCCGATGGAAGCCCAGCTCTAGGCCTGGCTACTCCAGCTGGCCTCATTTTGCCCTGTTTCAGTGTGAAGAGTTATTTGGAGCTTCTGCCTCTGCCGGAGCCTCACAGGGCCCTGGGGATCAGGCTCGCGGGGCTGGTCAGTTCACCAGGGCCGCGCGGAGCAGAGGTGGTCGATGGGGCGCTCTTTTCGGGCGAGGAGAGAGGCTACTTCTGGGGCTTTGGGGCTGGTGGAGGGGTGGGGGAAGCTGGATGCCTTGCCGCCCCCTCCTGCTCCCTGCGCCTCTCCAGAATTGCCCTGCACTTAGCACAGAGATGCACCCAGCCGAACCCGTGCGGCTCTAGCCTCAGTGCTCCCGATTCCCCAGGACTCAGACAGAAGCACCTGTGATGAGCGGGGGTGGGTCCGCCCTTTCCTTCCACCCCATTCCACCCCAAGGCTGTGTAGGCTCAGGATTCTTCTGTGCGTCTTCCCTTTCTTCGGCAGCCTTGCCCCAAGTCCAGACTTTGTCTCCTGTCCCCTGGTCTCAGGGTCTCACAGCAGGTCTGTGCTGATAGTCAAGATGGGGCGCGACCCCGCGGTGGCCTCTCATGACCTTCCGTGTTCTCCTTGGTCAGCGCCTCCAAGGCTCACTTGTCCCTCAGCAGCTTGCGACGTGCTGATGGCGGTGGGCGGGAGGGGACGGGAGGCCCCGGGCCTGCCCTCACTCCCGCACGAGGCCTGTCACCGCCCGACACTCCCCGACGCCTGCGAATCGTCCATTCTGTTAACCAAACGCAGCAACGCCAACCTTGTGGTTCCAGGGCAAGCTGCCTGTCCTGCTGCTGGGCCGCTCCTCCGAGCTGCGGCCGGGGGAGTTCGTGGTCGCCATCGGAAGCCCGTTCTCCCTTCAGAACACGGTCACCACTGGGATCGTCAGCACCACCCAGCGCGGTGGCAAAGAGCTGGGGCTCCGGAACTCGGACATGGACTACATCCAGACCGACGCCATCATCAACGTGAGTCCCGTAGGGTCGGGCAGGTGTTTGGAAAGCTGGGCTTAGGAACCTGGGGTGGAGCCAGGATCCTCGAGGTGCCGGCCAAGGCATTACCTCTGAACCCCTAGAGCAGCTGAGGCCGAGGGCTGGTCCTCGGCCTCAGCCATCTCCAGGGACTCCTGTGAAGGGGACTTCAGGTGCGCCAAGGTCTGCAGCCCAAGGGAGCTCCCCATCCCACTGGAGGGGCCGTGGCTCCTCTGCCCCCAGGCTGCTCAGTGGACCTGATGTTGAGGCTCTATGCCGGAGGGACATTCACCCTGGTGCAGGTGCTGTCACCCCCGGAGGTGCTCACTCTGCCTTGGGGCGCGGTCTGAGTGTTAGGCCCATACTGTTCTATGTCTAAGGAGGCCAGGCCTTGCTCCACACCATCTTCTCAATGGAACTTTTTATAAACCACATTTTTTCCCCTTCGGCTGTCTCCTTATAGGATTGGCCTTTCTTTTTTTTTTTTTAAATGTTTATTTCTGAGACAGAACATGAGTGGGGGAGGGGCGGAGAGCAAGAGGGAGACACAGAACCCGAAGCAGGCTCCAGGCTCCGAGCTGTCAGCACAGAACCCGACGCGGGGCTCGAACTCACGGGCCGTGAGATCATGACCCGAGCCGAAGTCGGTCGCTCAACCGCCTGAGCCACCCAGGCGCCCCATGGATCGGCCTTTCTACAGAGCAACGTGTTTCCCCCTACATCTGTCTAATAAATAAGAAACAGTGTGTTTTGTACATTTGCTGCTCTGAAAGGTTTCATTCCCAAACTTTCTTGTGATCCGCATGAAGTAGTGGAAAAAGAACAAACCATGTGGATTTCCAGCCACAGCGGCAAAGCGGGGATCGCGTAGCGGGGGTGGGGGTGGGGTGGGGGCAGGTTTGAAATACCGGTTGGTAGCCAGTGTGTTGCCAGGAGAAGGAAATGGGTGTTGGGTGTCTGAGGGGGGGGTCATAGTTGGCCTCTGGGCTTTGGAGCCAAAAAAAAAAATTTTTTTCCCCCATTTATGGCACATCTAAAACTTTCTGAAAATGTTTAAGGCCCCTTTTTCCAGCAGCATATTAGGTTGACAGGAACAAATCCAAGGAGAGCACCTGCCAGGCAGGGAAATGCACAGGGCCATGTAAAGACATAAACTCATAACCTTTTCATTTTTGCTTAATTTCAGTATGGAAACTCGGGAGGACCATTAGTAAACCTGGTAAGGCCTTTTTTTTTTTTTAAAAAAAAATCTGTGTACATGTTTTTTTGTTTTTTGTTTTGCTGTTTTTTGCTTTCTTTTCAGACATGAACTTGCCACAGCACATTATCTGATTCTTTTACAGTGAAATCTGTGAGTCTGTACCGCATCCTTAGAAATTACCCTTCTTATCTTTTCTGGAAAGAGTAAGGCATGTGGGAGTCGGGGTTGGAAGTGTTATGCCAGCAGACATGCTTGGGTTTCAAAGTTACAAGTAAATTCAGTGGAATTTGGGTCCAACCCAGCAGCGGCCAAAGGGGGAGGCCTTTCTTTTGAAGGTGTCAGCAGCTCTGGCCTGTTACAAAAAGGCACGGCCTTCAAATGAGGTCCCCAGGCCGCCACAGGAGCTGGCTTGGCTCGTCCACAGTCTTTGTCTTGGCCAGGAGCCCTCCCTTAAGACCTGGCTGAAATGAGGAGTCGCCCCCGCTCACGGAGATGTCACATAAGGGCTATATTTAAATACATAAGCATGAAAAGGGAAGCTTTAGAATCTGTCAGAGTGGGGTGCACGCAGCTCAGGGGTCACCCAGCCCTGTTCTCATTTCCCTCCATGGGAAATCGAGGCCGTCTTTAGAGAGGCCCTGGGTGGCAGCGCCTGCTGGAAGGTTCTCGGTGTCGGGGGCCGAACTCTCAGTGTTGCAGGAACTGTACGAGGAGAGAATTTGTAGTCGCTTGGCACTTGTCCCTTATCAGCCTGCGCTAAACAAACCATTCAACGAGGGTGTGCAGAATAACGGTGAAGGGGTCTTGTTATTCCACGAGTAGCGTTCGCCAAACCAGGAATCTGTCTTGAACGAGAGCACAGCCCGTAGACTGGCTTCCTCCGTGATCTGAAGCCGGTCTGTGACAAGCAGAGGAAGCGAGGCGGGGCCTTACCCTGCAGCCCCTGTAACATCTGTGGCTGCTGAGACAGCACGGAGATAGCACTGTGTTTTCCCGGTAACCCGTAGTCACTAAGGTTGTCCCCCTGGGTGTCAGCAGAGGAATCTTTAGATCACGGAACATGGAAGAAGCTGGAGGCTGTGGACAGACACCTAAGGGACTCTGAGGTTTCGGAAATATTCCCTGGGAAAGGAGCAAAGGAGCACCTCGAAACCAGCCTCTTGAGGCTGTTTTTGTGGCACGGTGCTCCCTGAGGACAGAGCCTGATGTGTGTTGGCTCGTACTGCCCAAGTGATGCCTCTCCCCCTGCGGCCCCGGGACCCCCTCCACCCGGTTCCCCCTCCCCACCCATTCACAGCTCAAAGACTTCATTACAGACGATCTGTTCGCTTTTGGTGCGTGTCTTCTGGTAAACCTTCGTGGGCTCAACAGGCTGTTTCCATCTTGCTTTTCAGGATGGCGAAGTCATTGGGATTAACACTCTGAAGGTGACAGCCGGAATCTCCTTTGCAATCCCATCAGATAAGATTAAAAAGTTCCTAACCGAGTCCCATGACCGACAGGCCAAAGGTAAAGCATGGCCCCGCGTGGCCGCGGGTGGTTCAGGCAGGCCCGGCTGCACCCCTGAACATCAGCTAAGCCTTTTCGGATCGAGAAGGAATATGGGATACACGTTGTTAGGCCCCTGGCATTGGGTCACAGAAGTTTGACCCTTTTTGGCCGTGAATGTTTCATGTGGTCTGGTTTAATATGTACCAGTCATGATCCTAGGTGATTTCTATACATCATTTTATTTCATTAAGTTCCTTTGCCCTCTCAGGAGGGAAGTATTAGTCCCATTTCAGTGATAAGAAAACTGAGATTCAGGGAGATCGTTCATTCCACACATGTTTGTTGACCCGTATCTGCTTGGGGTTAGGCTGGGGGTTCCATGGCTCCACAAGGTCCCCGGCATGTGTGATGTTTACACTCTGACTGGAGGAGGAGGGAGGGTGATGCTAGACAAACATGCAAGGTTTCAGATACCAATGATGCTTCCCTGAAAATGAAGCAGGATGGTGAGCTGGGGGAGTGCCGGGAGGGGGACGTTCCAGACCAAGGAACAGTGGATTCAAGGCCTCCGTTGTGGGCACAGCACACACAGTGAGTGGGTCACGTGGCTGGAGTGCAGTGAGGTTCAGGGTCACACAGATGGATGCAGAAAGCAGTTAGCCAGGGTCACGGAGACTTGACCTCTGTGCCGTGGTGGCCATGGTGAAGGCCTTGGGTTGTATTGAGAACAGGGACGGTCATGATCTGGTGGACGTCTTTGAAAAGTCATTGTCATGGGTGCATGGAGACTCCGCTGGAGGGGCCGGGCAGAAGTTGTAGGACCAGGTGAGAGACTCTCCTGGTCATCCACGCCAGGGTGGGACGAAGGGCTCAGATTCTGGATTTAACAGAGGGCTAGAACCCTCATTGGAGGTCAGGATAAGGCAAAGAGGAAGCAAGTATCACTCCAGTTTTTGGCCATTAACAGAAATGACAGGACTTTCCCCAGGTGCCATGGCAGGTAGGGGTCTGAGAAGGATTTGAACCACATTGTCAGCATTCCCCCCCGTGGCCCTGACTTTATACACTGCAGGGATTGAACCTCACGGCTCCTGGTGTCCCCAGTACAGCTGCCAACTGGACTGACCTGTTGTCCTTTTGTTGTCCCACCAGGCAAAGCCGTTACCAAGAAGAAGTATATTGGCATCCGAATGATGTCACTCACATCCAGGTGGGTAAGCGGGTCTGTGTGTGTATCTTAAACTTAAACCTAAACTTAGGAAGGCTCTCACTGGCGCCCTGAAAGGGAAACCTCATGCTGCCTTAAGCATCTCGGTTTCTGGTTATAATTGAGAAACATCAGGAAAGAGGAGGGGCCATTCCCCTGGGCCTCTGGTTTTATGCGTCATTTTGGGGGTTTTGTTTGTGTTTGGAGGGAACAGGTCCTTCCTTCTAGAAGATTCTGCCCTCCTCTTTGAAGGCAGGCCTGGACAGTGGGGCGTGTTGGTCACTCTCCCTCATGTCTTCCTTTTACCACTTGTTCCGTTGAAACCCACATTCCAGGAGTGCCCCAGCACCTCCCTCAGCCCAGAGCACCCTGCCTTGTGGGAGTGCGACCGTGTGTGGGCTGTGGCTGCCGGAATGCTGGGTCAGGCTTGTTTGCCGGAGCCGGTGGAAGCTGTGGCATGCGGCTGCCAGGCTAATAACGTACTGGTGTTTTACCCTTGATGAAAAAGTCTGGTATAACCACACGAGTCCTGGTAACTAAGGGCACAGTGGAAACTCTTGCAGGTACAGGTAGCAAAGAGCAGAACGTATTCATGTCGCCATTAACGTATGAATTATCGTAATTAATTTACTATTAATCGTGACCATATTACTATCCTTTAGATGCATATTATGAATGGTGGTGTCGTTTTTAGCACTCCACAATGTATGGACTGATTTGCTAAGACTCAAATGTGAATCAGTTACTTGTCTTGGAACTGTGGGCGATGAAGGCATGGGGAAGGAATATACACCCTAGCATTTGGCTTCCTGAGTTCTTGTCCCAGCTGTGCGACTTCCTGGCTAATGACCTGGGGAATGACTTGACCTCTGTGCCTCAGTTTCCTCCTCTCCGGGACCAGGACAACAGTGTAGGCATTTTGGTGGGTGGTGAGGACCGAGTGATTGAACGTGTGCCCAGGCTCGGATCCACGGGTGGTGGCACGGGTCGCCAGCCACAGTGACACCAGCCACTGTATTTACCGCACATTTGCTCCGCACCAGGCCAGGTGCTGCGTCCAGACCATCTCACCTAATCCTCAAAATGACCCCTACATCATAGAGTATTGTCATTATTCCTGTTTTGTAGGTGAGGAAACTAAGGCACAGAGAGGTTAAGCAGCTGCCCAGGATCACACAGAAAGTGGCAGAGCTGGGGCTCCAAACCTGGGCAACTGCTAGACCATATTCACTCCTTACGTTACAATAGCTACTATTAAATCATTAGTAAAATTACGAATAATAATCATTATAAAGCACCGTACTTCGTGTCAGCCAGTAGATCTTTGACTCTAATAGACATGTAAGCGAAGCAGAATCAGACCTCCTGGGGCTGTTTTATTTCGGATTCAGGGATCAGGAGGAGAAGCTGGGTGAGAGCTGAGTCTCAGCCAACAGAGGCCCCTTGTTACTTGATGTTAACGCAGGTGTTTTCCTCCCGAGCAGCAAAGCCAAAGAGCTAAAAGACCGTCACCGAGACTTCCCGGATGTGCTTTCGGGAGCGTATATCATTGAAGTCATTCCTGACACTCCAGCGGAAGCGTGAGTTAGAACTATTTTCTCTTTGCCGGATTATCCCTGCGGTTCCTGGGGGCGGTCGGGGGAGGCTGTGTTCTTTTCATATCGGCTCAGGTGGTGGTGAGGGTCCCTGAGGAAAGGGTTGGACACCCTTGGTCCCGCCAGCCGGGCCCTTGGGGCCTGGTTCAGCTCAGCACTCATCAGCAAAAGGGTGCTTCCTGTCCTCAGAAGTCCTCACTTCATGAGAGGTGATTCAGGTGGAAGAAGCCACATCTGACTCTCATGAGTCTCTGGGGCAGGCCTGGCTGGGGAAAGAGGGTTGAGGGAGCAGTGGCCCTGAGATCTTGGGCAGTGGTCCCGTCCTGGGCCGCCAGAGGGACACATCTCCCGTAGAGGCCTGCCTTCTCTGATTCCGTCTGTTACCGACCAGGCCATACCTGTCCACACCTCCAGAACAATAACCCAGGTAACATCCAAGTAACATGAAAAGAAGTAGCTCAGCAGGCAGTCGGCACTTCTTACTTCTTCGGACATAATATGCAGGGAGAAGAGCTAGACGGGGCGGGGCCTGCAAGCTGTTCCCTGGGGCCCGGATCTGGCCCGCCGACTGCTCCGCTTGAATATGACCCGTGGGCGAAGGATAGATACTGCGTTTTTAAACGGCTGAAAAAATTTTGAAGCAAGAGTATTTTCTTCTGATGCATAAAAATTGTACGAAATTGACATTTCAGTGTCCGTAAGTGAAGTTTACTGGGACACAGTCAAGCTCGGTAGTTACACACTGCCTACAGTGGCTTTACGGCCACGGCAGTCGAGTTGAGTTGTGCCGGATGCCACGTGGCCTGCAAGGTCCAAAATATTTCCTATCTGGCCCTTTACAGAAAAAGTTTGCTGACGCTGTGCTAGACCACTAAAGGACCGTAATAGCTTATTTGACACTTATTTGACTCTTGCTTATTTGTAAGCGCTAGAGTTACAGCAATAGTAACACAAAAGAAGGCGGATCCATTCCACCTGCTCCTCAGGGGACCGTCCTCTGAGTTGTGATGCCCATTACAAGCAAGCTGGCCACGGGCACGACACATGGTAGATGATACACGGTAGCGGCATATCCTTGACCTCCTCTGGGCTCAGTCTGTCATCCGATCATAACAAGTGCTGGGGAGCATTTCTGCCATGGACAGGACTGATGATTTGGCCTAAAACCCTCAAAAGGAAATGACGCGATCCGTTGGTAGTTGAAGCTACTGTCGTGTGAGTTCGCCATCCCCCCACCCGATGCGCTCGGGGCGTCTGGGTTCTAAACTGTGCCTCTGTCAACGCACAGTCGAGTCCCTCTCATGGCAGTTAGACCCGGGGGAATGGAAGCGTTACAGTTGTGTTTCCCCTTGTGTTGCAGGGGTGGGCTCAAGGAAAATGACGTCATAATCAGCATCAACGGACAGTCGGTGGTCTCCGCTAATGACGTCAGTGACGTCATTAAAAAGGAAAGCACCCTGAACATGGTTGTCCGCAGGGGCAACGAAGACATTATGATTACGGTGATTCCTGAAGAAATCGACCCATAGGTAGAGGCATGAGCTGGATTTCATGTTTCCCCTCAAAGACTCTCCAGTGGACGGTGCGCGATGACTCTGGGCTGGTGGCACAGGACACTCAAGACTTCGGACCACCATGTTCCTTGTTCAGCAGAAGCACCCTGGCCAACAGAATCCTTCTTGATAGTTTGCAGGCAAAACAAATGTAATGTCATAGATCCGTAGGCAGAAGCTCGCCCTTCTGTATTCCTATGTATGCAGTGTGCTTTTCCTTGCCGGCTTGGACTGTTCCTGCTTAGACAGTCAACATTTGTCTCTCCCTTTAACTGAGTCATCATCTTAGTCCAACTAAGGCAGTTGATATAACGCATAGGTGGAGGAAGGCCCCACGGGAGCCAGAATGGTCCTGGGCACGTTTTTGCTTTCCTCGCGGTCAGCACCCGGAGGAGATGGACGCCAGAGACCACAGGCCGGTGACCGTTGGCTTCCCAAACGGCCGAAGTTGCCTCTTTTAGGAATCTCTTCAGAACTGGGGGCACAATGACTTTGAGTTTGAGCTATTAAAGTACTTCTTCATACTCTGCCTTGTGGCTTGCTTCTTTCCCGTTCCCTGTGAACAGCTGGCGGCTGTCTCTTGGAAATGATCGTAAGGTCACCAGGTCCTCATTAAGCCACATTGTCCGCACAGGGTTCAGCTTGCAGCCTTACCAGTTATTTCCAAATCATCACGTGGGGTTTACCAGCATTACTAACAACTGTGCTTGGCCACTCTGGCTTCATAAAATAGGGTTTGAGGACAGTCGTGCTTGCATCTGGAGCTTTCCAAACTGACGAGAGTTTGTTGACCTCAAACATCACGCAATCAGTCAACAAAAGATATTCTGGGCCTCCGCTCTGTGCCAGACAGGGTGCTAAGTATAGAGGGATCGGCGCAGAGCGGGATGGACCCAGGCCTTCTGTGACCCAAGAACTCTCTTATCTTAAGTCCCCAGAAAGTACAGGCTGAAGTTGATTGCAGTTGTCCTGGGCTCTGACCTAAGAACCAGACCGTAAGCCTTGGGAGGGGGAGGAGGGCTAGAGCAGGGCTCCCCTCGACGCGTTCTCAAACAAGTGCAACCGTAAGCGGCCGGAGGCGCCTCTGTCTCTGGGAAAGCTCCCAAGAGTTGGAGACTGGACCCGTGTAGACTGCCACAGAAATTTAGCTTGAGAAGTTAGCACGGGCCTGCGTCGCTGTGGGGAGCACACACTGGGGAGGAGGCTTTTTACACCGGGAGTGGAGGATGAGGCTCTCTACTTGTCAGCTGTCAAAGGGGGGGCCTTGGACAGGATGGAGGTTGGGGTCCCTAGACGGAGAGCTCAATCCTTCCTCGACCAGTAGATGTCCGAGGTCTGGTTCATAACAGAAGAGCCTGTAGAAGAACAAGCAAGTTCAGTGGAGGGGAAATCCGATTTAGCAAGACCCTCATCAGTAGTGACGCCAGGCAGCCGGGTGGCTGTGTGCCTCCGCGGTCTGTTTAGATGACCTTGGAAAGTCAGAAGGAGCCGACTTGCGTGTGGGTTTTGCGCTCCCTCCCTCTCCACCTAAGGTGATGACTCAGAGAATGGCTCCGTCCTCAGATGTTTTTCCCACGGGCCTGCTCCTGGGTGGGCCCCAGGGCTGAGGTACCACTGCAGGTGGGGAGGGCGCGCGGGGTGGCGTCCAGGTCAGCGGCAGCCCCGGCCGGAGCCCGTCTGTCTCCAGCCTGTCATCCGCTCGGGAGATCACAGAGGGTTCTGCTGGAAGGCATCGGCCTGGAGCCCACGGGCTCAGCCCTCTGCAAACACTGTAAATACTGAGCAGCAGTTCCGAAGGGCCACGGGACTCTGGGGGAGGGGGGGTCGGGGTGTTGCCCGCAGATGTGGTCGTATACGAGGCCTCAGAGAGGGCAGCTTGGCGCACGGTCGACACGTAATGGGTCCGGTTCCGTGGCTGCCCTGAGCTGCGGTACCCGGTGTCCTGTGGGGGCTGCTCACCCGAGCACCCCGCGCTCACGCGGGCTTTCTCAGGCCCTCTTAGGCCAGCCGTTGTTTCCTCACCTTGCTTTGGGTTCTGATGGAGGTTTGGGCCATATCAACTAGCCTTAAGGTCCGGGAGGCAGAGCTGAGTCGAAGGGGCATCGCTCCTGGAGCTAGGTAAATGTGGGCTCAGCTCTGGGGTCCGCATCTTACTGGCCGCGTGACCTTTGAACGAGTTATTTCACCCCTCTGTGCCCGTTTTTCCACCTGTACCACTTCCTGTGTCTGCTGTGGCGAGTGACACAGTGGCGCACAGCGAACGCTCTAAATATTAGTGACACGGGCGTTCCTTGATGTCTTGGAGCCTCAGTTTCCCCCTCAGTCAAGTGGGGAGTAAGAGCAGTGTCCCCCCTTGCCCTGGAGTTGTGTGCGTCAACCGCGAGGGCCTGCGCTTCTAGATACGTGCAGCTGCTCCCGTTTTTATTGTGATTAGCCTGCCATCCTTCTGGTTCTCAACTGACAATTTCAATAGTTAACATCTGCCGGGTGCTTGCCGTGTGTCAGACGTCGTGCTGAGCATTTTACATTTACTGGCTGTTCGGACCTCAGATCAGCCCTCGGGTGGACGCTATGTTTACCTCTTTTGACAGGTGAAAAAATTGATGCCCGGAAATTAAGCATCTTGCTCAAGTCATGGAGCTAATAAGTGGGCGGCTGTGACTTAAACCCAGGAGGCCTGAGCCCATGGTCTCTGTGCGGCACTGCCTGCCCACCTTTGCCTCCTTGGGACTAAGACTCCCAGTCCCTCCGCCTCGGGGCAGGCCTGTGTCCATCTCGCTTCTAGAAGGTGGTCATGGGGGCCTGCAGCCTGCTTGGTTTCTGGTTCCTCCAGGGCCTTGCAGACCCCTCCGTGGTCCCCTAACGGCCCTGCTGGCTGGTGGGTTGGCAACGCCCCCTTCTCTGTCCCCTGAGGAATTCCTACCCACCCAGTCTTGGCTCTGTGGCTCCAGTCCCTGCTTCCGGCTTGTGTGAGACCTTGAGCGATGCCAATGGGCACGTTTACGTGGCTTGATTGGTCCCCGTCCCACCCTCCCAGATGCTTCCCTAGATGCACGAGCCGGGAGGGAGGCCACGGCGCGAAGGGGTCTCCTCACTGTCTCTTCTGAGGCCCCGCCGAGTGGGTGCTGTGCCCGGAAACTGTACGTGGTCCTGGTCTTTTCTGGCTCCATTTCCTCAGCTGCAAACTTTGCAGAATGCTCATGTCTGGTGGGTGTGGGGAAGGGCAGCACGTGTTTTTATGAAAACTTGGCACGGTGCTTGTCTTTACCTGGTCAGCACCTCAGGCCTGAGCCTTGGACAGTGGGGTTTTAGTTGGCCGGCAAGGGCACTGGGCCCATTTCGGTAGATGCCACTCAAGTGAGGCCAGCTTGAGGTTGTGCAGGAGGGGGCACATGTGGGTGAACGAATGGCCCTGTGCAGGTTCAAGGTTACTACGTGAAAGCTGCCTTCTCCCCCGGAGGTGGTTCCAGGTGAGGCCAGAGGTCTGATAGTGGCAGGATGGGTCAGTGGGCTTCCGGAGTTCCCTGGGGCCCTGGGCTGAGCAGGTGGTAAGACTCAGTGCAGAAGCGTTTTAAAAGCGAGCTGATGCCTGGATGTCACCCTCAGCCATCCGGGTGACGTCATTGACGCAGGTGGGCTGGAGGGTGAGCCTGCCGTCACGGCTGCTCTCTGTCTCCTGCCCCTCCCCTCCAGGCAGCTCCTCCTTGCCCTGAGATGCCTGGGCTCCCCCTCTCCCTGTACCTCTGCAGCTGTCTCCCCGGGCCGCACGACCCTCACCAGCTGTCCGGTAGGGACCGGACCCCACACGGCTCTAAAGAACTCTCGCTAGAACTGACTGCCTCGTGAGCTGTGACTGCCACGTGGGTCTGATGGAACCGTCAGGATGCTGGCTTGGAAAGTCAGTCTCCTGTTTTAAAATACGTGCTGTTGGTTCCATTTCAGGGCCCTCCCCGCCCCGCCACACACTCAGCCACAGTCCACAGAAAGGAATCTGGCTTAGCGGGAAGCCAGTTCTTGGAATCAAATAATCCCTGCGTGTTGAAGCACGCATCCGAGGGCCCCGGGCTTCGCAGGGTGCTGGGGCTGGTTCTGCAGGAGCCAAGTGGGCCTCCGACCCTGTCTGTGCCCTGCCTCTGGGCCCCAGTTGGGCTGACTCATTGTTCCCACAGGGGACTGGCCGTGGCCTTCCGGTGCTTCCGTCAAGATGTGGGCGGAGCACACTGAGCAGAGGCCTTCCTGCCGTGAGGCAGCTGTTTTATTTCGCGCTTGTGAAAGTGATGGCCTCAGCGTGGTGCCTGCCAAGGATCAGCGAAGATCAAATGCAGTAAACACCCACGATTGCATTTTTAGTTTAAAAACAACTGAAACGCAGCTCAGATTCTTTATGGAAATGGATTTCTGTCCAACGTGTCTCACTGGGTCAGGTAAGATCTTGGGCGCACACTGCCCGAGGTACACACACTGCCTTTGAGGCCTCCTCCTCCTCCTCGTGCATCCCCATGGTCAGGGTCATCAGCGCCACCTGCCACAGGAGTGTGCTGTATGCCCATTGCTTCACAGCCATCTGATGATGCAGATATTGTTAGAATACATGGGGGGACACTGATTTACTGCACAGAGCATTGAGTAAACAGCCTGAAGTCACACAGCGAGGAGGACGGTAAAGCTGGTGCATTGGAATTTCGATGGCTGGCTCTGGAGTGCTCTCTTTCAGCCACTAGGCCTTTATACACTTTTGCTGATGATGCCCAGTGACCTCTATAACAGAACTTTCCATTGGACTGTCTCTGAAGCGGTAAAGAAAGGCTGGCTCAAGGGCTGGTTTGTAAGCATGACTTTGCAGAACTAGAAAGCCGCCTCCCCCCACCCCCGTTTCATGGGCATCACCGCCATGAAAGGGCATAAACGCTGTGGGCAATAAGGGAGCCTGGGGGCCCCGCAAACTCCCAGCTGGCCCGCCTGTCTTGTATTTTTTGCCCTGTGCTCTCTCCCAATTTGCCAGTAGAGTGGGAACACAGGGTCTTAGATGATTGCCAGGGTAAAAACACACCTCAATGTCTAAGGCCCTGCATGGCAGATACTGAGCATAAAGAATGCGTCCTAGAGGAGCGCCTGGGTGGCTCAGTCGGTTAAGCGTCAGACTTTGGCTCGGGTCGTGATCTCGCGTTTTGTGAGTTGGAGCCCCGCTGACAGCTCAGAGCCTGGAGCCTGCTTCAGATTCTGTGTCCCCCCACCCCTCTGCCCCACCCCTGCTTGTGCTCTGTCTCTCTCTGCCTTTCAGAAGTGAATAAACATTAAAAAAAAAATGCGTCCTAGAAACCTCAAGGAAGAGAGGGTTAATAAATCATTCATGTAGAACTCAAACCTCCTCGGAAATCCCGACAATCAAGGATCCTCAACTTCTAGAGCTATTTTCCGGCTTATTGTCCTTGTCCCTTCCCTCGTAAATTAATTGCACTGACATTTAATGACTGGAATCAACAAAGGTGGAGTCGACGTGGAAGATTCTGAGCTGCTTTCTTGCTTTAATGAAAGTAGTTCGCAGTGAATGGAGTTTCTTGAGAATGTTTTGTCGGATTGCGGCAACTGAGTTAGGGGCTAGTCGAATCTGTTTCACTTTTGTCTTGGTCATGTGCCCGTTCCTGTGACTTTTTATCCAGCACTGGTTTTGTGCCTGGCACTGTGCAAAGGCTTTACAGCCACTATCCTGGCGAATTCTGAATTCGTGACCTGCGGCCCCTCTTCTCAGAGGAGGAAACTGAAGCTCAGAGAGGTGGCTTTCCTTGTTCAATGAGACACAGCGAAAAAAGTCAGACCCGGGAGTGGAAAGCAGGATTCTGCCTCCGGAGCCCCTGAGCTGGTTCCCACGGCAGCAGCCACAGCGCATCCTTTGGGTGGGCATCTGCGGAATCTCGTCCTGGCTGCCTCAGTGGTCTGAGCCCCGAGCCCTATCCCTATGCTGGATTAAGGTGGGGGGGGGGCAAACATGTGTCAGCTACAGTTTTCCCATCAGTACAAATTACGTTAAGTGTGTTAAGCTAAAAACCTGCAAAGAGTAAAAACACTGAAAAGCGACGGGAGAGAAAACACGTCCACGCAAAATCCTGCACACGTTTGTAGCAGCTTTATTCATAATTGCCAAACCTTGAAAGCAACCAAAGATGTCTGACAGCAGTCAAATGGATAAATAAAGCGTGATACATCCAGACGGTAAAATGTTATCCAGTGCCTGAAAGCGATGAGCAATCAAACAATGAAAAGACGTGGGGGAAATTTAAATGCATGTTTCTGAGTGAAAGAAGCCCATTTGTAGAGGCTGTGATTCCAAATGTATACCATTCTGGAAAGGCAAAACCATGGAGACAGGAAAAAAATCAGTGGCTGCCAGGAGTTCGTGGGGAAAGAGGGATGGGCGAGTTTTAGGGCAATGAAACTATTCTATATGATACTGAATGACAGACACACAATTTGTCCAAACCCATAGAATCTACGCCACTGGGTGAACACTAATGCGGCTGTGGGCTCTGGGTGATAAGGACATGTGGCAATGCAGGGCCATCAGTCGTCACAAATGTACCAGGCTAGTGAGGGATATTGAAACTGGGGGTTGGTGGGGGAGAGGCCCCGGGAACTCTGAACTTTTTCTTCAATTTTGCTGTGAACCTAAAACTGCTCTAAAAAAAAAAATTAAAAAGTCTGTTAATTAAAATTCAAAAGCAAACTTCTGAACAATAGGAGGTTCTAGGTCAGGCCCTAGAGCCAAATGGAAGCCCCTGTCTGATCCAGAAAAATGCTTCCCTCAGATTCAGCCTCCCCCGCTGGCCTCCAGCAGCGGCCCCCTTCCGCTTCCCTTGGCCCAGGTTGCAGACCCGAGACAGGTGTTCTGGGCAGAGGTGAGGAGTGAGTGTTTTTTAGAGAAGAACTTCTCAAAGCCAGAGTCTCTCCCAGCAGGTTCAAGCCTGCAGAGTGGACCCTGAAACAAAAATGAAAAGCCCAGTTGCCACCGCTGGGAGTGTGGCCGCTGGCCCCTTCGTGGCGCCCACCCGGGGTTCTAAGCCCTGTGCCCACAACCTGACCCATTCTTTTCCCATGATGGAAGCCTGTGTTCTGCTGGAAGAAAATCCGTTCTTGACTCACGTGGCCCGGGGGCGCCGTGCCTTGGGCTGGTGTGGCGCAGGGAGGCATTTCAGGTGGGCCACCTTTGCCTGGGTTTCTGCAAACAGTGCCCTGTCCTCGTGACAGAATTCCTTATGGCCCCAGCAGGATGGGGAGGATTTGATGACCGGAGAGAGCTGCTTCTACTCCACGAAGCCACCATCACCTCCCTCCTGGGCTCGTGGGTGAGGCCTTTTGGCCCGTGTATTGTCCACCTGCTGCAGGTGCCCCTGCCTGGCTAAAAGTGTTCTCTTCCCTTCGTGCATCTCCCGCGCCCAGCCGGCTTAGCTGGGTTGGGCTGCTAGATTTGGGACCCCCTGGTCTCTGTTCAGACAGGGCCCCTCTGCTCCCACGGGTTGTTCCTATAACCTCTTCTTTATCTGTAAGGGAGATACACTGCCTCTGAGCCCCGGATACTTAAATTATTTCCTCCTGGGCTAGGAGAGGAGCAGAGGTTCCATGAAACATTGTGGCCATGGTGACGGCATAGGTGTGTCCACTAGGGGGTGAACTGGCCTCGTGAAACTCCGGGAGGTGCCAGGGGACCTGGATGTGAAAGGGAAGGATGCCCGGAGGAAGCAGCCAAGAGAGGGCGAAGCTGGGGGCAGGAGCGGGCAGCTTCCTCCAGCCCCATCTGTGCACAGCACTGTGGCCCTGGGGGAGTGGCTCTGAGCCCCCCACCTCTCTGCTTCTTTCCAGGCTCCGGCCACACCAGCCTCTTCTCTTACATGTTACACACGGACCACATTTACTTGTCCATTGCTTATTTCTCCTGCTAAGATAAAAGCCCCTGTGACAGCAGGGACCTTACGCACAGGCTCTCCACAGCCCCATACATTAGAAGGGTGTCGTAGGCAAGGCACGCTAGAGCAGCGGATGGAAAGAGCGGCTGTAGGCCGCTCCCGCCTATTCTGTGGGAAGCACCCTGCAACCTCCGGCTTCCTGCACTTTGAAATTTGGGACTATTTTAGGACCGAAGGGGCAGGGGAGCATCACTTGGTACTGGGAGCACCTCTTTGCTCTTCAGTTTGGGTGCCTTATTTCCTCTCCTGCTGTATTTCTCTTCCTTGGTCATAGTTCTCTTTATTGCTGAGCATTTCTGCCATTTTTGAAGATTAGCAGGATTTAGTTTGCCCCGTGGCACTGGGCTGTGATCTGGTTTAAGCCAGTGTGCATTCGCTTGTGGGGACACACCTGGTCTGAGGCCCCCACCGCCATGGGATCCTGACCCCGCACCCCCACCCTGAGCAGAGCCTGGGAACCTGCTTGCTAACAGGCACTCTAGCTGAGAACCCCGGCCTGGGGACGCCAGACCTGTCTCCTTCTCGTGCTGGGAACCAAGGTGACAAGTTGATCTTCTCCAGGGTGACAGCTGTCAGGCCAGAAACGTTTATTTACAGTCATTTCTGCCTTCCTCTGTGCTCACCCCCCAGGCCCCTGGGCCCCTGCCATCATCAGATACTTTCTCAGCAATTCCCTTCCCTGGGCCTCTTGAGCTCTCACTGGTGTTACTGGTTGAGGCTGCTGGGGTTCCAGGCAGTGGGTGGGGGGAGAAATGGGGGCGAGTAAGGAGGAGGGGCTGTCGAACAAGATGGGGCCAGCCCCATGTGAGGCAGGGGCAGCAGCCAAGCAGAACTGGGTCAGAATCCACTTGCTGCTGGGTGCACAGCCTGGGAATGACTCTAGCCAGCATCTCAGGCGATGTTGGAAAACGTTCTTTAGTTGGCTCGGGCCTCGGTTTGTTCCTGTCTCCTATCTTCCTTCTGACCCAGTTTAACAATGGTTTGCACTTTACTGTATTTGCTTTTCATAAATAAAAAAAGAAGCACCCTACAAACATATCTGAACTTTCCTTTGACTGCTTTCGCCCAATCCCACCCTTCCTGCCTCCTCACCCCCCTGGTATTTGGTGTGTCACTTTTTTCATATATTTATATATTACATATGTATCTATGAGCAGTGGGTATTGGCTTCTGTGGGCTTTAGGGATTTCATTAATGATATCTAATGTGTATTATCCTACAACTTTCTTTTTTTTTTTTTACTCAACTTTGTTTTTGGAGATCTGTGTGTGTGTGTGTGTGTGTGTGTGTGTTTATAAAATACACACACGCACACACATATTTCTGTTTTGTTCCATGTTAGTATTCCATAATATGAATATTATGCCCCAGTTAATTTTTCTATTTCCCGAATGATGGACCTTTATGGTGATGGGGTTCAGTGCCTTGATCTGTGCCTCTCTCACATTGTGGAGCCTATGTGGGGGGGGGGGGGTGCAGGTGACAGTACCTTGCTCGGCAGTTGGCCAGAGAACCTTTTCAAGACCTACCAGAGGGAGTGACTTTCCAGCCCCCAGGAAGAGTGCTGTTTCAGGACATGCTGTGTTCAATGTCTTCTCCAATCTGCAGCGATGGCAGCCTATCCGGTTGGCCCCATAAAAGGAGGGCTTGTGACCCAGCACATAAGGTCAACACTGAGCTCCCCTCTGACACTGGAGGAAATATTAGGACTCATCTAACTCAATTTCCTCCACCAGTGACCACCATGGGCTGTCCACCCCTGCCTGTACCCCCTCTATGAATAGGGAACCCCCATCCCCAGAGGCAGCTCAGTCTTGTACTGGGTCAAAAACTTGTGTTCTGATAAGTTCCACTGTTTTGCCCCAGTTCTGCCTGCTGGGGCCCCACAGCACGTTGCAAATTTAATGGCAGCTGGTATGCCCACCCCCGCCCCTGTCCTTTGTCCTCTGGGCTAACGTCACACTTGAGAAAGGAAATGCAGCTCTCCTCTGAAATGTTCTGTCATCCCCTTGCCATCCCGGCCATCCTCTGAAAGTGTTCCTGTTCCCGATCTTAGGTGGTGAATTTCTGGCTGGGTTGAGCTCCAGCTAAAATGTGTTCTGCAGAATACACCAGAAACAGTAGGAGGCGACCTCTGCGGGTGCTTTTTGCCTTAAGTACAGACAACATTGTACTGAACACCTGCTGGCTTTTCTCCTTCATGTCCTCTCCCCATTCGCAACTTTGCTTGGAACTGCCCCTTCACCCAAGTCACAGGGAAACTGGGATGGGCCTCCAAGCAGCCTCTTAATCAGTGCAGCTTGTCTCCCGGCACAGGGCCCCACTCTCATGGGCACCCATTCTTTGATGAAGACAGCTGACACTCAGCCCTGGGTAACTTGCACTTAAAAGCTGTGTCAAGAGCTGCCTTTTCACTTGTTGGCCTTTTTGGTCGGAACTAAGAGATTCGAGGCTCCAAGCTGTGGGTCCCTTGGACGGAGCAAATTCAAATGAGAAAGCTGTTGGCAGCCTGCGGTTTTCTTGAGGAGCAGAGAAAACGCAGCAAGAGAGAGGGGAAGGGCAGCGAGAGCGAGAGAGACGGGGGGCATGGATGGAGCAGAGGGAAGGAGGGTGTCTCGACAAGTGCAAGCCCTGGTTCCCACCCACTCCCGCGGACCTCCAGACCCCCAAGTGCTAATAATGAATCTGTCTTTGGCATGAGCCACTTTCGAACCTGCTCAGTTTCTGTTTCTTGCAACCACAGGAGCCTTGATTCATGCAAACACGAAGCCAAGCCAACTCCATTGCCCAAACCGGCCATCTGACCCACTCCAGAGCCACACCTGCCCTCTGGAGGCCCCTGTCCCCACGGCCTCTGGGCTGCTGTCCTCCAATGTCCACTTTTGCAATGTGTGTTTATCATCAACCTATTGCCTTGGCAGGAGGAAGGGCACAGCAGTGGAATTAATAAAACGTAGGAGCAAAAGAGGGAACTCTGTTGAAAGGGTCAGTCCGGACTTTGTTAGGGACCCCATGCCCCCATTTCATCTGGCCCAGAGAGAGGAAAACAGCTCCCCAGATGGCAAACACCTGTGTTCGGAACCCATCTTGCAGCTTCCGCCAGCAGGAGAGAACTGTGCGGTCTGAGGTTTGGGAAGCACGCTGCTGTTTGGGCCCGTTTCAATGTCCGTCACACCCAATGGCTGGAAAAATCGCGTTACTTCAGGACAAAGTCCACTCCCCTCCCTGGCCCACCTCCGGCTGCCCAGTGTGGCGGCTTGGAGGCTTGCAGTTTTATAGAAGTTCTGCTGGGGAGGGAAGTGGGTGCCGTGGTTCTGGTCTTAGCTCAGTCAGCCACTCAACTGGGCCACCTTGGCCAGGGGAACCCTGACCTCTGTGGGTTGTTGTCGTTGTTGTTGGTTAAATAACATTAAAAAAAAAAAATCTATTTTAGAGAGAGAGAAAGAATGCAAGCCAGGGAGAGGGGCAGAGGGAGAGGGAGAGAATCTTAAGCAAGTTCCGTGCTCCATGCGGAGCCCTGCTTGGGGCTCCATCCCAAGACCCTGGGATCATGACCTGAGCCGAATCAAGAGTCGGATGCTCAGTTGACTGAGCCACCCAGGTGCCCCTACTTCTGCGGTTTTTAAAATTGGGTCTAATGATTCCTGGGCCCACCTACATCATAGACTTTTGAGAGGATTAAAGAGTAAGAATAATGAGTGAAAGAGTTTTTTCTAAGTAGTGACAATCAGGACAAGAATGGCCACCATTTGCTGAAGACAGAGGTGTGTCCACTCTTGTATTTCATCCTTATAACACGTGCAGCGTGGGTATTATCATCCCCATTTCAGAGATGGGCACAGTGAGGCTCAGATATGCTAACTGCCTTGGCCCAGGGTGCTCTGCTAGGAAGAGCAGGGAGTCGACTCCAGGGTCTTTTCTGACTTCAAGGTCTGTGAGACACACAGGCGTGGAGGCACTGTTCAAGCGGAAGGCAGCATCATGCTGGCTCCCAGTGTGGGTGCATGCTCTTTATAAGATGATCCCGGAGACTCAGAGCAAGAGTGGCTCTTACAAGCCTGGTGGAAGAGAGGACACTGCTGTGTGAACCCAGAGCTGTCTGGAGCTGCTATGCACTACGGTAGATGGTTCTTTGTCTTGGGGTAGACTTTGGAGGCCTTTGGGACTGCAAAGGCGAAACCCCTGAACCAAGAGAAGAAGAAAGAAGGAGGAGACGGCTGAACTGCTGTCTTAAGACAAGAGAAATTTGGGGTTTTTTCCTGGGCAGCCCTGAGAGAAAGGTTAACAGGCTCAGAAAAACCAAGGCCAGAGGGGAAAAGAGGCGCAGAATACAACAGCAAGCCAGTGGGAAACTCTTGAAGGTGGAAGGAACTGAAGGAGGTCTTTCTCTTTGAAGTCCTTGATCCTCTGTAAACTCCCTTCATTGCCCCCAGACTCCAGGGAAGATTTGCTAACGAAACTTTAGGTCAATGCTTGACAAAGAGGAACGAACGGGTGAGGTGGTGATGCCATCATGAGATCAGCCGCGGAGCCCAGTGGGCACAGGAAGCTGGAGCCAACAGCGGTGTTGAGTATGAGCCACAGAAATCGCGGGGATTGTGTTGACACCCTCAACAGGTGGCTTAGGGCGGTGAGCCCCTTAATCTTTAAATCTTACAGACCTGATTGACCGAAAAGCTGAAGGACTTGAAGAGTCACAGGCACCCAATGCCTTTGTGAGGTGTCACCTCTGCTCTCCACTTTCCCCTGTGTTCCAATGTCACCTGCGTAGCACACCCAGAGAATACTGGGTAGCTGTGACTTTCCTGTTCCTGTGGTTTCATCCCCTCCCTGAGCTAGGGTTCTGGCATGTAGAGAGGGAGAACGTGAGCCTCCCATGCTCCTCATGGTTAGTGCTGACCCCCAAACTCACTGGCTCTGCACACTTACAGGTGACCGAGCAGCATGGTAGAAGCAGCTGCCCACTGTCGGCATCATCCTTAACAGTCCCCATCAGATTTACTTTTTTGGTTTTGTTTTTTTTCTCTCACCAACCCAACCTAATGCTTTAAAAGGAAACCTTGTCTGAAGAAACCTCGAGGAGGGAGCATTTCCCTATGTGGGCGAGGACAATAGCCAGCACTCAGGCACAGCCCAAGATGGCGCTGCCCAGCTGCAGTGTGGGCTGGGTTGTTGCGGAAATGGTTTCCTGCTTGGAGCCCAGGGCATTTCCTTCGGCTCGACCGCACCCTCAGCTTCTTTTTATTTTGGAGGGGAATAGCCAATTTGGCAGGAGACCTTGACCACTATATAGGGAACTTGTAACTTCTGGGAAGGAGAGTAGCACCATAAGATGTTTTCTTGGCAACTCTTCGAATGCTGTATTTTTCACGCACGACGTCTCTGTTGTTGTGTCGTTTCAGCCTCAAGGGGGACAAGTCTGTAATGAGTTAAGGGGGGTGTCATCTCTCACGTTTCCAAATGTTCTATGCATTAGTTACGCAGCATAGCCAGGCCCTTTACATATATTATCTTATTTAATCTTCCCATAAATCAGACAGGTATTATATTAGTCTCCATGCAAGAGAACTGAAGTGACAGGTTTGCCTGTCCCCAGAGCTTATACTCTTACCCCCCAACTTGAACTATCCTTCATGGCTCAGCTGGAAAACCTTTCTTTCTAGAAATCCCAACCCCTACCACTCCCACGTGAGGGGCTCCCCCTGCCCCAACCCTGTTTCCTGGATTCCTAGGTCTGTGCCTGTTGGAGGCAGGCTGAGCATCCCTACTGCCCCCTTACCCCCCGTGTCATCTTCCTGATCCCCAAAACCTGTGAATATGCTTCTTCTGATGGCAAAAGGGATTTTGCAAGTGTGATTAAGTATCTTGAGACGTGAGGATTATTCCAGACTATCTGGGTGCGCCCAGTGTGATCACAAGTGTCCTTATAAGAAGGAGGCAGGAGGCTCAGAAGGAAAGACGTGACCACAGAAGCCGAGGTTAGAGAGGTGCACTTTGAAGGCGGAGAAAGGGGCCACGAGCCCAAGGGCATGAACACCTCCAGAAACTGGGAAAGGCAAGGAAATGGATCCTCCCCTGGCATTTCCAGAAGAAACACAGACCAGCAGACACCTTGATCTGAAACTGTGAGACCCACTTTGTTCTTCTGCCCTCCAAAACTATAAGATAATAACTTTACATTGTTTAAAAAATTTTTAAGCTTATCTATTTATTTTGAGAGAAAGAGCGAGCAGGGGAGGGGCAGAGCAACAGAGGGAGAGAGAATTCCAAGCAGGCTCTGCGTTGTCAGAGCAGAGCCTAGTGTGGGACTCGAACTCACAAACCATGAGATCATGACCTAAGCTGAGACCAAGAGTTGGACACTTAACCAACTGAGCCGTTCGGGCTCCCCTGTGTTGTCTTAAACTACCCAGTTTGTGGTACTTTGTTATAGGAACCATAAGAAATGAATATAGTCTGTGTTGGGATTTCTTTTCCCTGCATTTATAGCCACCTCTCCAGCCAGGATGTAAGTTTCTGAAGGCTGGAGCCACTTAATTCAGTAGCTATATTTTGAGCCATCGCTCTATTTTTTGAGCGTACTGCCTCTGTGGAAAGCAAGGCAGATGTGAGTGAAACACGTCTCTGTCCTCAAGGAAACCACATCTAGAATCTTTGTGTTTTCAGAGGTCCCGCTCAAAACCTTGCACAAAAGAGACGAGCGGTAATTAGCAAGTGACTGAGGGTCCCCATCATACAAGGAAAACAAAATTGATAATGCAAAAGAAAACACAAATATATTTCCTAAGTTTTTATCAATGAAACTAGAAACAAGGGTCCTCTGATTTTTAAATTAGCAGCCATGAAAATAAACATGTCTTTGAGCTTAATCTAATTCTAAATGACGAAGAGCAAGGAGAAGGGGAGGCAGCTGGAACCTAGGAGATGTGAAGGAGAGGGGAATTGGTGAGAGGCTGGTGGAAATAAGATGAAGGCTGTGGAGGCCAAGAGGCTGGAAGGTTCTGGAAGGAGGAGGGGCTTGGTAAATTCCTGTAATTATATCTGCCTTCTATGATGTATAATGGCTTATCCCTGCCTTTGAATTGCTAACTAAACAAATTAGCCAGCTTCCCCAAGGTTAAAGTGGCCTTTATCCTTATACCGCAGCCCTCACCTCTGAAAAGAATAGTGGAGACCAAGGACTAGAACTGTTAGCATTTCCGCTCCTTGCACCAGGTGTGGGTCAACCCAGGACCTCTCTGATGGGCATCCTGCCAAGGGACGGCACCGCCCTGGACCCAGACAGGTCAACTGCATCCCTTTAATGTGCGATTCTCTAAAGATCACCTGTGTCTGCATTACCTGATTCATATTAGGGTTCCGAAACCCTTCCCAGACCCCTTGATTCCGACCTAAGATTTGAGAACAGTGTGACTTTTCAAGATATTAACAATCTTAGCCATTTTATGAGCTTCATTAGCATGAAGTTTGGGGCCTTAGTACACCTGGACTGGACCAACTGATTTTTGTGGTTGATTTTCTTTTTAGACTTCTGTAGAGTACCGAACAGTAGGGTAAATCATATCTCATAATTGCCCTCTATTAAGCATTATTAGGAGTAGCAACAGTAGACATTTTATGGCATTTCCAGTATATGTCAGCAGTTGTGCGAAATAAAAATTTATTATTCTATCCGTTCAACACGTCACATCAGATCAGTAGACAACTTGATAGTATGGTATATGGCTTCTAGAAGCTTGATGTTTGAAACACAGAGGGTGGTGGACTTTGCTTGGACAACTTTTAGGAATCGGAGTTACCCATGATAATAAAGCCGTTATCAGGACAAGATGTATTCCCACACTTCAAGCATTTGATAACCTAAATGTCGGCAATCTGGTTGTTTTATAACATAATGGAGCAATAAACACTAATCTTTCTGGCAGATTATTTCATTACTCTTCATTACTGGCATTGTCTAAGCTGTGAAGAAATACTGTAAATGATTAACTCCCGTGTAGAGATGGGCACACCGGATAATGTCCCTGCGCCGAATGCTCCGAGGCTGGTTCCTCAGCTCGCACCCTGGTTCCTCATGCTCATTTTCAAGCAAAAGAAAGCAGCTTGACCAGCTAAGGTCAGGCAGTTCCCCAGTAGCTGGGCTTCTGGACGCTAGCCCTGGGCTTGTGGTTGAAGATGTGAGTTACTCGTGACAAAATGTATGGAAAAGTGGCGAATGGTAGATTTCTTAAAAAGGGCATTGAAAAGGAAGGTCAGCATGAAGGCTGTAACTCTTCCTATCACGGATCCATGTTGTGTGGTGCTCCAGTCTAGAATGACACTGTATTTTTAATTGTTTAATTATGTATTTATTTTTTAAATCTAAGTTATCGTCAAGTTGGCTAACATACAGTGTATACAGTGTGCTCTTGGTGTTGGGGGTAGGTTCCTGTGATTCATGGCTTACCTACAACACCCAGTGCTCATCCCAACAAGTGCCCTCCTCAATGCCCATCCCCCATTTTCCTCCTCCCCGCCCGCCCCCCCCCCCCCCATCAACCCTCAGTTTGTTCCCTGTATTTGAGAGTCTCTTATGGTTTGCCTCCCTCTCTGTTTGTAACTTATTTTTCCTTCCCTTCCCCTATGGTCTCTGTGAAGTTTCTCAAGTTCTACGTACGAGTAAAAATATATGGTATCTGTCTTTCTCTGACGACTTATTTCATTTAGCATAATACCCTCCGGTTCCCTCCATGTTGTTGCAGATGGCAGGCTTTCATTCTTTCTCATTGCCAGGTGGTATTCCATTACATGTATAAACCACGTCTTCTTTACCCATTCGTCAGTTGATGGACATAGAATGACACTATATTTTTTAAACTGCTATTTTGAAATATACTTCTTGGGAGATCACATCCATAAAACAGATGAACCGGAGAGTAAATCCACATTACAGCAGAGGCTTTGCAGCGGGAGCCGGTGGGAAGTGAGCAGGGCTCTGGGGGTGAATAGAACTGGGTTTAAGCTCTTGCTCAGCTGCTTAGTTATTAGCTCTGTGCCATTGGGCCTTTTTCTCGACTTTATTTCATCTCTAAAATGGGCCAGTAAAATCGACCTCATAGAATTTTTGTGGTGTCTTGAGACACTGCATGTGACATAGCAGCCCTGATGTTAAGTGGGGGGACAAGTGGATCTTCGTCACTGCTCTCACCCTTCAGTCTGACCCCTGAAAACACTGGAAGCAACGATCTGTGCCCAATTTTCCAAACTGTCTTGATCACATAAAATGTATCCTACGTCCCTATTTTTTGCCAAGGCGGATATATGAAATGTTTTATTCACCTATGTGACCACCCTCCCTCCCACACTTGCCTGGGGCCTACTGGCTTGTGAGGTGGCACATGTCACATAGACTATGCTTGAGTGGAGTTGAATTATAAGCTTTGGCGAAGCGGTGTCCGCGGGGGTGGGAACTTGGGCTTTTCACCCGCGAGCCGATCTTAATGAAATGGCTAGACCTGAAAAGAGTCAACAGAGACTATTATGTCCATCTATTTACCTGTAATTAAGATGCACAATGGTTCTTTGAAGTAGGCGTGCACTGGGCGTCACAGCTCCTAGCAGCGTGAGGTCTTGGGAACCCGTCTGGATTTCCCTTTTTTCTAAGTCAGATTTTGCCGGAGACACCTTTGGGGCCTTCTGGCCTCTGGCTCTGGATCTGATTTTAACAGCGATGGGAGTAGAGCGTCTCCGTAATCATAGTGGTCCTGGGTTCCCATGGGAGATAGCAAGTGCTTCTGCCCATAGGAAGAGCAAAGGTAATTAGTGGTTAATCCTGCAGGCCTGAGACCCCTTAATTATTCTGCAAAGGAGGTGTGACCATATTAATACTTGTCTTAGGAAGTACGTGAGATTAAAGGAGGTAGTTGTTGCTAAGATACGTATGACGACGCCCAGAGTCTGATAGAACTTACTGCTGCCATGTCGTCTGGTCTTCCAGGGCAGGTTGGTGCCCTCCTGTGGGTGACCACGACTGCAGAACATGTTTTCATACACTTTGGGCATCAACCTGTAAAGCTCAAACTCTCCTGAGAATTGGAGGAAAACCATGAACTCTGTAGTGTCTGGAAAAGGCACTCATACCCTGCACGTTAAGTGTCCATGGGGCCCTCAAGCCCATAGGTCTGTGGGACTACGTTTTGGAACTTGTAGCTTAAAGGAAATTACTAGTAAAGGCGTTACGGAACACTTCCAGTGAACTATGCTTGAAGTCCGGCAAGATGCAGAAGGGCACGGGTAGTTACTACTTTTCACCAGCCCTTTACTCTTGTCGAAGCTGGGCGTCCAGGGGGCTAACCCCAGTCTTCTTCCTTGAATCACACATTTGGCCAAGGTCAGAATCTGGGTCTCCTTGGAGGAGAGCATCCCTCGGATGTCTTTCCCAGGGAAAGGTCTGGGTGCTCAGATTAGAATACCCACACTAATGAGAATTGCCTTCATGGCTCTTAACTCATTAGAAGTATTTTTATGGTCAAGTTCAAGCAAGCCATCCCAATAAGCGCCTTATGGGAAGGGATGAGGCAAATCTGGAACAGATCACATGGTTCTTTTCTGGTGGTTATGAAATATGTCCAAACACGTTACTTGGGTGACAGAAATAAACTAGGAGTGGATAAAGGGGAGAAATGTCGGTTCAGTCCCTCTTTACCCACATGTTTGCTTGTTTATTGTTCCTCCTCTAGTCTGGAAGCCCCAGGAAGGCTTCTGCAAAGGGCCTGTGACCATATTAATACTTGTCTTATAGACTACATGACAATAAATGAGGTAATCGTCGCTAAGATACGCGGCACGATGCACAGAGCCTGATAGAGCTTACTGCTGCCCTGTGCCCCTGTGGTGGTAGCTCACTGCACAATGAATGCCTGGCACATAGTAGCCCCAATAAATATTCATGGAATATATTATGATCTCGATTCTCCAACTGTTGTCCTGTGGCAGAAACTCCATCAACTAGTAGAAGTACTTCCATTTGGGTATTTTAAGGACCTATGGAATGATTGTGGCTTCTTTATTTGCGGTAGAAAAATGTATTAGGAGAGAAATCATAGGCTCATATAGAACACTGAGCTGCCCAATACATCTTTCCCGAAGTTCTCATAAATTCTAACAAGGCAGACACAATGCTAATTAAAATGCTTCTGTCGTGGTCGTCGTGGTCATCTTTGCTTTAGTAGCATTTGCTGAATCCATGATTAATTTGTTGTTGACTCCTTGGCAAGGAACACGCCATGCAAACACGAGATTGTTTTTATAAAGCTTTTTGGTCATTTTGCGTCGACGCTTTGTTAATTGTTTTTATTGTGACTATATTTTATGCATGCGCAATAGATTTAAACGATGTCAAAGTTTAGGCAGTAGAAAGGGAAAGTCCCCTCATAAATTTACATCGCCACTTTCAGAGGTAAATATTTTTCACGTCTTGCTGTTTAGTGATTCAGACCTTTATGGATGTTCACATTTGCTGAGATGACTGAAGGGCCAGGAGATGACTTCGGCAATGCAGGAACCAGTATGAAATAGTCTGGATCTCATAGAGAAAATGTGGGTCCTTGTCTGGTCTCCTGTACTCTGTTAAGTCAAGATGTCTTAGGTTGGTGCTAGGCTTTTAGTATCGCCTTCACAATCATGGATCCCTCTTTCTACAATGATAGAACAAACCTCGGGTTCTGATCCGTGTTAACACAATCTATATTTTGAAAAGCAGAGTATGTCCTCATGAGCACATTCCCTGCCTCCAGGAGCTCCCAGTTAAGCCCAGGAGATGAGAAGTAAACGTATAAGAAATTGGACAATGCTAGATACATATATATGAAATGCCGGATCAGCGGACAGTTTCTCATGCTCCATCAAAGGCAGCAGCTTCAGGTGGGTCTTAGGGGATGAATAAAGTTGCAGAATTAGAGCTGGGTTGTTGTAAGCAAATGGGAAGAGCTGAAGCAGGGTAAGGCTGTTGCTGGAACAGGGGTTGGCCAGCAGAAAATTTGTACAGAGTCTGGTAGATTGAATGGAGATAAGTGGAGGGACTTGAATGTCAAACTTGGAAGTCTGTCCTGTAGACATTGGGCACAGAATACTTCTAGGAGACTGTCTGATAGCCGCTGGAAACAGGTCAAAGGGCTAAAGAATTGATTCAAAACCCAAAGAAAAAGCCCAAAGCAAAGAGGTGGGTATTACAGGCCTCTAGATCCATTCAAAATTTCTGTAGGGATAAAGCTGAGCCTCGTTCCTCAACAGATTCACCATGTCTCCCGGATTGGGTGCACACACAAGGCCCACGGTCCGGCCCCGGCGTGCTTCTGAAGCCCCAACTTCTCACCATTTGCCTCCCACTCCGTTATGCTTCCCTGGCAATTCTCCCAGTGCGTCCGTGCTTTGTTTTATCTTCACGGCCAGGACACGCCAATCCCCCTGCCCTGAAAGCCCTCCCCCCCTGCCAGCCGGCCCCCTGCCTCCTCACTGCCTACTCTTCTTTCGTGACTTGGCTCAAGCATACCCTTTGTGACCAATGCTCTCGCTCTGTGCCACTCCCTCCGGCACGGAGTCTTTCCTAGGTGTCCACATAGCCTCTTTTGTGATCTTATCATGCTGTATTGTTATTACCAGCTTATATGGGTCTGCCCGCTGCATCATAAACTCTTCAAGGGCAGCGACCTTCTTTTACGCATTTTTTTTGAAATTTTTTTTTTTTTAACATTTATTCATTTATGAGAGACAGAGAACACAAGCAGGGTAGGGGCAGAGAGAGAGGGAGACACAGAATTGAAGCAGGCTCCAAGCTCTGAGCTGGCAGCGCAGAGCCCGACGCGGGGCTCAAACTCACAAGCTGTGAGATCATGACCTGAGCCGAAGTTGGATGCTTAACCGACTGAGTCACCCAGGCGCCCCAACGCATTTTGAATCCCAATATTTGGCCCAGGAATTGACATGGAACAATCACTCTCTACATTCGTATTGAATAGATGATGCAGATTAACTCTTCCCTTTTCCCTCCCAGGAACTGACTTGAACACAAGCAGAGCATTATGAAGGGATGTAAAGATAGTGAGACCCTAAAACTGCGGTTCTCAAGTGTTGGGCTGTGGCCCCTCCACGTGTTACGAACTCTTCTCAAGAAGGGTCAGTGGAGGTGGGTGAGCATTTGAAATACATTGTTGTTTTATCTCGTTATTGTCGTGTTGATTGCAGGCTCAGTGAATTAAGCAGGGCCTTTGAAGTGAAGTAGCTCTTTCCCTGATCTTACTCCAGGGGGGCCTAGTGTGAAATTGGGTCAGAGACAGATGTGGATGTGAGGATGTGAGTATGTAAGAGAGTATAGTCAGGGCAATAAACATTCCTGATCAAACAGAACATGGTGGTAAAGAGTGATTGAGTGAATATCACATAAACTGTGTGCTTTTATAGACAGGATGGAAATTCTGTCGTAATCTTTAGTGTTGTTTGCATTTTGTATTCTTCGAGTTCCTGCCAAAAATCTAGATGGGAGCCATTGCCCTACAAAATGTTCCTCAATGGTGACTAGGCCTCCAGTCAGTAGGTCACAGGTCTTAGGGCGGAGGCCTTGGGAAATGTTGGTGGCCTTCTTGTTCCCTAAGCCTGATACCATTTTTTTTTTCAAACCGATGAAATGATAAAAAGCCAAGGACTGCTTTGTTCTTGTTTTTATAAAATTGTCTCCCTTTGGCAAGTTCTACAAATGGGTCTTGTATTCCAGGATATTTGATAATTTCCCAGTAGCAATTATTTGTCAGTCATGGTATTCACGGGCAAATGATTTTCAAGAGCAAGGACATTCACAATCACAGCATGGAAACTTACGCCTTTTATGATTTTCCTGAAATTGCATTAGTGGTTGACTTTTTAAAAATTTTTTTCAATGTTTTTTATTTATTTTTGGGACAGAGAGAGACAGAGCATGAACGGGGGAGGGGCAGAGAGAGAGGGAGACACAGAATGGGAAACAGGCTCCAGGCTCCGAGCCATCAGCCCAGAGCCTGATGCGGGGCTCGAACTCCCGGACCGCGAGATCGTGACCTGGCTGAAGTCGGACGCTTAACCGACTGCGCCACCCAGGCGCCCCAGTGGTTGACTTTTCATCACGGATGGTGACCAATGTCTCCCTTCCGTACACTGCTCTTCCACATGCTTAATGATGATGCCTTACGCTTATGCCTGCTTGATCTGTAAGTGATGGAGAACGACCTGCTGAAACCCTCACCACAGTTGTGGTTTTATGAATTTCTTTTTGCAATTGTGCTAGTTTTTGCTCCATACGTTTCAAGATTATTTTGGCAGATGCCACCAACGTTTTGTGGACTATTTCTTTTATTAACCATGTAGCATTTCTCTTATTTCTGCTAGTGATTTTTACTATTTTGCTATAAATTGATGTCACCACGCCGATTTGGGTTTAGTACTTTCATGGGGTGTGTGGCTTTCTCCAATGTTTTCTATGTCATCTTGTTTAGGCATGACTTTATAGACAAGATATAGCTTGATTTAAAAAAAAACACAATTGGGGCGCCTGGGTGGCGCAGTCGGTTAAGCGTCCGACTTCAGCCAGGTCACGATCTCGCGGTCCGGGAGTTCAAGCCCCGCGTCAGGCTCTGGGCTGATGGCTCAGAGCCTGGAGCCTGTTTCCGATTCTGTGTCTCCCTCTCTCTCTGCCCCTCCCCCGTTCATGCTCTGTCTCTCTCTGTCCCAAAAAAAATAAATAAACGTTGAAAAAAAAAAACCACAAGTGGATAGTCTGTTTCTTTTGAACAGTGAGGATAACCTATTTATATTTATTGTGATTTCTTATATATTTGAACTGATTTTAAACATCTTCTCTTACATTTTGTGCTTACCATCCTTTCTGTATGCATATTTTTTTTTCCTTCCTGCCTTTACTTAGATTGATGTTCTCCTTCTCCTCTTTTGCTGATGTGGAGGGTATAAGTTCTGTATTTCTTGTTTTAATTCCTGCCATTAAATTTCTAAACTTAATACTTAACTCTAACTTTTTCTAAAAACAATACAGTTATTCAGTATCTATGGTTTACCATCTTATAATAGCTATTGGCATTTTGATAACATCTGTTTAATGCATTTATTATGTGTAAACATGTCTTTAGGCAGTGATGTCATCATAACTCACTACATCTACGTGCACGCTTAGAAATACTTTATTGCGGATGTCTACTGTTTTGAGTATTTTGTCTTTAATTCTTTTGAAAATGGCCTTCCTTTTGCTTCTGGAAACTGCTTCATCCATTTGAGTGGGAGTTGCCATGTTCTTGAGACCCCAGCAACTCCCCATTGATGATTGGCTACGGGGTGAGCATCGGACCTAAATTAGGCCAATCAGAGTCCTTCCCTGATTTTGTTGGATGGGAACAGAAAAAAAGAGGGCTTGTCCTCTCTAGTCACAGACACTGGGATGGCTCGTGTATGGCATGAGTTTTGTGAGCACTATTCTTCCAATCCTCAGTGGAAGAGAATGAAGGAAGAACAAAACCCCTCCAAAAGGCACGTGACTGAATGGCACTTGACTCGTCAGGAAACCAAAAGGAGAAAGTGCATGAAACTGTCAGGAGGCTGTGTGGGCAGGCAGAAGGGCCTAGATGGTCAAATGGAGCACCTACATTTAGGGAGGAAAATCCCCTTTATGCTTAAAGTACAAATGGCTTCCATTTTTTCTGTGAGGATCTAAAAAAAAAAAAAAAGGACTTTTAGAATTGTAATTGTTGCCTTTCAGGGACTGGTGGGACTGGGGACGGTCAAGAAACTCGGATGTTCCTGCACACAGATATGCCACCACCTGAAGGAAGACAAAGGAAGAAGCTTTGGAATAGAAAGATGAAGCTGAAGTGGGGTTGAAGAAGTTTCTGGAATCAGGGAGGATGAAATGATAAAATGGAGTTATTCTCTGAAGTCCATGGAAGTGGTCCACTCAGAACAAGGGAAGGAGCCATGAACTATGCTACTTGGTAGAAGGTGAATTCACGTAACACGCGAGCCGGACAGATGACGCTGTCTAAAATGTAATGTTCAACATGAATTTGGAAAAAATCCTCAGTGACGGTCTTGGTTTAATATACGACTCCTACCTGAATCTCTTTTGGTTCTCTGTGCGGATTTGTGCACGCACACGCGTGCACGCCTGCTTATGGAGGGCAGAGGATACGTGCTGGCCAGGTAAGTGGTAGAGAGGCATGAACGCAGGCCAGTCCGGCCCATTCCTGTTTCTGCAGGCTTCCCAGGAGGATGGGAGGAAAATTATTGCCCCAGCAGCGGTGGGACAAAGGGAAATGGGTGTTTTCTCTTCCTTATTTTGGGCAGTGTTTAACAACTTTTATTCTCATGGCTGTACACTTTATTTTCCATGAGGAAGTGTGCCCAAGGGTAGCGGGGCCTCGGCTTTTGAGTACCTTGCACAATATGTAGGTTTCACCACCTGGGGCTGGTTCAGAGACATATTCTAACTAGAAGACGGGTGGATAAGTTGGCTTCTTAGCGAGTCCCTTCTTGTCCAGAGATCCCCAGATATGACATCTGCATGTTCTGTGATAAACACGGTGCAGCCAGCAAATCCTGGCCAAATGCCCTAACAGGGGACACCTAAATGCACACCCTGATGCTTTGGGTGTCACGTCACAAGCTCATGATGACAGATGGCCGCAACACTCTGGACACAGCCTGAGGCAAAGAAAAACAGAGAGGGACTGGTATAGGAAGGCTGTGAAAGAGACAGCTGGAAGGAACACTGTTCCATGCACAAGCCAACAGGAAGTCAATCAGGAGGGAGACGGGCAGGTACCAATGCAGCGGGAGAGTCTCTGGCCTGGCAGCCAGGCCAGGGTCAAGAGGGTCAGAGGGTCAAGGCTCTGGCAGGACCAAGTCCGAGTTCTGAGATGCGGCTGCCCAGCCACAGAGTAGGCTGGGCAGAGGGTGAGGATGAAGGCCCTGAAAACCAGCAAAGCAAAGGGGAAGCTAGGACATGTGCTGCTTTGGCTCCAGAAGGGCACGTCAAAAGAGAAGGAGGGAGACTGACCAGGAAGAGGTTGGAAAAGATTAAGGACCCGCAGCGTGGAAAAACAGGCACAAGGTGACCGAGCTGAGGTGACAGAGGGGAGTTGGGCAATCCGTGTTGGCAGCACGAACAGGAAGCTGCCCCCTGATTCCTCGGCGACCTCTGCCATAGCCGCTGCCACACAAAGGGCGCTAAGATAATCTGCCCCTTGTACAAGGGCTTCTGGGGCACACTGGGGGCTGAGGTGGGTACTCATTAATAGAGACTTTGCTCAGTCCTTCCGGAACACACTAACGGCCAGTGGCACCTGCATAGAGCAGAAGCTGCCTGAGATGCTCCTCCCTCGCCCTGGTGGCCCTCCTGTCTGCTCTGGAGGACAAGCAGCCCTCTGCCCCTGCCCACAGCAGCCCTTCCTCATGAGGCCTGTTCGCAGGCAGAGTGGGCCAGTGGGAGGAGGAGGGGTTGGGTCTACTCCATTGACCTCCCCGAAGCTCTGTTGTCTCGTCTGTGAAATGGAGGGGAGGAGAGGAAGGACTGGGCCTGAACGTTCCCTGAGTCCTTGCTGGTCCTCGGATCTTCAGCTGCTGGGTGGGGAGCTCATAAGCAGAGACGCGAAGAGGTCCTTGGAGCTTGTGTGTTCCTGCTCTTCGGTTACAAGGCCAATCAGCTGGCCTCTTTAATTCCCATTTCTCAGCCGAAATGAAAGAAAAATTTAACTAAAGTAAAAAAGTAAAGAGAAGTAAACTAAACCTCTGAGTGACCTGACACTTAAGAAGCCCAGCTCCTGGGGCGCCTGGGTGGTTTTCAGTCGGTTAAGCCACTGACTCTTGATTTCAGTTCAGGTCATGATCTCAAGGTTGGTGAGATCGAGCCCCCGTTGGGCTCCTCGCTGAGTGTGGAGCCTGCTTGGGATTCTGTCTCCCTGTCTCTCTCTGTCCGCCCCCCCCCCCCGCCCTCTTTCTCAAATAAATAAATAAGAAGAAAAAACTAAAAAAAAAAAAAAAACACCCCAGCTCCAGTTATAAAATAAAAAAATAGCAGGGATGCAACACACAGCATGACAGTGACAGTCACTACTGCTGTGTGGGGGATATGAAAGCTGCTCAGAGAGTAAAAACTGCATTCCTTCTTCTTCTTTCTCTTTGGATTTACACCCATGTGAGAGGATGGCTAGTATCTAAACTTAACTATAGTTTTTCCATGCTATATGGTAAGTCACGTCGTTAATGCCGTATACCTTACTTACAAGTGCTGTGTGTCTGCTATCCCCATAAAACTGGGAAAAAAAGTCTGATTCCCCCCTCCCCAAATCACTAGGAAGTCATATTTTAAGGTATTAGAGGGGTCCTGATGGATTGCCTTAACTAACCAACTTTCCCACTTGCCGTATTAATAGGGTTCCATTCACACAACGGTTTTTCATGAAGTTCAAAGAGCAGTTCCACTGGGTAAAGACAAATGTAGTTAAGATTCCTTCTGGGGCTGGTTTGTGACTCATAAATCCTTTGAGAACAGGTGGGAGCCTGTGTATGATGGGAAACCGTTCCTTTTTTTTATTTTATAATTAAAAATTGTATTTGTCCTTTAGAAATTTGCTCGTGTGATACATTAACTGAGCATAATCCATGCTGTCATCAAAACACAAGTTTACTTTTTGTCTTTGTCCCTTAAATGTTTTTTCAGTGAGGATCTCTTTCCCTGTTCCAGTAAGAAAACTCGGTCTGGACCTTCTTCAGAAATTGAGTGTTATGGTTGCTTTTAATCACAAACTAGAGTTTTTGGGCCGGTAGCCTGTGGGTCAGTAAAGGCCCGGGTACTCAGCTTAGGGGCTTGGACACAAGGGTCATCCACCACTATGTGAGCAAGCTGGCCTGGGCAGGAAGTAGATACACTAAGACATGCCTCAACAAGCTATTGTGGTGGGTGGATGGGCTTAACACAGTATCAACCACCCACTCAGGGAGAGCCTAGGACCAATCTAGGGGACAGGAGGGCCCCTGAAGAATGGTAAGTATTGAGCTTTTCATCAGCATTGGTGAACGCTAGGCTTGTGTAAGGATTTGATTAGATTAGGAAAATTACTATGGAATTTCTTCCATCTGAATATTATGGGGCAATTTATCACCATTGCATGTGCTGAAGATACAAATGTATTATCCTTCTTTTTTTTTTTTTTTTAATTTTTTTCCCAACTTTTTATTTATTTTTGGGACAGAGAGAGACAGAGCATGAACGGGGGAGGGGCAGAGAGAGAGGGAGACACA
This sequence comes from Prionailurus viverrinus, assembly GCF_022837055.1. Lineage (NCBI taxonomy): Eukaryota > Metazoa > Chordata > Mammalia > Carnivora > Felidae > Prionailurus > Prionailurus viverrinus. Next base: position 79,062,171 of record NC_062571.1, read on the forward strand.
GGATCGGAAACAGGCTCCAGGCTCCGAGCCATCAGCCCAGAGCCTGACGCGGGGCTCGAACTCACGGACCGCGAGATCGTGACCTGGCTGAAGTCGGACGCTTAACCAACTGTGCCACCCAGGCGCCCCATACAAATGTATTATCCTTCTTAAAAACATTTATTAGGGGGGCGCCTGGGTGGCGCAGTCGGTTAAGCGTCCGACTTCAGCCAGGTCACGATCTCGCGGTCCGTGAGTTCGAGCCCCGCGTCAGGCTCTGGGCTGATGGCTCGGAGCCTGGAGCCTGTTTCCGATTCTGTGTCTCCCTCTCTCTCTGCCCCTCCCCCGTTCATGCTCTGTCTCTCTCTGTCCCAAAAATAAATAAACGTTGAAAAAAAAAAATTTAAAAAAAAAAAAAAAAAAAAAAAACATTTATTAGGGAAGTGCATTTTACACAAATGTAAAGTGAAAGACAGGGATACATTTTGCTCTTTTAAATAAAATAAAGCATTTTATCCTTTTAAAAAATATATAATTTGTTGTCAAGTTAGCTAAAGTACTGAGTATACAGTGTGCTGTCAGCCTCAGGAGTAGATTCCCATGACTCATCACTTACATACAGCACCCAGTGCTCCTACGAACAAGTGCTCTCCTCAATGCCCATCACCCATTTCCCCCTTCCCTCAGTCCCCCTGCCATCCTCAGTTTGTTCTTTGTATTTAACAGTCCCTTATGGTTTGACTTCTTCTCAGTTTGTAACTATATTTTTTTCCTTCCCTTCCCCCTGGGTTTTCTGTTCAGTTTCTCAAATTCCACCTATGGGTGAGAACATATGATATCTGTACTTCTCTGACTGACTTATTTCTGTTAGCATAATACCCTCGAGTACCATCTACATTGTTGCCAATGGCAAGATTTCATTCTTTTTCATTGCCGAGTAGTATTCCATTGTGTAAATATACTACATCTTCTTTATCCAGTCATCAGTTGATGGGCATTTGGCTTTTTCCATAATTTGGCTATTGTTGAAAGTGCCGCTGTAAACATTGGGGTACAAGTGCCCCTATGCATCAGCCCTCCTGTATCCCTTGGGTAAATTCCTAGCAGTGCTATTGCTGGGTCATAGGGTAGATCTATTTTTAATTTTTTGAGGCACCTGCACACTGTTTTCCAGGGCGGCTGCACCAGTTTGCGTTCCCACCAACAGTACAAGAGGGCTCCTCTTTCTCCTCATCCTCGCCAACATCTGTTGTCTCCTGAGTTGTTAATTTTAGCCCCTCTGACCGGTGTGGGTGGTATCTCTATGTGGTTTTGATTTGTGTTTCCCTGATGATGAGCGATGTTGAGCATCTTTTCATGTGTCTGTTAGCCATCTGGATATCTTCTTTGGAAAAGTGTCTGTTCATGTCTTCTGCCCATTTCTTCACTGGATTATGTGTGTTTTGGGTATTGAGTTTGGTGAATTTTTTATAGATTCTGGATACTAACCCTTTATCCCATATATCATTTGAAATTGAGTCAGTTATCAAAAATCTCCCAACGAATAAGAGTCCTGGGCCAGATGGCTTCCCAGAGGAATTCTTCCAGACATTTAAAGCAGAGTTAATACCTATTCTTCTCAAGCTGTTCCAAAAAACAGAAACAGAAGGAAAGTTTCTGGATGCATTCTATGAAGCCAGTATTACCTTGATTCCCAAACCAGACAAAGACCCCACTCAAAAGGAGAATTATAGGCCAATATCCCTGATGAATACGGATGCAAAAATTCTCAAAAAGATACTAGTAAATTCAATTCAACAGTATATTATTTTTTTAATTTTAGAACTCCTATTTTTATTTTTTTATTTTTAAAATATAATTTATTGTCAAATTGGTTTCCATACAACACCCAGTGCTCATCCCAACAAATGCCCTCCTCCCTGCCCATCACCCACTTTCCCCTCTTCCCCACCCCCATCTACCTTTAGTTTGTTCTCAGTCCTTAAGAGTTTCTTATGGTTTGCCTCCCTCCCTCTCTGTAACTTTTTTCCACCTTCCCCTCCCCCACGGTCTTCCGTTAAGTTTCTCAAGATCCACATATGAGTGAAAACATATGGTATCTGTGTTTTTCTGACGCAGCAGTTTCTTACTTGACACATCTCCAAAGGCAAGGAAATTAAAAGCAAAAATGAACTATTGGGACCTCATGAAGATAAAAAGCTTCTGCACTGAGAAGGAAACGATCAACAAAACTAAAAGGCAACCAATGGAATGGGAAAAGATATTTGCAAATGACATATTGGATGAAGGGCTAGTATCTAAAATCTATAACAAACTCACCAAACTCCACACCCGAAAAACAAATAATCCAGTGAAGAAATGAGCAGAAGACATGAATAGACACTTTTCCAAAAAAGACATCCAGATGGCCAATAGACACATGAAAGATGCTCAACGTCACTCATCGTTCGGGAAATACAAATCAAAACTACAATGAGATACCACCTCATGCTGGTCAGAGTGACTAAAATTAACAACTCAGGAGACTATAGATGCTGGCGAGGATGTGGAGAAATGGGAACCCACTTGCACTGCTGGTGGGAATGCAAGCTGGTGCAGCTGCTCTGGAAAACAGTGTGGAGGTACCTCAAAAAATTAAAAATAGAACTACCCTATGACCCAGCAACAGCGCTGCTAGGAATCTACCCAAAGGATACAGGAGTGCTGATGCATAGGGGCACTTGTACCCCAACGTTTATAGCAGCACTTTCAACAATAGCCAAATTATGGAAAGAGCCTAAATGCCCATCAAGTGACGAATGGATAAAAAAGATGTGGTTTATATATATATAATGGAATACTACTTGGCAATTAGAAAGAATGAAATCTGGCCATTGGCAGCAACGTGGATGGAACTGGAGGGTATTATGCTAGGTCAACAGTATATTAAAAGAATTATTCACCATGATCAAGTGGGATTCATTCCTGGACTATAGGGCTGGTTCAATATCTGCAAATCAATCAGTGTGATACATCACATTAATAGAAGAAAGGAAAAGAACCATATGATCCTATCAATAGATACGAAAAAAGCATTTGACAACATACAGCATCAGTTCTTAATAAAAACCCTCCAAAATTCAGAATAGAGGGAACATACCTTAACATCATAAAAGCCATATATGAGAGGCCCACGGCTAATATCATCCTCAATGGGGAAAAACCAAGAGTTTCCCCCTGAGATCAGGAACATGACAGGGATGTCTACTCTCACCACTGTTGTTTAACATCGTGTTGGAAGTCAGCCTCAGCAATCAGACAACAACATGAAATAAAAGGCATCCAAATTGGCAAAGAAATCAAATTTCCACTTTTCACAGATGACATGGGAAACATGAAAGACTCCACCAAAAAACTTCTAGAACGGATACATGAATTCAGCAAAGTCACAGGATATAAAATCAATGTACAGAAATCGGTTGCATTTCTATGCATCAAAAATGAAGCAACAGAAAGAGAATCGATCCCATTTACAATTGCATTAAGAACCATAAAGTATTTAGGAATAAACCTAACCAAAGAGGTAAAAGATCTGTATGCTGAAAACCATAGAAAACTTATGAAAGAATTTAAAGAAGACACAAAGAAATGGGAAAACATTCCATGCTCATGGATTGGAAGAAAAAATATTGTTAAAATGTGATACTACCCAAAGCAATCTACACAATCAATGCAACCCCAATCAAAACAGCACCAGCATTCTTCTCAGAGCTAGGACAAACAATCCTAAAATGTGTATGGAACCACAAAAGACCCCAAATAGCCAAAGTGATGTGGATAAAGAAAACCAAAGCTGGAGGTATCACAATCCCGGACTTTAGCCTCTACTACGAAGCCGTAATCCTCAAGACAGTATGGTATTGGCACAAAGACAGACACGCAGACCAATGAAACAGAATCCAGAATCCAGAACTGGACCCACAAATGTATGACCAACTAATCTTTGACAAAGCAGGGAAGAGTGTCCAGTGGAAAAAAGACAGTCTCTTTAGCAAGTGGTGCTGGGAAAACTGAACAGTGACATGCAGAAGAATGAACCTGGACCACTTTCTTACACCAGACACAAAAATAAATTCAAAATGGATAAAGGGCTTAAATGTGAGACAGAAAACCATCAAAATCCTAGAGGAGAAAACAGGCAACAGCCTCTTTGACCTCAGCCACAGCAACTTCTTACTCCACGCGTTTCCGAAGGCAAGGAAAATAAAAGCAAAAGTGAACTATTGGGACTTCATCAAGATAAAACGCTGCACTGCGAAGGAAACAATCAACAAAACTAAAAGGCAGCTAATGGAATGAGAGAACGTTTTCTCCTTTTTAAAAAATTGGAAGTGCTCTGGAAATTAAATTTTGATCACTTATTGCAGCCATTTGTTGACAAGACTGTTGTTGTTGTTTTTTTTAATTTTCGTCTTTGAGGGGACTTTTAAATCTGTGCAGAAATGATAGCCCAAGACTCGAATTGTACCTCATTTTAACTCACCCTGGCTGCTGTTCTATTAACACGCAAGAATTATCTAAAGTAGTAGTTTGTGATCAGACACTTACAAGATCTGATGCTACCTTTCCCAGAAATGTCCAGGATCTTCTGGATGGATGGCATCCCCAAGGCCCAGCTGAAGCCCTAAACTGCTCTGTGAGGTCTGGATAGGTCCCTCAAACCCGTGGACTTGGCTTCCAAGAGCCCCCTGGCACGTACCGCCCCCAGACACAGCACAGCCAGCCTCTGTGCTCTTAGTGATTCCACTTTTACCTTTTACATAAAAAAATATTTGTAAGATAATAGTTCAAAACAACCAGTGACTTTCTATTTATCAAAAGCAGATAGGTAACGTAGATGAAGGCCTGAATTCGTAGATGCCTAGGCACTGCCAAGTGCCACCTCATAAATCTTTTTCTATCATAGATTTAACTCTTATCTATTCCCCAGATCCAAGCTTAGAAAGGTCTTTAATTTCACTCAAGTCCATTTTCTTAAAGCCATATGCCTCCCGAGGGCTCCAGCCCACGTCTCCAGTGCCAGTTTTGGGGCAGAGGCCTTTAAGGGGCCAAGTGGTTTTCATGGGTTATTTTCCGATGTGCCAGTGACCTTTCTCCACGGCTGGATTGTAAGTTCCTTCAGGCAAGGATCATTTTCTTCTTCCTAGTAGCTTTCCAGACCCCTGGCACAGCACTGGGTATGATTACACACTCTATGCGTGCGCCTCCAAGCATCCCAACGCAGGCACACTGCCCTCTCTTGTTCCTCCGTCTGTCTTTATAAAACTCATCTCTCACCACTCTCCTCCTCAAGACCCTGCCAGGGCTCCCCATTTCGAACTGAATTAGACACAGAGTCCTTCAGGAGTTATTGAAGACCCTCACCGTGCGGCCCAAACCGCTTTTCTGCTCTTCTCAAATGAATCCGAATTTCCTCCTGGCCCTGCTCAGAGTGTCTCTCTGGGTGTGCCCCAGAATCATCTGGGAAGTTTGAACAGAAGAATCTCCAGGCCCAACACTAGAGTCAGTGTATCAGAGCGTCAGGGTGTGGGGCCAAGGCGTCTGTGTTTTAAACCAGTTTTGTCTTCTACGCGACCCAGCACAGCTCTGTGACCCCGATCTTAGAATGAGTAGCCACGGCCGCCTGCCACGGTGTGTAGCTTTTACAGAAAAAAACAAAACGGAAATGGAGCAAGCCCCTACCCTGTGTAAGTTTCTACGGTTCAATTAAGACAGCTTCCAGAGGACCTGGAGAAAGTAGCTTGTTGTTTTTCTGTCCCCAGGACACAAGGCCACAAGGCAATAGGAGGCAAGGTGGTTTCTGGTTCAACCAGGAAGCCAACTTGGAAAAATCTGGCCCTCTTATCTTTACTTGTATCGAGCAGCTCTCTTTGCAGCTTGCTATGGGTTGGCAGTGTATTATTGAAAAGTAGCAAGGCGACAGGCCATTAGAAATCGGTAAAGAGGCAGCATACGGACCGGGAAGACGCTTGACTAGAGGGGGTCAGGAGACTGGGTTCCAGACTCAGGCGGCTTGGGCAAGACACATCACCTTCTGGGGCTCAGTTTCCTCCCCGGAAAATAAGGGGCATTGATTAAGCGATCTTGAAATTCTCTCTCTCTTTTAAAATATTTTATTTTTATTTTTGAGAGAGAGAGAGAGAAAGCCGGGAAGGGACAGAGAGAAGGGGACAGAGGATCTCAAGCAAGCTCTGTGCTGATAGCAGAGAGCCAGAGGCAGGGCTTGAACTCACGAACTGTGAGATCATGAACTGAGCCGAAGTTGGATGCTCAACTGACTGAGCCACCCAGGTGCCCCTAAATTCTCTTTTTGTCTTGGGAAGATATGTCAGAAAACAGCCTTTTCTAGCCTATCTATTTTGTTGATTTCTTTAAAAAAATTTTTTTTAATGTTTATTTATTTTTGAGAGAGAAAGAGAGAGAGAGAGAGAGATAGAGAGAGAGCACGAGCGGGGGAGGGGCAGAGAGAGAGGGAGACACAGAATCTGAAACAGGCTCCAGGCTCGGAGCTGTCAGCACAGAGCCCGACGCGGGGCTCGAACTCACAGACCGCGAGATCATGACCTGAGCCGAAGTCAGACGCCCAACCGACTGAGCCACCCAGATGCCCCTATTTTGTTGATTCTAACATATATGTGTTTTGCCCCGTTTTTAACATGTCTCAAATTGAGAATCATCTGCAGTCGAGATACACTTTTAATGTATTTTACACTCTTCCTCTCTCGATGTGGTCACTTCATCCAATGGCAAGACTTACACAGAACCCGTGACACGCGGTGATGGAGGACATTCTGCATATTTTATGTGGCGGACGCTGCCTTTCTCTGTTTGTCGAATATATGGCTTCCGCCCCGCCCCCGCCTTCTTCTTGGTTTCTGAGGAGAGAAGAGACAGTTCTATAGAATTCTTGAGGGAATAACAATGTTAGAAGAAAAACTACCCTTCCCAGAGGAGGTTTGTTAGCCCAAGTAGGGCTTGAACACACTACCTGGGCAGCCAGCGGTGAAGACGAGGAGGAGGAGGAAGGGAGCAGGGGATCCAGATGTGGGGCCTCTCGTATGAGACAGATGCTTGCACATCTGTCTGCATATAAAAGTGACAGCCTCCCGGGGCGCCTGGGTGGCGCAGTCGGTTAAGCGTCCGACTTCAGCCAGGTCACGGTCTCGCGGTCGGTGAGTTCACGATCTCGCGAGATCTCGAGTGATCTCGCGTGAGTTCGAGCCCCGCGTCGGGCTCTGGGCTGATGGCTCGGAGCCTGGAGCCTGTTTCCGATTCTGTGTCTCCCTCTCTCTCTGCCCCTCCCCCGTTCATGCTCTGTCTCTCTCTGTCCCAAAAAAACAAACAAACAAAAAAAAAAAAAACGTTAAAAAAAAAGTGACAGCCTCCCAAGAGTTTTGGGTGCTAGAAAATAGAGCGGGATGGACGGTTTTAATCAAGTCAAAGGCAACATTTCTGTCAGGCAGGAAGTGAAAGGCAGCAGAAACCTATCCCTGGGCTGCACAGGCCACCTCAGCGTTCCAAGGGTCCCCCAGAGAGGAGCCACTCGTTGGAGCTGATGCTGGAGGGGAGGAAGGGGGCACGGGAGCACAACCAATCCCTCAACCTCCTTGTCACACCCCTGTCACCTCTGGCATGTGGGACTCTGGTTGGAAAGCCACTGTCCTTCACCGAGGTAATCTGTCCCTGAGGCCATTCTTTTCAGGGAGACACTTCTTTTCAGGCCTCAGGAATAAGAAAAGTAATGCCTCTCAGAGCAACAACTGGGCTCAGTCTCGTGCTGATCTTGTTTCCTTCTTTGCTTTGACGCTAGGAAGCACAGGGCCCCAATTTCAGTTGACGTGGAGCAGATCCGGTCCCCTGGTGGAGGGCCTTATCGTATTTCCGGTTATGGTTTGTGATTTTATCCTGGCTTTGTTTTCCTAGCTTACCGTTAGTTTTCCATATACGTGCTCTCAAACATTTCTTTTTTGCTGGGACTCTGTATGCGGTTTTGAAAATGGCATGAAATTGTTTTGGAGCAAGGGCCCAGCCCAACATGGCGCATGAGCAAGAGACCCATTGTGAGGGTGGCGACCCTGGCGGCCATCAGAGAGAAAAGTCTTCGTGGAGGGAAGCAAGAGAGATTCATCAGGTCTTCTGAGACATGGTGGGGCCCTGACAGAGAAGGAAGGAGAACTTGAATAAATCTCTCTGGGAGGAATGAGACACGGTTAAAGCCCATCCCATGCCCTGGGACTTTTGACGTGAAGAAAAGGTTGAACCCTGGCATGCCTCCCAGTCTGGAGCCCCTCCGCAGAGCCCAAGCCACGCTGGGAGTGACCCAAGATGTGATGGAGGGCTCAGCTGCTCCACCCCAGCCTTGGGTAAGAGCGGTTCCTCCCACGGGGCTGGTTCTCTCTGGCCTGGGGCCAGCTCCCTGCAGAGCTGGACCCCTGGCACTAATCTCAGCCTGATCAAAACCACCCTATAAGGCCATGGAAAAAATGTGTTCGCCCGATTATATCCAATGAAATGGTGGGTCAGCCGTCTCCTAGGGATACTGCCTGTGCACACACATGCATGCTCACATGTGCGCACACACACACACACACACACACACTTGCACTGGCTCTCTGGGCTTCATGTTGTAATAAGGAAGAAGGAAATATGAATGAAACATTTCTCACTCAAGGAACTAGCTTGAGAGTCAGAGGCAGCTTTGTGGAGGCCATCAACCGTGGTTTCCTTCTTCACTGGACACACATAAGAAGTCCATTATGGCTGTGCTGCTCTTAAGCTCTGGTGACACCAGTAGCACTTTTGTTTCTTTGGTTTGGCTGGCTGTCGCGTGCTTGTCATTACCCCATATGCATTTAAGGCTCTTCCTTTGTTCCAATTTCCTTGGAGGTATAGGACTTGTTGTGGTTTTCAACACCACCTGTCAAGGCCGTGACAAAAACTGACTTGGTGATTGTTGGCGAGCAAAGCAGTGGATTTGAACCACTGCCTTAAACCCAATGTGAACCAGTTCTCCAGAGTGGAGGGGCCGAGGTGATGGTTTCCTTGTCCCCAGGGCCACCCTTGTCACCTGAGCTCACTCAGGACTCCAGCCAATGTGGGCAACAGATGATCCCCTTTTTAAATAAAAAGCTTTCCTCTTGGGTGATGTGTGTCCTTTGAGCTGTTCCCCTTGGCCCACTTTGCTTGGAGGTCAGAGCCACTGCCTCCTTCCTCAGTGTCAGAATGAGAGCCAGACAGAGGCAGCATCTCTGAGCCTGGAGGGCCGGCGGCTTGGACCCAATGGGGGCCCTGCTAGCCTCCCCTCATGTTGAACCTCCAATCCTGGGGGTGAAGCGTGAAGATGGGCAGCACTGGGAATAGTCATGCTGGGTTTGAATCTGGATCCTTTACCACCAGCATCACCCACTCCCGTGAGCCAACACTGCTCTCTTCCTTGTTCCCTTTCCCTCCTCTGCCCTCCCTGCCCCGTGTTGCCTCACTGGCTTGAAAGGCTCCCACTCCTTGTTGTTGTTGTTTTTAAATGTTTATTTACTTATTTTGAGAGAGAGACAGAGAGAGAGAGAGAGAGAGAGAGAGAGAGAGAGAGAGAGAGAATCCCAAGCAGACTCTGTGCTCAGGGCAGAGAGATCATGACCTGAGCTGAAATCATCAAGAGTTGGACGCTTAACCAACTGAGCCACCCAGGTGCCCCAAGGCTCACACGCCTTATTAAAGGTGAAAGAGGGTGGTGGGCAGAGGGTAGACGCCCACATCAAACCACCCCAACCAGAACACTGGTGGGAGCAGAGGTGGGTTCCAGCAGTCAAGGCCCTGGGATAAGAAGTAAGAATCAGGACCCTCAGGACAACTAGACACATGGTCCCTATGTGAGCCTGGGCCCTGCTATTGAGCCTGGTCTTAATGTAGAACACATGAGGATTGCCCTGAAGCCTTCAGCAGAACAATGGATCCATCCTGTGTTGTTAAAAGGTCACTGTAGCTTCTGGATGGAGTCCAGATTGGAAGGGGGCAAAGGGACTGTGGGGCCAGTCCAGGTTTGAAGGCAGAGTGGGGGGGGGGGATGGCCCTGGGGCTGTGCAGTGAAGTGAGTAGCCTTCACCAGCCAGGGCCCTGGCCCTTCTCCCCTGGGGACTCCCTTGTGGGTCTCTGCCACTGGACCAGGGATGGCACCACCAGACTGAAGATGTACTGGTCCGAGGCAAAGCAGGAAAACAAGGCCTCTTCTCGGGAAGGACCGTCCTTGAATCTGAGCTTCTGTCACTCTTGTCTCTTTGTGGTTAAATGTCCATTAGTTTATGAAATGGTGGTGATGAAAATTGGGCTTTAAAAACATTTTCATTTGCCAATAAAAGATGGCGGCATTGTGTTAGTCCCAAAATAAAATTTGTCTGAAAATGGACAGGCCCGTTACAGCGAAGGTTTGGAAACAACAGGCCCACCTCCTGCCTAAAGCGTGGCATCCGGCAGAGTCTCTCGGTTCTTAGACCCTCTTCCCAGTGACCTTTCTTTGTTCCCCACGGCCATGCCCTGGGCCTTAGAAACTTCCAGAACCTCAGCCTGTTGCTGCCAGACCCCAGTACTGGCATAGAGCCTTCACCTTCTCCTGTCCTTAGCTCCACACAGATGTGACAGACCCAGACCTCACCTCACTGGCACCCCTGTGCCCCCCCCGCCCCCCAAGTTCATTGGCTACCCCACCCCGGCTTCACTTCTTTCCTTTCATCCCACCCATGAGCTTCACCTTCCAGACCCCTGAAACCACCGGACAGTTTTCTCCACCCTCCCCTGGGCCTGGGCCCCTCTGATTTGTGGCTCAATCTCAGCCACACTGGCTACTTGTTAGACCTTCAGTGCATCTTTCCCAGGGCCCCTCCCCCATCCCCTACAGGCTTAAATCAACTGAATGTGCAGATTAGGCTTTTGCGCAGGTGGAGATGGCCAGCAGGTAGCAAAAGACAGGGGAAGCAGGGGCCAGGTAGAGAATCAGGGTCAAAGGTGCAAAGCCATGGGTGTAGATGGAGTCCATCAGGAGGCGGGAGAGCAGGGGGCTGAGGTAGAGCTCAGAAAAGCACCCATTGTCCCCAGTGCCCCCCTTCCTCCTGAGTTCCCTGTCTCAGGCAGTGGCTCCTTTACTTGGTGGCCCATTGACTCAAAGCAGAGCCGGACATTCTGGGCTCCCCCACCTCCTTTGCCTTATTCCCCCGGCATCCAGTAGACCCTGGCTTCAGTTCCTGTTCCCCCTGAAATCTTCCCCACTGCCACTGGCCCTGCCACATTCCTGCAGGGCAGGGCCATGCTTTACTCAAATGTGTGCCCCTGGTTGGGGATGCGAGCCAGGCATGTGCGGGTGCACCTTGAGGTTTGTTTTGTGCAGCTCGCCTGTGAGCGAGCTGGAGGGCTTGCTGAAGCACAGATTACTAGGACCTGCTCTGCAGCCTAAGATGTTGCAGTTCTGACCAGTCCTCAGGTGATGCTGATGTGGGTTCAGGAACCACGCTTTGAGAACCAGTGGTTCAGTGCATCAATGTCTGGAGTGTTCAAGGTATGTCCTGATCCATCTGGAGGGAACCGGGTCCTTCATCCTTCAGGGCCCCAAGCAGCAACTAGGATGAACCTAGATGCCTTGCTTTCAGTGGTGCCTCATTCCACTGGATTCCTACTACCTTTCCAGTCCGTTCTAACACTGCAGTTATCCTTACAGATGCCTGGTGAAAATCCCGCCATCCAGGACTGGTGCAGTTGATTTTTAGACTCAAGGACAGGTCTGATTTGCGCTGCATTTAATCATGTTTAGCTTCACCAGCTGCTCAGTCTTTTTAGATTGTTGTGCATACCGGTGGTATCTTTGGTTTCTGTTCATCCCTCTTTATATGTCTTTTCCCAGCCACGGGTAGAGGTGTTGAAGGAGACGAGGATGAGGGACTATCTTATGGTGCAGGATGCCCTCTGGGTAGACATTGACCAATCATCAGCCCCTTTGGATCCCAAGACTTCTCCTAAAATAACTAAATCTCAGCCTTTTAATTTAGCAAAACGACCACCAATGCAACTTGGATTGAACACAAATAATGGCATGAACCAAATTGGCCGTGGCCCCAGTTCTCGCATGCTCCGGCTGGAGGTGGCCTACTGAAGAGTCTCCCGTATCTCTTCCATAGCAGGGGCTGCACGTTGGGGAATTGTGGACGCACTCCTAACCACAAGCATTTAGACGTGCCCAGAATAGTTCTTTGTGCAGAAACTTCCCAAGGACAATGACAGGTTCCATTATCTTGATAAGAGTTTCTTTTGGAGACCATCCAGTTTCCTTGTTCCCATTCTTTGCTCACCAAACAAACTCTTGGTATATAATTTGGTCTTTCAAGCAGACTGGTTCTGGAGCCAAAGTATACTCCTATTGTAAATGAACGAATTGGCCCCTGGCTTACCAATTAGTGTCTGGTGAGTATAATTAGTGTTACTGGATTTACTAGAATCTGATCGCCCTGGGGCGAATTGAACTTGAAAAGGCTAACACTCCATGATGCTGCCATCCTGTGTGAGGGTGCTCCCACTGTCCCCCAGGCTCCTTCCCCCTGCTTCCCTCACTTTGTACTTGGACTTTTGCCCTCAGGGGTTCCCTGTTCAGGCATAATAACCCCCCTGGAGAGGCAGTGCACTGGGCTTCCCTAACCTGTGCCTCAGTGGGAAAGAGTTGGAAATAACTCTGGGGAAGATGGTGATCGTTGGTGAAGGAGAGATGGCTCCTGGGTGTCTAAGGGGAGGGAGAGAAAGGGAAAGACAGGTAGCAGAGAGGAACTGGGAAGCCACAGGTTTGGTTTCCTTTTATTTTCCCATTTTGTTGTGAGCCGACTCTGGACAGCAGCTGCCTATGAGGCTTCCAGTTGTGTTGGTCTAGATCTCATGTTGTCCTTAAAAATATTCTCCCTTCACTCTTTTGGGGACAGGCCACTTAGTGTCTTTCATAGGACCCGTGTCAAAAAATTCTGCACCTGTCCCGAGGACCTCAGAGCTTGTTTTTTTTCTCTACCCATTCCTTTGAATGTTTCCGAATATCAAGATGTCCTTTGGTGGATAGCACTCAAACCCAAGAGCCACCATTTGGTTGGAAATACAATCTCTTAGGGGTAGGTGGGGAGGGCTTTGGGGTTTAGTGGGAAAATACCAGGCCCCGGAGTCCCACTTTTGATTCAAGCTCCGGTTCTGCCATTTTCTAGCGGTGTGATTTGAGTAAGTTACCTAACCTCTCTGAGACTCAGATTCCTCTGAAGCAGTTACCGAGCTAGTGTGATATTTTGGGCACCTCATTCAAAGTAGTTCTTCCTACCACTGATACTCTCTATTCTATCGCCTTTTTCATTTCCTTCATAATTCTTATCACAATCTGAAATGCTTCTTTCTACTTATTCACTTCTTGTCTATTGTCTGTGTTGCTCTAGTTTGTAAAGCCCATGAGGGCAGGGATTATGTCTCCCTGGCTTTGGACTTTAGCCCCATTACCTAGAGCAGTGCCTGGCACATCGTAAGTACTCAGGACATATTTGCTAAGTAAGCAGATGAATAAACAGCATTATCTTTTACATGTACTCAATACCCAGTTAACGTAGAAGTCACTCTGTGTGAACAGTCCTGGTCTCCTTCTTTCCGATCTGTTCATGTCCATTCAGTCAATTCCATCTGCAAATATTTCTTGATATTTCTTGATACCTACTATGTGCTAAGCATTGTTCTAGATTCTGGGGATATAGCAGACACGAATCCTTACCTTGTAGAGCTTGTATTGTAGTGGGAGCAGATAGGCAAAACAGTAAAGACATAAAATATAAGGAGGCCAGATGGTGAGAAGCACTGTGGAGAATGGTGAGCCAGGAAGGGGTTAGGGAGGCCTAAATAGGGGTGGTTAGGAAAGGCTGCAAGGGGGAAATACGTATCAGAAAAAATCTGAAGGATGGAAGGGAGTGAACTCACAGATTTGTGGGGGAAAATCTTCCAGGCAGAGAAAACAGCAAGTGCAAAGGCCCTGAGGCTGGACTATCACTGGAGTGTGCTGAGAGGAGAGGCTACGGGGGCTGGCTCTGTGGGGCTTATAAACCATGCCAGGGCTTGCAGCATTATTTTGAGAAAGATGAGAGTAAGATGATCAGACTTCTATTTTTCAAGGGTCATTCGAGTGTTTCTTTCTGGAAGATTCTGCAGTTGGATTGTGTCCTGATGGACAGCAAGCTGTATCAATCCTCCTACGCTCCATTCTTCTGATGGGAGGCCGTTTCTGTTGGGAGCTGTCCTGGACACCGGCCTGGCTCTGTGTGTCACTTCCCGTCTCTGGATCACAGAGTCCCCAGCTCGAGGCCGCATGTTGGTGACCCTGGAAAACAGGAGCGGGGACTGCTCTTGATAACCCACCTTCAACAGCCAATGCCTGCTGAGCACCTGCTGTGCTTGAGGCACCGTGATTACAGAGGAGCAGCAGGAAACCCTGAGGCAGCTTGCTCTTCAGATCGTGGTGGGGCTGGATGGGGCGGGGGGTCCCTTGTAGCCTGGTCGGGAAGACGGGCTTTCTGAGATCAAAGCTGACTGGTACCGTATGCATCATACACATTGTGCACGAAGGGTTATTACAACGGTAACAATGGCTAGCCGTTCTGCTGTTACTTAGCAAGGGCAAAATCAGATTTTGGAGGTCAGCCTGACACCCGAAGGTGAGCCGTGGTCACACAGACTTCTGGGACCCAGTGGCCAGAAACAAACAGCAATATCCGAAGACGCCCACCCCTTCCCACCCAGGCTCCCCAGCCTCCTGCTTGCACCCTTAGCTCAGCGACCCTGGTCCGTCCCAGTCACAGGGCCCCTGGGCTCAGAGATCAGACACCCTGCAGAGGCGATGGGAACCTGTGTTGCCTCCAGCCCCCCAGATGGGCAGGCAGGGCACTTGCCTGTGGGTGGAGCCAATCTTTGAAGAAAGCGTGGCTTAGGCCACGTAAGCTGAGGGCAGTTGCCTGCCCTGGGGAATCTGCCTGGAACCCCAGCTCAGCATCGGGGCACTGCCTCTGGCAATGCCCGGAGCCTCACTGGGCCTCTAGTTCTCCGTCCCGTAAAAGGAAGGGTAGAGCTCCCTCAAGGGATTCCCAGCTCTGCCCCAGGCTGCCTGAAGGAGGAAAGGGTGGTGGTGGGGGTGGTAAGCTGGAGGACAGTGAGCACAGGAAGGAGGAGGAGCTGTCTGAACTGGCACGGACCCCTCCTCCTCCGTTTTACATTTGGGGGCTTCCCACGAATTTCAATTTAGGAAAGGTTTCTAGTGCTGAAAAAAGTAAAAGCCATGTGCACGCCTCCAGGGTTCCAGTGAGGGCCATCCCTCTGGGACGGAGGTGGGGAGCTTGGTTCCACCTCCGGAGTCTGCAGGCAGGTGGCCATCAGTATGGGTTGCCTGGGGAAGGCCCTTCCCACGTGGGGCCTTCGTGCCGAGCCTCGGAGCTTTGATGAGCTGCTCTGTCCTGTTTTTCTTTTTTCAATTATTTATTTATTTAGAGAGCAAGCGAGGAAGGGACAGAGAGACGGGGAGAGAGGATCCCAGGCAGGCTCCGCACTGATGTCACAGAGCCCGATGCATGAACTGGGCTCTACCCATGAACTGTGAGATGATGAGCCAAAATCAAGAGTTGGCTTAACCCCCCGAGCCAGCCAGGCGCCCCTGTTCTGTTGTTCTTAATGGCAGCTCCGTAGCTCCAGTCTTCCATCCGGATGTGCTGTTCACGCAGGTGCTTCTAAGCCAGTGGGCAGGGGAAAGGGAGAGGGAGCAGATGCTGCTGGAGGGCCGGGTTCCCCCAGAGCCCTCCTCTACACACAGGAAGGCCTCTCTGAACAGGGTCTTATAACCAACAAAGGGTCTTGGGACAAGGTGGGTTTCTGGTGATGGAAGGACCTACCTGGTGGTGCCCTCAACCCCATTGTGTCCATCCCGCACGTTAGGGACGTCCACCTTCTTCCTGCTCCACTGACATTAGCCATTTTCCCACCTGGGACACATCCCCCAGTGGCTTTGAAATGACAGGTAGGTCCCCTCCACTTCCCTCTCCCTGGAGTCTTCTGAAAAAAAAAAAAGCACACACGCCCTTGGTTTTTTTGGCTCTTTACTACTGATCAAAGAGGAAGAAGAACAGAGTCACCAAAATAACGAAAATGGGGATACTGTGCCATTGGGAAAATCACACTAAGCTCTCGAGAAGGATGCTCCCGGGCTGGGCAGAGCTATCGATGAAGCTTGCTTCCCAGGCTCCTGGCAGGATACCCTCCTGCTTCCCTTCTCACACAGTCCAGAAAGTCATGCCTTGTTCTTCGCTGGGTCTTCCCACTGCTGGTCACTGGATGACCCTTGTTTATACTTCGGCGCTACGTTTAGGTGTCCCCTTTTCTGAGAAACTGCCTCTGCCATCTGGTTTAGATACATTTTCTGTATGTTCCCATCACAACTTGTATTAATACTTACTGCCCCCTGTTGTAATTGTCAGCATGTGCATCTGTCTCTACGACCAAGCAGTGTGCTTTGTTCGGTGAGGGAAAGATACATTTACCCTCTTTCTCCCTCACAGATATTTCTTACTCCGACCACCACTATTCTCTGCTGTGCTCAAGGCAGACATCACTAAGCTGTAAGAGCTCCCCTGTTTTGATGATCCCAGACCTGGCTTCATGACCATCCCCGGCCCAGCCCACCAGGATCCAAACTAGCATAACCCCTGGCAGAGGAATCCGATGTGCTGTCTGGTCTTAGGCATCCCTAGGAGATGTGTATCCCTGCCCTCTAGTCCCCTGAGACCTACCAATTCTTGGACTGACAGCAGGAGAATGAAAATCAATGAGGCTATCCTGCAGAAACGTGCCTACTTTCATCAAGAGGAGAAGTAGAACTTGGGAAGAGCTGTAGGCTTAAAAACAAAATCCCCGGGGTGAACGTATCTTCTATCTGAATGAAGCGAAGTGTAGACGCCCAGCCTTGAATCCTGACTGGCGTGAGTTCATGGTATCCTTCTAGAATGACACACCAGGAGACCACAGGTTATCGGCTCATGGCAAGGAAACCAAGGTGTCATCTGATAGCCTCGGTGTCTCAGCTGAGAGGCAGGGCACTGCTCCTCCAGGTCAGCATGACAGGCAAGTCCTGCAAATGCTTCTACCAAGGGTTACCAACCACCAAGAGCACTTTGATCAAAATATGAGACAGGCAACCTTGGGGAGAGTGGGGGGTTTACCAAAGTCTGGTGATAAACACTGGGGGTCCCAAAGGGAAAAGTGATACCTCCATGACAAACCCAAGGAGAGGGACCGTTTGTAAGGTAGGAGGAGGTCAGGGGCAGGCTTTGTGGGGTTGCCAAGCTCCCAGAGTTACACAACGTGAACGTCAAGGGCCAAGAAATCAGAGCCTGTGAGATGGTCGGAGGGGGTTTGGTCTCAGGTTTGGTTTCTCAGCTCCCGTGCTATGGGATTAGTGTGAGAGCCAGAAGATGGTGGAAGCTAGGTCGAGCCCACAGAATCTATGAACTCACCCCTGGTACCTTCTACTTTCCAATCATGTTGTTCTCCAAAGCAAGGGGCCAACAAGGGCATGCACTGCCAGAACAAATCATCCCAAAGAGATGATTTCCCCTTGGCACCATGCTCTATGTTTGCCCAGCAGCCCACATCCTGCTATGCCCCACTCTTGGGGCTGACTTCCCCAAAGTTTATTCAAATTCTCCAAGATGAAACTTAAGCCTGTATTCAGAGAGCACCTGAGAGTCTTACAGGTTCACCTAAAAGGAAGTTGGGAATTGTATCACTGTCAGTGTGTCTGCAGTTGGAGAATGGCCAGATCGTTCACAGAGCAATCAATCTAACACACCTAAGTTGTTCCCACAGATTAACCATCAACTGTTAGCAAAAGTCCTCACTTCCTTTACACTGATTTATGGCAATCGCTTCTCGGCCTTTTGGCTAAGATCAAGTGTACACTGATTTATGGCAGCAGTAGAAATATACCACCCTAGTGGGCACGCCTCCTTTCAGCTGGGAACCTATAAATGTCAAGGAATTTTTCTTCCAGTTGAGAAGAACCCAGCAAAATGGGGATCTCCACGGTCATCTTCCAAATATGTCTTTTACTGGGTCCAGTTCTATCTACAGGTATTATATCTAATTATTATATTCATTAATTTCGCTCCTGCAAATCCAAATCATAGCAAATTGTATCTACTTATTCTCTGGTGTTAGAATTTCCATCTCGAGGGGAGTTTTGTATCAAGGAGGAGGCAAGTCTTTGCTGATAATTGTCATTGCGAGTACTTAGAAGGAATGGCTCTTTTCTCCCCCCTTTTGTTGCTGGCTGAGAAATACAATAGTTGTACTTAGAAAAAGTCGATCATTATGTCAGTGTTTTCAGCGAGTAGCTCAACTAAGGAAATGATTGATTGGCCTTAGAAAAATCCCTGGTGTTATGGAAAAGTGTGTGTGTATTATTAAGAGGCCCTAAAATTTTGATCGGTGGTTGAGGACATGGTTTGTGTACTATAAAAACGGGCAGTAAGACTGCCCCTGGAAATGCTCATTACGTGACTTATTTCTGCAGGTATATCTGGCTTGGTAATATTTACAGGCCAAAGAGCTGAGCACAGACAAGATCATTAAGACTCGAAATTTGTGTCTATCACTCACCGCTTTAGAAGCTCAACAACTCATGAATATCTTTGTGTTCTTAGAGTGTCAGGTGGTCAAACGGACACAAAAGAGCCACAGGCAAATCAGTGTGACTGTGGAATCTCGGTGTCCATGTATGAGATAGTACGTGAACAGGCCGGTTAGCCAGTCTGCCTGTTAGAGATCTCTCCATCTCTCTCCCTTTTCCCATTGTCTCTGTCTCTCCCTCAGTTCCTCCCTTCTGTTTTCCCTTGCTTCCCTTTCCTCCTTCCTTCCCTCCCTCCCTCCCTTCGTTTCTTCCTTCCTTTTTCTCTTCTATCTTCCTCCCCCTTTCTTTGGTGTCACCTTTTTGCTCCATTCGTGTATTTCAGAAGACGGGGCCAAAGAACCCTAATTCCCAGAGAACTTCTAGAACTCTCACGCCTACCCCCAGGCTTTGTAGGGGAAGCTCCCAAGCTAGAGGTTCATTTGGGAAACGGCCTTCGTGAAAGCAGCACCCCCGTGATGAGGCGCTCGCCGCGCTGGTGATGGGGGGCGGGCCAGTTCTACGTCAACGGGGTGCTGACTACATGGTGACCGAGGGCGCCCACCTTCTTTTCTTGTCAGGAGGACGTCAGTGGATACTGGCTCCGGGCAGTGGCTACTGGCTCTGGGCAGTCGGGGGGCTGGAAACTTCGTCTCCATCAAAATACTTGCAAATGGGGGGGGGGGTGTTGTTAGCTCTGGCTTTTATCTAGAGGACATTAATCCCTGGACTTGGACTGGCTGAGCAGGGACACGAGATCCGCGTCAGCCCCTGAGGGACAGGGTGCGAGTTCTCCCGTTGTTACCTGCACAGGGGCTTACGGCCGCAGGGATCTCAGACTGCCGTAACTCGTGGTTTTACCAGCGGGTGTTACAGGCATGCGCATGCGCAAACGCGTGTGCGCGCACGCACGCGCGCGCGCCGGTGCTTGCTGTTTAGACGTGGGGGATGACCCTCTGCAACGTGATCCCTCTGTACCAGGTGCTCGGGTGGAGAGTGTGCCTGTGTTTTCCGATCTAAACCTGCCAACAGCCCCACAGTTAAGCATCACCACTGCCGCACTGCAGACGAGGAAACTGAGGTTCAGAAAGGTTACGCGGTTTGGGCCGGGTCAGCAGCGGGTGAGCGGCTGGGCCGGGGTTTGAACCCTGGAGGCGGTCCGCTGGCATTCAGGGAGCCGTCTTGGCCCGACGACTCTTGCTGCTTCTCAAAAAGAGCCCAGGAGACAAACTTCGGCATTTGGCTCGGGGCTGGAGCCCCCGTGGGGGAGCTGGGTGCCCGCCGGCCATGGCAGCGGGCACCGTCCTCAGCTTTGGTCCTCGCACAAACTCCTGAGAAAAATTCAGTGCCCCCAGGTTTGTGCGGGGCTGGAGGGGTCGTGGAACCCCTGCCTTTCCTAGCCACGTCTTTGGCGCTGCCGTTTGCCAGCTCTGGGGCCTCTGCAAGCCTCCCTTTACTGGTTTGTGATATGCGACCGTGTTCCAACCTCCTAGGGTCACATCGACGGGAAGTCACCGCCCAGTGTCCGGCCCATAGAGGGCACCTTAGAACTGCTCACTTTTTTTTTTTCTTTTTAATTTTTTTTTTTCGACATTTATTTATTTTTGGGACAGAGATAGAGCATGAACGGGGGAGGGGCAGAGAGAGAGGGAGACACAGAATCAGAAACAGGCTCCAGGCTCCGAGCCATCAGCCCAGAGCCCGACGCGGGGCTCGAACTCACGGAGCGCGAGATCGTGACCTGGCTGAAGTCGGACACTTAACCGACTGCGCCACCCAGGCACCCCAGAACTGCTCACTTTTAAGCCTCTAGACGCTGTCCTAACGTTTTATCCAAACCTAACTACCAAAGGGCCAGTGGTGTCTTGGATTGGATCCTGGGAGAGAAAAAGCAAAAGCAAGTGACATCCAAATAAACCCTGGAGTTTAGTGAGTGGGAACGTACCAGCACTGATTTGGTAGTCAGGACAAATGCACGCCGGTCGTTTTGGGTAGCATCAGAGGAGTTGGGTCAGGGTGTGTGGGATCTCCGTATTAGCCCTGCAGCTTTTTCTAGAACCCTACAGTTATTGGAAGAACATTTTTTTTTAATTTTTTTAAATGTTTTTATTTATTTTTGAGACAGAGAGAGACAGAGCATGAGCGGGGGAGGGGCAGAGAGAGAGGGAGACCCAGAATCTGAAGCAGGCTCCAGGTTCTGAGCTGTCAGCACAGAGCCCGAAGCGGGGCTGGAACTCACAGACCGTGAGATCGTGACCTGAGCTGAAGTCGGATGCTTAACCAACTGAGACACGCAGGTGCCCCTGCAAGAAAATTTTTAATGTAACTTCCTTTGGTCCCATTTCTTGAAGGCCAACGTTTTGCAAAACGAGGAAGTAATAACTGCTTACAAATGAATTCCAGCAGGTTGCTGAGCCTGTGTGTACCCTTTCCACAGCTTCGCAGGGGTTTTAGCAATGACTGATGCCTGAAATAAGGAGAAAACGAATGAAGGGGTTTTCAGACATTGTGAGAAGGTGTTTAATGTGGGTGACATCTGGACAGGGGGCGGGGCGGGGGGGGGGGTTGTGGGACACGGGGAGGCACTCCTGAATCACCATCCTGAGCAGTTCTCCTTTCTTCAGAGCACGATTGTTGCACAAACTCACCAGTGAAAGTTATGTGACTCAGTCTGGTTGAGGTGCCGAATGTTCTGGAACAAGGAGAAAGTCCGTGGCCACACTCCAGTAATGCCGTTTCTGCCATGTTGACAACACTCATGCTGTTCCCTTTATCTGGTTACAGTCTTCTTCCCCCTCTCCCTTGCCTTCACCTGGCTAAATCTAGCTGCTATTCTTATTTTATTTAAAAAAAATTTCTTTTAAAAATTTTTTAATACTTATTTATTTTTGAAAGAGAGAGACACACAGTGCGAGTAGGGGAGGGGCAGAGAGAGAGGGAGACACAGAATCGGAAGCAGGCTCCAGGCTCCGAGCTGTCAGCACAGAGCCCGACGCGGGGCTCAAACTCATGAACCGCGAGATCATGACCTGAGCCGAAGTCGGACACTGAACCGACTGAGCCACCCAGGCGCCCTGTGTTGAAAGTTTTTAATTCAAAATTCAATTTACTCAGTAGATACAGGACTGTTCACATTTTCTCTTTCTTCTGTCAGTTTTGGTAAATTACTTTTTCAAGTAATTTGTCCATTTCATCTCAATTTTATTTTATTTATTTATTTTTTAATGTTTATTCATTTTTGAGAGAGAGAGAGAGACAGAGCATGAGCAGGGAAGGGGAGAAAGAGAGGGAGACACAGAACTCAAAGCAAGCTCCAGGCTCAGAGCTGTCAGCACAGAGCCCAATGCGGGGCTCGAACTTGCAAACCTGAGATTGTGACCTGGGCTGAAGTCAGATGCTTAACCGACTGACCACCCAGGCACCCTTAGCTGCTATTTTTCAATACCGCAGACATACCTGTCCTGTCCAGGAATCTTTCCCTGACATATACTCTTAACACACACACACACACACACACACACACACACACACTCACAAACAGGCACGTATACAGATACACACACAGAGTGTATCATCCTTATGGTTATCACTCTTATTTTTCCATGGCATCTTGCACCAAATTATCTGTGGATTTTTCTAGGGATCCTGCTATGCTGGGGGGCACTGGAGGGCAGCGTCTTGCTCATTTAGGACCTGGCTCCACATCTTGCATTTCCAAGAGCCTGACAGAGTGCCTGGCTCATGCTGAACATAGTGATGCAGCCTGAATGCTCCAGTGCGGGGCCAGCTGGGCCAGAGCCATTGTGCCTGTGAGCCGTCCCCAAAGGCACGACCTCATGCCAGGTCCTGAGCAGGATTTCTGTTTCCTTGTATATATAGTTTCTGGGATGCTAAATTAAAAATGGATGAAAAGACCTAAATGCGAGACGGGAAGCCATCAAAATCATAGAGGAGAACACAGGCAGCAACCTTTTTGATATCGGCCTTGGCATTTTCTCACGAGACCCGCCCCCGGGCCAGAAGTGTGATAAGGAAACAACAGTATACGTTTGTTAAGATTTATGGGGTTTATTTCTTTTTATGTCTTATACATTCTTTCCTATGCAAAGGGTAAAAAACAGGATGGATACAGAAATGTGGATGCCATCAGCCCGACTGATGTTTGAAGGTGTGAGAATGTGTGAACCAGTGAAAGTGTCAGCTGAAATTTAAATCTCACAAATAAGCAGAAAATATAATTTCTGGCAGACTATATATATACATATATATATGTGTATATATATATATGTGTATACATACATATACATACATATATATACACATATATATACATACATATATATACACATATATATATACATACATATATATACACATATATATATACATACATATATATACACACATATATATATACATACATATATATATATATATATATGGTGTTCTTTGAACAGTATTGTTTAAGAATAAAATACTTTGCGGGGTGCCTGCGTGGTTCAGTCCGTTGAGCGTCTGACTCTTGATTTCAGCTCAGGCTGTGATCTCGCGGTTCGTGAGTTGAAGCCCCACATCAGGCTCTGTGCTGAGAGCGCCGAGCCTTCTTGGGATTCTCTGTCTCCCTCTCTCTCAGCCCTTTTTACACCCCCCCTCAAAAATACACAAATAAACATTAAAAGGAAAGAATAAAATACTCTGCAATTTCTGTAAGTTGAAATTGATGGTATGAGGCAAGGAAGGGGAGCTATTAGCTGTGTGACTTTGGTAAATGACTTAACATCTCTGAACCTCGGTTTCCTAATCTATAAAATGAGGACGTGTATTTTGGAAATGGGAACTCAGAGAAAAGTCATTTTTTTTCTTGTCCAACCCCAGGGTTTCTCCACCTCAGCAGTACTTACATTTCAGATCAGGTTGAAGTGTTGTTGTGGGGCTCTGGCCTGTGTATTTTAAGACGTTTAATAGCGTTTAAGATGTTTAACAGCGTATCTGGTCTCTAACGAGTTTCTTATTTTTGTGTGTTTAAATATCTAGTTCTTTCATTCTGAAAATTATGTTGCTTTCTGGTGCAAAGTCAGTATTTTATTTTAGAATAAGGGTTTTTTCCCCCTATATATTTAATTCGTATAGCTATATTTTGAATATAGCTAATATAGCTAATATTTTGAATATTTCAAAGCTAATTTTTTGAATGCCAGCTACATGACAGACACTATTTTAAACACTTGGTGTATTTTTTTTTTCTGGTTTTGTCTTCACAATAACCTAATGAAGGAGTTCGTGTAATTATCCTCATACAGATAAGGAGACGGAGAGTGAGGTTAATGATTGCTCACGTTTAGAGGGCAAAGGAGCAGCAGCACTAGAATTTAAACCTATGTTCCTGTGTCCCCCAAGCTCCTGGGTGTACAGGTCCCACTCCCAGCACCCCCACTTTGCCCCATCAGGATCTTTCCTTTTCAAGAACTTAGTTTTAGGCTGTTAATGTTTCCTAATGAACTTCAGAACCCTTTTTTATTTTTTTTTTAATTTTTTTTCAACGTTTATTTTTTTGGGGACAGAGAGAGACAGAGCATGAACGGGGGAGGGGCAGAGAGAGAGGGAGACACAGAATCGGAAACAGGCTCCAGGCTCTGAGCCATCAGCCCAGAGCCTGCCGCGGGGCTCGAACTCACGGACCGCGAGATCGTGACCTGGCTGAAGTCGGACGCTTAACCGACTGCGCCACCCAGGTGCCCCCAGAACCCTTTTTTGAAAGAACCTCTCAAAGAAGAATCTTTGGATGGGAATGATAGTAAACCCAAATTGGTCTACAGTGAATGACATTTCTGTATTCAGTCCTTCCATCCAGAAACCTAATTCGTCTATCTCTCCCTCTGCAGGAGACGGCCAAGAAGCTTTGCATAGAGCTTGTATTTTTTGTGTTGTTTTTTTTTAATGTTTACTTATTCTATTTTTGAGAGAGAGAGAGAGAGTATGTGTGTGTAAGTGGGGGAGGGGCAGAAAGAGAGGGAGACAGAGAATCCCAAGCAGGCTCCACAGCTGTCAGCCCAGAGCCCAACGTGGGACTTGAACCCACGAACCGTGAGATCACGACCTGGGCCGAAACCAAGAGTTGGATGCTTAACTAACTGAGCCACCAAGGTGCCCCTAGAGTTTGTATTTTATTCTTATAAATACTGTTTTTTATTCTTATTCTTATAAGACTGTTTCGAAGGAGCCCTTTAGTTAGTGTAGAAGTAGTGTCCCTACCTCCTCAGAGCCCATTTTGCCCCACATCTTCCCCTCTGCCTGGCTCACCTCTGTTTGTACTTCCTGGAATTGTGCCGGGGAATCACATATGATCTCCGCTAGACTCCTGGACATCCCTCAGCTGGAGCCCTTAGTTTCCTGTTCACCAGTTGCTTACCTGGACGCCTCACCTGCTAGAGCAAATTTACAAAGGACAGTGGAGGCATCACGCAATGTCAATACATCCCCTGCCTGAGGGGTCCAGCGTCCTACAGGGGCTGCGTAAGTGGTTGTCTAAGGAAGTGTATCTCACCATACTGTTGAACTCGCTGTTACGTTTCCTTTACATATGCTGTTGCACAGTGGTTTTCCAATGTGTCAGAGTCACCTGGAGTGCTTAGTAAACACACATATTTGGGCACCACTTCCAGAACTCCTGATGCGTAGTTCTGGGGGAGCCCTAAGAATTTGCATTTTTTTTTTCAACGTTTATTTATTTATTTTTGGGACAGAGAGAGACAGAGCATGAACAGGGGAGGGGCAGAGAGAGAGGGAGACACAGAATCGGAAACAGGCTCCAGGCTCTGAGCCATCAGCCCAGAGCCTGACGCGGGGCTCGAACTCACGGACCGAGAGATCGTGACCTGGCTGAAGTCGGACGCTTAACCGACTGCGCCACCCAGGCGCCCCAAGAATTTGCATTTTTAACACATTCCGGGTGCTGGCTGCTGCTGCTGACTCGTGGTCCCTGCTTGAAGAACCATTGCTCCAAAAGAACTTGTTCTTATGGAGCTGGAACAGGGAGTTTGTTGGTTACTCAAAAATGTTTAAAATGGGGAACCATAAGCTAGGATACATATTTTAAGTGTTTCGCTTTAACTTAAGACACATAAATACACTTTGATTCACCAATTTGCTGCCTTAGGACTTTCTCCCAGTAGGGATCTTCGGTGGTTCTCCAATGTCTTTCTTGCATAAACCATACCAATTTTGCATATCTGTAATTTCTAGCCTTTTTCTAAAGGGAAGTGTGAAATGAAAGACACTTGCAAAGCGGTATGAACACAGACATTCTCATGTGGTTGTACGTCTTTCCTGTGGTTGTACGTCTTTCGTATATTCTTTAGTGTCTCTCTCGCCTGATTTCTTGATTTTATTTCCAAAGCATTCAGCCTCATTTTTATAGAAAGCCATTGTTTTTTTTTTTACCCACATTTCATCGATGTACTTGATATTTAATTGAATTTAATCCAAGGACGACTGGCATAATCAAGGTTGAGGCTCATACCTGCCTCTAGCTGATTGTACAACTAAGCTGGTTAGGACGGAAGTTGCCAGGATGCTAGGAAACAGTGTACCAGCCCTAGTGATCGGTAGGTTTACAGGGAGGATGGAGGGCATCAGTTCACCTGGCGAGGGGGTTAAATAAAGGTCAGTGAAGGGGCGCCTGGGTGGGTCAGTCGGTTGAGTGGCCAACTTCAGCTCAGGTCATGATCTCGCGGTTTGTGAGTTCATGCCCCGTGTCGGGCTCTGTGCTGACGGCTCGGAGCCTGGAGCCTGCTTCGGATTCTGTGTCTCCTTCTCTGTCTGCCCATCCCCTGCTTGTGCTTGGTCTCTCTCTGTCTCGCAAAAATAAATAAATGTAAAAAATTAAAAAATTGAAAAAAAAAAAGGTCAGTGAAGAGAATGTGTTTACTGCCACCTACAGGATGCCTTTCCACCAGGGTATTCAGATACTGCAAATAAAAATACAATGCACCTAGTTAAATTTGAACTTCAGATTTATAAAAAAATATTTTTGGTTTGTGTGTGTGTGTGTGTGTGTGTGTGTGCGTGTAAGTGTGTCCCATGCAAATTTATTTGGGACATACTTACACTAAAGAAGTACCCATTGTTTATCTGAAATTCAAATAAAACTTTTTTTAAGATAATTTTTTGGTATAGTATGTCCCATACAGTGTTTGGGATATACTTACATTACGAAATATGCTTGTTTGTTTGAAATCCCAACTTAACTGGGACTCCTGTAATTTTTGTCTGGCAATCCTACTTCTGCTCCATATTTTCTTGACATTTGTTGCCTTTTTTTCAAGTCTAGATGAAATATCTGCTCCTCTCTGGAATTTTCCTGCCCTCCTTCTAAGCCCATAAATCGTTCACTTTGAGATTCCCACCCTGTGCTCTGTTTGCCTCTCAAGGGTAAGACTGGATTACTGGCTACCGAGACTGGATGCTGAGTCGTCTCTAAGCTCCAGAGAATGGAGTCTTGTCCTCTGTGATGGAGTCCTCCCTTCTCCCCGACTTTCAGTGCAGTGCCTCATGGGCAGTGAGAGATCAGTCCATGTTTGCTGAGTGAATTAATTAATGAGTGAGTCCCAGCTAACCCTCCAAAGTAAAGTGTGATGCTGCCCCCTCCTCTGCGTGAATTAGCAGGGAGGTGAGATTTAACGCTGCTTTTCAGAAGAGTTCTCATTTGGCATTTTTTCTTTGTATTTTTCAGAAAGATCAGTGACAAAATCAACCATAGAAGCCACTTCTGAAGAGACACAGACACCAGGTGGTAACTGAACTCTGGGATTGGGTGGTTGTGGGGCCCAACGCCACCCCCAAGGACTCAGGAGGGCCTGCTATGGAGATTCTTGCTGGGTTTTAGATGTAGGGCGAGGAAGGGCCTCTTCTGATGGGGTCTACCAGGGCCCGGGCCTCTTCCTCATAAGGTTCCACACTGACCAGAAGATAGGTCCTGAGTCTTCATGCTGGCCTCTGCCCAGTGACACCCCTTTCCTAAGATCTCTCCCCCTCAGGGTGTTCCCTGGGGGTTGCAGCCACTCAGAGAGGCAGCAGAGGCAGGTGTGGACAGGAGGATCTAACTAAGACTCTGGATATAATCAGTTATGATTTCTCTTCTTTTCTAGAATTTTTATCAAGTGTTGGGAAAACAGTGAATACCTCTGCCTTGGTTGATGCTTTAAATAGTAACTTCTTCTGCTGTTTCTTTATCTTCTTCTAGCCCTGTGTGTGCATGGGTGTGCCTGCCTATGCAAAAGTGCAGACCTTATGATTTGGGTCACATAGTTCAATGTTAAATATATAGATGCCAAGAGGCAAAACTGTGCCATGGGTAAGAGCAACTGGCCTGAGTACAAGTCCTGCCCTTTATTGCCTACCAGCCAGTTGGTCTTGGGTCACCTTCCAGAGCCTCCGTTTTTCCATGGGTTGTTTTGAGGACTAACCAGGATGATACATGGAAAGCTCTTGAATAGCATCTGAGCAACTGCGTGGTTTAGTCAGGGCTCAGCACAGGTTGTCCTGGACGATGTGTGCTGCTCAGGAAACAGATCCTACCTGTGGCACTGCCCCCACAACGCACATGACTGTGGCCATGGGGAAGACATGGGCCATCTGCTCAGGGGGGCCTCCAAGAGATAATGCATATTACATAGCTCAGGGCAGAATCATGATAGCAATGACCTCTCTTCCTCTCCAAACTGATTTGTCCATCAGGAAAGTGGAAACAATGGAGTGCTTTGACCAACTTATTTTACTGCTAAGTCAACTTCAGTTTACTTCTCTCTAAGAGGAGGAAATCCTACCATTATGGGTTGCCATGAGGGCCAAATGAGACAATGTGGGTGACGTACTTAAAGACAGTGAGTGTTGGAAATTGTAGAATTATCGTCATCATTGTAATTCTTCTTGCAACGGTGGCTGACATCCGTTGTGTGCCGACAACACGCCAGCCAGTCTGATACACATTCGATCTACGTCTCTCGTTTAATTCTCCCGATTAAATGAGAATTTAATCGAGGGCCAGTAAGTCTCAGTAAGTGACCACCTCTGTCATTTTACGAGAAAGGAAAGACATTTTCACCTCCCCACTGTCTTTGTCAACACAAAGCCACTTGACTGTTTTTTGGACCCAACAGTTGCCAATCTATGCTTTTAGTGATTTCAGCCAGTCAAGAACCGAGAAGCCAAAGCCCGCCTTCTCAGCTCCTCATGCCCATTCATACGAACCGGCCAGGCTACGTTCCCTCAAAGAGATAAGAAAAGGAATGGGTCCCACATTTGTACGAAATTAGGTACAAGCCTAATTTGCTTTTCTCCAGAGATGAAACCTTCATTTCTATTTTAATGAAATACAGAAATATCTGCAGCAGGAAGTATGCAGAAACAAGAGCCCACATTATTAAAGAGTGTTACAGTGAATTTATTCTTCAGATGTAAAAAGCCATTTTTTTTAAGTCACCATGTTTCTTGGGACTAGCTTAGCATTTTGTTCTCCACGCACCAGAGATTCAAGAAGTCTTTATCAATTTGAATGAAGTTTCAAAGACAGATTACAGATCTGTTGACGTTGATCCACATGCAGTGGCTATAACTCTACTTCGGAGTCAACCAGAAGAAAACCAATGGTTCATATGTGGATTTCTTGGTCAGGATCCCTGTAGATGAAACACACTCATGTCTGATTTTTCTTTTATTCCTTTGTAGTTTCCCAATCAGATCTTCTCACAACACCTGGTGAGTACTTTCAAAACAATGTCTGAATTTGGTTTAGAATTTAATTATTATCCTATACAGTTATTTACATCTTAAGCACAAACACTGCCTTTAGTGAATGGTATGAGGTCTACACAAAAGCATGATTTGTGTCCTTTGTAGAAATACAAAGACAATAGAAGCTTCTTTCAGTTATAGAATAAATGGACCAAGTAGTTATACTGTTATGTTCTTCAATTTTATTTTGCCTTTGCCTCAAACTTTTATGTACATCAGAATCAATGAGGATATTTTTTGAATGCCAGTTCTTGGGATCTACCTTCCTTCCCTTCAGAGACCCTGATTTGGAGGGTCTGGTTTGAGGCCCAGGAATCTGAACTCTTACGTAACTGAAAATGAAGATGGTCCGTAGACCACACTTTGAGCAACCATGCTGCATGGCCCAGTACTGAATTAAGTTTTTATGTTTGGAGTGTAATTCCAGAAGCATGACATTGCTAAGAATTTCCAAAGACAGTGGCAGAGATACGTATATATGTAATTTAAGTGCTATCTGTTTTTACTTATTTTTTTCTTAATGTCTGTATTTTGCTCAGTGTCAAGTACATTTAAGTTGGTAACATTTTCCCAAGTGGTTCATGGCTGCATCATAAGTCTGACTGATTGATATCAAGGCTTTTCAACAAATGCATTGCTAACATTGAACGTTTACACCCCTTTCCAAATGGCCTCAATATCTTTGCTACCTCATT
The DNA here is from genome assembly GCF_022837055.1 of Prionailurus viverrinus. Taxonomy (NCBI): domain Eukaryota; kingdom Metazoa; phylum Chordata; class Mammalia; order Carnivora; family Felidae; genus Prionailurus; species Prionailurus viverrinus. The sequence goes on from NC_062571.1 coordinate 79,092,366, forward strand.
TGGCGAGAACCAGTCCTGCCATGGACCCTTCTATGCAGGAGAGACTACAGTGTGGGCTCCCTATGTGGTGTTTCAGGGGAATGTGTCTCCCGATCTCAGGGACTTATAGTCTAATGGCAAGATAGACAGTAATCAAACAGTTACAAGTACAGCTGTGGGAAATGCTGGAGCAAGAGGTACATGGCAAGAGAGATGTGATCAGGCTATGAGAAAGAGACCAGCTCCAAGATAGTCACAGGTGAACTCAGGTCTGGAGCTAGTGCAGGAATTCACCAGACAGAGCACGAAGGAAGAGTGGTTTTCTGTTCTTCACTGCATTTGCTGTCAGGAATGTGAAGGAACAGGTACAGACTCAGATGGACGATAGCCACCCTGTTTCTGCCATTAGATACTCCCCTCCTCCATGCTTAGCCATCTAGCCAGGGTACTGCCCTGATGGGAGGTTATCTCTAGGTTCCATTTTCCAAACTGCCCTTGACACATTTTCCAAAGCTCTAACTAAAAAAAAATTTAAAAAAAAAAGAGACTTCCAGTTAATAGAGTTTTTGAAGTGTTGCCTGCCATTGGTGGTAGAATATCATTTGTCTTTTGGAGCAAATGGGTTAAGAGCCACAGCTGGACTTGATTCTTGTTTGCCTTCTAAATTCTTGTCTAAATATGGATGGAGTTGGTGGAAGGCAAAGCCAGAGATGCGTTCATGAGCAAATCCGTGGGAAGCTCATCCTTCGATCATATCTTGAACTGACATATTAAAAATGAGCAATGTAGGACGATCTCTGCTTTGTGTCATCCTATCCCCCCTGTACCAACCCCTTAAGTCGGCCATTTTCTTGGAGATAGTGAGACTTAATGAAGAGGGCTTATACACAGCTTCCATCCACAACATCCTTAACTCCACTGAGATAGACGCAGACTATACGGCAGAGTAGATGGTACCCGAGAGGATGAACTAATCTGGGGGCTTGTGACAGATGTAAGATGAAAGCCTTCTTAAAGATGAAAACCACAATAATTGAAAGCACTCTTATCCTGGAGTGGCGCTACACAAAAACAATATGGAAATTTAGTCAAGGCTGCTGGGTGACTTCATATTGAAAACCTCATTTTGTTGAGTTTATGGAAAGTAGGTTGGCGTGGACCACTTTCCTTGCAAGAACCACAAGGAGTGGGTTGGTAGCAGGCAGTGGCTGTGACAAAAGTCAGTGCAGGATGATAGCTGAAAGCCTTGACAATAGAGGTGGAGTCTGTATGTCCTTGGACTCATTTGTTCAATGTTTGTGACTCCGTGTCCTTGTCTATAAGTGGGGATACTGGGTTGGGGTAAAGATGAACTGAGATAGTACATATAAATAGTAAAACATGGTGTTGTTCTCAACTATGAAGATGTAACACTTCTTCAGTAAATGTGTTTAAGGTCCAGAGCACTTTCCAGAGTGCTATTGCGGTCACCACACAGTCCCCTTAGGCTTCCCTTCTAGAATAACTGGAGTGGCCTAGCCAGTAGATATGGGCTGGTTTGATGACACCGGTTTGTTTTTATACTCAAGCTCTTCTTCAGGCCCTCCTCACCCCCACTAGAACAATAATGTATGCCATGTTCAAATGTACACAATAATTACTCCAGAAGATTTGGGGCAATGGTTGAGTCTAGATGGAAAGGGACCAGCTCCCTTGGAAAGTGACTAGGTCTTTGGGGGGAATATCTTTTGAGATCTCTTTGAAGCTTTTTCTGGTTGGTTCATTCTGATGGCTCAACTGCCTTGGACATGGTACCCAGCAGTAGAGACCAGACTATTTCTGTTCCTGGAAAACAAAGAAGTGGGAGCTGTTCTTTCCAAGTGATTTACCATCATTCCCCAAATGGCAGCTGACATCATCTACAGCTCTGTGGTTGATTGCTGGAAGAAAGCAAGTGGGTCTCAGTACATTTGTGGAAAAGTGTCTGTTCAGACTGTGCACAAATAGCCCAACCAGAGACAACCTTAGTGTTCTGTTTGGTGCTATGGCTGGATGTTGTCAGGACTCTGGATCTCAGAGCTTCTGAGCTGGATGTTTATTGACTGCCATGTGACTAAGCAAGATACCTGGAACAAGAAAATAGGAATTGTGTGGTGTCATCTGTACTGTGTTTAAATGTCAGAGTTTTCAACAGAGGACTCTCTCAGGCATGTCTGTCATCATGTCCTTGAGTGTGGGAGCGGGGATGGCATGTCAGAAATGAGGTGGGGATGTTCTGGTGCAGACATTTCCTAGGTGTGTGGCCTCTGTTGAAAGAATGCTCTAGCTTCTTGTTTCCATTTTGGATTGCTTCTCCATGCTCAGGGGCGTGCAGCTACATGGCCTCACTGGCCCTGTTACTGGGTCATCAACAATATGAAGCAGGGCAGCTGGAGAAGTCCAGTGTGGAACCCATATTCAAAGTGTTGAGACAAATGGGGTGGTTCTCTGGCATCCAGTCCCCTCCCTGGCCTGTTGGTTTTGCTAGAGAGAGACAGATCTCTGAACCCCTGAGTTCTGCTCCCAGCAGGACTCACATTTACAAAGAATCTGGAGAAGTTTGTCAAATGCCTTAACTTTCCCTGTACCAGGAAGTTAAGAAAAAAGAGATCGTGAAAGAAAATTTATTAAAATTTATAATAAGAATTTAAACATAACAGATCTCCTGTATGAAGTAGATTTCGGCACATTAGCATTAGAAAAAGTAAAAGTGTTACCATCACATGTCCTTTTAGCAAAATGAGATGGTCCAAGTTCTTGCTGAGAAATATCACTGATGAAATCCTTTCCACTGAAGTGAGTGAGCGCACTATATTTTGTTTTTGTACTTAGAATTATATTACTGACTCTTTGATTCTTGAATTTGAGGAAGTTCCTCTAGGTTATCATAATTTGAAGGCTCAGAGTCTGAGATTTCAATTGTACAAGCAATTTCACCATTACTGTTAGCATCTACAGGACTGCTATCTCTTTATGTTCCTCTTCTGACTCATCTAGTTATTGTGAAACATCTTCCTTTGTCAATTGTCTTCTCTTTATCATTGATAACAAGTAATGAAAGGTTCTGCAAGAATAGATTACAAGTGGGCTGGATATGGAGTGTTTGATAATTTTAGATGTAAATCCTACAAAGACAGTGTCTCCAGTCTTTAAAAAAATACCCTCTTGAAAGCTACGGTGATATTTGGGTCACTGAGAAATGGTGACCCATTCCATTTTTCTTCTAGATAAAGCCTACCATTCCATTTTTTTTCTTCTAGATAATGCCACCATTCTCTCTTTGTCTTTATTATAGAACTCTTTTTTTATGATAGTTAATAATTAATGAGTAATGATGAACCAATTTCTCAAATGATGAAATAGCAAAATGTCTCAAGATATAGGAAAAAGGGGACCACTGAGAGCCCATAATGTATCTTGGACTTCTAAAAGGATCCAGTGAACCCATATAGTGACGATAAGAATGAGTTTTATTCTGTTTTCTTTTATTAAAGTTTTTTTATAAGTTTATTTTTGAGAGAGAGAGAGAAAGAGCATGAGTGAGGAGGGGCAAAGAGAGAGGGAGACACAGAATCCGAAGCAGTCTCCAGCAGAATCCGAAGCAGAATCCAAGCTGTCAGCACAGAGCCCGATACGGGGCTCGAACTCACGAACTGTGAGATCATGACCTGAGCCGAAGTCGGATGCTTAACCGACTGAGCCACCAGGCGCCCCTATCCTATTTTCTTTTAATGAATAAATATTCTTTTTGTCCTTTGGAAGACCTCTAAAAACATAGAGAGGTCACGACCTATCAATCCTCACAAATAGAATGTGATTTGCTCAAAAAAAGAAACTCAAAAACTAAAATTAAGTCTGATGGCCCCTGAAGGTGCTCTTAGGGTTAATCTGAAGTCGAAGGGCACGGAGAGCTTTAGAGTGGCCTCACTGATGATAAAGATCCAGGGTTCTCTAGATGTCGGTTTTCTTCAAGATAGACTAGAAATTTCACAGGGTATGGATCAGAAGGAAGAGGTCATCTGCTGCCAGAATAAATACTTTTTTAGGGGGCCTCTGAGTGGCTATTCTGAGTGCTGACTCCACTCAAATTTCAGACTGGAAGGAGGATTCAACTGGCATCCAGAATCCTGGAAACCCGTCTACGCTGCCTTTTCTTGTCTAGCCCTTCTTTCTGCGAACAGATTACGCTATAAACTGTAGCGTAAGTGGCTACAGCGTAAAGAGGCATGTACTTCATTACATCTAAAATTATCAAACACTCCATATCCAGCCCACTTGTAATCTATTCTTGCAAAACCCCAAACACTGCAAGAACACTGTCGGCACAGAGACCCAAGAGTGAGCCACAGCGCCCCCTGGCATGGTTGTAAGGTAATGCTCAAGCCAATTTCTGTGACTGTACATCATTTATAAACAGCAGAACCTCTGTTTCAAGGTGAATTTTGTTTCTGTCTAGGTCTGTGGAACCCCTTGACTACAGACTATGGTAAGACATTTTTTCTTTACTTGTCTTCCTGGGGTTTTGCTCACTGGCTGAGCCAGCCAGTTCTGCTGCTGTTGCTGCTGCTGTTGGCTAGTTGAGGCTGAGTGCAGTCTTGGCCACAGGGCTAGCACCTGTCCTTTAGAACGCAGGGATGGAGAGGGAAGGATCAGTGGATGCTGAGACCCTAGGCGTGTCCCAGATCCGCACTCAGCCAGTCTCACTGTCATCCTCCTTCCTTCTCTCTGCTTCTTGCTCATTTGTTGCGTGAGATTAGCTTCAGCTTGGTGTCAGGAGAGATAGGTGAAAAAAAGCCAGTGCCTCTTCTTAGTGATAGTTATCTTGATGATAACTTACATCTCCAAAGCACTTTCTATGTACCTTGCACAAAATCAGTTTCATACACCAAATGAGTTAATGTATAAAAAAATCATTTAAAATACTGCTTGGCACGTAGTACGTGCTCAGCTAATGCACACAGTAAGTGCTGTTATCATGAAATCTTTCCAACACTTTGAGGTAAGTAGTATTATTACCCCCAAGTTGCAGTGAGGAAACTGGGGCACAGATTGGTCACTTGTCAATAGTTATATGTCTAAGGCCACAGGGTGGGGAAGTGTCTGGGCAGAAATTTGAACCCAGAACAGGTGCCTTTGCCTCTGTTCACTATTCTTACTAAATCTATCCATCTTTCCTCAACCTCTGAGCATCTGTGCACACTTTGCACTGAATTTGATATGTCAGAGTCCTTGATGTGACCACTTAGGACAGTGGATCCTACCATGGGGTTCTTGGCTCTGTTGAGACCAATCTCTGTCCTTTCAGAAGCTGCCCTGAGGGTCCAAAAGTGGCCTGGGAGGGGCTGGAGGGGAGTTTTTTGGTGATTGACCACCAGTAAAGGGCAGCTGAGGGCAGGGAGACTGAGAGATCTTCTGCAGGGACATTCACAGCAGTGAAGGGGCAGCAGGAAAGACTGAGGAGGCCTGGAACGCACCTCTAGAATACTCTAGAAACAGCCCGATTGGCATTTCCTCTCTCTTTCTCTGACTCCTTCCTTTATAAAGACCACGGCAACCACCCTTATCTTCCATCCCATCCCACCCTCTCTGGTCCCCCCCCCCCATAAATTTCTCATAACCACAAACCAACCATTGAAAAGCACACCTTAGACCGAGCTCCTGCTGTCACAGTGTTGGGCTGGATTCCTCAGACCCTGCTGCTTGTTTGCCTCCCATAGCGCAGGTGGTTCAGCAGGATCATGTCAGGCAGGAGCAAGGTGCCCATGACAGTGGCACCCCGGCTCTGTCAGGAGGCTTGAAAGGTGACCTGAGGCCCACTCTTGGATGAATGCCATCCAAGACTTGACCCTGATCAAGTGGAGAATACAGTGAGGTGCTTTGAGCAGGAAAATGAGTTGAACATATTCACAATTTATGAAAACAAGACTTGGGACCTTCCAGGGGGAAACAGATCAATCCCATCAGCAGAGGAGGAGGCATAGAGTAAGCTCTCCGTAAATGCTTATGGAATCCATCAATGGGATGGATTCAAGAGAGAGGGGCAGAGGGCAGGAAAGTCCACTGACAGGGCCCTGGAGTAGGCCAGGTTCAGGAGAAGAAAGATCTAGCAAAATGGCAGTAAGAATAAAAGGAAAGACAACCCTGTTGATACATTGGATACAAGAGGTACAGAAGAGGGGGAATCCAATATAGCAACCAGATTTCCAACATTGCTCATGTGGAGCATGGTGACTCCATGATTGAAGTAGACAAAAGAGACTGTGTTGGGTACCAGACAGCAGGGCCCGGCTATCCAGAAGGTCACTGGGAATATTGGTCTAGAGCTTGGCTGGGCTTGTAGGGGTTGATCAGCACTGGAGAGGTGGCTTTGGGGGTCCCTCCTCCTGGAAAGCTCTCAGAGCACATGAGCTCATTCAGGGGGAAGATAGCATGAGAAGAGGGCTAAGACAGCGTGTGGCAGGGCAGCAATATGTAAGGTGCTGGGAGAGGAGAAACAGGGGTGAAGGAGATGGGGAAGTGGTCAGAAGGAGGAGGGGAACAGGGGGTACTGGTGAGTGAAAGCCAAGGGGGCAGAGAGAGGACGAGAGCTTTCCATTCTTTCAATGCAGGTTTGCCTCTGAGGCTGGTGAGCGGAGGTGACCGGTGTCAGGGCCGCGTGGAGGTCCTGTACCAAGGCTACTGGGGCACCGTGTGTGACGATGACTGGGACACCCAGGATGCAGATGTTGTCTGTCGGCAGCTCGGCTGTGGCCTTGCGGTGTTGGCCCCGGGCGGGGCCTACTTTGGTCAGGGCTCGGGGAACATTCTCTTGGGCTCCGTATACTGCTCAGGATGGGAGCCCTACCTGTCGAGCTGCTCCCACAGCGGGTGGTACAACCATGAATGTGGCCACAGGGAAGACGCTGGAGTTGTGTGCTCAGGTAGAGCTGACCTCGCCTCGTGTGGTCGCCTGTGCCCCTTGGCTGGCAGAGGCTCCTGCTGACCTCTACATCACGGTGCATGCCCACAGCACTTTGCAGTTTACCTGCTTTACTCTAAGCCATGTCTTATTTGATGTTATAGGGCAGGTTCCTTTTCACTCAGAAAGGGTGAGATCCCAGGCTCAGAGAAGGCAAGTGACTTGCCTGGAGTCCTAAAGCTGGGAAGCGGTGCAGGTGGGTTTCAATCACAGGCTCCTCCAGAGTTTGTCAATGCAACACCCAGTGGTATCGTTCTGATGATCCCTGGCCTGGGATGACCAAATGCCTTCCTATGTGGCCCTATCTCCTCCTTTTAAAGTCAGGAGAGAAGGACTAGGGACTTCTGGTCCTTAAAACTTAAATCTATACCAAAATCAAACACTGAAGTAACCAGTATATTCTCTTTACTGGGGATTAAATGACAAGCAAAAGATATTTACACTCACAGTGGAAGAGAGAACTTCTCCTTGGCTCAACCTAGCACACACCAATGCTGAGTTTCTCCTTGTTCACACAATGCTGGTGGGTGTTCAAGCACCAAGTGGTCTTTTAATCCACAAAGAAACCCTGAGGATAACACTCAATGTGTCCCCCAAAGGGGGGTTCCTAGATAAATTATCCATCTTTAGAGTGACCTCTGGCATTTGCTATGTGGACTGGTGTGTGCACATGCCCCCGTGCATGGGACGTGACCCAGATAATCCATCACTTGAGAATGGCTTCCCCCAGAAAGTGTGGGCCTCCAAGCAGTCACTTTGGAGTGGTTTATTTCAGCATTTGGGGATGCATCTTTGAAAACACTGCCTTTATTCTTAGTTGGGGCCACCTCCTCAGGAATATCTCAGTGATGGTAGATACTTGTCATTTAAGGGTGTGGGTAAGCTATAGAAATAGGCAGTTTGTATTGGAAATGCGACCTTGTAAATCAGGTGGGGCTGTTAGTCAACTGGGTTATTTTTTGGATGGAGACAGTGGAGGCGGAGGTGGGGGTTGGTGGTAGGAACAAAGAAGATCTCTGGTGGCATTCCAGCATTGAATAAGGGCTGATGAAATGACAGAGAGAGGAATTCTGTTTTGTAAGGAAGAAATGGAGCCTGTCAGCAGTGGGTGGGGTTTCTGGATCACTGCATACAGCCCTTATTTCAGAGCTAAGGAAACAGAAGTCCACCCCTTCTCAAACAGAGCCAATACTGATTACCTCTTCCTTTCTCCACTCTAGCTTCTTTGTCTCCCACGGAGGCATCCCTGGCAACAGCTGCGGTAGAAGGTAACATTTGTTATATGGGATCACTATGGGCTCATTACCTCACTGTACTCACAGGGCCATCTCTGATCCAGAAGAGGTGCAAAAGGTGTAAGAGATAGGGGTGCTCAGCAACAAAGAGGGAACCTCTGAACAAGGCCTCAGGCCTCAATGGGACCATGTCCCTGAGATTGGGGAGGGATTGACCTGCACAGGCACTTCCAAGGAGTTCCAAGGTGGAGCTTGGCGTCTTGTCTCCAGGAAGGCCCTGTTGCTCATGCTCAGGGCCTACCCTTGTGGTCCTCACCACTGCACGTTGGTGCCTGGCCAGGCTGGGGTGCTGGGTCTCTGGCTGCAGGGCCTGGAGAGGCAAGTGCAAACCTGTTGGGGTAGCATCCTTGTGTGCTTGTGCATTTTCCTGAGCCCATATCAGACCAACTTGGTTCCTTCTCAGTATAAAGTAACCATGGTCCTTCAGCTTATGGGCGTCAGAGGTCCCATGCACCCCCCTGGGGGCACCTCCAATGAAACAGCTGGGAGGTAGTCAATACAGCTCGAGTTTCTGGCAACCTGGGCTTTGGGAAGGAAAGTCACTGCCATATCACATGGGAAATGTTGACCCTAGGACAAAAGAAGGAGGGCCTTCACATGAAGGCCCCTGAGTAGGAGTCAGCATGGATCAGCTGGGAATCTTAATGGTACACATGTCCGGCATTTCTCTTCCTCAGGCATTATGCTTTCCTGTCCCTAAAGGCCATGGGGTGAAGTCTGACTTTACCTCTTTCTCTTCCCTATGATTAAGGACACAGATGTCACCAGAGCTGAGGAGGACACTGGCTTTGTTAAATTTAGCCATGTCTTCCCAAGATTCTTACTTGTAGCAGGTGTAAGAGGAGAACCTGCTCCTCTCTAGAGTGGTTTCCTCTGACTATGTATTAGGAGTAACAGCTGGGCCTGACAAGTTCTTTGGTACAACTGGTCCACCCATGGGTGCAGGTGAGGAACTCAGGGGCTTAAATATCTGACTATGACACTATCTGACTGCATATAGGACTTACATAGACCTACTCTTGTCAGGACCTCCAGTGTGGGGTAGATGTGGGAGTCAACTTTCTCTAGATCCAAAAAGACCTCAGGTAGAAGTCCAATAGGGAATTCAGAAACAAAATGAATGCTTTAGTGAGAGTGGGTTAAGAGGAGCAATCAGGTCATCTCTTCTTCAGGTCCCAGCACCAGGTAGGATCTTGCTGGGGCCTTGGACGAACACCACAGCTCCTTGAAACAATGTGAAAATCATAGGTTTAAAGCCATAATCTTACTTAATGGGTAAACATCAGAAGCATTTTCACTAGAGTAGAAAACAAGGCAAGATGGCCTTTGGGACCCCTGTCATTTAACACTGTGTAAGCGATACTAGCCAATGCAATTAGACAAGAGAAATCAGAAGCATAAGGATTAGAAAAGTTATTTTTACATCTGTCCCCTGGAGCCCTGCATAGGTCACGTGTGGGATGGTCAGAATCAAGGTCAGTAGGTTAATGAAGAGAGATTTCTTCCAAAATAGTCTTTTAGAATGAAAGAGCTTGAGGCTAGACAGGTTTGTTCCCTTTTCTAAAGTCACATAGCAAGATGAAATCCAGGTCAGAAATAATGTTTCCTTAGCAGGTTCTATTTTACTTCCAGTTATTGATTCTCCTCAGAAGGGACCTAATTTTACATTTTATGTTTTTCCCCCCTCCTTCTATAATCTATCTATGCAGATAGCACTACAGAGGATACTGGGACTACTGGTGCAATAGGTAATGATTAATTTTATTTGGCTCCTTTTTGGTGGGTAATGATGCCAAATATATACATGGGTGTCACTCTTATTCAGGAAGAATTCTAGGAACTGGGGTGAGAAAGAGTGTTTTATGCATATAACACAAAGGAAGGTCCCTTGTGACCCAGGGCCCGGCTTGAGTTGGAGCTTCCTTCATTGTCCATCCCTAGTGGGTGGGGAGGAATCAGTTGAAATATGGGATCTCTAGGAGCCTGGGTGCCTTGGGTCAGAGACCAGTGGAATCAGTCTCTAGACTACAGAGTTACCTGTTTCATCCCACAAATATGCACTGGTCCCAGCCATTCTAGCCCCAAAGACTTGACTGTGGAGCCAGAAGGAGCATGTGAAAAATGTTTTCTAAGCCAACCTCAGAGCCCAAGATATGTATGAGAACTCACAAGACATCCTGGTGTCATTAGACAAGAATTCTCTTCAGCATGGGACAGTCATGGGTCGAGCTGTGTCCCTGTTTTGCTCAGAAAAAAACTTGTGGATAGTCTTTAAGCCCTCTCAAGGCTACAAACTAAGGTGCATTCACTTCCCCTTGAAGTTCTAGTGGCTTAGATTGGGGAGAGAAGTCACTGTCCTTTTAACCTTGAAGAATTCTAACTCATGATACTTTAAGAGTCCAGCCTAGTTAAAACTCTCAGTGACCTTCACCTACTGTGAAGCACTATGAATATGATAGAGTCCTAAGACTTTGTCATTTGTGGCAACATGTAAGAGAAATGTTATGCCTTCATTTAGGGACTGAATTTGGTTTGGTCCTGAGGCTGGTGAGTAGAGGTGACTGGTGTCAGGGCCACGTGGAGGTCCTGTACTGAGGCTCTTGGGGCACTGTGTGTGATGATGACTGGGACACCAATGATGCCAATATGGTCTGTAGGCAGCTGGGCTGTGGCTGGGCCATGTCAGCCCCAGGAAATTCCCAGTTTGGTCAAGGCTCAAGGCCAATTGTCTTGGACAATGTGCACTGCTCAAGGCATGAGTCCTACCCGTGGAGCTGCCCCCACAATGGCTGAACTCACACAACTGTGGCCATGGGGAGGATGCCAGTGTCATCTGTTCAGGTGGGAAACAAATATTCCTGGCTCTCTCTTGAACTGGTCTTTGATGGGAACAAACACACTGCATACTACAAGGCCCACATCCAACCCTCTCTGAGATATCCTGTGCCTCCTAAGGTTTCCTGGAGATAGCAGGCAACTGATATACAATAAGAAAGAAAGGGTAGAGTATGTTCTCCTCCCCTATTAAGCTAACAGAGAAGGACCAATATGACTTTGCAGCAACAATGGCATGGTGGGTGAAAGGAACCATTCACTATTCAGTGGACAGAAAAATTGAGCCATTATTCCTTCTCAGTGGAATTATTACTCAGTACACCACCAATTTCCCAGGACGATCTTTCTCAAGGCACACATCTTGTGTGTGGTTGGAAAACGAACCACCTTCACCCCTTTGTGGTCAAATTATGTTGGGCCATCAGTGAGGCAAACTCAGAGAACAGGATTGCTGTCCAAACTGTGCATTTGGGCAGGCAGTGAATAGCAGTTGGAAGTGGGGAAGGTGCAGGGAATGACTGCTCAGTAGTACATAGAATGCTGAAGAACCACATATGACTAAGGGACCTGAGCTTGACCCCTGCAGAAAGCCCAAGAGACCTTGTAAAGATTGAGAGCATTGCACCTGGGCTGGTGGAATTGGAGTCTTCCTAGAATAACTGCCCAGACTCATTCTTGCTGTTCCCATGCTGAATGAACACAATGATATGGCAGCCTGTTGCAGGCAGGGTGGTGGCATTCTGCTTGCTGAAAAGTCAGCCCTCAGACCTAGCAAGGCAGGCAATGGCAATGGGACATAGGGTGGGGCTCCCAGAGGATGGAGAGATTCATCGAGGGCCCTGGCTCTGTCTAACTGAGGGAACGTGAAGTCATCAGCTCTGTATGCATAGTCTCATAATCTTCCAGCTTGATCCAGTTGGGGCACCGGTCACTTTGTGTCTAACCTCAAGTTTCTTTCTCACAGCTACTCACACCCAGTCCACAAGCCAGCCAGGTGAGTCCTTATGACCGTACTTGGAATGTTCCTTTTCTTCATCCCCCCCCCCCATGCCTCTTCTACCCATTCTGGGAGAACCACTGTTCTTCAGAGAACCTATGTTTACGCTTTGTCCCCCACCCCCATCATAGAGTTCCCAACAGGTGGTTCTTAACCAGACCTGGGATTCTAAAGTCCCATCTGTCTATCAATCCATGATGTTTCATCCAGTCCTTTCAGGCTGTCCCAGGAGACAGCTGCCTGCAGGTTCAGGGAACTGGCCCTGCGTTACATGAATTTCAGCTGTAAGGCAATCTTGGCTGATATGATGAGTGGGAGAGTGGACACGGATGACGATTAACCTCCTCTGAAGGGACAGCAGGCTGGATTCTCTTCATCACTCACTGCTTTCAGCAACCTCAGATTCATCAGGGTCACATATATCCAAAGTGGCAGGGACAGTGCCCAGGGGATAGGAGTGTAATAACTGATGGCAAGTTTCAGGTACCAAGATAACTGACTGGTTTCAAGTCAACCCACCATGCTCCTGACTCTTTTTGCCCAAGCTTCAGAGTGTGGGAAACTGCTCAGACTACATGCCTCAGAGCAGGGAGGTGGCAAAGGATTTGTAAGGGAGAAAAGAACATGCTAGGCTTAGAGACTGATGTGGATGGACCAGGTTGTGCTCTTGCATGGCCTTGATCCCAAGAGAGCTGGCTGAGCAGGAGGCTTGTGTATCACAAATAGAAGCAAGGTGGCAGGCTGCAATGTGCATTGTCAGCTGCCTGCCAAAAACTATTTTAAAATACTGCTTTCCATGATGTCTAACTCTGGCCTTTCCCTTTGTCATCACTTCCAGGCACCTGGCTCCCCAACTCCACACCTGTAACACCAAATATAGGTAAATGATCCCCTTGACTCATTCTTCTTCTAGATAAAGTTTGGGTTTGGAAGTGACAGGAGGAGTCGCAGGGTGTGCCCTTCATTATTTTTGTCCCTGTGTGTGTGTGTTTGGTGGTAGAAAGAGGTGTCTCTCACACCCTAGGTCTGATCTTAGGGGGCTGGCCACCTGACTCAGGGGAATCATGGGATGAAGTTCAGTGAAGAGTCTCCAGCAGGGAGTTAATGTAATACTTAGAGCCCTCACAAGTCCTGCTGTGACCTTGCTCATGGCTCCCACGCTATGGAGTGGGGCCTCAGGAAGAGGGGGGCAACATGACGGTACTGCTCCTTTCGTGCCAAGTTGCCATCAAGTCCTGGGGCTTTTTCCAGAAAACATCAGGGCTCCTCAGAAGCCAAAAAGCTGCCCAACAGAGCAGTGGTCTTGGCTTGCAACCAGTAGTTATGGGGCTCGATCCTGAGCAGGCCCAGTGGGGTTTGGGGTTATCTTCCTACTCACCTCGATTGAATCATAAGGTGCTTCCCTGCATCAGAATATCCTAAGGCCTAGGATGTATAGGATGTTTCCACTATTTCCCTGTGAGGAAGATTAAACTCTAGGCATGTTCAAAGGTGAATGATGCCCAGGGCACTTTGGCCATGAGCAAGCCCCTGAGTCTGGAATATGCCTTACACCTATGACCAGAAGAGAGACATGGACAGTGGGTTTTGTTCTTTGTCTTGCTAGGGAGTGAGGCAGGTTTGGCCCTGAGGCTGGTGAATGGAGGTGACCGGTGTCAGGGCCGCGTGGAGGTCCTGTACCAAGGCTCCTGGGGCACCGTGTGTGATGATGATTGGGACACCAATGACGCCAACGTGGTGTGCAGGCAACTGGGCTGTGGCTGGGCCATGTCGGCCCCGGGAAGTGCCCGCTTTGGTCAGGGCTCAGGGCCCATTGTCCTGGACAACGTGCGCTGCTCTGGGCATGAGTCCGACCTGTGGCGCTGCCCCCACAACGGCTGGAACTCGCACAACTGTGGCCATGGTGAGGACGCCAGTGTCATCTGCTCAGGTGAGCCTCTCATCATTCGGTGTTTGTCTTTTGGGGGTAGGGGTAGGGAAGAGAGACCTCACATTCTGATCAGCTCATTGGAAGCTACTTATACCATCCTTGTCTTCCTCAAGTCTCCTGAACTCTCCACTGGAATCAGTATTAGCTTTTTCAGGCTGCCAGGTGTGGAGATGGTAAATTAGGAGAAGAACCAAACTGCAAGTCTCCATGAAACAATTACGGGCCTCCTGCAACGCTGCATCAGGCAGCGAAAGATCCTCCTGCAAAATGGAGGACTCTCATGGGGATCCCGGCTAGGATTACAGAGTTTGTATGTGTGTGCCTATGGTGGCCCTGGGCTTGGGGTCCTGAGTCCCTGACTGCATCTCCCACCCGAGAAATGTGATGCCTGGTCCGTGCACTGGATTGTGCTGCGAAGGACAGCTGCTTTTGCCATTCCTGCCAGGCAAACCTTGTCATGACTCCTGCTTAGGCCTGAAAGATCAGCCATTGCCTTTTGGTGGAAGCTGGGCTCCTTGCACTTGCCTCTGCAGCAGGCTGACAAAAGCTCTACAGAGATGATCTTTTTTGCTTCAATATGGTCATGACATGTAGACATGAAGCTAATCACCTTACTATTGGATATAATATTTGTGGTCTTCCTGGTCTTTTTACAAGGAGCATCCTTCCGGGGTGTGGGTGGATTATGCCCTGCTCTTCATGGCAGGGGACAAGTTTCAAAGGTTGTGACCTCCTCAGGTCCTCTACCTTTGTGTCCAGTCATATCAGTTCTGTGCACTGTGTCTCATGTACTTTTGTTTTCACAGCTGCCCAGTCTCAGCCGACGATCACACCAGGTGAGTTCTGCTGCCTCTTGTCTCCTGAGTATCTCAGTCAGGGTACTGCCTACCTGGGGATCCAGTCAGTAGTTTCAGTGGAGAACAGTGGACTGTTTCTGCCACCTGGGCCTTCCCTGACCATTCTCAATATGTGGACACTTCCAGTCGAGCCCACAACGCATGGACCGTCCTTACTGGCTCAGTGAAATAAGAGTCCTCTGGGTTCACGGTCCTAAGACTTTAGGTGACAGACAAGGCTGTCTCGGGAACATTTCTGCTGGATTGCATTGTCTGGACCAAACGCTCCATGTGTTGGGAGAATAGAGATGTTTTCACGTCCTACTCCCCACGTGGAGCCTACGCGATGCATTTCCCAACAACAGTGTCATGATAGCACGGCAGTTACCATTGTACCTGGCACCACCTCGTTGCCGTTGTGGTGGACATTCGACTGTGGGATTTTGGCTCTTGGCAGGCTCTTAGCAGAGACCCCTTTCTCCTCTATCCGGCAGAACTCCCCAGATATCACCACCATTGGTCCCACCTAATAGTCACTTGAGCCAACCTTGACTGACTCCACCTGCCTTCTAATTCTGCTTTTTGTTTCTGTCTCTCTCTCTGTCTCTCCAGACTGGTGGTATACAAGTCCTTCCTACGGTAAGCATCCTTGATTTCCTGCCGAAATATTATCGTCAACACCGTAACCAACTGGCGTGGGTAAAATTCCTAAATGTGGGTTCGGCTTCCGCCCTAACCACCGTAGTCAGTGTGGGGCGTTCTGTTTCCCCACAAGAGTTATGATTTCCTGCCACCTACCGGTTGTGGGATCTACTAGTCAGGATGCTTTTGTTCGCAAGTGACCGGAACCCAGCTCCACCTGTCTTATGCTAGGAGAGAGTCAGTGTCTCCCATAATGAGGACATTAGTGGTGGGTGGGTCTAGCTTCAGGAACAACGGGATGTACAAGTCCCAGGACCGGCTGCTCACAGTGTTTGTCTTAGCACCATTTTCTCTTATGTGCTCGGGCTCACTATGGCTGTGCTTTGTGCACATGAGGGGCCGATGCCAGCGCCAGGTCCCCATGCCACCAGGAGAAGGACTCTGTTTGTCACCCATTCTCTGGCTGACATGTGCTGGGAGACCTCTGATACCTGCTTGGGAAGAGATGAGTCACCGGAACCATGTGCATGGGCTCTGATTCCCGGGTCAGGGTCCCCATGGCCACCGTCCTATTCCTCAGGAGACAGGGACAAGATGTGATACTAGGGCCTCCTTGACCCTCGTGGACAGGGGTCTTGGCCACTTGACTTCATAGGACCGATGGCGTCTGTACCTACAACTCAGGGCAAGCGGTTTCCGACCGAAAGAGGCTCTTCCCTGTCAGAGCTTTGTTCTGTCCCAAGTGCTCTCTGCTGAATGCTGCCCACATTTGCCCAGTCCAGGCACAGAGGCTTGCCTCTCCCAGGGGTGTCAGGCCATGTCGCGCTCTACTCTGGAGCTGTCCTCCGGTTTCGGGTCCAGTTCTGTGCTGACAGTGCAGTGTCCGTGGAGCAACTGAGAGGGCCTGGATTGCCCTCAGAGCCTGGTAGCTTGTCTTCCGTAGGGACCGTAGGGCTATCTGCTCCTGCTTCTTTCAGTCCTACAGTAGGACGGGGATGATGGTCTGTGTGACTCGGGACTGTAGCAAATGGCCAAATAGTGCTTGCTTTCTGCTCTTTGGGTCTCTGGGCATAACCGCTACCCCACAATTCTCCAGCCTAAGGTCTGGAGTCCGGAGTTTTTAGGATAGTCGGAGCGGTGCCACCATCACAGTATCTACTTCCAGAATTGTTCATGCCCCCGATGAAGATTCCATGCCGTTACCATTCACACCCAATCCCATTTCTCTCTGGTCATCACCTGTCTGCCTTCTATCAATATGGATTTATTTACTCTGGCATTTTCGTATGAATGGATTCGTGCTTATGTGGCCTTTTGTGGCTGGCTTCTTTCAATGGCAGACTCTCTCAAGGTTCACCATGATGGCACACGTACACAGTGGCACCATGAATCCCTAGCCTTTTTTTTTTTTTTTTAAGCCATGCATCGGTTGAAGGCCATGTCGATTAATTTTATCGTTGACTCATTTGAATAGCCTTTCCATGACTGCTGTGTACAATTTTGATATTTGAACAGCCGTTTACAGATCTCCTGGGTATATACCTAGGGGTGGAACGTGGGGGTCAAGTGATGACGTTATGTTTCTTACTTGTGGAAGCACTGAACTGTTTGCCACAGTAGCCACGCCAACGTAGGGTGCCAGTAGCAGTGTCTGGAAGTTGTGCTTTCTCTACATCCTCAGCGACACGACTTCTTCTGTCACTTTCATTGTAGTCATCTCTCTGTGGATAGGATTTGCCTTTTCCTAATGGCTGCGGAAGCGGTCGTCTTCTCATGGGTTTGTTGCGTGTGTCCATCTTCTTTGGAGACCAGAGGTCTCATTGAACACATGCCTGAAAGAATGAGAACCAGACAATGGTCATGCCCCAGCCCAGCTCACAGGGTGCAAAGGGCTGGTGAGCCCGATCACTCATGAGGTGTGCTGTCGTGTTGAACCTGGCAGATGACCTTCCTGCCGGCAGACCGAATGCTGCCATGTTGTGTTTCTTTTCTGCCACCCACAGGTCCGGGCTGCTGTAGGTGTGCACAGCTCAGAGTCAGTGATCGTTAGTCCTGCCCACTGGTATGATATTCAGAGGGCTCACGGACTGTTTCAGATTGAGTACAAGCTCGGGGCTTAAGAGCGACACGAGTCAGTGGTCAGCATGAAGGAACCTTCACAAGAACCCTCAGGCCCAGTCGTAGGGCGCACGATATAGGACGGTCAGGGGAAGGTGGAGTCTGCAAGCACTAGGTCTAGGACAGTTTCTTGATGGTGGCTGGGTAGGAACTGTGGGCTTGATGTAGGCGCTTGGGTTGGTCATCGAGGTAGGGAGGCAGGCGGCTGGCTTTCACCCTTCGCCCCTGCTTCCCATGACCAGTCAGCAATCCCAGTGCTGACATTGTGGGCCACCAAACTGCGCACATGCGTAAACCGCATGACCCTCCAGGGTATCTGAATAGCCCCTCAATGATGAATAATGGCGAGCAAGCGTCAGAGAGTCCTGTGCTGGGCTACCTTAACCTGCATGCAGAAGTCATGGTCCCTGAAGTAGTTCTTGTCCACTGAGACCCTGGGGCTTTTCCTCGAGGGAGGAGGAGAAAGATAATTTTCCTGTCTCCTGCTAGGGAACGAGACAGGTTTGTCCCTGAGGCTGGTGAATGGAAGTGACCAGTGTCAGGGCCGCGTGGAGGTCCTGTACCGAGGCTCCTGGGGCACCGTGTGTGACGACAGCTGGGACACCAATGACGCCGACGTGGTGTGCAGGCAGCTGAGCTGTGGCTGGGCCGTGTCGGCCCCGGGAAGTGCCCGCTTTGGTGAGGGCTCAGGGCCCATTGTCCTGGACGACGTGCGCTGCTCCGGGCAAGAGTCCTACCTGTGGCGCTGCCCCCACAACGGCTGGAACTCGCACAACTGTCGCCATGGGGAGGACGCCAGTGTCATCTGCTCAGGTGAACTTCAAAACTCTCATGGCAAATACTGAGAACCGACACACTCCTTTCTCCAGGGTCCCCACCCGACCTCTCCTGGATATCTGTGTCTCTAGGTCTCCTGGGCGCAGCTGTCCCCTGGAGTGCCACAGAGGTGGACCACAGGGGCAGCTGCCCTCTTTCTGTGGACAGAAATTGCTTGGGATTATCAGTGACACTGTGGGTGACAAGGTGCATTCACCATTCGGTGGGCAGGCAAAATGACCCCCTGCTCGTCAGCTGGATCATCTGCTCAGTCCACACCTGATTTCCTAGGGCCCTGTTCTCAAGGTGCACCTTTTGGGAATGTGGTTGAAAGATGAGCCACCTTCACTCCTTTGTGGCCCTCTGCTTCTGGGTCCTCCATGAAGCCAACCTAGAGAGCAGGATTGCAGTCTAGATTGCGCATCTGGGGCGACAGTGATAGTAGTGGAGAAGGGGATCGATGTAGGGAATGGCTGGTGAGTGGTACATGGAACACTGATGAGCCACCTGGGACCCCGGGGCCTGAGCTTGGCCCCCTGCAGAAAGCCTGTGAAACCTTGTCAAGGCTGAGCGCATGGCACCTGGGGTGAGAGGCTTGGGATCTTCGTAGCATAACTGTCCAGCCCATTCTAGCTACGTCCACGTGGCGTGGATGCAGTGGTTCTGAGGGTGTTCGTGGGCCTGCTGGTGGCATTCCGTCTGCCGGAAAGCCAGTCCTCAGGCCCAGCAAGGCAAGCAATGGCAGTGGGACGTAGGGTGGGGCTCCCAGAGGACTGAGAGATTCGTGGAGGGCCCTTGCTGTGTCTGCCCAAGGACACGTGGAGTCATCTGCTTGTGAGATTAGGCTGATTTCTTCAACCTTTGATCCAGTTGGAGCACCTGTGTGCTTTTGTGTCTGCCTTGAGGTTGTTTTCTACTACAGCTGTTCACCCCAGTCTACAGTTCGCCCGGGTGAGTCTCAGGTGACCCCACTGGGAATGTGTCTTTTCATGGTTCCCATCCTTCTTCTCAGCGCTCAGGGAGAAGCACCGCTCTTGGTCGAAATTATGGGTATCCCGTGTTTCTGCTTGTCAGTTTGTCACCACGGTGGTTCTTAAAGAGACCTGGAGCTCTAAGAGGCCCGTCTGACCATCAGCCCAGGAGGTTTCATCTAGTTGTTTCAGGCTGTCCCAGGAGACGGCTGCGTGCAGGTTCAGGGACCTGGCCTCTGTGTTTGGATTTCAGCTGGGCTGTAATGCAATCTGGGCCGACACGTTGGGTGGAACAAGGGACACGGATGACCACTGCCCTTCTCCTGAAGGGACCTCAGAGCATGCTGGATTCTCTCCGTCGCTCGCTGTTTGGAACGCCCTCAGATTCATCTGTGTCCCGTGCATACATCCAAAGCAGTTGGACAGTGCCCTGGGGGTGAAAGTGTAGCAAGTGATGGTGTGTTACAGGCACTAGGATATCTGACTCATTTCGGGTTGACCCAGCACCACTCAGGCATGCATACCTCAGGGTGGGTAGGATGCAAAGGCCCTCTGAGGGAGACAATGACATGCCAGGTTTCGAGATGGGTGTGGACGGACCGGGTGGTCCTCCTGCAGAGCCTTCATCCCAACAGGGCTGGCCGAGCAACAGGCCTGTGCAGCAAGGCGACAATTGCAGGTGTCAGTGGTCAAGAGGCCCGCCACACACTCTTTTCGAAGACTCCTTCCCGAGATGTCTACCTCTCGCTCTTCCCTCTGTCACGGCTTCTGGGTACCTGGCCCCCCTGTCTACCCACCTATAAGACCAGCAAGGAGTAAATATTCGTACCCAAGTCCCTGGCTCACTCTCCTTCTACATAAAGTTTGGTTATGGAAGTCACAGGAGGAGCCTCGGGGTGTGTCTTTGCTCTCTTTGCCCCTCTGTGTGTGTCGGGTAGCAGAAAGAGGTGACTCTCAGATCCCAGGTCTGACGCTCTGCGGATAGCCCCCTGACTCCAGTGGGATCGATGTTCAGTGCTGACCATTCTGCAGGAGGTTAATGGAATGCTTGGAGGTCTGTCCAATCTCCTGAGACCTCTCTCATGGCTCGCAGGCCGTGGAGCGTAGCCTTCGGAAGAAGGGGGCCCATGTGCTAGTGTTCCCACCTTTCTTGCCACGTTGCAAGCAGGTCCTGGGGCTCTGCCCGAACCCAGGCAGGACCCTACAGAAGCCAACAAGCTGCCCAAGAGGGCAGTGGTCTCGGCCTGACAGCGATGGCTGGAAGATGCCCTCGCGAGCATGCCCAGCGTGGATGGGGGTTGTGTTCCCACTCACATGCATTGCGTCATAGCGTCCTTTGCCGCAACGTGGCATCCTTTGGACAGGTCTGTGTAGGTGTCTCAGCTCTCAGGGTGCATGGGCTGAAGATTAAGCTCTTGGCATGTTCAAAAGGGAAAGGTGCCCGGGGAAGACTGGCCGTGAGCAAGCTTTTGAGTCTGGACCAAGCCTTAAGCCTTTGGCCAGAAGATAGACATGGACAGTGGGTTTTGTTCTTTGTCTTGCTAGGGAACGAGGCAGGTTTGTCCCTGAGGCTGGTGAATGGAGGTGACCGGTGTCAGGGCCGCGTGGAAGTCCTGTACCGAGGCTCCTGGGGCACCGTGTGTGACGACGACTGGGACATCAATGACGCCAACGTGGTGTGCAGGCAGCTGGGCTGTGGCTGGGCCGTGTCGGCCCCGGGAAGTGCCCGCTTTGGTCAGGGCTCAGGGCCCATTGTCCTGGACAACGTGCGCTGCTCCGGGCAAGAGTCCTACCTGTGGCGCTGCCCCCACAACGGCTGGAACTCGCACAACTGTGGCCATGGTGAGGACGCCAGTGTCATCTGTTCAGGTGAGCCTCTTGTCGCTGGGAGTTTCTCTTGCTGTCGGGTAGGGAAGAGAGACGTCATGTTCTGATCAGATCGTTGGAAGCTCTTTATACCATCCCTGTCTTCCTCACGTCTCCTCTACTCTCCTCCAGTGTCAGCGTCAGTGTCAGTGTCAGTTTTTGTCAGGCTGCCAGGTGTGGAGATGGCAAAGTAGGACACGTGCCAAACTGCCAGTCCCCGCGAAGCCGTTACTGGCCCTCCTGCAACATTGCAGGTGGCGGCGAGTGATCAGCCTGCTGAATGGGGGTCTCTCGCGGGGAGCCCAGGGCTAGGATCGCAGACCAACCTGTGTGTGTGTGGCTACGGCCGCCGCGGGTTTGGGGTCCTGAGCCCCTGACTGCATGTCCCCCTCTGGAGGGGTGATGCCCGGCCCGTGCGGCGGGTCTGTGGTGCGATGGGCCAGCTGCTTCTGCAATGACTGCCAGACAAACCTTGTCATGAGCCCTGCCTAGGCCTGAAAGTTCAGCCGTGGCATGTTGGCGGGGGCTGGACTCCTCGGTGTTGCTGCCATGGTGAGCAGCTGAAAGCTCAAGGCACACGTTGGGTTTGTGTCAACTCGCTCACCACTCGTAGCCATGGAGCCCATCACCTTGACATGGGAAATCATGTTCTTGGTGTGCCTGGCCCTTTGAAGAGGGTCGTCCTTCCAGGGTGTGGATGTCACGGGCCCTACCCTCCGTGGCTGGGGACCAGCATCGATGGCATCTGACCCGCTCAGATCCTTCCCCCTTGCGTCCGGTTGGGGCAGCTCTGTGCGGTGTCTCACGTGCTCTTGTCTCTTCACAGCTGCCCAGTCCCAGCCCACGACCACACCAGGTGAGTTCTGCTGCCTCTTGACTCGTGAGCATCTGTCTCCTCTTGTAAGCCAGCCCTGGCCCCAAACTCTACTTCTAAGGGGGACTCTGGAGCTTTTCTCTCTCCTGGGCCTTCCCTGGTCCCTCTCAGTTATGTAGACACTTCCAGTTGAGCTGACAACACACGGACTGTCCTTACTGGCTCAGTGAAATAAGAGTCCTCTGGGTACACAGTCCTCACTAAGACTTAGGTGACAGACAGGCTGTCTCGGGAACATTTCTGCTGGATTGCATTGTCTGGACCAAACGCTCCATGTGTTGGGAGAATAGAGATGTTTTCACGTCCTACTCCCCACGTGGAGCCTACGCGATGCATTTCCCAACAACAGTGTCATGATAGCACGGCAGTTACCATTGTACCTGGCACCACCTCGTTGCCGTTGTGGTGGACATTCGACTGTGGGATTTTGGCTCTTGGCAGGCTCTTAGCAGAGACCCCTTTCTCCTCTATCCGGCAGAACTCCCCAGATATCACCACCATTGGTCCCACCTAATAGTCACTTGAGCCAACCTTGACTGACTCCACCTGCCTTCTAATTCTACTTTTTGTTTCTGTCTCTCTCTCTGTCTCTCCAGACTGGTGGTATACAAGTCCTTCCTACGGTAAGCATCCTTGATTTCCTGCCGAAATATTATCGTCAACACCGTAACCAACTGGCGTGGGTAAAATTCCTAAATGTGGGTTCGGCTTCCGCCCTAACCACCGTAGTCAGTGTGGGGCGTTCTGTTTCCCCACAAGAATTATGATTTCCTGCCACCTACCGGTTGTGGGATCTACTAGTCAGGATGCTTTTGTTCGCAAGTGACCGGAACCCAGCTCCACCTGTCTTATGCTAGGAGAGAGTCAGTGTCTCCCATAATGAGGACATTAGTGGTGGGTGGGTCTAGCTTCAGGAACAACGGGATGTACAAGTCCCAGGACCGGCTGCTCACAGTGTTTGTCTTAGCACCATTTTCTCTTATGTGCTCGGGCTCACTATGGCTGTGCTTTGTGCACATGAGGGGCCGATGCCAGCGCCAGGTCCCCATGCCACCAGGAGAAGGACTCTGTTTGTCACCCATTCTCTGGCTGACATGTGCTGGGAGACCTCTGATACCTGCTTGGGAAGAGATGAGTCACCGGAACCATGTGCATGGGCTCTGATTCCCGGGTCAGGGTCCCCATGGCCACCGTCCTATTCCTCAGGAGACAGGGACAAGATGTGATACTAGGGCCTCCTTGACCCTCGTGGACAGGGGTCTTGGCCACTTGACTTCATAGGACCGATGGCGTCTGTACCTACAACTCAGGGCAAGCGGTTTCCGACCGAAAGAGGCTCTTCCCTGTCAGAGCTTTGTTCTGTCCCAAGTGCTCTCTGCTGAATGCTGCCCACATTTGCCCAGTCCAGGCACAGAGGCTTGCCTCTCCCAGGGGTGTCAGGCCATGTCGCGCTCTACTCTGGAGCTGTCCTCCGGTTTCGGGTCCAGTTCTGTGCTGACAGTGCAGTGTCCGTGGAGCAACTGAGAGGGCCTGGATTGCCCTCAGAGCCCGGTAGCTCGTCTTCCGTAGGGACCGTAGGGCTATCTGCTCCTGCTTCTTTCAGTCCTACAGTAGGACGGGGATGATGGTCTGTGTGACTCGGGACTGTAGCAAATGGCCAAATAGTGCTTGCTTTCTGCTCTTTGGGTCTCTGGGCATAACCGCTACCCCACAATTCTCCAGCCTAAGGTCTGGAGTCCGGAGTTTTTAGGATAGTCGGAGCGGTGCCACCATCACAGTATCTACTTCCAGAATTGTTCATGCCCCCGATGAAGATTCCATGCCGTTACCATTCACACCCAATCCCATTTCTCTCTGGTCATCACCTGTCTGCCTTCTATCAATATGGATTTATTTACTCTGGCATTTTCGTATGAATGGATTCGTGCTTATGTGGCCTTTTGTGGCTGGCTTCTTTCAATGGCAGACTCTCTCAAGGTTCACCATGATGGCACACGTACACAGTGGCACCATGAATCCCTAGCCTTTTTTTTTTTTTTTTAAGCCATGCATCGGTTGAAGGCCATGTCGATTAATTTTATCGTTGACTCATTTGAATAGCCTTTCCATGACTGCTGTGTACAATTTTGATATTTGAACAGCCGTTTACAGATCTCCTGGGTATATACCTAGGGGTGGAACGTGGGGGTCAAGTGATGACGTTATGTTTCTTACTTGTGGAAGCACTGAACTGTTTGCCACAGTAGCCACGCCAACGTAGGGTGCCAGTAGCAGTGTCTGGAAGTTGTGCTTTCTCTACATCCTCAGCGACACGACTTCTTCTGTCACTTTCATTGTAGTCATCTCTCTGTGGATAGGATTTGCCTTTTCCTAATGGCTGCGGAAGCGGTCGTCTTCTCATGGGTTTGTTGCGTGTGTCCATCTTCTTTGGAGACCAGAGGTCTCATTGAACACATGCCTGAAAGAATGAGAACCAGACAATGGTCATGCCCCAGCCCAGCTCACAGGGTGCAAAGGGCTGGTGAGCCCGATCACTCATGAGGTGTGCTGTCGTGTTGAACCTGGCAGATGACCTTCCTGCCGGCAGACCGAATGCTGCCATGTTGTGTTTCTTTTCTGCCACCCACAGGTCCGGGCTGCTGTAGGTGTGCACAGCTCAGAGTCAGTGATCGTTAGTCCTGCCCACTGGTATGATATTCAGAGGGCTCACGGACTGTTTCAGATTGAGTACAAGCTCGGGGCTTAAGAGCGACACGAGTCAGTGGTCAGCATGAAGGAACCTTCACAAGAACCCTCAGGCCCAGTCGTAGGGCGCACGATATAGGACGGTCAGGGGAAGGTGGAGTCTGCAAGCACTAGGTCTAGGACAGTTTCTTGATGGTGGCTGGGTAGGAACTGTGGGCTTGATGTAGGCGCTTGGGTTGGTCATCGAGGTAGGGAGGCAGGCGGCTGGCTTTCACCCTTCGCCCCTGCTTCCCATGACCAGTCAGCAATCCCAATGCTGACATTGTGGGCCACCAAACTGCGCACATGCGTAAACCGCATGACCCTCCAGGGTATCTGAATAGCCCCTCAATGATGAATAATGGCGAGCAAGCGTCAGAGAGTCCTGTGCTGGGCTACCTTAACCTGCATGCAGAAGTCATGGTCCCTGAAGTAGTTCTTGTCCACTGAGACCCTGGGGCTTTTCCTCGAGGGAGGAGGAGAAAGATAATTTTCCTGTCTCCTGCTAGGGAACGAGACAGGTTTGTCCCTGAGGCTGGTGAATGGAAGTGACCAGTGTCAGGGCCGCGTGGAGGTCCTGTACCGAGGCTCCTGGGGCACCGTGTGTGACGACAGCTGGGACACCAATGACGCCGACGTGGTGTGCAGGCAGCTGAGCTGTGGCTGGGCCGTGTCGGCCCCGGGAAGTGCCCGCTTTGGTGAGGGCTCAGGGCCCATTGTCCTGGACGACGTGCGCTGCTCCGGGCAAGAGTCCTACCTGTGGCGCTGCCCCCACAACGGCTGGAACTCGCACAACTGTCGCCATGGGGAGGACGCCAGTGTCATCTGCTCAGGTGAACTTCAAAACTCTCATGGCAAATACTGAGAACCGACACACTCCTTTCTCCAGGGTCCCCACCCGACCTCTCCTGGATATCTGTGTCTCTAGGTCTCCTGGGCGCAGCTGTCCCCTGGAGTGCCACAGAGGTGGACCACAGGGGCAGCTGCCCTCTTTCTGTGGACAGAAATTGCTTGGGATTATCAGTGACACTGTGGGTGACAAGGTGCATTCACCATTCGGTGGGCAGGCAAAATGACCCCCTGCTCGTCAGCTGGATCATCTGCTCAGTCCACACCTGATTTCCTAGGGCCCTGTTCTCAAGGTGCACCTTTTGGGAATGTGGTTGAAAGATGAGCCACCTTCACTCCTTTGTGGCCCTCTGCTTCTGGGTCCTCCATGAAGCCAACCTAGAGAGCAGGATTGCAGTCTAGATTGCGCATCTGGGGCGACAGTGATAGTAGTGGAGAAGGGGATCGATGTAGGGAATGGCTGGTGAGTGGTACATGGAACACTGATGAGCCACCTGGGACCCCGGGGCCTGAGCTTGGCCCCCTGCAGAAAGCCTGTGAAACCTTGTCAAGGCTGAGCGCATGGCACCTGGGGTGAGAGGCTTGGGATCTTCGTAGCATAACTGTCCAGCCCATTCTAGCTACGTCCACGTGGCGTGGATGCAGTGGTTCTGAGGGTGTTCGTGGGCCTGCTGGTGGCATTCCGTCTGCCGGAAAGCCAGTCCTCAGGCCCAGCAAGGCAAGCAATGGCAGTGGGACGTAGGGTGGGGCTCCCAGAGGACTGAGAGATTCGTGGAGGGCCCTTGCTGTGTCTGCCCAAGGACACGTGGAGTCATCTGCTTGTGAGATTAGGCTGATTTCTTCAACCTTTGATCCAGTTGGAGCACCTGTGTGCTTTTGTGTCTGCCTTGAGGTTGTTTTCTACTACAGCTGTTCACCCCAGTCTACAGTTCGCCCGGGTGAGTCTCAGGTGACCCCACTGGGAATGTGTCTTTTCATGGTTCCCATCCTTCTTCTCAGCGCTCAGGGAGAAGCACCGCTCTTGGTCGAAATTATGGGTATCCCGTGTTTCTGCTTGTCAGTTTGTCACCACGGTGGTTCTTAAAGAGACCTGGAGCTCTAAGAGGCCCGTCTGGCCATCAGCCCAGGAGGTTTCATCTAGTTGTTTCAGGCTGTCCCAGGAGACGGCTGCGTGCAGGTTCAGGGACCTGGCCTCTGTGTTTGGATTTCAGCTGGGCTGTAATGCAATCTGGGCCGACACGTTGGGTGGAACAAGGGACACGGATGACCACTGCCCTTCTCCTGAAGGGACCTCAGAGCATGCTGGATTCTCTCCGTCGCTCGCTGTTTGGAACGCCCTCAGATTCATCTGTGTCCCGTGCATACATCCAAAGCAGTTGGACAGTGCCCTGGGGGTGAAAGTGTAGCAAGTGATGGTGTGTTACAGGCACTAGGATATCTGACTCATTTCGGGTTGACCCAGCACCACTCAGGCATGCATACCTCAGGGTGGGTAGGATGCAAAGGCCCTCTGAGGGAGACAATGACATGCCAGGTTTCGAGATGGGTGTGGACAGACCGGGTGGTCCTCCTGCAGAGCCTTCATCCCAACAGGGCTGGCCGAGCAACAGGCCTGTGCAGCAAGGCGACAATTGCAGGTGTCAGTGGTCAAGAGGCCCGCCACACACTCTTTTCGAAGACTCCTTCCCGAGATGTCTACCTCTCGCTCTTCCCTCTGTCACGGCTTCTGGGTACCTGGCCCCCCTGTCTACCCACCTATAAGACCAGCAAGGAGTAAATATTCGTACCCAAGTCCCTGGCTCACTCTCCTTCTACATAAAGTTTGGTTATGGAAGTCACAGGAGGAGCCTCGGGGTGTGTCTTTGCTCTCTTTGCCCCTCTGTGTGTGTCGGGTAGCAGAAAGAGGTGACTCTCAGATCCCAGGTCTGACGCTCTGCGGATAGCCCCCTGACTCCAGTGGGATCGATGTTCAGTGCTGACCATTCTGCAGGAGGTTAATGGAATGCTTGGAGGTCTGTCCAATCTCCTGAGACCTCTCTCATGGCTCGCAGGCCGTGGAGCGTAGCCTTCGGAAGAAGGGGGCCCATGTGCTAGTGTTCCCACCTTTCTTGCCACGTTGCAAGCAGGTCCTGGGGCTCTGCCCGAACCCAGGCAGGACCCTACAGAAGCCAACAAGCTGCCCAAGAGGGCAGTGGTCTCGGCCTGACAGCGATGGCTGGAAGATGCCCTCGCGAGCATGCCCAGCGTGGATGGGGGTTGTGTTCCCACTCACATGCATTGCGTCATAGCGTCCTTTGCCGCAACGTGGCATCCTTTGGACAGGTCTGTGTAGGTGTCTCAGCTCTCAGGGTGCATGGGCTGAAGATTAAGCTCTTGGCATGTTCAAAAGGGAAAGGTGCCCGGGGAAGACTGGCCGTGAGCAAGCTTTTGAGTCTGGACCAAGCCTTAAGCCTTTGGCCAGAAGATAGACATGGACAGTGGGTTTTGTTCTTTGTCTTGCTAGGGAACGAGGCAGGTTTGTCCCTGAGGCTGGTGAATGGAGGTGACCGGTGTCAGGGCCGCGTGGAAGTCCTGTACCGAGGCTCCTGGGGCACCGTGTGTGACGACGACTGGGACATCAATGACGCCAACGTGGTGTGCAGGCAGCTGGGCTGTGGCTGGGCCGTGTCGGCCCCGGGAAGTGCCCGCTTTGGTCAGGGCTCAGGGCCCATTGTCCTGGACAACGTGCGCTGCTCCGGGCAAGAGTCCTACCTGTGGCGCTGCCCCCACAACGGGTGGAACTCACACAACTGTGGCCATGGTGAGGACGCCAGTGTCATCTGTTCAGGTGAGCCTCTTGTCGTTGGGAGTTTCTCTTGCTGTTGGGTAGGGAAGAGGAACCTCCTGTCCTGAGCAGATCGTTGGAGGCTACTTATACCCTCCCTGTCTTCCTCATGTCTCCTCAACTCTCCTCCAGTGTCAGTATCAGTTTTTGTCAGGGTGCCATGTGTCTAGATGATAAATTAGGACAAGTGCCTATCCCCAAGTCCACATGATGCCATTCATTCCCTCCTGCAACACTGTAGCTGGCGGCGAAAGACCCGCCTGCTTGAGTTCTCTCATGGGCCTCCTATTATCAGGATTGCAGACCAGTATATGTGTTCCGACTGCTGCTCCAGGTTTGGGGTCCTTAGTCCCAGTATATGTCCCCCTCGAGAATTGTGATTCCAGATATACCTTGTCATCACCGCTGTTTAAGCCTGAATGATTGACATGCATTTTGGTGTTGTTGTATTCCTCTGTCTTGCTGCCATCGTGAGCCACTCAAAACTGAAGGCAGTTGATTGGTTTTGTGTCAACTTTGTCACCGCTTGTATACATGGAGCCAAGCACCTTGATCTGGGAAATCATGTTCTGTGTCTGCCTGGCCCTGTGAAGTTGGGCATCCTCCAGGGTGTGGGTATCACATGACCCACCCTCCATAGCTGGGGACTCACTTCCAAGGTGTCTACCTGCTTAGTTCCTTCCCCTCTGCATCCAGTTGTGCTAGGTTTGTGCACCCTTCTCATGTGCTGTTGTCTCTTCACAGCTGCCCAGTCCCAGCCCACGATCAGACCAGGTGAGTTCTGCTGCCTCTTGACTCTTACCCATCTCTCTCACCTTCCTCCTGTCCTAGGCCCAAGTTATAGCTACAAATAGGACTGTGGCATCTTTCTGACTCCCTGAACCTTCCCTTATCACTCTCTATCCTGTAGACAGTTCTGGTTGAATCCACAATCGATTTTCCTGTCTGGCTCGGTGGTCTAAGTGCACTCTAACTGCACAATCTTCACTCTATGCTTTTGGTGGCAGTCAATGGTCTCTTCCGGGGTCAGTTGTGTCTGAAAGCATCGTCTGGACCAAATTCTACAGGGATGGGAAAATAGGTATTTCATGTCATTATCCCACATGGAGCCTTCCCAAAGGAATGCCTTTCCTAAGAACATTCTGTCAGGAGTGCATGGCAGTTGTTATTGCAGATTGTACCACCTTGTTGCCATTGTCGTGAACATTCGAGGGCAGGAGTTTGGCTCATGGTAGGCTCTCCGCAGAGGCCACATTCTACTTCATCCAGCCGAACTCCTGAGACCCCACTGTCCTTGATTCTACTTACTGGTCATGTAGCTAACCTTGATCCTATACCCCTCCTTTCTGACTGCTTTGTTTGTTTTTTTTTTTCCAGATTGGTGGTATACGAGTTCTTTCTATGGTAAGCATCCTGGGTCCTGTCAAACCAGCAAACATGAAACAAATTAATCAACTGGCATTGGTGACATTTCTGAATGTTGGGTTCAGCCTCTGTTGCCCCCACCCTGTCCAGTATGGGGTTTTCCTTTCCCCACAAGAATTATGATTTCCACCACCCACGCTTTGTGGGAGCTACTAGTCAGGGCACTCTTGTTTACAAGTGATAGGAAACTACCTCAGCCTCTTTATGCTAGTAGAGAGTCAATGGCTCACATATTGAGGACAGTAGTGCAAGCTCTAGCTCAGGAAAACTGGATGTAAAAGTTATAGCACTGTCTTCCCCCCATTGTTTTTCTTACTTGCACTTTTTTATGTTTTACTTTTTTTTTTGAGAGACAGAAAGCTGGAGTGTGAGTGGAGGAGGGGCAGAGAGAGAGGGAAACACAGAATCTGAAGCAGGCTCCAGGCTCTTAGCTGTTAGCACAGAGCCCGACATGGGGCTCAAACCCACAAACTGTGAGATTGTGACCTGAGTCTAAGTTGGTTGCTTAACCAACTGAGTCACCCAGGTGCCCCCTTACTTGCACTTTCTTATGTGCATGGCTTCACCCTGGGTGCTTTCTGCATGTGGGGGGCAGTTGCCAGCCCTTGGTCTCTATGCCACCAGGTGAAAGACTCCATTTGTCCACATATCTCTGGTGACATGTCTTTGAAGGACTTGAGCACCTTCTTGGCAGCAGATAAGTCACCAGAACCATGTCCATGTGCTCTGATAGCCTGGTCAGGGTCCCCATGCCCACTTTCCTGTCCCTCAGGAGAGAGGGGCTGGATGTGATACTATGCTCTACTTAAACCTTATGGAACGAAGTCTTCACTGGTTTATACAATAGGAAGGATGGTTTCTGTACTTAAAGTTCAGGGCAAGAGATTTCTGACATGAAGAAAGACCTCCCCTGTTGCAGCTTTCCCCTCTGCCAGGTAGTCTATCCTGAATGCTGTCCATGCTTGTGTAGCCCGGCACAGAGCATTGCCTCTCCCTGGGGTTCAGCCCACATTGCACTTTGCTCTGGAGTTGGCCTCTAGCATAGGGTCCAGTTCTGTGCTGACAGTACAGGGTCTATGGGGCAACTTAGAGCGCCTGGATTTCCCCTAGACTCTGGTAGCTCGTCTTCCATAGGGACAGCAGGAGTCTCAGCTCCTGCTCATTTTAATTCTGCAGTAAACTCTGATTATGAGTTCTGTGACTCAAGACTATAGTAGATGGCCAAATAATTTTTGTTTTTCTGCTCTTTGGGTCTCTGGGCTATATCTACCACAAAACTTATCAATTTAAAGTGTAGAATCCTGAGCTTTTTAGTGTGCTCACCAAGTAGTACAACCATCACACTATCTAGTTCCAGAATTTTTCATCACCTCTGTTGGAAATCCCATGTCTTTAACCATTCACATCCCAAGTGCCTTTATAGCCTGGCCATCACCTCTGTGCCAATGGATTTGTTCACTCTGGACATTTCATATGAATGGAATCAGCCAATACATGGCCTTGTGTGACTGGCTTTTTTCAGGCAGTAGACTCTTCCATGGTTCACCATCGTGGTGCATGTATGCATTGTCAGGATGCATCCCTATCCTTTTTTCTATCCATTCATTTGTTGAAGGGCATGTTGATTGTTTCTCCCTTTGAGTATTTTGAGTAGTATTTCCATGTACTTCTGTGTACAATTTTCTTGTTTTAACACCTGTTTCCAGACCTTTTGTGTGTATATCTAGGTGTGGAATGGTTGGGTCAAATGATAATTTTATGTTTACTTTTTGTGGAAGTACTGAACTGTTTAACACAGAAGCAGCACCAATTTTGGGTAGGAGTAGCAGCATCTAAGGGTTTTGCTTTTTCTACATCCTCAGACTTCTTTTGGTCCTTTATTGTAGTCATCCTTGTGGGCAGGAGTTGCTATCTTTCTGTGGTTAGGATTTGTATTTTCCTAACGGCTAGAGAATTGGGCATTTCTTTCATGTGCTTGCTGCATGTGTCCATCTGCTTGGAGAGCATGGCCCCCATTTTATAAATGCCTGAAGGCCTGAGGACCACACCATGGTCAGTGCCAAAGCACATCTCATGGGATAGTGAGGGCAGGGTCCAGGTGAGCCTGAGGAATCATGATGTCTGGTCTCGTGCTGAATCTGGCAGATACCCTTCCTGCCAGCAGGCCTAATGCTACCATGTTTTGTTTCTTTTCTGCCACCCACAGGCCTGGGAAGCTCTAAGTATGCACAGCTGGGAATCAGTGATAGTTACTCCTGCTCACTGTCATGATATTCAGAGGGTTCATGGACTGTTAAAGATTCAGTACAACCTTCGGGCTTGAGGGTGACATGAGTTAGTGGTCAGCAGTAAAGGAACCTTCAGAAGAAGCCTCAGGCCCAGAGGTAGGGTCCATGATATATAGGACAGTCAGGTAAAGGTAGACACTCCAAATGCTAGGTCCTAAGACATCTCCTTGGTGGCGGCTGGGTAGGATCTCTGGGTTTGAAGTAAGTGCTTGGTTGGTTGCTGAGGTACTAGGTCATGCTGCTGGCTTTCACCTCGCCCCTGTATCCCATGACCTGGGTCAGCAATTGAAACGATGACATTGTGGGCAACCAATCAGTGAACATACATAAGTCATCTGACACTCAAGGGCACCTAAAGTAGCCCCTGGATGATGAATAATGATGAGCAAGCTTCAGGGAGTCCTGTTGCTGGGCAACCTTAACCTGATCCCAGAAGTCACAGTCCCTGTAGTAAGTCTTATCCACTCAGACCTCAGGAACTCTTCCTACAGTAACAAAAAAGAAGATAATTTTCCTGTCTCCTGCTAGGAAATGAATCAGGTTTGGCTCTGAGGCTGGTGAATGGAAGTGACCGGTGTCAGGGCCGCGTGGAGGTCCTGTACCGAGGCTCCTGGGGCACTGTGTGTGACGACGACTGGGACACCAATGACGCCAACGTGGTGTGCAGTCAGCTGGGCTGTGGCCGGGCCGTGTCGGCCCCGGGAAGTGCCCGCTTTGGTCAGGGCTCAGGGCCCATTGTCCTGGACAACGTGCGCTGCTCCGGGCAAGAGTCCTACCTGTGGCGCTGCCCCCACAACGGCTGGAACACGCACAACTGTGGCCACGGGGAGGATGCAGGTGTCATCTGCTTAGGTTGGTCTTCACAAAATTGGGACTGTATTTATTATTTGTAATTTTCTCTAGAAAAAACTCTTTTCTCTCACAGGTCTCTTAATCTTTCTGAAGTTCTCTAATGGCAGGCAGTTTCCTTCATATCTTGAAAGACACTGCATGACCAATCATCCCTGGTGTCCTTGAATTTTATGGGAGGACTGGAACATCTTCTCTAGCTGGGGCCATAGAGCAGAGCCACATATTAATGTGCATAAAGGTTGTAAGAACAAATTCTTGCAACACTTTTTTTGTGGAGACCTGCCTCGAAGCTTTTCATTTACCATTCAGCTCCTCTGCACCACTCCTAGAAAGTCTTTCTTAGTGATAAACGGGACAGGCACTCAGCAATTCTGTTTCTCAGAATCCTGAGTGGCTTCCTCCAGAATGTCCTTCACAGAGACTGATAAGGTATTTTCTTTTCTCACAGCCTCCCAGAGCACCTCTACTACCCCAGGTGAGTAGGCGCATCTCTGCACAGTGTGGGCCCCTCTCCTGAATTCTGCTCTAATATTTCTAGAAATAGGAGGAGAAGACCAGACTCTTCTCTCTGAGGACTCTGGGATATGTTGCAGTGACCAGCTGAGTCCCCAGGACCTTAGTTCTTACTTAGCTTAGCCTGAGGGCCCTTCTGGGGCCCCTGCCACTCTCTGCGGCCAGCGCTTGTTCAGAGAGGCTGCTGTGGAAGAGGTTTGGGACCCTCTGGTCATTTCAGATGAAATAATTGTTCGAGTCAGAACCTTGATCATTTGAGAAACACGACCCAGTACAACTTGTACAAGTGCTTGTCTGTTTCAAGAATCCCTTCACATCGAGAGAGCAATCTGCAAAGTGTGCCTTGCCCTACTGCAAAAATATTTGGTGCCATGTGTGTGGGGAAGTGTTACACACACTAGCCCACCCCAACCATTCCCAGTGTAAATGAGAAATGTCTGGGCTCTGAGAAGCCCTTTATTAAGCAAAAGAATTGAGCTTTCTCTACCAAATGAATGACCATGGAATTTAAACCTAAAAGCATTTCATTTCTTTCTATATTGGTGGTACCCACATACTACAACCACTGGGAGTAAGTATCACGTTCTTCCACCTGAGGGCATGGGGTTCTCATCCCCAGGCTTGGCTGTCCAGGCAGGAGATGCCTGTAAATGAACAGCCCAGTTCAACGTGCACACATAGCCTCCCTAGGTCTGCCCCACTGCACACCGCATCCAAACTACACACACAGCCTGCATCTACCTTCCACACCCTCAGCCCTTACGTCCCCCCTGCCAGGTAGATGATTTTTGTTTTCATAAGGAGATCTATTTCCCCTTCCTTTAAGGAAATGAAATAAGTGATTCTTCAAGGAATAGACTTAAAGGCTTTTATTTCTTGGAGGCTCTCCAAAGCTTTGAGAGAAGGGAGATGATAAATGGGTAATTTCACAAATAACCATGTTTTTACCAGTTTTCCCTTGTGATATGGCTATTGTTCAGTAGCTTTCCATCACTCTTGAGAAATTATATGGCCACTTGTTTATGTCATCGAATATTCTCTTTCCATCGTTTTAATGCCTGCATTGTATTTCATTACACAGTTATGATCACGAATTATTTAACTAATCCCCAATTGCTATTTATATTTCTTCATTATTATGAATGATCCTTGATGAAGAATATATATTTTTTTGAGAGAGAGCGTGCACAAGCAGGAAAGGAACAGAGAGAGAGCGAGAATCCCAAGTGGGCTCTACACTGTCAGTGCAGTCCCAAATGTGTGACTTGATCCCACAAACTGTGAGATCAAGACCTGAGCCGGAATCTAGAGTCGGACACTTAACTGACTGAGCCACCCAGGCACCTGAGTATCTAAATATTTTTAAATGGCCTATTAGACTGGCCAACGAAAGTTTGAATGCTAAATACTATTTGTCATTCTCTGCTAAGTAGTAATAGCTAATACTGTTGGGTGCTTCTTATGTGCCAGGAAATGCTCTGAGAGTTTTCACGTATTGTCTCATTTAATACTCCTAAGAATCTGATGACACAGATGTTATGATCACTCCCAGTTTTCAGATAAGGAAGCTGAGGCAGAGAGGTTAAGTGACTTGCTCAAGATCATGGAGCTGATAACAACAGAGTCAAGCTGCAAGCTCGGGCCTTCTGTGGCAGAAACCCTACTTTCGACCCCACTTTACACTGCTTCTTGTCAACTGGCAGGAGACCCTAGGGAATAAGTTCCTTTACACAGCGCTCTCCATGGGCCAACACTCCCACTCAGCCAGCGTTATCCTTGTAATCCCCTGAACAATGACAATCACAATCATCACTTTGTTGCTTTCTTGGCATTTTTGCTTCAAGGTGACTCATGCTCTCTCTGAAGCTTGGGTCACCTCTGGACAGAGAGTCACTTTTCTAGGCCCTTTGGGGGAGGTAGATCCTCAGATCAAGGTCCCTAATGTGAGGCAGCCCAGGACCAGGCCCAAGAGAGGAAAAACTGAGTCATGTTCTAAGGTCAGAGGACTCGTACCCAAAAGACAATTGCTTGTTGTAACACACCTGAAACCTGCCATGTTGGTGTGTCCCTCTCTCTCCTCTATAGGACCCTCTTCAAATTGTGGTGGCTTCTTATTCAATGCCAGCGGGACATTTTTCAGCCCATCTTACCCTGGATACTACCCCAACAATGCTGAGTGTGTCTGGGAAATAGAAGTGAACCCCGGCTATCGCATAAATCTGGGATTCAACAGTCTGCAGTGAGTAACAGCCAGGTCATCTGGTGAAGGATGGTCCTCCACGGTTTGGGCTGTGTGCGGGGCTGAGATGCTTTACACTCTCGGATGCCATGGACCACATGTCACATTGCTCTGATCCTACCATGAAGCATCTGGCAACATTGGGAATTCCTTTAATCTGATTGAGGAACAGCTCAAAGAATATTTTAGATTCAGTAACGTTGCCCGTGAAAGTCCAAACTATCTGTAAAAACAGGAGCGATAGAGATTTCAATGTTGACATGAATCCACTTTTTCATACAGGCTGGAGGTGAACAGCAATTGCAATTTCGATTATGTCGAAATCTCTGATGGACCGCTGAACAGCAGTAACTTGCTGGGGAAAATTTGTAATGGCACCAGGCAAATATTCACCTCTTCTTACAACCGAATGACCGTTCGATTTCGAAGTGACATCAGTATCCAAAGCACCGGCTTTTCTGCTTGGTATAACTCCTTTCCTCAAGGTGCGTTCGCACTAAACCCGATCGACCTGACCTTGGAGGCTCAGTGTGTTTATGTGGACCCTGCTTCTGGGTATCGTGGTTCCCACATGAAATCAAACATCCCTCCTCCTTGTCTCACAGTTGACTGGTAAACGAAGGCTAAGAGATGTAGGGAATGGGGGACACAGCCTGGTCTTGGG
This sequence comes from Prionailurus viverrinus, assembly GCF_022837055.1. Classification (NCBI taxonomy): domain Eukaryota; kingdom Metazoa; phylum Chordata; class Mammalia; order Carnivora; family Felidae; genus Prionailurus; species Prionailurus viverrinus. Next base: position 79,128,879 of record NC_062571.1, read on the forward strand.
TTTGCCACGAAGTTCCCTGGAGACCTGGTGACTGACCTTACTGTGAACCAACATGTTCCCATCTGGAGGGTGAGGGGGTCTGAGCCCCTTCCAGCTTGATCTTGGAGACGTCTGTACTCTGATCAACCGCCTGGTGACTTTAGGAGTGAGAAAGGCCCATGGGTTATTTGGCCTGTGTGGTCTGTTGTGGGAGTGGCCATCATTTCTTATGCCGTGTGTCTTTCAGATGCCAGCCTGAGATTAGTCAGTTCAAATTCCTCCTATGGTGCCTGTGCCGGGCGTGTGGAAATTTACCACAATGGCATATGGGGGACGGTTTGTGATGACTCCTGGGACATTCAGGATGCCCAAGTGGTCTGCAGACAGCTGCGGTGTGGATATGCAGTGTCAGCCCTGGGAAATGCCCATTTTGGGCCCGGCTCTGGTCCCATCACCCTGGACGATGTGGTGTGCTCCGGGACAGAATCTACTCTCTGGCAGTGCCGGAACCGAGGCTGGTTCTCCCATGACTGTGCCCACCGGGAAGATGCCGGAGTCATTTGCTCAGGTACCGCATGACATCATTCATGGAAGCCCCTTTCACCTCTGACCTGCTACAGAGTGACAGCTAAGGGCTGGTGGCTGATGGTATTTGTGGCCCAGTTCTGGAAGTGGAGGCAGACCAGAGCTTGTCAACTTATGCCCTTGGCCTTCCCACTCCAGGAGACCATGCAGGGGCCACTGTGTCTCCGGTGGGTTTCTGGGCCCCAGAGCCATCACGCTGAACACACAGCTGGCGTGCAGTGTGTTCTCACCCTTCTATCTGCCCTGTGACCTTTAGCAATGAGGTCATGTCTGTAGGCCTCAGTCTCCTCGTGTATGGAGAGGAGATGGTCACAATAAGCCTGCTTCCAAGGGCGATTAGAGAACTAAGTGGCTCATGCACGTGAACCCTTAGAACGGTTCCAGACAAGTAGGAAATGAGGAATGAGTGATGGTGTGACTTTGGCTGTGGCACTGACGACCCCCAGGTAATGATGGGGCTGGGGGAGCAGCTGGGGAGATGTGTGCAGGCCTCCCCCTGCTAACACAGGCCTCCACAGCACAATGCGCTCACTGAAGAGGTCAGACTGTGTCACTTGGGTGTGCCCTCCCACATTCTGGCCCCTCCTCCAGACACACTTCAGTGACTGATGCTTTTTTTCTATCCCTTTACAGGAAGCTACCCAACAACACAGGGTAAGTACCAGTGATTCCTGCCCACTGCCTGGCCGGTCCTCTCCACTGCTGGTGCAAGATGTCCCATTTGGTTTCGCAAGAGTTGTCCCCAAGGCCTTCCCCAGCACTAGGGGCAACCCTGCAACTAATGTCCCTACCTGAGGAAGGCTGGGCCTCTCTCTTGGCTCCCTTTGTTCATCAGTAGCCTGGCCAGCCTGAGATTCAGCTCTCTGGTCAGTCCCTAGGAGAGGCCAGCCACCCGTGTAGGTCCTGCCTATCCCTAGGACACCAGACCCTGCTCAGTGCAGGCCAGTGGGTCCTGTTTCATCACTGAACTCCATGCAGGGCCAGTAGAAGCTCCTGATTGCTCCGGAGCTGTGGCCAAAATTGCTCTAAGCATTTCCAACACACCCCTGGCTCCCAAGATCTTTCCCCTCTGTCCCCACCCCTCCCCTCCTCACCACCTGCTTCCTGCAGCAGCGACCCCTCAGCCTCCCTGCCTTCATTCTTCACACAGCAGCTGGGCATCCTTATGAAATGCAGGTGTTGGTCCCAGCCTCCACACCCTTGCACCCTTCATGTGACTCCCCAGGGTCATCTGGCCACAGATCCCCACTGCTTGGGAGAGTCTCTAGAGCTCTCCATGATCCACTTCCTTTGTCTGTTTAATTTCCTCCCCACCCCCTCCTTGCTCCATCCACACTGATGTTCCCTAAATGTGCAACGTACTCTCAGACCTGGGTCCCTTTGCACATTCTGTTCCCTCTGCCTGGAATGCCCCTGTACTTTTTTGCCTGATTCCATCCCCCCAACCCCGACCCCCCCTCACCCCCAGCAAATTACCTGCCTTCTTTCCTCTGCTTAGTCTGGGCCAGGAGCCAATGCTCTGGGCTCCCACCATGTCCTGGGCTTACCCTGATCACAGCCCCATCCTGCTATGCTGGGATTTGCTCCTTCCCATCCATCCCTCTGGGCTGTGAGCTCCCTGAGGGCAAGTATCCAGCATTTGGCTTTGAACCCAGGGTCGGCACATTTCCTCACAGCACAAGCGAGGACAACAACTGTGTCCACGATGCCGGGAAACTGATTATTATCTTTTCTCTTTATCAACAGCTCCTGTTTACAACGTCACCTACCCGAACAGTAAGTTCTGGGCTCTCTGAGAAATCCCCTTCTTCTTCCCCAGTGACGGTGCCACCAGGTGGGGCGGCGGGGGTTAGGGGAGCCTCTCTGGACAGTCTGGGTCTAGGACACCTCCTGCTGGGTTTCTGTCTAGGGAGTCGTTTAAAAATTTCCCCCAGGTGACTGTGCCGTGGGCTCTGGGGGTCCTCAACATTTTTGTTTCATCCTGACAGCAAATTACTCCTGTGGAGGCTTCCTGTCCCAACCATCAGGGCACTTTTCCAGCCCGTTCTATCCTGGGAACTATCCAAACAATGCCAAATGCCTGTGGGACATCGAGGTCCGAAACAACTACCGTGTGACTGTTGTCTTCAGAGATGTCCAGTAAGTGTGTGGGGCTGCCTCACGGATATTTCAGAACAGAGCAAATGGCACCTAGCCCTTCAAGAATGATGTTTGCCCAGTTGACATGTTCTCTTATGGGTTCAGTTTGCTTATCAAGCACAGAGGCAGCCCGTGGAGGTGCAGCCAGGACAAGAGCCTTGGTTTAAAGTCCCAAGTCTGTCACTAATTTGCTACGTGGCCACAGGAAGTCACTTAATTTTCCTGTACCTGAGTCAAAGCAAGAGAATAAAATACCTGCTTCCCTCTCCTCTCTGGCTACTGGGAAGGTCACACGAGAGAAACATGTGAAAATACTTGGAAAATATTATCCAATAGGAGGGATGATTGTTGGAGTAATAGTAACACAGAGAATCCTTTTAACCACCCCGGTTGTGTTTTTTTTTTTTTGTTTGCTTGTTTTGTTTTTTTTTTTTTTTTAAACAATTTTCTCTCCACTCCTTCCTTTTTTGGGATGAGTTCTTGGGGTCAAGCAGAGGTGGAGAAGTCACTACTGCAGAGGTTAGTTTATCTGTTCCTCATTCAATGAAGAGTGGGAATCACTGTTTTAAGCAGAAGAGACAACATCAAAGCCACATTAATATAATATTGGTCCAAGGAAGGGAGTGACCATGCAGAGGTATTTTAGAGTCCAGGAAGGAGGGTACCATTATTTTTTCTGTAATAGCCATTCTTGAACAGAATGGTTTTCTCTCTTGCTTTTTGGTTGCGGTGCCCTTGCGAATCTCTGCCTTGGAAATTCATTTGGAGTCTTGTAAAAGATATAATATTATTTTAATTTCCTCATCATTATAATTCAATTTGGATTTCAGAGACTGTACTTAAAGCCCATTCAATCCTCTGGAGGAAGGTTGACCACCTAACCTTCAGAGAGGTTATTTGACTTGCCCAATATTTCTTAGTTCAGTTACCTATTTCTATCACTATGAATTCATGAATATTTATATTATTCTATGGGAAACCAAGGTCTGTTTGACTGAGGAAACAGTCTAAGGCAGGCTGTGATCCCTTCCTTTCATGGTGCAGAGGGGTGTCAGGGGAGGGGCTGTAGATTCATATGTGTGACCCCAAAAGGCAGGACTAAGATCCATGGAGGTCACCGGAAGGTGAATGTCACTATATTATCTTCAGCTATTATTTTCAGAAAGTCGCCATTTCTGGCACAAAGGTGTGGCCCCCGTCACTGAAGTCTGACCCCCTACATTAAATCCTGGCTGAAATCGAAGCCAAAACTCTGTGTTCTGTCCCTGCAGGCTTGAAGGAGGCTGTAACTACGACTATATCGAAGTGTTTGACGGCCCCTCCCACAGCTCCCCTCTGATTGCCCGCGTTTGTGATGGAGCCAGGGGCTCCTTCACTTCATCATCGAACTTCATGTCCATTCGCTTCGTCAGCGATGGCAGCATCACAAAGAGGGGCTTCCAGGTCGACTACTATTCCCGTCCTTCCAATGACAGCACCCGTAAGTCCCCTCGTGAGGGCTCATTGTCAAGGGCACCTCTCAGAGGCTTCTGCTGCCCAACCCTTCTGTGGTTGTGAAGTAAGAAACTAGGGCAACCTTGTCAGGTCACCGAGGCTTATCTGGTGCTGGGAGGGACCAAGAGCAGTGGTCCTGGACTCTGGCTGCCCAGAAATGAGGTCAAGGGCCAGAACTGGCCGATGGGCAGTGTGGTGGCCTTACTGTGGTCATCAGAGACTAAATGTGAGGTCATACTTTCAGCACATGGTGAGATGTCCACGCCAGGGGACACAGGTGACCTTGGGGCCACTGAGACTGTGTCCTGAGACAGCACGTTTGGCTGTGATCTCAAGATGGACTGAACCATTCACTCAGCTACTTCCAGCTAATGGCCACGATTTGAGCTGTTAAATGGACTGATTTACAGATTGGCTTAGGGACCGGGCAAGGTGATATCCAAGCTCTCTTTTGCAGTCAGGATTTTAAGCATTGACTTGTTCCATAGCTAAAGGACTTTATTTTACAATTTCCCACCCTTCAACCGGAGCATTACTTTATGGATAAATGGCAGGTTGGCAAAACATTTTACCCATTTCGTGTCCTGCCTCCATTTCTCCATCAGGGGCATCCTAAGTTCCTGTGCCCTCAAAAGGGTCTTGTGAGAATGACACTGACCCGAGCCAGGGGGCAGCTGGGGGGTTGGGATGAAGCCTGTTCCGATGTGGACTGTCTTCATCCGCCATCTTGGTCTCTGCACCTTTCTACGGGAGGGGTGCCTGGCGGGCTCGCTGGGGTGCTGACTGCCGGTGTTGTTTTCCCTTGGCCACCAGAGCTGCTTTGTCTGCCAAATCACATGCAAGCCAGTGTGAGCAGGAGCTACCTCCAATCCTTGGGCTACTCTGCCCGGGACCTTTTCATTCCCAGCTGGAATGAAAGCTACCGGTGTCAGCCCCAGATAACGGCCAGCCAGGTGACATTCACAATTCCATACTCAGGCTGTGGCACCATCAAGCAGGTAAGCCTAAGGCTTTCTACTCTCTCTCCTACTGAGTGATCTTTCTTAAAGTGATATATGCTGTGTTTCTTGAATTCATGATGCTACAGTGTAATCAGGGTGAAGATGTCATTATGTCCCTTGGTGCTATGATGTAGCTACAGCCACTTCCAAATGTAAGGATGAGGAAGGAGGCTGCCTTCCACACCCAGTTTTCCCTACCCTGTCGGGCATAGAGGGTGCAGGGCAGGCTGCCACTCACATCGGCAATGACCGTAGCGTCTCCCAGGGGCAGCTACAGGTTTTATAGGGCCTGAAGCTTATAGAGTTTGGGATTAGGGTTGGTGAGGCGGCGGGGGGGGGGGGGGGGGCCTCATTAAAGAGAACAATGCGACCTTTTATAAATCTCATAAAAATATATGGCTGTGCCAACACACTGCTAGGCCTTGGACAAAACCATGCATGTGGGAAGCCCTGAGGCTTAAGTTTCATTAGCTTCACAGAAAATCAGCCTCTACAGCTACCATTTGCTGAGCTGTCACCATCTAGGGTGGCCGACTGTCTTGGCTTGCCTGGGACTTTGCAGATTTCAGCATGGAAGAGTCCCATATCCCACAAAACTCCTCGATCCTGAGCAAACTGGATGGTTGCTCATCCTACCGGGGACCAGACACTGGGATTAGCCGGTGTCACGCTCCCCAAATCCCCGTCAAGTGTTCTCTCATCATCAACCCACTTTAAAAATAGGGAGGTTGGGCTTCGAAGGGTCAAGCAGGTTGCCCAACACCACTTGGCCAAGAAACAGTAGGGCAAATGCCAGACTCTGGGAATCCCAAAAGCCTTCCCCGGAGTGAAAGAAGCCAGCCACACAGGAGTACTTACTCTTCCATTCCCTGTGTGTAAAATTCAGACACGGAGAACAAGTGAGTGATGGCAAGCCAACCTGGTCGGAGGGGATTGCCTGCAAAAGGGCAGGAAGGAGCTGTTTTGGTTCGTGGAAGTGTTCCGTCTCTTGTGGTAGTGCTGATTGTCAAACCTCGCTGAGTGGCATCCTTACAATGGTGGCATTTAATTTTATGTAAACTCACTTTAAATTATTTATTCTAAGTTCTGAACGTTTGGCTGACACCTAAGTAATCATTTTAAGATTTCGTCTTCAGGGAACAGGCGCGGTGCAAATGTTTTTACGTGGCTTAGGACTGCAGTAAACACACAACATGAAATGCTCGAACATATATAATGTGTGCAGCACACACACACGTTCAGAGGGTGTCAACTCACCAAAGACGTACTGAGCATTTGCCGTGACCCAGCACTGGGTCAGGTGCCGAGAAGATGCTGTTCATTACCTGGCAAGGTCATTCCTGATCCTTTGACACATAAGAAACAATGGAGACGAAGGGGATGGTCATTTAGCCAAACAGATTGGCCTGTCGGCCATGAGTGGACGCCTAGGCCTGAGGGTCTAAATTGCCACTGTGGCCATTTCCTCAGTCCCTACAGACACTGGCTCCTTTTCCTCAGTCCCTACAGACACCAGCTCTCCTTCTGAGATGAACTGAGTGGGTCAGGGAGACCTACACGCAGAGAAGGGAGCGTATCACTCACACCATGCAAACATTTTAGTCAATCTGGCTTTTTTATATTTTGCCCTATAATTTAATTCTGTTGGATTCTGGTTTGCCATGAGTTTAGTCAGTGGGAGTCAGTGCACCAAAGGTGATTATCCCTCCTGGTTCCAAACGTGCAGCCTGGAGACTCTGACATCTGGGTCACCTCATCGATGTTCCTTCGTCTCCATTAGGAGCCACCAAAGCAACGTGCCAGTGCTGGTTCTTCTAACTTGGCTGATGCTGGGCAACACATGCTACATTGTCCTTCCTCCATTTATTTAAATGGCTGTGTCCCCTACCGGGCTGAGGGTCTCAGGGCAGAGCCAACGTCTTATTCGTCTTTGCAGCTCCCAGTGGTGCCCAACCCTTTATAATCATATTATTAACCACTAATCTGTATGCCAGCAACTGAACTAAGTTCTACATGACTTCCGAAGTTCTCGGGGCAACTTTTATTCCCATGTAATCGTGAGGAAGTGCAGGCTTGCAGAGGTTAAGCCACTTGCCTGAGGCCACCTGGTCATGAACTGCAGAGCCAGGATTCAAAGGCTGGACGGCACGCAGCATCTGACAAGTGTTGGCTGGTGTGTCTGAATAGGTGAGGTCCCCCCACCACAGGGGAGGGACGCCAAGTGGAATCCTGAGTCTGAGACTTCATGAGAATAGCAGTTGACTTAGGTGCCAGGACTCCCCGTTACATAGTGAGTTCCTTCCAGACTGAGCAGACATCTGATAATGAATTGTAATATAAAATCAGAACTGCTTTTTATGATCAACAAATAAACCTTCACGCCACATTCATTGCTTGGAGTGGATTCAGAATTTAGCTTGACCACAGAAGTCAGGGACAAATGTGAATTCTAAGAAAACTTTGGTTTCAGTATCTGGAGTGACATTGAAGGCACCTCAGCTGGTCTCTGAAGGAGTAACCAAGTGACATCTCTATGGTTGCCTTTGACAACCACTTTCACTCAAACATAAAGCAATTCTTTTTTCTTTAATTCGTTTTAGAAAATATAGTGTATTTTCGATGCATGGATGGTGGGCATAGAAGAGATAAGGTCTCCCAACCCCACCAGAAGGATGCCTTCCCCAGACCTGAGTCCAGAAGGTTCTGGTACTCCCCTGCTGTCTGGGGCTGCAGAGACCTCCCCAGCCGCCCAGTGGAGAAAAGGAAAAGGAGGGGAAGGAAGGGTCATAGGGCTAGCAAAAACACTTGAAGTTACTTGTTAAAATGTTCTCCTTCCACGTGTTTTTCTGGAAGGGACAAATTCAGTTGAGTTCTGCAACTGCAGGCAGGAAGTGAAAGCCTTTCGAACAACTCTGTTTTTAATTTTGGGGAGAGAGAGAGCGAGTGAGCACAAGTGGTGGAGGGGCAGAGAGAGAGGGAGAGACAGAATCCCAAGCAGGCTCCCCACTGTCAGCACAGAACCTGATGTGGGGCTCGAACTCACAAAGCCTGAGATCATGACCTGAGCCAAAGTCAGGAGTCGGGAACTTAACCAACTGAGCCACCAGCTGGCCCCCAACACACTCTGTTCTGAAGAACAGTGGTATTTGGGTGTACATACAGGTGCTGGCTGCAGCAGAGAACTTGTCTAGACTCCCAAATAGCCAGGAACTGGGTTTTGTTCTGGACAGGGCACACAACGAAATGTGACGACATGGCAAACCGCTTTTTTTTTTTTTTTTTAAGAGTAATTTAGCTTCACATTTTAGGACACCACCATGGTGTTATTTTCGTTCTTGTTCTTGCAAAAGCACCAGTTGCTTGTGAGAATTCATACTTGGCTAGCAAAAAGAAGTTTGCTTCTGGCCATTGTAACACTGGGAGGGGGAGTGTTACCCCTGCCTCTGCCTGGCGACCATTGGCTTGGGCTCACCTTGCTTGGGGCCAGGTGATCATGACCATGAAGCTGCCAGAGGGCCGCATTTATCTGTGTCTTCTTGGCCATCTGGGCCCCATTTTTCATTCATGACAGTACTTTTGCTGAGCCCTGTCCCCTGTGGCTTTCATTCATTCCACGGTTTTGATTGATGCTGATAGAACTGTTGACACCATGCCAAGTCCTGATGACATCATTTTTTCCTTGAGATGCTCACAGACCATGGAGTGCAAGCTCTCATCCCCAGAAGGTCACTCTTAGGCACATCGAACAGCATGAGAGATCAACATTCCTATGAATTTGCTGTAAAAGGCACAGTAGGAAGCGGTCCCGTGGTAGGGGGAGTGGAAAAGCAGAGTGTGACGGGAAGGACGCCAGCATTGTTGCAGCCCATTCAATTGCCCACCTGAGCCTCTGGGGGAGCCCCCACCCCTGAGGTCGCTTCCCGTCCCGGCAGCCTCAGACACCAAGCTGCAATAGCCACTGAGCCATCCGAACAGCACAGTGACAACTGATCCCACCAGCCTCTCCCCCAAATACGTCAAATACATAGCCACCTCCCTTGGTTTATCCCAACCATGGTGAGAAGGAGGCAAAGCCAGCACAGAGGGCCCTGAGCCACGGAGTCCGGGCAGCTTAGTTGTACAGCACGGCAAGGGGTCATCCAGACACACCCGTCTTCCCAAGAGGAGCGGCTCCCAGGAAACCCTAACACCTGGCCCACACTGTGGTCCCCATCACATGGTAGAGGAAGGGAGTTGTGTGAAAGGAAGGAGTCCTGCTGGTGTAGCAGCATGCCCAGCCCAGGTCGTGGGAGCCATGGTAGCGGCCGCGTGCCTTCTCTGTGTGGTCCTGGGAGGGTTTTGAAGTCTGGCTGAGTCACTTTCCCCTCGTTGTCACCCAAATCAGCAATGAGCTTCCCTCAGCAGGTGACAGTTGCCTGACTTTGCTCTCCCGCCTTCCTCTCCCAGGCCAATAATGATACCATCATCTATTCCAACTTCCTCGAAGCAGCTGCTTCAAATGCCATCATCAAGAGGCATAAGGACTTCCGCATTCATATCAGCTGCAGGATGCTCCAGAACACCTGGATTGACACCATGTACATTGCTAATGACACCGTCGACATCAAGGAAGTGCAGTATAGCAGTTTCAACGTGAACCTTTCCTTTTATACATCATCTTCATTTTTGTATCCTGTGACCAGCAGTCCGTACTATGTGGACCTGAACCAGAACTTGTACCTTCAAGCGGAGATCCTCCATTCTGATGCCTCCTTGGCCTTGTTTGTGGATACCTGTGTGGCGTCCCCATATTCCAATGACTTTACATCTTTGACTTACGATCTTATCCGGAGTGGGTAAGGAGTGTCTTCATGGAGTGAATGTTAGCCTTCACCTGACAATTCAAACCCAAGTAGCCCAAAGTCTCAAGGAATGCAGATTTGGGTTCTAGTGGTTCCAATGTAACCATTCAGGTTGTCATTCCTGGTTCACATATAGGGAGACAGATGTGTGGAGATGGTGGAGACGTGAATGAGTCACCAGCAGTCACCAAGCAGGTTAGCTGTAACTGGGATCTGACCCAGGTGACCAAACTCCATAAGAAGACATATGTGTGGTGGGGAAAGCCTTGGTTCTGCAGCAGATAGAGGTTGAGATGCCAGCTCTGCCATGGACCAGCTGCATTGCTGTGGGCGGGCAAGGGCATCTATCCTGAGCCAGTCTCCCCACCCATCAGATGCTCATAGTGATGCCCACATCACAGGCTGTTGGGAGGATGAGATGGGAGGGAGTAGATGCGGCCCTGGGCAAAGAGCAGGCACAGAAGGTGGGCCACAAGGAAGGTTGTGGGTGAGTAGCAGGGGTCAGCAAGGGTCCCTTAACCTAGAAGCTGGGAATTGTCATTCAAACCAAGCCAGTTGGTGGCCAGTGGTGGCCAGACTGCGGTTACTGGTACCCAGGTTGCGCTTCTCTACTACTGTCCTGCTTCCCTGGATTATTTATTTCTGAGAGAGAGAGAGAAAGAGAGAGAGAGAGAGAGAGAGAGAGAGAGAGAGAGAGAGACAGCATGAGTAGGGGAGGGTAGGAGAGACAGGGAGTCACAGAACCTGAAGCAGGTTCCAAGCTCCGAGCTGCCAGCACAGAGCCCAACACGGGGCTTGAACCCACAAACCACGAGATCATGACCTAAACCAAAGTTGGACGCTCAACCGACTGAGCCACCCAGGCGCCCCTTGGCACCTCAGTAACAATCACATAGAAGCACAATTTAGAGGTTGTGCTGATAGGCTAAGGGGCTCTGTTATGAATCAGGGTTGGAAGGTTAAATCTTACACCTCCCTGAGATACTAAAAACAGCATCTCTTTCCAGGCACAGTTTGAGTATGTGTCAATTTGGTAAATAGGTGTTAAGGCCTGTCTCGTTCCATCTATGCAGTTGGCTCCGTTCACGGCAGCCCCCCCCCCCCCCCGCACCCTCTTGGCAGCAAAGATGGGAGAGAAGCTTACCCAAATTCTCTTTCTACAAATAGTAACACGGTGACATTGGAATTTATGTCAAACGATTGAGATTAACACAAATGAGTGATTTGGCTCTTCTCTGCTAAAAGATTCTTTTTGGCCAAATTCTGGCATATATGTATATAAGATAATGCAGTGTCCTCAGGAAAGGGGGATGTGCATGTGGGGGTAAATGTGGGCCCAGCTGTCCCTGGAGTACAGGGATGCATCGGTACATCTCGCCATCAACCAGGTCGCCCGCCTGGGAGCCCTTCAGAGTAATCTGGAGCTTTAAACACACCCATGCCCAGGCCCCACCTGCACATTCTCTTTATTTTGGTCTGTGGTGGGGTTTGGGGATCCATAGTTTTAAAATTTCCCCCAGTGATTCTGAAGTGCAGTCTGGGTTCTGGAGCTCTGGCCTACACAGACCGCCATGACTAGTGTGGTTTTTTGGGGAATGCGATCATTTCCCGGCAGCCCCTGAGCTACCCTGACCTCATTTACAACTGTCCTACTTCTGACGAGGCCCTGGTACTTTCCCTCTCACCTTTGTGGCTAAAGTGACCCCCGTGGGAAAAAAGAACGTGGTATTTGAGAGGATGTGTGTTGAACGTGGAGGAAGGAGCCTCTGGAAGGCAGAAGGAAGACAGCGAGTAGACCCCGGGTCACGTTTCGCAGGCAGAGTCAGGGCCGCCCTGGTGACAGCTCCCGTCCACCACCAAGAATCTCCGCCTAAAACCCCACGGGCCAGTTTCTTTGCTCTCCTCTTCGCTACGTCATGCCAAATCCTACCGTAGGAGACACTCACGGGTTAGGCCAGCTCCTTCCTCAGCTCGGGGTGGAGCTGGGAGATACTCCTCATCCATATCTTAGTACGGTTTCTTTCAGGGGATTCTGGTCATGTTCCTTCTAACACAGTGGAGATGAGGCGACTGAGGGAAGAAGGAGGTGGTTGGTATTGGAGTAGGGGACGCCGAGGGTAGTCAGGCTCGTGTGGAAAGTACAGCCACCGGGGCCAGGTCAGCAGACACAGCCCCGGAGAGAGGGCGGCACCAGAGACACTGGAGAGTAGCCGAGTGTCGTCTTGCCTGGCCCTGAGACCAGGAAAGGAAAGGAAATGCCATCTTCTTGCCTGCCTGCCCTCTCTCTGGGCCCCGCGACCTCCCCGAATCACCTGGATTGCCAGGGCCGCCGAGCACATGGTCACTGGGCACCCGCTGTGCAATCCGGGGCCTGCTTGTCCGTGCGGCAACCCTGGGCTGATTTCCCGCTTTAAGATGCTGCTGAGGTACCAGAGCCAGGATTTCCCTGGAGGCTGCCAGGCCATGTGTGAACCACACGTACTGAGGGAAGGAAGGTGCAGCCGGGAACGCGGGCCTAGAGGAGGCCGTGGGGCTCCACGCCCGGCCCGGGCGTGTCCTGAGAAAGGCGGCGCGCCCGGGGCTGACAGGCTGCTTCTCTCCTCTTCCAGGTGCGCCAAGGACAGAACCTACCAATCTTACTCTCCGCCCTCGCCTCGCATTGCCCGCTTCAAATTCAGTTCCTTCTACTTCCTGAAGCGCTTCCCCTCCGTGTACCTGCGGTGTAAAATGGTGGTGTGCCGGGCAGACGACTACTTCTCCCGCTGCCGCAGAGGCTGCATCGTGAGGTCCAAGAGGGACGTGGGCTCCTACCAGGAGAAGGTGGACGTCGTCCTGGGACCCATTCAGCTGCAGGCCCCGCAGGCTGTGGAGAGGAGCCTGGCCAGGTGGCCGCCCTCCCGCCCCTAGGCCTGTGGCCCGCGGGGACCCGGGATGATTCTGTGGGTGTCGTGGTCCACCTCAAATCGGGCACCCACCGTGCGCCAGGCCTGCCGTGCCACACCGGGTGATGCGGAGTTCGCTAGATCTGCTTCCCGCCTTCTTCCATCGGCTCCCGGTCTACGGGGGACCATGTGTAGTGCTTGGGCAAGAGAGTTCTCCCCCGTGACACCGATACCTTTGTCCTCTGGGATCTGAACTCCCAGAACCTCATACTCCTCAGCTGTAACACAAAAATGCTAATACTTCCCTATTAGGACTGTTGAGGAGCTACAATAAAATAATGTTAAACTGCCTTGGCCTCTACCTGGTTTAAGTTCTTGGGGGTGATGAATGGTGGCTTTTGTTACTATGGTCATGGTCACCAATATCAACAACACAACATTAATGATAACGTTATGACGCATGACAGTAATAACAACAGGGGCCCGTGTCCCCGGGCACAGCGGAATCGGGGTCTAGGCCGTGGGGATGCAGGCAGGATCGGTTTATGCCTGCTGCTCACAAAGCTGATGTCTCCTCGGGGGTCAGCCATCCCACTTTCCTCCTCTTCTAGAACAGGGATCGCATTTCCTGCTCTGCTGTTTTGTTGGCGGTGTGGATGACGATATATCAGCAGACTGATTCCCAGGTTTCCTGGTCCAGGCTGAGACAGGTCAACAGCTGTGGTAGCACCGGTGACAGGGACAGGTGTGGGGTAGTGGTAGTCATCACAAACCCTCCTCTGGGTTCTTGGGTTCCACCCCACGCGGCATCTTTGGCGGCTCTGTCTCCTCGTGTCATGTGTCCTGGTGCGCCCGTGTCCAGCTGATTCTAGGCTCTTACCTCACATAAGCACTCATTCCGTGACCATTCATTGAAGGACTCTTATGTGCCAGGAGACAAACAGAAAGCGATCAAAGTCCTGCCCCCTGCCCCCTGCCCCCTGCCCCCGTGGAGCTTACATTCCATGGGAAGGGGATGCTGTTCAGAGGTAAGTTGAGTGCTTGGTACTTCCAGTGGGATGGGAGCTATGGAGAGGACACAAGACAGGGTGACTGGTGACGGGGGGCCAACAGGGACGCCGCGGGCACTGCCATCTCTGCTGGAGTCTTCCTGGCTGTGGCAGTCTTCACCCTAGGGCCTCATGGCACCCTCATGGCCAGTGGTTGGCCTTGGAGCCCTAGGATGTGAAACCAGGAAGACTAATGTGGTGCTCAGACATTGGCCCCACCAGCTCTGGAACTCATGTGAGAAAGGAAGAAAAGGGACCCCAGAGTTTGGCACCCAGCAGCCCCCCAACTCTATTTACCTTGTCACAGGCACAAGGTGAAGGGCAAGTGCAGACAGGTAGTGGCCGGTTTTCCTGGAAACACAGGCTTGATGCTGGGACAAAATGTCAGGCGAGCAGATGCCAATATCTTCAAATCCTGCAGACAGCTCTGAGCCAACAGGGAACAAAAAAAGCAGGAGAGCTCTTTCTAGATGGAATCTCTCTCTCTTTTTTACTTATCATAAGCTAGGTTCTTTGGATGTGGTATACTTCTTAGCCTTTACTTATGATAGAAAAGCTGAATAAAGATCTTTTTCAAAGCAAGTGTTGGTTTGTTCAGTGTTTCTAGTGGCTCATCTAAGCACTGGATCCTTTCGAATTCAGGAAACAGGGTGGGCTGTCAAAAGGAATGACAAAGGCCACAGGCTCTGCCTTGTGGCTTCCACAATTCTAAGGAATAGATAAGGTGTCTTCCTTTGTCCTTGACATGTTTTGGTTCTGCCCAAAGGCATAAATTCAGGGTAAAGGCTCGAGAAAGATCAGAATGCTAATGCAGCATCACATTTAGTGCCTGAGACTTAAAAGTAAAACATTGTTGCTTCAATTTTCCAGGGATCTGCATCTTCTAGCTTTTGACCGGATATCCAGTACAGTGAGTGGGGCAGAAGGTGCGGGAGGGGACGGAGATTAGGGAAGAGAGCAAACTCCTCAGGGCCCCTAGATTTCTGGGACCTGTTTGCATTGTGATCTCCAAGGAAAAAATTGATTGACAGGTGGCCCTAGGATGTCAGAAGAAACAAAAGGATGGGAGGCTTTCCAAGGAGGCAGTAAATTTGACGGAAACTGGGAGAGCAAACATACCCTGGGCACCTCGATCACGCTTAGTAAGAATGGGAGCCTTCGCATATTGCCTTGGCAAGGCCAATGTTTGTCTTTCTGAGCCAGGCCGAGGACCCTGGCCCTGAGAGGGGACTGCTAGGGGAAGCCTAACTCCAAGCATGTGACTTGAGCAGGGTGAGAACCACAAGGGCAGCGGCTGTAGGCATTCAGGACGAGGGTAGGAGAATTTCAAGAGTTGTGGCCACAGCCACCAGTGGATTCGGGCTGACGGAGAGGTGGGGGCAGCCGCAGGGAGAAATCTTCAGTTCCCATGGGATGCAGGTGACCCTCCTCCCCCCCCCCCCCCCCACCTCTCCTCTCCGTGAGCTCTGCCAGGGGGCATCAGAGCATCCCATCAGAGGAGCAAAGCAACAGGCGGGATGTCTAAGAACTGCTGAAAGGATCAGAGCCTGGGAAGCAGCACAGATCATTCGTTCATTCCATGGGACACCAGCCCCAAGCCAAGCTCTATGCTTGGCCCTGGAGATACGGAGAGGGGTTAGAAATGGTCCTTTGTAAAGCGGAAACATGCTACACCAGACTCCTCTTGGATTCTTCTCTCTCACTGAGAATATCCCCTCCCACTCAGGAACGAGCCATCCTTCCTGGATGACCACCATGTCCAGACTTACTCCTGGCCATGGGCTCTTAGCAGCCATCAAGGGAAGAGGAAATGGCCCTTTCCTCAGCACAAGGTTGGGCTCTGTATATTTCAGCGAAGTCGTGTGGATGTGGCTAGTGGGGAGCAAGTCTCTCCTCTGGAGCTGGGGCTCTGGCCGTGTAGAGCTGGGGCAGAGAGAGCAGCACAGAACCCCTGCATCTCCAGCGAGGAGCATATAGCCAAATTTTATGGCAGCTATATAGGTGGGTAGGTGACAGCTTAACAGATACCAGTGAACGGCTAATGTGGACAGAGGAGTGTGGGAACAAGAGACAGGTCGAGGGACAGAGAGGCAGAAGGTATGGCTGTTGGTGACGGGGACATCGAGCCAGTCCCCAGGCTCTGGACAGAGGCTGTAGGAGAGGCCAGAGCCTGCCAGCCAGTCTGTCGGGCAGTCAGGCACCCCGTGTCTGCACCACCGCTGGGGCAGAGTGGAAGTGACATGAGCTGCTGTGTTTTCCGGCAACCCAGACTGGTTTCGGGCAGGGTGCTCACTCCAGGCTGAACATGAGGATTATTCCCGGGCGCTCAAGCTTCTACTGCCAACGTGCACCCAGACCCGTTAGATCAGAATTCCGCGGGGTGGGCCTGATGTTGGTGGTTTCAAATATCCAGGGAGTTCCTAACCAGTAACATCGAGAAGAACTGTGTAGAAGTCCTTAAGTGCCTCTGAAGGGGCCAGCTGGGGCCCTGCTACTGAGGAGGTAGAAAGGTCCTTGGTGTCCACATGGGGGTAATCTGGAGGCTGGGCCTAAAGCCTTGCCCTAACTACTCCCAGATGCCTTTTGACTAGATACCTACTCAATTTGTTCTTTTTCAACTTTTTTTTAACATTTATTTATTTTTGAGACAGAGAGAGACAGAGCATGAACGGGGGAGGGTCAGAGAGAGAGGGAGACACAGAATCTGAAACAGGCTCCAGGCTCTGAGCTGTCGGCAAAGACCCCGACACGGGGCTCGAACCCACGGACCGTGAGATCATGCCCTGAGCCGAAGTCGGACGCTTAACCGACCAAGCCACCCAGGCGCCCCGCTACTCAATTTGTTCTAAAGAGAACATCTGAAACGGCGTTTTCCAGAAGTGCCTCATGTCGCCTCAGCCTATCCGCTTAATAAAAAACCTATGTGGAGATGTTAGTTCCGCATCTCTCACCGGCGCTGACTTTGGACGTGGAGTGAAACGCAATCCCCCTGACAGCTGTGCGGGTCAGCTATCCTGGCAGGGAGGGACACCACGGCTCAGAGAGGTGACAGCACAGAATCCAGGCAAGACAGGGCCAGGGCTTTCCAGATTGGCTGCAGAGCCCTGTCCCCAGACTAGTAGTCTCAGGTGCTCCTCCTTGTGTCCTCAGCCCCAGGGGGACAGGCCTCAAAAGGGTTTGCATCTTCTGCTGCAAAGATGCAAAGGGCTGTGGGGTGGACCCAGGATCTTTAAGGAAACAGGTGCAGCCTGAGGGTTTTTCAGAGGTTATGGACAACCGCAGTCCAGCTGGGTGAGGTGAGATGTCACCCTGTGCCAGGGGGTGTCATTCCTCCAGGCTCCCTCACCTTCAGGACTGGCTCAGAGCCCACTGCCTGCCCCTCAGCTGCACCCGCAGCAGAATGACTGGCACCCACACTCCGCCCCAGTGACCAGAACAGCAAGGCAAGCTCCCCTGTCCTGAGTTGTCTCCTCCCCCATCTGCACACACAGCCCGCCTGCCAGCCCCTCCCAGACAGCAGCCTCTCCTGGCTCACACTCCTGCCATGCCTCCTGGGAACACGAGAGGGCGACACAGCTGTGCCCTGGGCCTTCTGCTTCTAGGGAACTTGTTACTTTGTTCCCTTTGGGTGCCTGTGATGGTCCCTCACAGGAGGCTGTTCCACAGTGTTTTGCTCTAATAAAGAGCCCGGTAAAGAGCGGCCTCTGCCTCCTCTCCCCACCTTTATGAAAACGGAGTCCTTCTGTGATCTCAGCAACAGCGGGGTTGATATTTCCCATTTCACCCTGATTCTCATGGCAGAGTGGGGAGGCTGCCCAGCGGCTCCCTGCGTACTGCTCCCCAGACCTGTTCCTGGTTCAAGGACCCCTGGAATGAGCAGCACAGATTCTGCCCCAGGTGGGGACGCGTTTCCAGACAGGTGTGACCAGGGGAGCTTCCACGTGAGCCCCGCGGGGACGGCCTCAGCTCAGAGCCGCTGCAGGGGCCATGGATGGACGTGATTTTCCCGTTGATTACTCTGATGGCTGGGACACAGGGTACCAAGTCACAGGTAGCCTTGCTACGTGCCAACTGGGCTGTAGATGGGTGTGGGCACCACAACAATCTAGGAAAGTGATGAAAGATCATATCCCATCCCTCTCAAACTGTGCTGAAATTGGTTATGTCCAGATACTACAAAATAAAACTAAAAAGTCTTCGATAATCTTTATCTTTTTTTTGAAAATTTTTATGGATTCTTATTTTTTTATATGAAATTTATTGTCAAATTGGTTTCCATACAACACCTAGGGCTCATCCCAACAGGTGCCCTCCTCAATGCCCATCACCCACCCCCCATCAACCCTCAGTTCATTCAAAAATTTTTTTTTAACGTTTACTTATTTTTGAGACAGAGACAGACAGAGCATGAACGGGGGAGGGGCAGAGAAAGAGGGAGACACAGAATCTGAAACAGGCTCCAGGCTCTGAGCTGTCAGCACAGAACCCAACGCGGGGCTCGAACTCACAGACCGCGAGATCGTGACCTGAGCCGAAGTCAGACGCTCAACTGACTGAGCCACCCAGGCGCCCCTCAAAATTTTTAAGAGTCTCTTATGGTTTGGCTCTCTCCCTCTCTAACTTTTTTTTTCTTTCCCTCCCCCTTGGTCTTCTATTAAGTTTCTCAGGATCCACATAAGAATGAAAACATATGGTATCTGTCTTTCTCTGCATGACTTATTTCACTTAGTATAACGGTCTCCAGTTCCATCCATGTTGCTACAAAAGGCCATATTTCATTCTTTCTCATTGCCACGTAGTACTCCATTGTGTATATAAACCACAATTTCTTTATCCATTCATCAGTTGATGGACATTTAGGCTCTTTCCATAATTTGGCTATTGTTGAGAGTGCTGCTATATAAACATTGGGGTACAAGTGCCCTATGCATCAGCACTCCTGTATCCCTTGGGTCAATTCCTAGAAGTGCTATTGCGGGGTCATAGGGTAGGTCTATTTTTAATTTTCTGAGGAACCTCCACACTGTTTTCCAGAGTGGCTGCACCAGTCTGCCTTCCCACCAACAGTACAAAAGGGTTCTCATTTCTCCACATCCTCTCCAGCGTCTATAGTCTCCTAATTTGTTCATTTTAGCCACTCTGACTGGCGTAAGGTCTTATCTCAGTGTGGTTTTGATTTGTATTTCCCTGATGAGAAGTGACATTGAGCATCTTTTCATGTGTCTGTTGGCCATCTGGATGTCTTCTTTAGAGAAGTGTCTATTCATGTCTTCTAACCACTTCTTCACTGGATTGTTTCTCGGGTGTGGAGTTTGATAAGTTCTTTGTAGATTTTGGATACTAACCCTTTATCTGATATGTCGTTTGCAAATATCTTCTCACATTCCATCAGTTGCCTTTTAGTTTTGCTTTGCAGTGCAGAAGCTTTTTATCTTCATGAGGTCCCAATAGTTCATTTTTGCTTTAATTCCCTTGCCTTTGGGGATGTGTCAAGTAAGACATTGCTGTGGCTGAGGTCAGAGAGGTCTTTTCCTGCTTTCTCCTCTAGGGTTTTGATGGTTTCCTGTCTCACATTCAGGTCCTTTATCCATTTTGAGTTTGTTTTGTGAATGGTGTAAGAAAGTGGTCTCGTTTCATTCTTCTGCATGTTGCTGTCCGGTTCTCCCAGCACCATTTGTTAAAGAGACTGTCTTTGTTCCATTGGATATTCTTTCCTGCTTTGTCAAAGCCTCTACTACAAAGCTGTAATCATCAAGACAGCATGATTTTGGCACAAAAACAGACACATAGAGCAATGGAATAGAATAGAGACTCCAGAATTGGACGCACAAAAGTACGGCCAACTAATCTTTGTCAATAATCTTTATCTTATTTAGAGTTTCTTAGGGGCGCCTGGGTGGCTCAGTTTACCGTCTGACTTTGGCTCAGGTCACGATCTTGCAGTTTGTGAGTTTGGGCCCCACATCAGGCTTTCTGCTGTCAGCACAGAGCCCACTTCAGATCCTCTGTCTCCCTCTGTCTCTACCCCTCCCACCTTCTCAAAAATAAACACTAGCAAAAAATAAAGTATCTTACAGAAGGTGAAAGGCTCTTCAATTTATTTTATCAACTTGCAATAATATAATTATCATTTCATGTGAGTGACGGGCTAGAACAGTACAGGCAGGAAACTGTGCAATCTGATTTTGAGCATAGACGCCACCGTGAGAGAAAACAAAATAGAATGGGATAGATTTTTAGGAAATTGAATCTAGCAGCATAAAAAAAATAGTCATCAAAAATAGGATTTATTCAAGGGTGCAAAGATAACTCAAAATCAGAAGACCTATTAAGGGGAACAGAATATCACCATCACAAAATATGCCTCTTTGGTGTAAGGATTATTTGGAACTGATTACTTTTGAGAAAGCGCAAATGCAGGAGAAGATGTGAAACGGAGGTTACCCGTCTGTAAGGGTACCATATTCGTAAAGGAAATTTCTGTTAGAAAGTGTACCTGTACCAGGAAGGGAGCTACATCCAGAGATCACCTTCATGTTTCACCTGAGAGACTTACCTGCATCACAAGTCAACCTTTGTTTCTTATATTTTTCTTCCTGTCACTTCCCCTTAAACCGTGACCCCCCCTCCTCTAGAAGCCCCAAACTCCCATCCCTTTTTTTTTTTTCTCTCAAGATAGTATGTCCGTCTCAATCATCTGGCTGTCTTTCAAGTCTCATACCTTTGGGGGGCTCTATAAGTACATACATAATCAAATTTTCCCCCCTCGTTAATCTGTCCTATGTCAATTTAATTCTTGGAACAGCCATACAGCCCAGAAAAGAAAAAAGGGATACCCTCCCTCCCGCACACTATGGGCACAGCCAGCCAGGACGCAGGGACAATGTGGACAACATGTTTGTCCCGCCTTTTTTTCCTTCAGCTACTGGAGGAATCAGGTTCTAAGGTTATAATGTTTACCTTTGGATGGTTATGAACCCGGTACTCATTAGGATGAAAATAAAATCGGTCAACATTTTCTCCCCCCAGAGTATAAGCCCTTCAATGCCACCATGGTTTTGAAACCCGAAATGCTTTATAAATCATGAAAAGGTTTCTGTGTGTTTCAGGTTTCAATGGAAAACATTCCCCTCTAAGCAGAAAAGAATGTCCTCTACACTCTTTTTCCAAATGACCGGGACACCCCTGACATGGGAGAATGAGTTGAGTCGTCAGAAGCTGTGATTGAACACATTTCAAGACAACGGCCGGCCTTAGATGCTAAAAGCTATCCGCCTTGCCAGAAAGAGCGTTTGCCAAATGGGGAGTGATGAGTCTAACTGGCAGGGAGTGAACATCCAGTGATGCTTGGGGGTACTTTTGTGGACTTTACATCGCCTGTGCTTACTCAGGTGGCAATTACCACAGAATACAACAGAAAAAGAGACGTGCAAGCGGGTGATTATTTAATCTATATAGCAATTTAGATAATGTCCCTGAAAATGAAGTTTTCCGAATGTTCTGGATCTGTTTCATATGAAGAATTCTGAGTGTGTACCAAAGACGAGTAATAATTGTTCAAACAGAGTGAGGTTCTTTTTTGTTTGTTTTTTGTTTGTTTGTTTTTGTTGTTTTTGTTTTTTTGCAGGGTGGATGTGAAATTGTAGCCGGAAGCAGCAATATATGCGCCATTGTTCTAGTGAGGGTCACAGTTTCCATGATGCAATTTTTCAAAGTCTAGCCAATAAAGTTTAAGGTTACATAAGTCAGTAAGAGTCTTTTTTTATGTAAACCTTGAGGATGGGTGTTTTCCGAGCGTTATATTTAGTATACTTCCCTCTTGGTATTCTTGGTATTTATCAGGTTCTATGCCCTGACTGCCTTTGGAAATGGACAAAACACTAAGGGAAGGTGACCTTCATGCATGTGGTAAGCAGGGAAACTTCTCCAACCTTCTTAGGATACCTGCGTGGTCCAAAAATTAAACTGACAAAGACAGGCTAATAGGAGAAAAGGAGTCAAATTTTGCTAAGTTGTTACATGTACATGGGAACCTTCCCAAGAGAACAAAGACCCGAAGTTACCAGAAGTTACCAGAGCAGGAAGTTTTTACACTTTTTAGGCAAACAGTAGCTTTGTGAAGATCTGACAAGACAAAGGGGTTTGGGGGGGGGGGAGTAGTAAATGGTGAAGAAGTAACTAGGAAGATAAGGATGATCTTAATGGGTTTCGTTTGTATAGATACCTTGGCCCCAAGTTTCTTACCTCTGGTGATAAGGGGAGGCACAGGGGAGGTCCCTTTCACATGGGAGTTTTATGACCAGTTTCAGAGAGGAAGGGCAAGGAAAAACATCATCAGGTGTTCTAGGTGAACTTCCTGAGTGGCCCACACAGCAACAGATGTAAAAATTGTCTAAACATGAGCCACGGTGGCATTTCTCTGAAGTTTCTATCACGTTGTCCTGCTGTAACTGGAGTGTCTTCAGGAAAAGAGCAGTTTTCGTGCTGAATGATTCCACGTCAGGAGGATGGGAGAATAATTGGAAACATTAATTTGGGGAGTTGTAGCCAGATATCAGAAGAGGCTAAAAGGATTCAGGGTTAAGTCCAGTTTACAGGTAGGTAACAAAACCTCAAAGCCAATGAACAAGGCTGAATCTACCACCCATATGGGTGTGCTATAGTTTTCTAGTAAGATACAATTACCCCTCCAGTGTCACCCCCATGTCTCTCAGAGATAATCAAAACAAGGTTTGCAATATAAGTCTAGTCTCATTGAATATGGGCTGATTACTTATGTAAATGCAGCAAGAATAGTGGGGACCGTATAAGTTCTTTTTAATCTGCTTCGCTAGAACTTTTCATGAAATTAGATTTTTTTTAATGCCTCTCAAGGCTAAGAAGCTAAGCCAAGGACTCATGATCAGATTTTGCATATGATACCTATAGATTTGGATCAGTTCCACTCTTCTTGAGGTCCCCAAGATATCCTGGGTTTCCTGGGCCTCCCAGGAACTGACCTTCCTTAGTCAGATGGCCAGGCTTCCAGGAACACTGTAAGCAAGGTACCAGCCCAGTTTTTTTTTTTTTTAAGGGGCTTTTTTGGCTCCGTAAAGTCAACCTTAGTTTTTAAAGTTGTCTGGTCACATCTGATTCATGTCAAAAATGGCATTTCAGTCAAACCCTTGGTAACATACCAATGTTTCAAATTGTGTCCTGTTATAAGGAGATAAATCAGGTTCTTATTGAACTTCTGCAAATAACTATATTGCCATGAAAATAAGAATACTCAGTAAGAATTCCCAAATTCTGGAGGGGAAAAAAAGTAATTGTTTCATTTTCGTTCACAAAGGTAGACTTTACTAAATTGCTACAAGTCATAAAGAACTTAAGAGAAAAGAGAAAAACATGTCTTCTTAAATCTGGAAAATCAAAACATTAAGAAACTAGTGATTTTTTTTAAGGTTTATTTATTTTTGAGAGAGGGAGAGAGAGAGAGAGGAGGGGAGGGGCAGAGAGAGAGGGAGACACAGAATCCGAAGCAGGCTCCATGCTGACAGCAGTGAGCCCAATGCAGGGCTCGAACTCATGAACTGTGAGATCATGACCTGAGTCAAGTTGGACGCTCAACTGGCTGAACCACCCAGGTAGCCCAAAACTAGTGATGTTTTAAAGCAAAAGTCATAATCACCCTCAGGAGTTTATTCAGCCCCACGCAATTAATTCTTGTTGATTTTGATCTTTTGTTAGTGGTTTTATGAACCCAGGTTTTTCACTAGAATTCTGGAATTTCTCACCCAGATCAGTGGTATGATCTTAAAGTTATCAGAAACCTCCCCTTGTCATGTTCCTTCCACGAATCTTTTGGACAATGGAGCTTTTTTGCAAAAGCACCAGAGTAAAAGAATAATGGTCTGTAAAACACAAAAGCCTCAAAAATGGCCATGGTTAAAGATCCGATGAGAGTTCATCACAATGCAACAGACAAGGAGATTTCATTATTTCTGTGACACACAACATTTTAAGTTAACAACTAGAATTAATGACTGATAACATTATGCCAGGATAGATTTCAAGGGATGTCATACAGTTTCTAGAAAACTTATATTAACAATTTGTACCCATCCCAATATAACCTAAAGGGGTCAGACATCACTTCTTATCAGACAATGTTTCCATGTAATTTTTTTTTTTTAATTTTTTTTTTTTTCAACGTTTATTCATTTTTGGGACAGAGAGAGACAGAGCATGAACGGGGGAGGGGCAGAGAGAGAGGGAGACACAGAATCGGAAACAGGCTCCAGGCTCTGAGCCATCAGCCCAGAGCCTGACGCGGGGCTCGAACTCACGGACCGCAAGATCGTGACCTGGCTGAAGTCGGACGCTTAACCGACTGCGCCACCCAGGCGCCCCTCCATGTAATTTAACATGTCCGATAGACATGTTAAAAAGAAGCATGTCTTTCTTTTATAAGGAGAGAGAACAAATGCTTTGGAGTTTTTCCAGGAGCCCTCTAGAAAAGTCCAAGTTAGTTCAAGGTCAAAAAGACTTCCCTGTCAAGGAACAAGGAAATCGGCTTAGTTCATCAGATATTCTGCTTTGGGGGGACACTGTGCTGAAAGATCGTTATAACTATCTTTTTCTACTTCCTCCTCACCAGCGGGTGTTGGGGTGGGGAAGCTTAGGGCGGACGACTTGTTTCATCTTGTCGATGAAGCCGAGATATATGAAGCACTTGGTGACCTTTGTCTCTGTGGAGGTGATGTTTAGGCTGAGACAAGGAATAGTGTAGAGAGCAAGATGGAGTCACTCATGTCAAGCAGTGATGTAAAGAGCCAAAGAGCAGTAACTGAGAATAGGTATCGCTAAAACCAGAGTGTACTCGAGGTACGAGAACTGATAATCAGCAAGGCCAAGAGAGCCTGAAAGAACCCGGAACTAATAATCAGTAGAACCAGAAGCCGTTTCTGAAGGATTAAGCTTTTCAAAGGCAGGGCTTTTAGGGACACCTGGGTGGCTCAGTCAGGTAAGCATCCGACTCTTGATTCCAGCTCAGGTCATGATCTTATGGATCGTGGCTCTGAGCCCCGCTCTGGGCTCCGTGCTGACAATGCAGAGCCTGCTTGGGATTCTCTCTCTCTCTCCTTCTCTATCTGCCCCTCACTTGCTCGTGCATGCTCTCTCTCAAAATGAATGAACATAATGAATTATTATTATTAACTAATAATTAATTTTAAAAGGGGAGGACTTTGGCAGGAAACTGTCAGACTCCCCAGACCTCGACTCCACGTCTGACCGCATAAGGGCAACTGCCCCCGAGGTTTCTGCCCGACTGCTGTCTGAACACTGGGATCTTCCACTGCTTGAACATAAAAAGCAGAGAATGCCAAGGGCTGGCCAGGACCAGACTGAGTCCACAGACCAACGGCGTGCTCACGGACACGTTACCTTCCTCCCTCGTTGTTTATGGCCTGATGTATGACTTTTTTGTCTCGTGCGACGTGTATGAAGCCAAGTTAAATGCCTCGCGGAACGTCATTGAGGTTGGAATGTTAACAACCTTGCTTTATGACTGAATAAAGCTGACATCGTGAAAAGACACAGCTGGTGTGTGCACCTTGCTCACGTGATTTCGACACCCTGAATCGTGAGCCACAGCATCTACCTACACAATGCTCAAGTGAAGTAGGTTAAGTTGGCCCCTGTGACCAACAGAGTTATCCTGGAAACTGGGAGAGAGAGAAGCCCCCTTCCTGCCCATGGCTCAGCCTCTGCGGAGAGGGCAGCAGGGGTTCTGAAGGAGCTGACGTGAGAACCCCATGCCCAACCCCAGAAGAGGGAGCCAGAGAGAAATCTGGCCTTGTCCCAGGAAGCTGCGGGCCATGGGTGCAGGTTCGGCATCTTTCCAACTGTGCGCAGATTGCTGAGGACAGAGTGTAATTCACTGAAAGCCCTTTCTGTGCTTCAGATGCAGATATGAAATGAGTGCGTCCTGTTTTTCAGGTGCCAAACGTGCTGCCCCGGGTGCTGCCTCCTGGATCTGCCACCTCGGGGGCACAGGCAGGGCCTTAATGGGAGCAGCAAGAGCTGACCTCAGGGACCCTGGACCCACCTGCAGACATGCCCAGAGGACTGTGCACATGGCATCCGTGCATGCCCTGTGCCTGCACTTGGCTTGAGAAGGAAGGTGGAAGTCCCCTGGCTAGATTCAAGAGCAGGGCAGCCAGGAGCAGGTGGGCTTTACCTTCATAGGTAGGAGCTGCTTCCCTAAGAAGTGGGAAGCATGGAACTGACCTCTAGACTTTCTGGCTGGGCAACCTTCTCCTTGAGTAACATTCTTTTCCCCATCTGGGCTATAGGTTGGTCCCAGCTCCAGGGACTCAGTGGTGGAGTGATTGCAGTCATGGTCCCGGCCGTACCTGCTTCCCTGTGTTCGTGCCCTTTGCAGTATGACCCTCCTCCTCTTCCTATCCAGAGATGAAGTCCACTTGCCCACCCTCGTATCTTGCTGTGGCCAACAGAATGTGACAAAGGGATGGTGTGCCAGTTCTGAGTCTTGGCTTTCAGGGGCTTTGCAAACATCCACTTACTCTCTTGGATCCTGCAGTGGCCCTGTGAACGGGCCTGGGCCAGCCTGCTGCGGCAAGGAAGCATGTGGCCCAGTCACTTCCACTGACCCAGCTGATAGCTGTCAACCCTCAGGAGAGTCACCTAACTGACCCGTGGTTGACTGTGGACACATGAGGAACCCAACTGAGCCCAGCCTAAATTGCTGACCCACAGGATTTCAAGCTAAATTAACGATTGCAGTTTTAAGCCACTGGATTTGAGGGTGATTTGTTTCACAGGCGTGGGCAACTGACATAGGACCCCTGGAAATAAGGCAAAGCGGGGAGGCCTGCATGCTGGAAAGGCCTGGGCTCTGGGATGACGGTGCCAGCTGAGAGCCAAGAGCGAAGACATGCCTGAAACCAGGAAGCCTTGCTGTTAGGTGTTACCCTGAGAAGCCTGGAGACCCCAGGATCCCGGGGGCAGAGCTGCAGGAGTGAAAAGGACCAGGGTCTTTGGTTACCATGGCAATAAGTAAGACTTTAATACTAAAGAGCTTTGTGCACGTACCCTTTCCAGACGCTGTCTTCCCCCAGGAGGCTGGCCTTTGTCATATCAGCGGGGTGGACCCCCCGGGAAATAAAATCCTGACTCATCAGCATTAGGTCACCAGGGAACTCAGCTAAGCGGAAAAGATTTCGGTTGGTTAGGCCAGTGATGGACCGTTCCGCTTTCTTGGTGGGGAAGAACGGTTTCTGATCATTTGGATGGCATGTGACACATTGTTTCGGTTCTTCTGACTTGAAGATGACGTTCATTTTTATTTCTCGTCTGCTGGTGGCTTTGTTCTCTGCCTCGCCTCTCTCCTCTTGCTTGGCAGAGTCGTAGAAAGCCACGACCTCGCTGTCCTCGTCTTCCCTGGTCTTGTCTTTTGCCGTTGGGCCCAGGCCCCCTCCCGACAGAAACGAAGAGCCCCTGAGCCTCTCGATGTAGAGCAACCGCTGCTTATCCCGTAGGGCTCGAGCAAGCTGCATCCGTTCTACGTGCCTGACGACAGTGAGCTTCTCGCGCTGGGGCATTCTGAACTCCTCTGGGGGCACGATCACCTTGGCCGTCCATAGTTTTTCCAGGGGCCTGCAGGCGGCACAGGGACGGGGATGCTGTGTTCCGAGCTCCAGCGCCCGTTTGTAGTCCGGAGACAGCGACTGGAGCTCCTTGAGCATTTGCCACTCCTCCTCTTGCTTGCGGGTCAGAAATCTCCTTGCCGCCGTGGTGTGGACGCCACCCAGCCGCTGACAACGTGAAGGGGACGATCAAAAATCTCAACGGGGCAGCAGCAGGGGGTGCCCCCAGAAAGAATCGCCTGGTGGCCCCTGTCCCCACCTGCCGCTGAGTGTCTGGGCCCCTCTGCGGTGGGGGCTTCGGGGTCGGACAGGCCGGAGTTCAAATCCTGACTCTCCTTACCTACAAGCCAGCAGCCCTCACAGTGCTATTCCTAATCAGAACTTTGAAACAAGATAGCATTTGCAGTGCAAGTGTGGGAAGCCTCGAGCGGACTCGAGGCCGCTGGGAACCTTGTATGCCCGTTGCTGGTGGGTTTTGAACCTCTGGCTCCACCCCTCCCAGCCTGGCTGCCTGGCTCCAGCGGGGCCTCCCTGCGAATCAGCTTCAGGACACTTACTAGGATCTCTTTTTCCAAGGGGGAGTATTTTCCGAGGGCGATGCGTGGATCTGATTTGTAGGATTTGGTCCATATCCTGAAAGGCAAAGAGTCAGGTGTAAGAGAACCCCAGGAAGGGTGTCCCGACTTTTAGTTTTGGGGTGGGAAGCGTCACAAAGGGCGGCCCTGCCTTAGACAGGCGAGGGCCACGATGACCGGGGTGGGGTCTTCCCCTTGGCTCGTTCTGGGAGGGGTGGGAAGGACCGGACCCGAAGCCCAGGCTCCGCTCACCCCAACGATGAAGTAGAACTCAGACCCCGCTGACAGCACAGGGGGGCTTTATCCCAAAAGGAATCGCTTGTGTTAGACATTCTGACTGGCGCCCCACTCATCCTCCACCTGCCCTCTGCAGCCTTCCTTTCTTGGGGCCTCTGTTTCCCAGTCTTCTGGAAGCCATTCTCCCATTCCCTGATCATACTCTGGCAATACGCGAGGACGGGAGGTGTTAATGCCTGGAGTTTCTTTCTAGGACATTTTAGCGGGAACCCAAGAGATAGTTACGAACTCTTCCTGCATCATAACTGGCCTACTTGGGGCCTATTGTGAGGTCTGAGTTTAGGTATCAGATGATGCCCTGGGGTGAAATGGACACGCACGACCATGTGCCCGGAGGGGTGGAATCCAGGGGACCAGAGTGGGCAGAGCACGTGGCAGGGGGACATTCTAACCACGTGGCTGCTGCTTACAAGCCCACAAAGACTGCTCAGTGCCTTCAGGGTGAAGACTCAGCCTCTCTCAGGTCCTTGCTTGCCTCTGCAATCTTAATTCCTCAAGCTCCATCAAAGCGCTCGATCCGTGGCCCTTGGAATGAGCTTCTCAGCTACTGTTCATGCCACCCCCCGCCACCCCTCTCCCCCATATCTCAGACAGCTCTCTCCTCCCTTGGCAACTTGCTTTCAGGGCCTGGCTCACCTGTGCCTCCCCTGAAGATTTCCTTGAGGGATAAATCACTCCTTTGTCCGCGTTCTCACAGTCCTGGTGCCATGCTCCAGCACGTTATCACAAATTGACTTGGTTGTCCACTAAGTCTGTCTCTCCCTCTGCTCAAAAGGAAGTCCCAGAGGCATCTTATTCGTGTGTTGCTGTTGTTTAGCACGGGGCCTCGTGTAGAGCAGACGCTCGGCTTGCCGACTCAGTAAGAAATTATCTTGGGTCAAAAGCGTTCCTGGTGAGAATGCACATTAGCACAACCCCTACTAAAGGTAATTTGGCAACATAAACGTTCCGAATGCATTTACCCTTTGACCCAGCCGTATGTGTATATGATAAAATATGCTCAAGGTTAGTCAACACAGCCTGCTTGGGACAACAAACCTAATGACAAACTCAGGGGTACCTGCGTGGTTCAGTCGGTTAAGCGTCCGACTTTGGCTCAGATCATGATCTTGCGGTCCATGAGTTTGAGCTCCGCGTCGGTGCTCTGTGTTGACAGCTCAGAGCCGGGAGCTTGCTTCGGATTCTGTGCTCTGTCCCTCCCCTGCTCATGCTCTGTCTCTCTCTCTCTCTCTCTCAAAAATAAATAAAGATTTTTAAAAATTAAAAAAAAACCTAATGACAAACTCAAATGTCCATTAATAAGGATCGGTTAGAGTTATGGCCAACCATATACTGGAATACTATACGGGAGTAATAAAGATCAAGGAAGGAAGGTCTGTATTTATATGGAAATATCTCCAAGAAATATGGTTAAATGCAAAAAGCAACGTGCGAAAGTGTGTAAGTTGTAGACTGCCTTTTAAGTTGGAAAGGAAAAAAAAATAAGCATGTGCATTCATATTTGCATGAAGAAAATCTAGATTAATACACACAAAAAATTAATAAAAATGGTTACCTGAGGTGGGTGTCCGGCACATGAGGAAGTAGTGAAATGAGCCTTTTCATTGTGCACATTATTCTGTCTTGAATTCAGAACCACATGAGTGCATTACCCATTGAAAAAATGGAAAACAGATGCTCATGGAAGAGTTGGTCTCTGACAAGCATCGGTCCTAAAACTTGCCTTTGGCTCCGCCAGGAAATTCGGAGTGGGGAGATTTAGAACGTGGGCTGGTGCTCATACCCATGGGCGCCATCTAAGATACAGTGATGCTCCTCATGTTCACACAGGCAAGTTCAGTTACCTGGAGCTGCTCCAAACCCAGGAATCAGCAACGAGCCCCTCTTAGCAGTAATGCAAATACCTCCTGCAGTGCATTCAGTGACTCAGCCATTTGCTCCACACTAGCTGCGGATGAACAGTGGCTTTGCACAAGCCACACGACAACCTGACACCTCATACGCACTCAACAAATATTTGCGAAACAACCAATGAGTGATATATGCTGGAATATTACGTAGCTATCAAAAAGCAAGTCTTTGACAAAATTTCCAATAATGTACTTCTGATGCAATGTGATCTTTAAAAAAAAGCATAGGGGCGCCTGGGTGGGTGGCTCAGTCGGTTGAGCCTCCAACTTCGGCTCAGGTCATGATCTCACAGTCTGTGAGTTCGAGCCCCGTATCGGGCTCTGTGCTGATGGCTCAGAGCCTGGAGCCTGCTTCCGATTCTGTGTCTCCCTCTCTCTCTGCCCCTTCCCTGCTCATGGTCTGTCTCTCTCTGTCTCAAAAATAAATAAAAACTTTAAGAAAAAAATTTTTTAAAAAGCATAATACAAAATGTACATAGAATAGGATATGGCTACTATAAATGCACAAATAAACAAGAGGGAAAAGGACTAGCAGGAAATACGCAGAGACATCAGCAGGAGTTACTCTGGGCTGTGGGCTGATGGGGGATACGTTAGGTCTGCCCTGTGCCAGCAGCCTGGTCGGATAGGAAAGGGTACCACGGCCAGGATCCAGCTTCTCCAGACATCAGGACCCTGCCACTCTGCCTGGGAGGGTGTCACCACGGCAACAGGTCTTGACGCTGGGACACTGATTCTTCCTGCACTCAGTTCCCCTAACTGGCTTTTAGTCCACTTCCTTCTCCCCACCCCCTCTCTCATTGCCATTCCCAAGCTTTTCTTTTCTTTTTGAAGATATTTCTCCATGATCAGTTTTACATTAGGTTGCATTCCTGTTACCTTGGTACCTGCTTTTGTGCTTGCTTTTTTGTTTTTATTAATTTTTTTTAACATTTATTCATTTTTGAGAGACAGAGTATGAGCAGGGGAGGGGCAGAGAGAGAGGGAGACACAGAATCGGAAGCAGGCTCCAGGCTCCGAGCTGTCAGCCCAGAGCCCGACGTGGGGCTCGAACTCGCTAATTGCGAGATCGTGACCTGAGCCGAAGTCAGACGCTCAACCGACTGAGCCACCCAGGCACCCCTGTGCGTGTTTTTATTCAGTCATCAACCTCATACGCTGGCTTGTTTTCCATGTTTCCTTTTCCATTGCCTGTCATTTTAATCCTCTATCTTTTACTCTCATGTTTATTTTATGTCTTTGCCCCATAGCCTGTGCCTTTTACATACATCTCATCTATTTTTACCTACTGTATTAGGGTTGTACAGAGAGAGAGAGATTTTAAGGAATTGGCTTACGGGATTAGGGAGGCCGGAAAGTCCAAAATCTGCAGAGTGGGCTGACAGGCTGGAGACTCAGGGAAGAGCACTTAATGCAGCTCAGACATGCTGGCAGGATTTCCTCTTGCTTGGGTAGGTCAGTCTTTCTTCTAGTCATAGCTTCAAGTGATTAGATGAGGCCCACCCATGTCATAAAGGGCAGTTTGCTTTACCCAAAATCCACTGATTTAAATGTTAATCTCATCCAGAAAACATCCTCACAGAAACATCCAGAATAATGGATCAGACCAAAATACAGCTGGGCCCAGCCAAGTTGCCGCATAAAATTAACCATCAAACCTACTTACATTTACCAGGTTTTTAAAGATGAGATTTGGGGGGCGCCTGGGTGGCTCAGTCGGTTAAGCGTCCGACTTCAGCTCAGGTCATGATCTCGCGGTCTGTGAGTTCGAGCCCCGCGTCGGGCTCTGGGCTGACGGCTCAGAGCCTGGAGCCTGCTTCCGATTCTGTGTCTCCCTCTCTCTCTGCCCCTCCCCCGTTCATGCTCTGTCTCTCTCTGTCTTAAAAATAAATAAACGTTAAAAAAAAAAAAAAAGATGAGATTTGGGCGCCTGGGTGCCTCAGTCAGTTAAGCGCCCAAATTCGGTTCAGGTCATGATCTCGCAGTTTGTGAGTTCGAGCCCTGCGTTGGGCTCTGTGCTGACAGCCTGCTTCAGATTCTGTGTCTCCCTCTCTCTCTCTCTCTGCCCCTCCCCCACTGTGCTCTGTCTCTCAAAAATAAGCACTAAAAACAGATGAGTTTGAGTGGTTTTTAGAGCGTGTTAATAGGTTTTCCATTATTATGCATAATTGTACCCATTTTTGAACTCTGTAGCAAAAGACTCATACAGTATGTATTCCCTTGCGTCTGCTCTTTTCCCTCAGCATTATGTTTTTCAGACTCTTACTGATATGTTTGACCTTAGCTCATTTTTGTTGTTGCTTAGTGTGATTTTGTTACGATTTATCAAGCCGCCTTCTGCTTCTGATTTGGGGAGCAATCTCATACATGCCTCTTTGGGTTATGGGCATGCTTTTCTGTTGGGTGCAAATCTAGGGGTGCAAGGTGCTGGGTCCTGGGGTATGTGTAGCTTCCATTTCCTGGAAAATTCTCAGCTCCATTCCAAAGTTTCCACCATCATAGACTCCCAACAATAATCCCCCCTTGTCAACACCGGTGGGTATGCTGTGGTATCTCACAGTGGCTTTAATTTGCATTTTTCCAGGTGCAAATGATGCCGAACACCTTTTCTATTGGCCATCGAGCTTACCCTTTGTGAAATGTCTGTTCAAGTCTTTTGGCCATTTTTTCTAACAAGCTTTTGTTTTCTTGTTGGTATGTGGGACTTGGTTACGTATTCTTGACGCAAGCCCTACGTTGGTTCAATATGTGGCAAGTACCTGTTTCTACGTTGACTTGGCCTTCTCCTTTTTTTTTTAAGTATTTATTTATTGAGAGAGAGAGAGAGAGAGAGAGAGAAGGAGAGGGAGGGAGCTCCAGCAGGCTCCACACTACACAGTGCACAGCCTGAACCCACAAACCGTGAGATCTTGACCTGAGCCAAAATCAAGAGTCAGACGCTTAACTCACTGAGCCACCCAGGCACCCCGGCCCTCTCCTTTCTCAAAGGTATTACTTGTCCTAGCTGCACTCCAACTTATCAGTCTTTCCCTGGTTGGTTAGTGCTTCCTATGCCTTGTTTAAGAAATCATTTCCTACCCCAGGGGGATATGATGCTCTCCTAGATTATGTGGCTTGTATGTTCATAATCACATTCTCCTATATTCTCTAAACCTCGGGGCTTTTTCTTTTAACTTTCTTCCTACTCTCAGTTTTTTAGCTATAATGCTCAATTATTTCCCACCTTTTTTTCTTTAAGTATATTTTCCAGCCGAATTTTACATGGCTACCAAGAAGTCCGTGCCTGTGTACACACTGAGCGCCCTCTCAAGAAACACACACAAAAACCTAGAGGACTTTCCTCCTCCTCCCCACATCCTTGCCAGCAGTCACCGTGTGGGCTTTGGCTCCCTCTGATGGATCTCGCCACCCGTTGCAAGGTGGCTTTCCAAAGACCTTCAGCCATCTCCTCTCTCCAGCGCTAAGATTTTCTATGTAGATAGCCAGCCCCCTCATTTATGGGAATGGTGCTCCTTTTTAACAATGCATAGGATACAGTCTTTATATAAGCTGAGTGCTTTAAAATCATGGTGTCCTGATGAGCTCTAGGCAGATCAGAGCCCTGGGAAGTTCTTCTCCAACGTCAATGTGCAAGTAAATCTCCTGGATATTTTGCTAAAATGCAATCTTATTTGGTAGATCTGGGGAGGGACTCAAAAATCTGCACACCCCCCCCCCCCCAACGAGTTCCCAGGTGACGCCAATGCTGCTGGTTTAAAGAGACACAAAGTAGTGACTCAACATGGACCACTCAACATGAGGTGCTACTCAAAGTGTGGTCCGTGGACCGGCAGCCATGCTATCACCTGGGAGCGTGTTAGAAATGCAGAATTTCAGGCGCTGCTCCAGATTTATTGAATCCCAGTCTGCATTTCAGCAAGTTCCCCCAGTGATTCACATGCACGGTTAAGTGAAAAAGGAAGCTGGTTGGCACCTGTGAGGAATCAGATGCTGTACAACCTCCACGCTGTCACTGGTGGGGTTCACCCAGAGGGCTTGTGGCCAGGACTCACACTGCTACACACCCCCCTGCTTCTAAAATCCAGCCCCCCGCTTCTCCAGTCTCCTTCTGGCATAAGGACTGGAGAGACGGTGGCTCAAGCAGAAATGTTACAAACAGTTTCTTAGGAATGGAGTCAGCTGTGGCCCTTTTGGAGGCTTTTTGGGAAGTCCACCCAGAATGGTGGAGCCGAAGGGTAAGGGGAGGACTGTTTCACCTTTAGACCTTTGGGAAATGGTTGGGCCTCTGGAAACATGTCAGAAGCAGAGTTGCTGGGGTGCCTGGGTGGCTCAGTTGGTTAAGTGGCCAACTTTGGCTCAGGTCACGATCTCACAGTTTGTGGGTCTGAGACCCACATAAGGCTCTGTGCTGACAACTCAGAACCTGGAGCCTTCTTCAGATTCCGTGTCTCCCTCTCTCTCTGCCTCTTCCCCACTTATGCTCTGTCTCTGTCTCTCAAAAATGAATAAACATTAAAAAAATTAAAAAAAAGAAGCAGAGTTGCTGATTCTTTGTCTGGAGGGCAATAGATTATTATCAGTAGAAGTTAAAGTCCCACACATGCACCCCCACGTTTATAGCAGCACTATTGACAATAGCCAAAGTATGGAAAGAGCCCAAATGTCCATCGATGGATGAATGGATAAAGAAGATGTGGTGTATATATATATATATATATATATATATATAATGGAGTATTACTCGGCAATCAAAAAGAATGAAATCTTGCCATTTGCAGCTACGTGGATGGAACTGGAGGGTATTATGCTAAGGGAAATTAGTCAGTCAGAGAAAGACAAAAATCATAGGACTTCACTCATATGAGGACTTTAAGAAACAAGACAGATGAACATAACGGGAAGGAAACAAAAGTAATATAAAAACAGGGAGGGGGGACAAAACAGAAGAGACTCATAAATATGGAGAACAAACAGAGGGTTACTGGAGGGAGTGTGGGAGGGGGGATGGGCTAAATAGGTAAGGGACATTAAGGAATCTACTCCTGAAATCACTGTTGCACTATATGCTAATTCCAATGTAAATTTAAAAAAATAAAAAATTAAATTAAATTAAAAAAAAAAGTTAAAGTCCCAGAAGGGTGTTTTAATCCATCTTGAGAATCTAGGCCAAGGTTTGTTGTTGTTGTTGTTTTTAGTTTTCTCCACCAGAATTTCTGCTGAGTTCTTTGCAGACTCACCTAGGAGGATTCCCCATCTTTGATAGAATCTGTCCCATTGGAGGACAAGAGGATCAAACTGACACCAGGGTCCAAGAAGGGGGACCAGTGCTAACCCTTTAATAGAGACCATTGTCCACACCACATTCTGGTTCTGAAAAGAGAGCTTGAGAATCCCCCTGTGGTTCCCTGTATTGCTATTAATACTCACCACAGGGCATGAGAAATTCTTTTCTGAAGTATAGGAAAGCCTGGGTTCTTGGCTCTGGAGAGGTCACATGGCAAGCATTCATCTTCAAGGAAATCTCAAGGGATGTTTATGCTAAGAACAAACAAATAGACTCCCAAAAAGATGGCTCTACAAGACAGAGATTTCTCGTTAAGATTGTGGCCAGTTGAGGTCATAGAAGTAAAGACCCTAATGCGTTGGTTAACTGTTCTGATGGGTTTTGATAAAATGTTCACGATAAAGATGTGCTCGAGTATAGTGGTCAAGAGTATGGTTGTGGGTATGCTAGAAATTTTAATAACTGGCTCCAGGGCGGGGGCAGTGGGGAGTTCCCAGATTTAACAAATAAAAATACGGGAAACCCATTAAATGTGAATTTCAGATATGTTCCGCCTACTTATACGAGAATTATTGGTTTCCAATTGAAAACTCAAATTTAACTAGGTGTCCTGTATATTATCTGGCAACCCTATCTCTGGGGAAAAAAATAAAAGCCTCGATATGAAGCATTTACCAATTTCCTTGGTGTTAAAACACCCACCATGGCTGATTTCAAGCTGCCAATGTGAAGTCACTGAATATGGAATTGAGAAGAGATCCCCAGATTTTGGTGCTCATTCTCATTATGTCTGTCAGGTTTCTGCCCTGGAAAGTAACTGTTTTACCCAGGTTACTCTTTGGCAGGACATCGCTTTGTGCAACATGCACGTAAAACAGTCAATGCTCCTCCTTCCTTGAAGGGGAGCTGAGAGCACTGTGGGTTTGTAGGAGCAGAGCGGGTGTGGGGATGTGGTGGGGAAAAGGCCAGAAAAAGAGACAGCTACAATGGGAAGAGCCCGTTAGGCCACACTGAAAAGTTGGCACTTTTCCCTCAGAAGAGTGAGACATGCATCACAACTTTCTCTGAAGGAGGTGGCTTACTCACCTGTTAATTTTGTTTTTTTTTTAAGTAGGCTCTACGCCCAGTGTGGGGCTTGAACTCACAATCCGGAGATCAAGAGTCACACGCTTTATTGACTGAACCAGCCAGGCACCCCAAAACAGTTTAATTTTTTAAAAACAACTTTATTGAGGTAAACTTTACTTACTATGGGGGCACCTGGGTGGCTCAGTCGTTTGGGCGTCCGACTTTGGCTCAGATCATGATCTCCCAGTCTGTGAGTCCGAGCCCAGCGTCGGGCCCTGTGCTGACAGCTCAGAGCCTGGAGCCTGCTTTGGATTCTGTGCCTCCCTCTCTCTCTGCCCCTCCCTCGCTCATGCTCTGCCTCTCTTTGTTTCAAAAATAAATTAAAACATTAAAAAACACCCAAACAGGGGCGCCTGGGTGGCGCAGTCGGTTAAGCGTCCGACTTCAGCCAGGTCACGATCTCGCGGTCCGTGAGTTCGAGCCCCGCATCGGGCTCTGGGCTGATGGCTCAGAGCCTGGAGCCTGTTTCCGATTCTGTGTCTCCTTCTCTCTCTGCCCCTCCCCCGTTCATGCTCTGTCTCTCTCTGTCCCAAAAATAAATAAACGTTGAAAAAAAAAATTTTTTTTTAAAAAATAATAAAAAACACCCAAACAAAGGTGTTTGGGAAACATCCAAACAAAGCTTTGCTCATCAGGGGCGCCTGGGAGGGCTCAGTCAGTTAAGCGTCTGACTTCGGCTGAGGTCATGATCTTGTGGTTTCTGAGTTCGAGCCCTGCGTCGGGCTCTGTGCTGACAGCTCAGAGCCTGGAGCCTGCTTTGGATTCTGTGTTTCCCTCTCTCTCTCTGCCCCTCCCCTGCTCATGCTCTGTCTCTCAAAAGTGAATAAACAGTAACAAATTTTTTTTAAACTTTACTTACTATGAAATTCACCTGTTTTCGATACCATACTTCAATGATTTGTAGTAACTTTACTGAGCTGTGTGCAACTCTTTCTACAATTCAGTTTTGGAATGTTTCTAACACCCTAAAAAGATCCCTTGTGCCCATTTACAGTTAATCTCCTGGCAAGTACCAGGAGACTCTAGTCAACGAGTCTCCTTTCTGTCTCTATAGATTTGCCTTCAAGTGTTCTTATTTTAAATCAGCTCCTTCCTTTCTAGCTTTAAATGACCCTCTCTTCCTTGGCGCTCTGCTGTGGAGTGAGTGGGCATTTTGTTGTTCCTTTGTCACAGCAGAGGCACCACTGGGTCCATGCTCATGAACCCTGCCCTCTTCTTATGAAGCCAGAAGCTTGTAGCTTCCTGAGCTCGTAGTTGGGATAATGGCTGGGCTCTCTTGGCTTAATGGCTTCCCCAAAGAGTAGAGCTGGAGATCTGCTTAATTTTCCATAGGCTGACACAGAAATGACCTTGCAGTTCCGAGATTCCATCAGATTATAGAGGGAGGGTGTTAACTGTGGTTTCCCTTATCTCTAAATAACAACTTCCTGTGTTAGTCTGGCATGAAAATGGCGCCAGGCAAACCCAACCGTGATTCTGCTGGGCCCGCTACAACCAGACAAGGCAGGAGACGGGGGATGGGCAAATTTCCCATATTCGGAATGTTCCTTCCTGCCTGTCGGTCCCTGTGACATCTGAACACAAACAAAACAGGAGAAAAGACCCTTCCCCCTGAAGCCATCTCAAGTTAAGATAGAAGGGTTGTGGTGTCACTTGCCTTCCCCTGATGGGGAAAGTTAGGCAGGGTTTGGATTCCATTCTTGTCTCGTTGTGCCCCATGCCCCCCTGACCTCTGATTCAGCTCTGTCCCCTATCTGGGCTGCTATAAGCCCCCTCTGAGAAGTAAACCACCAAAAAGAATGTGGGAGGTAGAGAACTGGCCAACTCTGGGAGGCACACCCAGAAGCTTCAGTGGACAAGAGAAGCAGGTTGAAGGCATTTTCCAAGCAGGATACGTCTCTGCTTGGCTGCCGAGGGATATGCCAGGGAGGGCTGGTCACACACATGCCCCTCCTACAGTGGAACAAAGGCAGGACTGAGATTTGCCAACAGGAGAAAGAAAGTAAAATCTGCCATTGCTCCATGAAAGTTTCCTTCAAAGAGACATTTGAAAGTTGTCTTTGACTTAAGAGAAGGGCAAGGGTCCAGCAGGCCTGGGATATTAGACGATGAAGGTGGGACGAACTATCAGCTCCTCTCAATGCAAACATCACTACCATCCTTTCCTGGCAGGACTTTGTCCTGTGTTCTTTGTCCCTGTGGCTCAAGATGGTGGGTGGTATCTAGAAATAGGTCTGTCATGTAGACAAAACTCGGATGGCATCTTTCAAGGCGGCACACACAAAAATGTGACACGGCAGAGAAATGGCAAATAGAAACAGGCATTTAAAAAAGTATACACGCCCATGGGGCGCCAGTAGGTTAAGCTCCGGAATTCGGCTCAGGTCATGATCTCACAGTTCGTGGGTTCGAGCCCCGTGTCGGGGTCTGTGCTGACAGCTCAGAGCCTGCTTCAGATTCTGTGTCTCCCTCTCTCTCTGCCCCGCCCCTGCTCACGCTCTCTCTTTCAAAAATAAATAAACATTAAAAAAAATTTTTTTAAAGTATACACTCACCCATCAGGCACATAATTTATGTGAATTCAGATTTTGACACTCAGTGAAAAGAGATAACAACAACAGTCATTTAAATGGCACAAGGGGCGCCTGGGTGGCGCAGTCGGTTAAGCGTCCGACTTCAACCAGGTCACGATCTCGCGGTCCGTGAGTTCGAGCCCCGTGTCGGGCTCTGGGCTGATGGCTCAGAGCCTGGAACCTGTTTCCGATTCTGTGTCTCCCTCTCTCTCTGCCCCTCCCCCGTTCATGCTCTGTCTCTCTCTGTCCCCAAAAAATAAATAAACGTTGAAAAAAAAATTAAAAAAAAAAAGAATAAATGGCACAAGGGGCGCCTGGGTGGCTCAGTCGGTTAAGCGTCCGACTTCAGCTCAGGTCATGATCTCACAGTTCATGAGCTGGAGCCCCGTATCCAGCTCTCCACTGACCATGCAGAGCCTGCTTCGGATCCTCTCTCCCCCTCTCTCTCTGCACACCCCCCTGCAAAATAAATAAACATTAAATTAAGAAATAATAATAAATGCACAAAAATTCCACCTGGGTCTGTGATCCACTTCAAGTTAATTTTGGATGTGGTGGGTAAGGGTTGAGCTATTTTTGTTACTGGCACTTTGGTGTTTGTTTTAGCACCAGGTTTTGAGTTACCTTGGTGCCTTTGCCAAAATTCCAATGGCTGTGTGTGCAAGAATCTATTTGGGGACTTTATTCCATTGATCTATACGTCTTGTTTACATCCATATCGCACGGCTGTGACTATTTAGCTCTAAATAAAGTCTTTTGCAGAAATGCTTTGGCTATTCTAGGCCCTTTGCTTTTCTGTATTCACTTTAAAATCAAATTGTCAATTTTACAAAAGGCCTGCAGGAATTTTCTTAATGTATTGCATTGAGACTATAGATCACTTTAAGGAAGAATTGATACCTTAATAATACTGAGTTGTCCAATTGGTGAGCATGGTGTGTCTCTCCATTTTAGACCTTTAATTTCTTTCAGCAGCGTTTTACGGTTTGTCATGTATAGTTCTTGTACGTGTTATGTTAAACTTACCATTATGAATTTTATGGGCTCTCAATGCTATTTTTTTTTAATTTTTTTAACCTTTATTTATTTTTGAGACCTAGAGAGACAGAGCATGAACGGGGGAGGGGCAGAGAGAGAGAGGGAGTCACAGAATCGGAAACAGGCTCCAGGCTCTGAGCCATCAGCCCAGAGCCCGACGCAGGGCTCGAACCCACGTACCGCGAGATCATGACCTGAGCTGAAGTTGGACGCTTAACCGACTGAGCCACCGAGGCGCCCCTCTCAATGCTATTTTAAATGGTAACTGTTTTTCATTTTCCAATTACTATTGCTAATAAATATATATACAATTGATTTTTTTTTTAATTTCCCTTATTTCTTGGGGTGCCCAGGTGGCTCAGGTGGTTAAGTGTCTGATTTTTGACTTTGGCTCAGGTCATGACCCCAGGGTGGTGGGATCGAGCCCCGTGCTGGGCTCTGTGCTGAACATGAAGCCTGCTTGGGATTCTCAGTCTCTCTCACTCTCTCTCCTTCTGCCCCTCTCCCTTTTTCACTCTCTTTCTGTAAATCTAAAAAAAAAAAGAATAGACATAGAAGGACACAGAAAAGACTGTTCTCTATATGCCAAGAAAAATATATAGATGGTGTTCTCCAAACTTTCACAATTTGTACAAATTTTTGTCTTGGGAGGGTTAGTAAATTCCTTCCCAGATATTTAAAAGATCAGCTATAGTTTAAAGGGTATCAGTATCAGGCAAATTAAAGCAATATAGGTTTTTTTCAAGTACATGGAAAAACCGAACAGTAACTTTACCTACTCTGCGTTTCTAGCTAGACTTGAAATATTTCATGTACAAGTTTTGGTTCAGATTCCAAGCACAGAAAAGTAGCACTAATCACTGCACTTTCGAGGCTCCTGGGGCCACGGCTCTTCGTTTGTTCTATAACGTCGGTTGATCTGATTCTGCAATACTTCCGAGAGAGCTTCTGCAACTCCAAGGGGTCTTTTTAATTCTTGATTTTTGAATAAATCTTAAAACACCCAAATACCAGTATCGTAAAGTGATATGGAACGTGTTTGCCAAATCTGAATGGAGTCAGGGAAGACAGAAGTCAATCTGAATGTGAGCCAATGTAAATTGCTAGAAGGACACTTGGGATATAGACTTTTGTCCTTGTCTACCAAGACTTGCTACATTATGCTTCGGAATAAAGCGCTCTTGTAATTCCTCAAGATCCATACATATTTCTCTCTAACGTCTAATTAAAATATAGTATTCCAGGAAGTGAGAACAAAAGATAATCTGTTTTACAGACTAAACCCAAAGACACAAACCAGTTTTTTAAAACAAATAAATAAAGGTGATTAACTCTAAGTGCAAATAAGGAAGACAAACATTTTAGTCCCCTAACTAGAGGCTGTTCACGCTGGCAGCAGGAACTCTGTGTTGCTGATGGGACCAAGACTCTTGACAAGTCAGCTCAGAGCCCTGGTCACACCAATAGTGATCCATACAAATGACACACAGCAAGGAAGTAGGAAGAGGAAGAGCCCACCCAGGCATTTTCATTTTGAGAAGAGGTGTATCGCCTCTCGGTGAAGGGGTTTGTCCTGGATTCCAGTCTCAGCTCTGCCATTCCAGATCTGTGGGAGCTTAGCCAAGGTCAAAGCGATGCAGCAGGAAATTAATGAATGGGGAGACTGTACTGGAATCAAATTACAGGGAAGAGAGACGCCCAAAAGCAAGAACAACTCCCACCACCTCCCTCGCACAGAAGTCGCAAATGAGAGAGATTTTGCATTTGGAAGGTCTTTGCTTCCAGGAGGTTCCATGTGTGAATCTGCAAAAGGCAGAAGTTGCCTTTCACCGGGTAACCTGTGCGAAGGGCAGGCCACAGCTCCAGGTCATGGGCCGCTAGCACTGTCCCTCCCAACAGGACCCACTGCTGCCAGGACACGGGTCTCTCTGGGCCCTCCTAGTCATTCTCCCTCCGGAGGTCTATTTACAGAGCGGTTGCAGACAAAGAAGCAGTGTACTGCAGGAAAGTTTCAA
This sequence comes from Prionailurus viverrinus, assembly GCF_022837055.1. Taxonomy (NCBI): domain Eukaryota; kingdom Metazoa; phylum Chordata; class Mammalia; order Carnivora; family Felidae; genus Prionailurus; species Prionailurus viverrinus. The sequence goes on from NC_062571.1 coordinate 79,171,321, forward strand.
TGATTTGCCCAAGGTCACACTATTTATAAATAGAAAAAGCCAAACAAAACCAAAAACCGCCAATCCCAATGTAATCTGAGGTTAGATTCCCCAGGAAATGGTGTGGTGACTGAACAATGCAAATCGGTCTGATAAGGAGATGGAAACTCAATATGGGGTGGGGAAATTCACACAGGAAAACACGGAGCGACAAGGCTTAGCGGCGCCCACTGTCACCACCCTCAAATAACAGGTTTGGTGTGAAATGAGAATGCCACCAAAATTAACAATAAAATGTAATATTCATTGAACATTTGTTATGAGCAGGCACCAGTCTATGAGGTATCCATGCCTGAACTCATTTGAATATACATATATATTCAAATTAATATTAACAAAAGTTCTAGAAGGCATCTGCTTCCAAAACAAACCAGATTAACTGCCTTAATAATCTGATGTGATAGGCAGGTGGCATTAGAAATATCGGAGCCCCAGCACCGGGCACATCACGGGGTGCTGATCAGACTTAGTGCTGTGTTTATACTTTATGTTGAGGAGGTCTGAGTTGAGGAAAGAGGCTGGGGCTCCACGTAGTTATAGGGGGCACTCAGGAGGCTCACTGACCACCAGTAAGAAAGACCTGTAATTTTTTACAATTGTGCAACCACAGCCACCTGTACTGGTTGAATACCAGCACTCCTGGCAAGTGTCAATCCTGAATCACCTTCAGTTTTTCAGGAAACTTTAGCAGGTATCACCTTTACCTTGTGGTGGAATCTCCCATATGTTTCATAAAATGTGGAGAGTACCCCTCCCCAGCAACTATCTCTTCCTACCTGGAAATGTGATGTGTTCTTATCGGGAAGCATGCCTGCTGCATGCTTTTCTTGGGTTTGCAATTATCTGTACGAAACCCTGTCCTTTTCCACAAACTGAGGAGTTTAAGAGTGTTTTTGAGGACTTGGGCTGCCCTTCATATCATGAGACGATAATGTAGAGAGCTGTCTCTCTCTGAACTTCCCCTGTAGACCCCTTGCCCCAACTGGGACTCACCTGGGGTGGAGTTGTGTTCTTTGGAGAAGGCCAAACCCAATTGAGCATACATAAAAAGATCTTGTGAGTTACGATATGCAAACATGAAACCACCTTATCTTAAAACCTTAGTTGGCAAAGCATTTCCTACAGGTACTAGAACTCCATGGGGTAAGAGGGAGGGAGTTACAGTATATCTTATTTGGGATCTAACCCCAAGGAGAGTGTATTTTCATGATCTTTCAACTGTGTGCCTTGGAACAGAGTCCTGGGAAGAGACCTGAGTGGCCATCGTTGAAAAACTCAAAATGGCAGGCTGAGCACAACTTGGTTGTGCCACGCTTTGCCTGCTTTTTGTTCAAGAGTCCATTGGTTCTATAAATGGGAAATCAATTGCTAATATTTTTAATAGCGCTGTTCAAAACAAAAATGGCAGCCTGTGGAACTTTCCAGTGGCTGCTGGGTTCACCATGTACTGCTGCTCTGTATCTCCCACCCTTTCAGTCACAAGCAAGGCTGGAGGTTCTCATAGCTGTATGGCCTCAGCCACAAGCACCCATCGTGGTCCCCCCGAGGCAGCGACCACCACGACCGTCACCCTCGTCTCAGCTCCATCTCCTTGGTCGACTGTGGTCTTCTCAACAGCAGGCACTGTTGTGTCCATCGTCTTTGCTGTCCTGCATCCCACTGTGGGTGGACAATGGAGGCATCAGGCACTCTTTCAGCATGTCCGATGTGGTGTGAAGGAAGTGGACACATTTGTCCAGGGAGGTCCACTATTGGTGAAGCATGAAGGACAATAGAGGAGAGCATTGAGAGCAGCAATGTCAAGGGACACAAGTCGATGCTGAAGCAGTTGAGTGCACTCATGACCTAGATGATCCCAAGAAAGCCAAACACGTCTTGGGAGGAGGGATGAGGGGATGGGATGGCAGAAATGGGGATGAAGAATCTAGAACACAGTGGTGAGGAAGCACATGACTCAGAGCTCTCCGTTGGGCCTTTGACGGCTTTCTCTCTGGAACTGAGGATTTTGAGTTTGCGACCGTGCGTGCCGACTTTGCTGATGGAGAGAAAGACGTCAGCCTTGCCTGTGGTGGCTGAACATCCAGTTAGTGCCATAGGTTATGAGCTGGATTGTGTCTCCCCAAATTCACACGTTGACGTCCTAACCCCCTAGTACCTCAGAATGTGACCTTTCTTGGAGATAGGATCTTCATAGAGGTCATTGGGTTACAATAAGGTTATGAGGGCGGGTCCTAACCCAACATGAACAGTGTCCTTATGAAAAGGGGAAATTTGGGGACAGACAGGCACACAGGGAAAACACCAAGTGAGGCTGAAGGCAGAGATGGAAGTCGTGCTTCCATGGAATGGATTCTTCCTTGCAGTCTTCAGAAAAAAAACAACCTGCCAACAGCTTAATCTCAGACATCTGGCCTATAGAAGGGTGAGGCACTAGATGTCTGAAGTTTAAACCCCTCCATCACAGAAACCCTAACAAACTGATAACAGCGTGAAAATTCCAGAAGGAAGTGCCCAGGTAAAACCCACGTTCTAGAGGGAAACTGTTGATCTTGACAAACGAGCGTGCTTGTCTCTATCGACCTCTGTTAGATAGGCCCTCAGTGTCACATAAGAGCCTGCAGAAGGTGGGTTAAAAAGAATCTAAGAGTTGAGGAGGGAGCAGTTTGAGGGGGTGAAAGAGAACGCAAAGCTTGAGCAGCAATTGTCCCTCCCCTAGACTTACAGACCTGAAGTTGAACTAATCCCAGATATCAGAATAGAATGCTCACATGCCTTAAAGACAGAGTCCTCGCCCGTCTCGTGTGACTCTCCGGGAGCACAGAGACAGAGAACCTAAGAAGAAGCCTGACCTCCCTTCCCCCTTCCCACACTTCATTCTCTCACCGGCTCACCACCGGCCTGACAGTCCTTTCTCTGAGTCTCAGTCTCAAATGGACACAAGACAATTTGCTCTGCTTACTCACAGAGCCACTAGAAGAATCACGGTGACATGAACCAGAAACTGAGCGATAAACAAGAACCAGACAAATAGCCGGAGGTTCATGACCAGATGTCACTGTATTCTAGCAAATGCCATTTTCAAACTCACTTTGATACTTTTAGTCAATTTTCCTGCTTCCAACACTGCTCTTGATATTGATTTGTTTTTCCTACTCTTATTTTTATTTTCTCCCAGCTTCCTCACTCCATTTGTTTATTTGTTTGAATTTTATCTTTTTAGATTGTATGCATTTTTATAACTGCCTTGAACTCTTCTTCTGGAAGAAGGTGACACACACACGAATAAATACTAGCCCCAGCGCCTTCAGGTTAAAGATGTGTTCTCCGTGTCCAAATATGTTAGCCCTGACCAGTCTCTGGGGTGCATATTTTTAAAAATTTTTTAAATGTTTATTTTTGAAAGAGAGACACACAGAGCATGAGTGGAAGAGGGGTAGAGAGAGAGGGAGACACAGAATCCGAAGCAGGCTCCAGGCTCTGAGCTGTCAGCACAAAGCCGGTCGTGGGTCTTGAACTCATGAACCATGAGATCATGACCTGAGCCAAAGTTGGATGCTTAACCCAACTGAGCCACCCAGGTTCCCTTAGGCGCATATATTTTTTTTAATGTTTACTTATTTTTGAGAGAGAGAGAGAGCATGAGCAGGGGAGGAGCAGAGAGAAAGGGAGAGAGAGGATCTGAAGCAGGTTCTGCATTGTCAGCATAGAGCCGGACATTGGGCTCGAACTCACGAATCCTGAGATCATGAACTGAGCCAAAGTTGGACGCTTAACCAACTGAACCACCAGGTGCCCTGGGGTGCATATTGTCTTCCAGATGCAGGCTGCAGCTTGTGCTGATGCAGCCAAACAAATCCAAGATCGCTGGATGAAAATCTTGTCTACACCTCTAGCTAGTGCTGTGACCTTCCACAAACGCACTTCATTTTTAAAATAAGCCTTAACTGAGTCTTACTGATCCAGGCACCTTGGAGACAGTAACGAACAGGCGATCCGTAACATGGGTGATATACCGTGTCTACCCTCCCCCGTGGGCTGGGAAGGTTGAGTGGCATGCACATAAAACAAGGCTCAGCGTGAGGACGGAGGGAGCATTCAGCACATGTCAGCTGTTCCAGGTGAGCCCCTCAGGAGGCTCGGGCCTCCTCAGGCAACTGGAGACTCAGGAACCAAGAGGCTGGCCATTCCCGTAGGATTTCATCCATGATCTCTGCTTCTCCCTGGGTCTAACTTTCTGAAAGTTCGGTGATATTTGCAAGGTGGGCACAAACTTAGTGGGGTAAATGTGGCTTTGGTCTGAAATAGGAACCAATTGAACACCTATGAAACACAGGAAATCTCAATTTCTTCAACTGTCTGCATAATGCAACCTGGCTGCGTTTTATTCTAAGGAGAGAATTTATTGCTTTTGTACACGGTGAACACAACATAATAGGAGTTTCTGTTAATTCTTGCCACTTTTCAAGGAGCAACTCTTCCGCCGGTGACCCTTCCCCCTTCCCCACGTCAGTGATGAATGCACCCCGCTCCTTGGAGCCCCAGCCCCAGCCCTAGCCAAGACAGGTGGAGAAGACCCACGAGGCCCAGGGAGAAGCCAGAGTGAGATGGGGGGCGGAGGGGCAGTTGCCCAGGATCCAGTGCAGGGCAAAGGGTGGGGCAGGGGCCATTTGGAGACAACCTGCTGATCTGAGACAGACTTAGGCTTCAAACGCTTCCAAATGCATCTAGTTTAGCCAAATATAGGAAATGATGCCAGTTGCCAACAATAAAAGGTGAATGGAATAAACTATGGGGTATTCTCTGAATGAAATCTTACACAGCTATTCAGAATCATGTTTTCAAAACTAGAAATTTCTCATGGTACAATGGGAGGGTTTTTTTTTTAAGCAATATATGAAAGGATACCTCCATATATAGCGTGTGAACACAAAACTGGTGATGTTTGTTGTGTTTAATAAAAACAGCACAACAAAAGGCTTATTATACACCCTAAAAAGCTTTAGGGGTGAATATTCTAACACACTGACAATGTGTAGCTCAGTGGGGTGATTTTATTTTCTCCTGCAAGCTTTCAGGTACTTTACACACTTTTCCTTTAAAGAACATGTGTTAACCTTCTTTGTGCCAACAAATGAAAGTTATAACACACATACCAGCTTTTGACTGAATTCAACCCTGATTCAGTTCCACAACCTTCCACAAACTGCTGAACACAAGGTCCGGGTTTAGTCCTGGAGAAGTTCTCCAGTGTCATATACTTGAATGGCTTCCTGAATCAGGCAGGTGCAACATTGTTATCCCTCTTCTACAGAAGGAGCAACTAATAAGTGAGATTAAGGCACTGGCTCAAGGTCATATGGGTCATTAGTAGCAGAAGGGCAGATTAGAACTCAGATATTCTTATTGTGAGAATCCTATTATGTCAGTACTCCCCAAAGTTTATGAAACCTAGAATTTATATTCTCCCTGGGATAACGCAGTATCTAAAAGGAGCAAATTGGAAGGCTTTCATTATCTCATTTGAATTTGTCATTTTTGTGTATATCCTGGCGTTGTCAATATTGCAAAGAACACTGGAGCTCTGCCCTTCCAGGCCATGGAGGCCTCTTGGGGCCTTAGTCTTCCTTGCCCCATGTCATGTCCTGATCCGCGACCTGACCTGGCCCCATGGATGCCTGTAGAGCCCTGGCACCAGGGAGGTCCAGAATCGATCTGCCTGGATGCATGGTCTCCCCCCAGGCAGAGAAGGCCAATCATCTGCCCCATCCAGCTGTCCCTGATCACATGTTAGCTTCTCAACCAAGCCTCCCCTGACCATCCTGCTTTCATTGGCTCCCTCCTCTCCCCCAATGCTGCCTCTCCCTGCCCTGATTTATTGTTCCCCAAAGAGCTTACCCAATGACCCAACCTTAGTTCGTCAGCATCGTCCGTCTTACCCTAGAACCTGGGGCTCACAACACAGGGGGTGTTGTCTGTTTTGTTGGCTGATGGGGTCTGGTTACAGCTCAGTAGCTAGGTGCCCCGTAGGTATTTATTAGAAGGAAGAAGGAAAGGGGCAAAGAAGGGAAGGAGAAAGAAAGGGGAGGGGAAGAGGGAAAGAGGGGAGGTGGGGTAGGATCTTCCCCGTTTCCAACGCAGTAAATAGCCGCACGCCTCCCTGCTTACTTGAGGATGGCTGTCCTCTTAGAGCCACTTCCAGACACTGTGGAGAGCCTTGCCCTGGCCCTGAGGGTGTATTCTCCCCTCACTTCTCTGACCTGGTGCTTTTCCAGATTCATCAAGTTCTGAGGAACCAGGCCCACCCAGCATGTGACAGCACAGAGGCCACGTGGGCCTGCAGAGCCCCGGGCAGAGGGCCACTGCGGCCCCCCAGAGAGTTTCTGAAGGGAAGATTCCAGGCCCTCCACAGCGGCTTGGTTGCAACCAGATCGCAAGTGATCAGACGACTCATCACAGTATGTGAATACGCGGTGTGGCGGATCGCCACCTCTGGTAAACTTTTTAAAAATCGCCCCAACTCTGAGGTATAAATGACATACAACAGTGTGTAAGTGTAAGGTGTGCAATGTGATGATTTTATACACGTATGCATTATGAAATGATTACCACAATAAGTTCGTTAACACGTGCATCGCCTCGCACAGCTACCTTTTATGTGTCTGTGTGCGGTGAGGACGTTGAAGATCTCTTCTCCTAGCAACTCTCAAGTACGGTCCTGTGAGCTCTGGTCTCCATGCTGTATGTTGGATCCCCAGAACTGACTCTCCTTACAAGCGGGAGTTTCTCCTCACAAACTTTTTGCTTTGTCCAATTTATCCAAATCTCTCAATTCACGGTTGGAATGTCAAAAACTCAGGTCAGTTTGTTATTTGTAAATGCAATTGCTCAACGCTTATTGTAATACAGATAGTTCAGATCTCTTCCACATGTATCAGGTCAAGTAGTTTTATATCACCTGCATGGGTGGGGCGCTCGGTGGCTCCAGTTGGTCGAGCGTCCGACTTCGGCTCAGGTCCTGATCTCGCGGTTCGTGAGTTCGAGCCCCACGTTGGGCTCTGTGCTGACAGCTCGGAGCCTGGAGCCTGCTTCCGATTCTGTGTCTCCTCTTCTCTCTGCCCCTCCCCTGCTCATGCTCTGTCTCTCTCTGTCTCTCCGTAATAAATAAACGTTAAAAAAAATTTATATCAACTGCATGGGTAGGGAGGGCAATGGTTCTTAATAACAATTAGAAACAGCTACCGTTTGTGTGCTAGGCCTTCTACTGGTGTTCTCCATACACATTCTTGATTATTTACAACGACCCTGCGAGGTACATGTCGTTATTTCTATGTGAGAGAACAGAGGTGCAGAGAGCTGAACAGTAACGGCTGGGGTGGGGGGCATTGGGCTGCAATCAGACCTGGACTCTGGTGTCTCAGCCTCACTCCATTTCGCCAGCAGGATGGTTTCCAGGTGGAACGCCTATTTCACTTTACGATGAGACAATGTCATGAAGTACTCACCTACCGTCTCTCACACCCCTCACTTTGCCTTCTATGCAGGGCAGTGGCACTAGAAAGGAAAAACATGTTACTGACTTTTTCTTCGAGATGTAAGATAAGAAATATTTGGAGGAAGACCCATCGGGGTAAAAGCCCTCTGAAGTGTTAAGAGTACAGAAGTGAAAAAGGAGGTTGATGCTGATGGGTCCCTGATGCCCATGAGATGAGACTCCCCAGACAGTTTGGGAGATTTTAGGGTCTGAGAGAGTAGGGACTTCTGTCTCTCCCACCATCTGGAAACTTGGGTGGCAGGACCCGTGTTGAAGTTCTCCCACTGGGAAGACTCCTCTTGATAAGAGGAGAGAGAGCTCGTGGTTAGCCAAAGGCAAAGAGGGTTGAGGTGGCTCTGAAATGGTTCACATCCCTGTAGAAGTTAGAAGAGGGAGAGAGAACACAGTATGAGTGAAGGAGCTGGGTCGTGGTCATGGTCATGATGGGAGACTGGGGAAAACAGTGAGGACCCTACAACCTGGGACCAGATAGGACATGGACATCGTATTGACCACCACTGTGGAGGGACACAATAGATGCTGATATGGATAAAAGCCAACATCCAGGAACCAGGGATGCCCCACTGGAGGCCTGACCTGAGGTAGGTCTCCACGGACTTAGAAAGAGGGGAGGAAAAACGATAGACTTACTAAAAATAAACCTGAAATGACAGAGCTTATTTGAACTTAGTTTAACTAAATTCTATAGTTTACCTTAGATAGAATGGGGGTTCCAAAGAGAGGTGGGTTGTGGGAGAACAAACAGAGATTCACTTTTGGCCTGGGAAGTATTATACCAGCTCCGGTTACTATCATTTATGTAACACACACTCTCTCTCTACACCTCTGCTTTTCCCTGCCTTGCTAAATTTGACCAAATTTATTCTATGGTTTAATGGTATTGAGACTGTCAGAAAAACTCAGTCTCTGTTATGAGGACTTCTATTGAGAAAGAGTAATCTTGCTTGTAAAATGTACAAATTTCCTATATACACCTAATTTTATCAAATCCTCCCAATCGCCCTCTAAAGTAAGCAGGACAGATAGTATTATCTCACTTTTTAAGATGAGGGAAAGAAGGCTCAGTGAAGCTAGGTGCATTACCTGAAATCACAATGGAGGGAACAAGGCTCAGAGCAGAGAATTCTTTGTGATTATGGGGCAATTTGCTACCACAAGCCAATGATCTAAGTTGAGGAAAAGTATCCATTAGGGAAACAATCATTTGAAAAGCATCAGATGTCAGTGAGTCCTTCAAAGTCCAATTCAACAAATATTTAAATACAAGGCATCATCTAAGTATATTATAAGTAAGCAATGTTATCAATAGGACTATAAATGCTATAGAGAAGCCCTTCCCTCAAAGAGTTTACAAGCTAATGGAGAAATAAGACTAGAACTCCAATAGCTAAAAGCATGGCAGAATGTATTGAGTGTTATAAGAGGGGTACCACGCAGGTGCTGTAGGAATCAGAGAACATACTTGGGGAATAAGAAAAATAAGAGGGGAGGAGAGGCAGGTGTGGGCATTGAAGAATGAGTAGATGTCAGCAGCTTCTTCCTCTAGGAAGCGCTCACACTAAGGGAAATGATGCCTTTAGTGAAATCTAGGGCTCCTGGTGGCCTTTCTCTCCCCCTAAGGAGCTAGAGGGTCCCACCTGCCTAGCCAGGTACCAGCACACAATTTGTCCCTTCTCTCTGACGTCACCTTCCGACTACTCCATGGAAGGCTTCTAACAAGCACTCTTACCCTTTCCCAGTAGCAAATATTACACAAAATGCCAAAGCAAATGAGCTGTCCCCTGCTCTGAATGCCTGCCAAGCCCAGCCTGAATACAGCATCAGGTTGCACGGGCCCCGCCCCCACAGGGGACCCTGGAGAGCATATAAAGTGGGGAAACCCATGTATCCCTGTAGCTGGAAGTCTTCCCGCCATGGGCTGCTCAGGCCTCCTCCTTTGGCTGCTGCTCTCCCACGCGACTATTCTACATAAAGCAGGTACCACAGCTGACATCCCAGCACCATTTTGCTTATGCCTTGTTCCAAGCTTCAAAGGGAAAGATGAATGTTTGCACATAGTCCACCAGCTCACTCTTGGAAAGCTTAAGATTAAATCCAGACGAATAGAGTTTTTACTGTGTTTAATGCAACCCAACCACTGACGAGGTGTTGCTCGGATAATCACCGAATGCCTGATCATGATCAATTTAGGGGAGCTGGGTCAAATACTTTCCGTGAGACTTATTATCTGAGAACAAGGCATTAGCCAGTTTATTGCTCTTTCAAAACATGGCTCTGTTTTTAGGATTGTGGAGAGAGATGGCTAAAGAATGAACATTTGGCTGTAGGATAATTAAATAAGAGTTTTGAAAATGCTCTTTGGCTTAGATATCGATATTTAGCACTAGAGGTATTGACCCACTGACATGATTTCTTCACTGTTGCTGAACAGAGTTTGTAAAATGCACAGTAAGAGAATATCTTAGCCTGAAATATTTGGCATATCATACAATTATCTAGACTTGATTCATGAAGTCTTTTAATCTGAAAATCCATACCTTTCCATTAAAAAAGGTATCAGTTTGATAGTTTAGTCTTCATCTGTAGACCTTTTAAGGAAATCCTAATTTAATTTGAAACTAAACTAACTGAAATATCTACACAATTTCAATTATTTCTGTCATTATTTTGTCGCTTCAGAGAAAACTGGTAAAGTCTTTTGTTACATAGCTTTCCCACTTATACTGACAAATGAAAATTTGGAAATACTCTTAGCCAACAAATAGTCTGACTATAATTTTTATTAGCAATCAAGAAAAACTTAACTCACCAACCACAGAACAATGTTCAGTTATAAATTTATACTCAAACTCTTTCTTTCATTCTGTAATTGTATAGATATGTTTATGTCAGTTACTCAAACATATTAAACATATGCTTTATTAAAACATAGTAAGGTGTTAAGAAGGGTTTAAATGACTTCTTCAATCCTTTGGGTTCTGCCCCTTGTTTCTCATCTGTACGTCTGATGAGATATGAGCTTGGGAATATGGCTTTAGCTCCAGAAACGTCTGCATAAAGCTGGTCCTAACTCCACGCCTTCTGGCCATGTGGGCCTGGGCAAGTGTTTTCATCTCTGCATGCTGCTGTTTCCTTTCACATAACAAGGGATAATTCATTGGATTGTTGGGAGATTTAATGAAATCATGTTTGTACAGTGCTTGGAAGAGTACCTTAGGCATAGAAAATGCTCATTCAATGTCAACTGTTATTATACATGTTGTAAATTTCCAACTGTGTATTTTTAACTGAGAAGAAATGAAAATACAGTTATCAGATTCAGATTATAACATCTTATCATGATGTTTCCATTCCCCAAGAAACCAAGATATTTTTCAATACTTCAGTAGGAGTTTTCAAGTAATAGACTTAATATTTTTAACGTGTGTAACAGGGAAGTTCTCTTCTTCCAGCCTATCGATACTATGCAGATGGGTACTCTGGAGATTTATGAATTATACTGAATGTATGTAGGAAATTGATGCGGCTTTCTGAAACATAACATTTTGGAGATTTCCAAGGGAATTCAAAATTCAAATTTTGTCATGTTTGTTCCCATTGTGGCAGAGATGCTGCTGACTGGATGTTGAAAGCCACCAGTAGCAAATGGGTTTTAGGCGTGGTTGAAAGTGACCCCTAGAACAATCTGGAGGGAATCGTAATGAGCCCTGCCCCAGGCTCTATTTGAAGTGTACTGCTACTCTTGCAAAGTGAAAATGGCCTTATGAATTCACCTGTTTGGAATTAGGTTTTCAAAGGATTTGGGACAGATGTGAGGGGAGAAAATGAAGACAAACTTCAGTCTGGGATAAATGAGTTTCATGATTTCTGGGAAATGGGGGAAGGCGGAGCTTAGCGATTCTCCTAGGACTACACAGTGATAACTATTTGATAATACGTTGGAGACAGCATGTTCCTGATAACAAAGACCAACCTCAATTCTGGACTCACCCCCTCTTCTCATCACACTGAAAAACCGAGTCCCAGTGAAGAAAATCAGAGAAAATAAGGGCTATTTATCACATTGTTGATCCAGTTACACCAATATTCAACGCTCTTCTTCCTCTGCCTTATCCTGCTTTCCTTGAAAAATGTAAAATTACTGGCAAATCCCAGCACTATTTGCCCACCAAAGGCACACCGTGTAAGACCTAGGGACCTATTTTCTTTGCATAGTTCCTGGCCCAATAGAGGGCCCTTTATAAATAGTCTGAATCAGAGAGTGAAAAATCAAGGAGCAGGAATATCACACCATTGACTGATGAATGCTTACTGGATCCTCTCAAAATAAAGACAATAGGATTATAGGGTTATATCTCCTGATTGCTTAAATCTAAGGATATTTGAAAGGCTCAGTAGATCTTACAGACGTGATTTTCTTCTTTTTTTTTTTTAATACAATTTATTTTCAAATTGGCTAACATATAGCATATACAGTGTGCTCTTGGTTTTGGGGGTAGATTCCCGTGATTCATCACTTACATACAACACCCACTGCTCATCCCAACATGATTTTCAAATATCATTTATCACTGGGCCATTTTCTCCCTGACCCTTTGGCTCCTCCTTTTCTTTGCCCCCTTCTGCAATCCTCTTGTCTAGACTTCATACTGCCACCTCCCCTGTCCCCCGAGATGAGTGTGTTACCTCACAGTTTCTAGGGGAGTGTTTCTGAGCTTCCAGGAGTGTGTGGATTAGGGATACAGTCTGGCCCGTTGGCTTTGTTAGTCTCCTCATGCTGATTGCACAAGAGCCTTACAGACAATGAGGCCAGTGAGACCTCCTGGGAACGAGCACCCAGAAATGCGGCCACAGTTCAGTGAGGTCTCCTGGGCATCAGCAGGGATTTGGGGAACCTGCGGGCCACTGGAGCTCAGCTGATATTAGGGCAACTCACACGGAAAATGTGAGGACAAAGGACAGTTTGTTGACAACCAAAGAAAGGAAGACTATTGCTAAAACTGTGGTTGTTCCCTGGTGTTGAATTTATCTGATCAACACAATCCAAGTTCAATAGTTAAAATAGTCTCTGAAACCACATTCTGATCAAGTTACCATCCGTTCAGCTGTGGTGCTGGGCCTGCAGGCCGGACACCCCGACCACAACCTTCTCTCCTGCCCTCACACCTCAGCCCCTGCATCACATGGTCTTGCTCTGCCTTTCCCAGGCCCCCGAGCTCCAACCCCAGCACCATAGTGGGTGGGCGACCCGCGATGTCCCATCTCAGCAGAGCCCCACAGCCACCAGGGCTGCCCTGTTGTCTGGGGTCAGACCCTCAGCAGATATCACATCACCTGATGCTGCTCGCAGGTCTTACGGCTCTGAGGACCAGCCTCCCCTCCCCCACACACATGTGCTCACACACATGCTCTTTCTCTCACACACACTCTTGTGCACACACTCTCACACATACTGATACACACTCACACACTCGCACACTCTTGTGCACAAAGTCTCTCACACATACTTACAAACCCACCCTCATGCACACAACTTTTACACAAACACACATACTCTCTAGCACAAACTCACACACATGCACACAAAGCCTCACACACACACAAATGCACTCTCGCACATATACACACTCAACACCCTCTTATGCACACAGACTCACGTACACTCACACACAAACACTCTCACACACACACACTCTCATACACATGAGCTCTCTCACACAGTCATGCACACTGATACACACATGTGCACCCACAACCTCTCACTCTCAGGACCAGCCTATTCCCCCACTCTTCCTTCCTTGTTTCCAGCCCAAAGGACACCTGTCCACTCACATGCCCTGTCCCCAAGTGCCCTGCCCCCGCTCACAAAGGCATCCACTATGTCCCTACTCTAGTGTTAAGTCTTCCTGTCATTGGGGCTCCTTATGTCACCCATACTCCCCTATACACTTGGGCAATTCTGATGGAACCAGCTGGGAGACCAACCTTGAGAAACATCATCCAACATTTTATTTCCCCCCTTCTGTGTGCCTGGAGCTGCCATCACAGGCCAAGCACACGGCATCTTTTGGCTTCTTCCCTGCAGTCGTCTGCACCCCAGTTCCCTCCCTCCCTTCAATTTGCACTCATTTCCAGCTCTGCCTGTGCTGGGCTGTCTGTCATGTCCCTTCTCTGAGCAAGAACCCCAAATGGCACCTCCACTGTCACGTGAAAAGCCTAGGCCTCTCTTCCTAGCATCCCTAAAAAAAAAACCTTTCCTGTCAATTCATCTTTATAACTCTTCCTCCAGCACAGAGCTGCTGTTGTAGTCCAGATGGCCCCCTTACCGAGGCCTCCAAGAAACGGGCTCATTCCTATTTATTTATCCATTTCCTCTAAATGTAGCCCACCCATTCTTCAAGGCCTATCTGATACCCACAGCATTAATTCATTTTTCCTGTCATTTACTGAGTGCCCAGCAGATTCCAGGCACCGTGCAGGGAACATTGTCCCTTCCATTCAGATCTTTCAGTCTGACTGGGGGGACAAGACATGAACAGGTAGCCTGAGCCAGTAAATATCCAATGAGCTATTGAGACACTATCATTTGCCATTGGATTCCCCGTGCTCAGCACATAGTGGGTGTTCAGTGATGTTCTTTGAACTTGAATGAACTGAACATAAAGACTTCAGGCTCCCAGTTGTGGGGGGCAGGGGGAACTACAAAAGTTTCCAGTGGGGAATTGGTCTTGCCTGGGTGCCTAAGATACCATGTTGCATAGCCAAGGGGTTATGACATCCCAGGAATTTTAAGAACTCAAGAAAAGCCCACAGAGTCATGGGAAAGTCTGAAGCTTCCTTCTGGCGGAGGAAAGCCAGCTGCCCATGGGAGAGGAGCCTGTGACTCTGATGAAGGAGGGTTTTGAAATTCACCTCAAGAACTTGGGCCTTTAGCCAATAGATGATGAAGAGCCATAGTAGGCAGGGGGATGACATCCACAGTGGTTTATCACCTGAGTGGTCAGGCGACGTGCACTAAAGTGAGGAAAGGTTGAGTTAGAGAAGGTTGATTTAAAAAAAAAAGACAAGAAAAGGTCATGGTAGTCCACACAAAAAGTAAACAAAACAAACAAACCTAGTTTAGGGTGCTCCTGGTCCCAGTGGATTTGGACGACAGCCATAGAGATTTTACTCAATGGGCCTGAGCAGCACACATCACAGGGCTTCTCAGATAATCTAATGAGCTGATGGCTGTGAGCCTGCTTGTAAGAGTGTAGAGCTGGGTATGTAGGCATCAGAATTGTTGTTCATGGGCAGAAATGGCGTCGTAAGTGGAAGAGTTCAGCCACATGGTGGGAGGATGTGGGAGGTATGGGAGGACAAAAAAAAGGAGCAGGAGTGAGTAGCCAAATGTTCAGACTCTGGAACCAAATCCCAGGATGGCCTCTTATGAGCTGTGGGGTCTGGGAAAGTTACTTGTCTTCCCTGTGCCTTGACTTCCTGATCTGTTAAAATATGAATGGAAACAACAATAGTCTTTTCTGGTCAAGTAAATTGTTGCAAGTCAGTTCGATCTGTGATAGGCCCACAGAAGGTGCAGAATAAAGGTCAGCTATTATTATTAACAACGCCAACTTAGTTGACTTCTAGAAGTCTCCCTCTACCCAGGGGGACCTCTCCTCCATCTTGCAGCCCAGATCATGCATATAGTTGCTGGATTACATCCTGTCTGGTCTAGTGTTCAATCTGTGTGCTGGGCGAAGATTTTTTTTTCCAGCCACAAGTACCAGGCTCTGGGTGTCTCTGCTAGGTCCCCAAGGCCTTATCCAATGACAAGGAACATCAGGCCCTCCCAACAGCGCCAGGTGTAAATGGACTATTGCAAATCTACTCAACAGCTTCATGGCCCATGTTCTTGGAGGATTTGTCTACTAAGCATGGCTCCACTTTATAATGGCTGAAAGAAGGTGCGACCTGAAGGGTACAGAGGTTCACAGTGTAAAATCTACCACAGGGGTTGCTTTGGAGGATATCACTTATTTGTTTTCTCAAAGACAATGCTTAGATCAAAGTTATCACACCTAGCCAGAAAGACTTGGGAACCAGGAAATAAAGGACGGCTGTGGGCAGCCATTGAGAGGCACCCAAACATCTCATCCCTCAGGAAAGCTAACTTTTTTTTTTAATGTTTATTTATTTTGAGAGAGAGAGAGACAGAAAGAGAGAGAGAGAGAGCATGCACGCAACAGGGGCAGGGGCAGAGGGGAAGAGAGAGAATCCCAAGCAGGCTCTGCACTGTTAGTGTGGAGCCCAATTTGGGGCTCGATCTCACAAACCATGAGATCACAACCTGAGCTGAAATCAAGAGTTGGTTGCTTAACCGACTGAGATACCCAGGCGCCCTGAGCAAAGCTGTCTTTAAACAACAAATCCAAACAGGTAAAATTAATTACCTAGTATTCATTAAATAACCTTCCAAAGGTAAAAACAGTAATGAAAAAACAGAAAAACAAATAAAAGACAAACAAGGGAATTTGTTTTAAAAAGACAAATTCAGGAGATACTGGAAAATACCACATTAAAACTAAAAAAGCATTTACGTGTATTTGAATTTACGTGTAAACTATAGTTTAATTTAAAGAAAATGCTTCAAGATCAGCTCTAGATTGCCGAAGGTGCCTGATAAAATATACTGGCTGAAAATAGTAAGAATAACCAGTATAAACATTTATCTGATTAAAAGGAAGTTATAACATTCACTATGCCTCAAAGCAAGAGTTTAGGGGAAAGTGATTCCAGAACATGGGTTCTCAAACCTGGCGGCACAACAGAATCGTTTGGATTACACATTCAGACTCTCAGATTCTCTCTGCTGAGCCTGAGTCAGTGGGCTTGGAGGGGGGCCGTGGAAGCCACTGTCTGGGGCTGGGCCCTGTTGGGTAGCCACACTGGGGAGGACACTTTCTCTCCCTCTGTTCTGAACACCTGGCTTCTGGGGCACCTGGGTGGTTCAGCTGGCTAAGCGTCTGACTTCAGCTCAGGTCGTGATCTCACAGTTTGTGCATTCGAGCCCCGCGTGGGGGTCTGTGCTGACAGCTCAGAGCCTGGAGCCTGCTTCGGCTTCTGGGTCTCCCTCGCTCTCTGCCCCTCCCCCATTCACGCTCTGTCTGTCTCTCTCTCTCAAAAAGAAATAAACGCTTAAAAAGAATTTTTCAAAAAATGAACACCCAGCTTCTAACATGGCCGTACGTCTCAGTTTGCTCCAGGAGGGATGTCAGAGGACCCAGGGAAAGGCTGTGGAAGGCACATTCTAAGAGAAGCACCGTGCAAGGCTCACCCGGGAAGCAGCCGGATGGTGAGTCAGAGCCTGACCATCCCCTTGGGCTGGAGGAGGTGGAGCTGAGGGCAGAGTCACCTGCAGGCACCTGAGGCGGCACCTGCAGGGCTGAGGATGTGGAGAAGCTGTGAACGCCCCTTGGCGTGGATGAGTCATTCACCTTTGGAAATAAAGACACCCCGTTTTCATTTCTATTTAACAAGACGGGGATCCTTATCTAATTTCCTGGTTCTTACACATGAAGGACTGACTTAAGGGCCCCTATATCAGGTGCTCTTAAGTGTTGGGGGACATGGTAATCACCTGGGTGCTCCAGGCAGCCTGGGACTTTGGAAGGAGGACTCTGCCAGTCTCTTAGGCAGCATGTCCCTGGGCCCAGCACCTTGGAGGGAGGGAGAGGCTGAGAAGAGTCCGGTTAGCACATTATTATAGAAATCTGACTTCAGGGAAATTTAAAAACACTTTTTAAGTATAGTTTTAAACAACTGTTCTCAACTGGGATGCCTTTCTCCCGAAGACTGGCTCCCTGTGCAGCTCGTGGGAGGTTCTGGCAGGTGTTCTGGCCGCGTCGAGGTGTACTTCGAAGGCGTGTGGTGCACGGTGTGTGACGACCTTTGGGACGAGAAGGAAGCACAGGCAGTGTGCCGGCAGCTGGGCTGCGGGTCAGCCGTGTCCGCCCCCGGAGAGGCCCACTTCGGCCAGGGCTCCGGCCCCATCCTTCTGGACGACGTGCAGTGTTCTGGGACCGAGGCCTACCTGGGACAGTGCTCCCACGCCGGCTGGTTCACCCACAACTGCGGGCATGGGGAAGATGCTGGTGTCACCTGCTCGGGTAAATGCCTTGCTCACTTCTCTGGGACTTGAGTTTCCTTCCCCCCCCCCGAGTTGTGTCCTCAGTTTCTCCCAAGCACAGCTGGACACCCTAAATCTAACCCCCGTCTGCTTGTGTCCATTCGAGAAGCCAAAGGTCATCATATCGCAAAGAATGCTAGGCTTGAAGCAAAAAGGCTTCGTCTGGTCCCAGGATGGGCTACGTTACGGTAGGTCCTGGTGCAAAATGACAATGTAGGTCTCCTCTTTCAGAAATTATTAAGAATTTCAAGACCTGTGAAAGCGGAGCGTTAGAGCTCTGAGCGGGGGCCCTGAGTGGGGCAGGAGCATCTGGCCTCCGTGACCGACGCGCCCCCCCCACCTCCTCTTCCTCTTCATGTGGCTTTTTGTACATTAGTTCACTTTTTTTAAATTTGTTTTTAATTGATTTTAATGTCTATGTATTTTGAGAGAGAGGCAGACAGACAGAGCATGGGCAGGGGAGGGGCAGAGAGAGGGAGACACAGAATCCCAAGCAGGCTCCAGGCTCCAAGCTGTCAGCATAGAGCCCGACGCAGGGCTCAAACCCACAAACCGTGAGATCATGACCTGAGCCAAAGTCGGACGCTCAATGTATTGAGCCACCCAGGCGCCCCATAGTTCACCTTTATCGAACACAATGGAAATAATAATGATAGCAACCAAAACAATGGCTTTCCTCCCTCTCTCCCTGCTGTGAGGGGAGACACCTGATCATTATTATCCTTAACATGTCATTTCATAGCCAACGATGCTGTGCCTGATATTTCTGCTTGTTGAGGACATCTACCTCCTAGAGACCAAGTAGCCATGTGTCCAATAAACCATCTCTGGCTGAAGGGGCAAGTTCTGGAGTCAGAGGCCAGAGGCAGCCCCCTCCTTGATCCTCAGCTGCTGGCTACGGCAGAGTCAGAGGAGATCTGACACAGATCATTCCTCCCAAATCTGACACGCCAGGAAGCAGGATCTAACATTATCAGCTAGCCAAGAGCCAAGCACTCATTCATTCAGAAAATATTATTGAGGAAGGCTTGGAGATCCAGCAGTGAAAGTGAACACAGTGTCCCTTTCCCATTGGATTGACTTCTAAACTATTTCACATGCCAGCTTCTGCCACAAAGCAGCAGACTCGTCTCTCTTGGTGATGGTGGGGACCAGAGCCTGCCCTGCTGGGACCTTTCCCACTGAAGGTGGCTCTATCTCGAGAGCTGGCTAAAGGGCTGAAGGAGAGTTTCGGTCCATTAAATCACATTCCCAAGCCCTCTCACTGGCTTGCAGGGGAAAGGCGGCCCCAGCCCCCCTGACTTCCTGAACGCCTGGAACCCACCTGTGGTTGAACCATTCCAGATGCTTTTCAAATTGCTTCCTGTGAGTCCCCAGGACAGATGGGATTGGGCAGAAGTCATCTTTGCTTTACCTGGGTGCTCCAGGCAGCCTGGGACTTTGGAAGGAGGACGCAGCCAGTCTCAGGTCGCACGTCCTTTGGTCCAGCACCTTGGCGGGAAGGAGAGGCTGATAATAGTCCAGTTAACACATTATTATAAAAATCTGACTTCAGGGAAATTTAAAAACACTTTTTAAGTATAGTTTTAAACCGTTGTTCTCAAATGGGGATGATTTTGTCCCCCAGGGGACATTTGTCAATGTCTGGAGACACTTTTTTTTTTAAATTTTTTTAAATGTTTTATTTGTTTTTGAGACAGAGAGAGACAGAGCATGAGCAGGGGAGGGGCAGAGAGAGAGGGAGACACAGAATCCAAAGCAAGCTCCAGGTACAGAGCCCGACGCGGGGCTCAAACTCATGAACCTCGAGATCATGACCTGAGCCAAAGTCGGACACTCAACTGACTGAGCCACCCAAGCGCCCCAGGAGACACTTTTGATTGTCACAACTAGGGGGTGCTGCTGGCATCTTAGAAGTCAGGGACTAAACGTCCTGCAACACACAGGACAGCCTTCCACCCCAAAGAATTTTCCAGGCCAAAATATCAATAGTGCTGAGTTTAAGAAACTCTGCTTTTGGGGCGCCTGGCTGGCTCAGTCGGTAGAGCATGTGACTCCTGATCTCAGGGTTTTGAGTTTGAGCCGCACATTAGGTATAAAATAAAATAAAATAAAATAAAATAAAATCTTCAAGGGGCACCTGGGTGGCTCAGTTTATGCTTAACTCAGTCAGTTAAGCATCCGACTTCAGCTCAAGTCATGATCTCACGGTTTGTGGGTTCGAGCCCCATGTCGGCTCTGTGCTGACAGCTCAGAGCCTGGATCCTGCTTCGGATTCTGTGTCTCCCTCTCTCTCTGCCCCTCCCCCACCCATGCTCTGTCTCTCTCTGTCAAAAATAAACATTAAAAAAATGTTATAAATAAAATCTTCAAAAAAAAAAAAAAGAAAGAAAGAAACCTTGCTTTGGAATTAAGCATGTGCAGTTGACTTTGCTCGTTTTAACAAGTGTGTGCTAATTAATAATTGATAGTTAATCAATTAATAATTGTTTTACTAATGAAAACAAAGTTGGCTGTAGCTTCTTCCTCAAGTATCAACCTTAGTCCAGCTTTCTTCTGATAATTTCCTCTAATTGTCCTATCTACTGATTACAGTTGACTACGTTTACTGTCATTTGGGGGCAGAGAAAACCTAAAATCTTTCAGATATGATATTTCACTATAATCTTAGCATGCCATGTATTCCAAGTCTGGGCATACTGAGTCACTCGATAGAGGCTGCCTCGAAGTGGGAATCCCATCGGGTCATGGAGCAATTTCCAGCTTTCCAAGGCCTTCTGTCTGTTATCACATCCCATCCTTACACAATTCAAACAGGCTTGTTTTATTCATAAATAAGCAAACTGAGCTTCAGCGACAAGGTTAAGTCAAGGTCAAGTAACTTGACCAAAGTCACATGGCAAATATCCACGCTTCTGGACCTCACCTCTGGTACTCTGTCCCCTCCACCAAATATGCCTTACCTGCTGGAAAAGTGCCCTGAATCTCGACAAAATTTGCAAATGTTTAAAGTTGTCTTGCTGCCCTGTGAGCCGCCCTACCCTTTCCTCATAATTTAGGCTCCCCACCCACCCATGTACCCCAAGCCCTGGCACCTTCCCCAGATACACGGTACTCCTCGAGTAGAGCTGCCCTAAGTTATTGAAACCAAAGCCTCCAGACCCACCTTCCCTGGTTATCAAAACTGAATGTCAACTGGGGAAATGAACAATTAACAATATGATGAGAAAGCAAATGTCCGGGTGTTAATCAGCTCCTATGTCCCTCAAACAAATGCCCCAAACAGCACAGACCAGGGTTGCTTGCCCTGAGCACAGACTCTCCTTGGAAACTGTTTGTCTTCAACAGTCACTCCGAGTTTTATTTCCAGGTTACAATACAATCATATTTATCACAATATGAAAACCAATGTTTAAAAGCATTCACAGGGGCACCTGGGTGGCTCAGTCGGTTGAGCCTCTGACTTCAGCTCAGCTCAGGTCATGAACTCATGGTTTGTGAGTTCGAGCCCCGCGTCGGGCTCTGTGCTGACAGCTCAGAGCCTGGAGCCTGCTTCAGATTCTGTGTCTCCCTCTCTCTCTGACCCGCCCCAGTTCATGTTCTGTCTGTCTCAAAAATAAATAAACATTTAACAAAAATAAAAAAATAAAAATAAATAAAAATAAAAGCATTCACATAAGGTAACACTGGTGACCTAAGACACACCATAGAAAGATGTCCCTGTCCACCTGTAAGTGTCCCCAGTCTCAATCTCAGGGCAGGAAACAGACAAACCAACCCTGACTGGATGCATTGGGCTATTGCTGAGCATGGAGTTTAGACTAAGATGTTTGTATTTCAACGAATATTGAAAGTAGTAAAAAAAAAAAAAAAAAAAAAAAAAGTCTTTCCTTCCAAGCATACTTTTTGGAATAATCACACAGAGAACAAATTCCAGGCTGAACTTTCTCACTGAGGTCATAGCAGTGGGACAGCTGCTGATCCTTCCAAAAGCACAGGGCATTCCAGAATTGTTATCATCTTTGATAGACTCCAGTTATATTCCACTTTCTTTTCTTTCTCGCAGAATATGAATATGAGACTTCAGGAGCTTTGGGTAAGAATCACCCTGCAGTATATCTTTAAGGGAACGTCCCCACATGACCCCAATCCTCTGACTGTATAACAGAATCCATCATGGAGGTGGGGGAGAGAAGACAAATCGTGAATTTAATCAAAGGGCTCAACAGAGGAAGGGGGAAAAAAAGGTAGCTTCTCTGCCTTTAACTATGGAGGAAATGTTTTCTCCCAAAACTGTTTCATTCTTGTTGCCTAAATGTATTTCAGAGAATTATGGATATGAATATGATTTAATAAGGTAGCATTCAAAGGCATAAGTGAGCCAAAATTGTACTAAAGAAAAATCCTAACTTCAGACTTTTAGTATATTCAGAGATGAATATGTGGGAGAGTGGGAGAAAAGCCCACTGTTTCTGGTTAACTTGGGCCCTTCAACACCTTTCTTCCTTAGAAGTCCCTTTATGAGCCATAGGAATACACTTCTATAAGCATCTGACCCCCTACCTTTCTGGCAGAAGCTATGTTCCCAGAAAGAACCCAGTTTAAAATAATGTGTGAGGGACTCTGAGCTACCCAAATACACTGTCAGGTCTCACTTGCCTCTGGTCAGAATGAACCTGCTGAATCCAGTCCCCAAAGCACACCCTTAGCTCAGTGTCTACCCCATGAGGCTGCCCTTAGCTCAATGTCTGCCCTGTGAGCCCACCAAATACATGTGATGCCCCCCAATAAACTTGGGTGGGCCACTTTGGATGGCAATGATGCCTCATTTCTTTCTTTCTGCTCTTAGATGCTGAGATCCTAACACCATTCCCTGGTGGTGAGTCAAGGTTTTTTACCTCTTCATTTCATATGACTTGGTGGGTCACGTGCTACCCAACAGAACGATTCCAAATGGGGATCTCTATGCACTCACCTCACTCATAAACCTCTCCTGTTTTTCAATGAACTGGGGAAGCCTCTGCCTCCTTCTTTGTCTACTTAGCTCTTTTCTCTTCTTTGTCCAAGCCTTGGGTCTGTAATCACTTCTTAGAAAAGATATCCTGGAGTAGCCCCGTATGCATTCTCAAACACTACAGACGTCTCCCCCTTTGCTTCTTAGCATTTACCATGGTTGTAAATGTAAACTTAATTTTGGATTAATGTGATTACTTCCTCCAGTCTCCTCAGATTAGACTCTCATCTCTGTGACAGCAAAACCAGGTCTGTTTGGTGAGCCACAATACCTGGAGTGCTATCTGCTGTGACCCAGCAGGGGTCAACAATATGTGTTGAAGGGTTGAACAAATGGGTTAACACAGAATGTGTTCCTTCTCTTAACATGTAATATTTTTGTGTCTTTGAAAGACTGGCCACAACTACAGCTAGTGAATGGGTCAGGCAGATGTTCTGGACGTGTGGAAGTTTTCTACCATGGCCAGTGGGGCAGGGTTTGCGATGATCACTGGGACATGAACGAAGCTGATGTGGTGTGCCGGCAGCTGAACTGTGGGCGTGCCCTCGCAGCCCCAGTTGAGGCCCACTTTGGAGAAGGGGAGGGCAAGTTTCTGCTGGATGATGTGGATTGCACAGGAAGAGAGAGTTTCCTGGGACAGTGTCCTCATACCGACTGGTCTCTCCATAACTGCGGTCCTGGAGAAGACGCCAGTGTCATCTGCTCAGGTAATGGTCACCTCTCCCTCTGAGGGCCCACATCTCATTAAGCAGATGGCATCTTCACTAATTCCCTCAGCAATGCTTGCACCTGTGTAATCGTAGCCCATCTCTGGCCATGTGTATGAGCCAAAAGTAAAGAGACGTTGGTAATTTGAGAGCTTCACCTGGAGCTCAGGAATTTTCTAGCCACAAGATGTTGAAATGGAATTTTTTTTATAGAGAAGAATGGAAGACCTTAGTGGTTCCATTACAAGGACTAGATTTCAAAATGACTGGGAAAAGACAACATTAGTCAACAACGACATTAATCAATCACTGAATGCAATCTACCTTTCTTCAGGACACTGAAGATAAAGTTTTTCCCACTACAAGTTTGCAGTCTAACAAAGGCAAAGAAAGAGGGAGTTTATAGATTAGAACAGCACTGAGTTTTGTCTTGCCCATTGTGAGTCTGGGCCCTCTATTGCTAATCATAAATTTTCACCCAATTAGTGATTATGTGATTATTCTAGAGCAAGATTTCTCAGTCTCAGCACACTTGATGTTTGTGGTCACATAATTCTTTGTGGTGGGGGCTGTCCTGTGAATATAAGCTGTTTAACAGGATCCCTCATCTAAGAATAGTGAATGACACCCCCAGCTATGATAACCAAAAATGTCCTCAGACATGGGCAAAGGTCCCCTGGAGGGTAGAGGCTTGCTCCTGATTGAGAACCACTCTCTAGACAAACTGATGAATATCCACCAAATATGTGACTAGTATTCATTATACTACCAGCACTAAAGACATAAATGTCTATGCCAGTGGGAAATAAAGGAAATAATGTAGTGGGTCTAGAGCAGTGAACTTGGTCACTTGTTAAAAATCCCAATTGTATTCAGCTAGAAAGACTGGATCCATATGACACTAAGGTAATTAATAAGTCAATTCAAACAATAAAATACCGGGGGGGGGGGGCAGGAAGTGTTCTGGTTTGTTTTCATTTATTTTTGTTTCTCTTTTTTAACCCCCGTTTGATGTGCCTTTGTTTTATTTTAGTCGTTTAGTTGGGTTTTTGGTTTGGGATTCAATCCAAGCAGACTATTCTGCAAAGCCACAGGGTCGCATCTGTCTCATGTGTGTGACACATATTTGCCTCTCACGTGGAGGGGTTACAGGACACAGCACAGTGACAGCCAGGTGAACGTGTGTTGTTAGACACACTAATAAACAGTTTTGCATGTGATGGTTAATTAAAGTCATCTGAACTAAGGCAGAGAGAGTCAACATTTTCGTTCTAAGAACCCCATTCCTTCATTTTAAAATTCATTTTGAGTTGAAGCATCTCTCGAAACAACCGCCCTTTTCCAACGTTACGTCTTTCTTTTCCCATGTATTGACAGAGACTGAGCATTTCAAGCCTGCGTTGTTAACGGCATGCTTTTGCTTTACTGACATGACATTTTTCGAGCAGAAAAGCAGGGAAGAGTTAAGATAGTGGAGCAGCATGGGGACCGTGAGCTTGTCTCATTCCTGAAACACAGCTAGCTCAGCACCAAACCATTTTGAACACCTAGGAAATTGATATGAGGATTACCACGACATGACATTTTTCATTTTATGTGCTACCTGGGCAGGTAGTACGTAGATCATGAAGGAAAAAAAGGGAATCAATGGGGGGGGGGTGCTCAGATAGCCATATTCTGACAATTATTTGCCATTTCCACATTCCTGGGCCATTAAGATGATCGTACCATTAAGTTGCAAATGTGGTTGGGCCACTTTCTTCCTTCCACAAGAGTTAGCTTTATTTTCATTTCAGTTGTGTGGGTTTTAAGTTATTCTCTGGTATTGATCTTTCCATCCAGTGGAATTGCTGTTAAATGCGCCACGTTAAGGAAATACCTTGGTAAATTATTTGTAGAGCTTACTCAACTATTCAACGTATGTTCTCTCCCACTGGGTGGCTCTTGTGGCTGGAGAAGGGAATGAATACTTTTACATCCTAACAGTCACTTGAATTGTCCACCCTTTCTCCCTGCAGAGAATGCACAGGAATCACTGCTAATGCCACAAGGTAGGAAGTATTTTCATGTTGACTTTGTAGTATTTGTCCTTACTTAATGCAAATTTTTAATGCAATTTTGGTTTTAAACCAAAAGGTTTTTTGTTGGGATTGCTGAACCAGATTTGGAGGGGGCAACATATTACATATTGTATACATAAACTATCCATGGATTGGTGTACTAGGAAGCTGATGAGATCTGGAATTAGTAAACCCAGTGGCAACATGTTCGAGATAGGCCTGTGTACCAGCCCAGGTGGGCTTTGGGATGAGGGAAGGACAATGGGTTTGGCAACAGCAGGTTTGAGTTAAGTTCCTGAGATCTTGGGCAAGCCACTGACTCTCTTATTTAAAGGGGATAAAAACACTTAATTTGTAAAGCTCCGTTTGGGTTAAAAGGAGGTCATGTATGCAGAATGATAACAAAAGCCAAATTTTATTGAGTGTTAAGGATATTCCAGGCATTTTTCTAAGACCTTTGTCTGCGTAGTTATTAGTTATTTGATTCTCTAATTCAGGGGTCAGCAAACCTTTTCTGTAAAAGGTCAGATAGTAAATCTTCTGGGCTTTGTGGAGCAGACGGTCGCTGCTGCGTTTCAGCGCTGTTGCTGCAGCATGAAAGCAACAGCCATAACAATTTGTAAACTGCTGGGCATACCTGTGTTTCAAAAAAAACAAAACTGTTTGCAAGAACAGGCACTGGGCTAGATCTGACCCCTG
Organism: Prionailurus viverrinus; assembly: GCF_022837055.1. Classification (NCBI taxonomy): domain Eukaryota; kingdom Metazoa; phylum Chordata; class Mammalia; order Carnivora; family Felidae; genus Prionailurus; species Prionailurus viverrinus. The sequence goes on from NC_062571.1 coordinate 79,197,560, forward strand.
CTTTGACAAATAAATTCCAAGCACTGTGCATGCAGGACCCATTTAATTTGCACAACAATCTTGTGAAGTGTCTACTATTGTAATTCCCATTTTACTGATGAGGAAATTGAAGCATAGAAAAGTTAATCAACTTGCCCAAGGCCATGAAGTTAGCAAGGGTCATAGATCTGTTAGACTCTGATACCTTGCTTGGCTTTTATGGAGGGTTGATGTTAAAAAACAGACTTATTCTTCCCATTCCGTTAGTTTCTTGAACCAAAAGCCATCTCTGTTGCTCCCTTTCCCTCAATGATCACAACCAACGCTCAGAAAATTCTGCTCCGCTTCCCAAAATGTATGCTAAACCCATTAGCATCTCCCAACTCCGCTGTTACTCTGTCTCCAAACCTTCAGCATCTCACCCTCACTATTGCAACAAATTTCTAAGGGGTCTTCTGCATTGGCTCTTTCCCTTCCATCACACATGTAACCTGTTCCTGGCACAGAATCTAGAACTGGCTGATAAAGCATAAATCAGACCATCGCTCTTAACTCAAAACCCTCCAAAGTTTTACTATTATATTTGGAATACTGTCCAGGTCTCTTTCAGTAAGACTGCAAATGATCTAATCCTTGTCTGGGTTTCTGGCCACCCAGAAAACACCCCATCTAGCACTGTGCTCCCCACTCGCCTTTTTCCCATCCCTTGAAACTGACAAGGGAGTGTTCCTGCTAGGGCCTTTGCACTGACTTTTCCCTCTGTCTGGAAAGCTCTTCTCTGAATTTTCCTACCTGGCTCCTTGTAATCAGGTCTCAGCTAAAATATCACTGCTTCAGAGAGGATTCCTCTCACTACACAATCCAAAATAGACTCCCTCTCAGTCATGTTCTATTTTATCAACCTCTTGTTTGTCTCTTCGCAGTACTTACACCATCTGAGATTCTCTTTATAGTTTTCTTTTGTTCACCTGCTTGTCATATGTCCCTCCCATCCCACTTTCCAGAATGTAAGTCCTGTGATAGCAGGAACTTTCAGCAAGTTTATGTCAGAACCAAGGACAGGTCCTGGTGCATAATAGGTTCTCAACAAATATCTATTGAGGGAAAAACAAAAGACCTACGCTAGCACTCTGCCTCTGCTATAGAGTTGTTGTTGAAGACAAAGTGTTAATCACTAACATGCTCAGTGGTCCTCAAACAAAGGCAATAACTCCCTTTGGAAGATACCACTTATCAGGCAATTCTGCCTCCTACACTTATTTATTAAATACAATTCCACTGTGCACCATGATTTCCATCTCTCTTCTAACTCCAGGAAGTTCAGAGCTTAACTGAATAATCAGTTCTAATAACTAGCTAAGAGTTTTGTTGATTGGTTATTGGTTAAATTAGTTAGTAGGTTGTTTTTTGACTTATTTCTCTTTAATGTCCCATAATGTCTCTATAATGACTCATATTGTCATTAAACTTGCATTCTTATTTTTCCGGATTTGCTATGCAGATATATACATTTTACTGTCAGTCATTGGAAACATGTAGTAGGGTATAATATACTCAGATTAATAGAAATGTTTACTGAGGGTCTGGGAGGTTGTATATGAGCTACTAGGTCCTGTGGGAAGCAGGAGCTGAGAAAGTAGGTCAGATGTGACCATGACCATGGTCATTCTGCTTTTGTCCCAGTTGGGAGCCACTTCCCTAGACAGGCAGGTGGCCCCAAGTTCCAGGGGTAACTGGCTTGCTCTCCATGTGTGGACATTCTGAAAAGCTAGTATCACATGTTAAAGCTATTACCTGTCGAGTGTCTTCAAAACAACCACATCAGCAAATACTTCTGAGATTCTATCATGTCCAAGGGACTGCATTTCACCAGGAATTCACTGTATTTTTGCATTTTATATTTTGGACCTGTCACATTAAAGATTTGTTGAAAATTGGTAAGTAAGTAAAATAAAGGGTATTCAATTTAATTGAATAAAAAACATTTCCATTTATTTGTACCAATAGGTGATGGAAATTCAGCAACCACATTATCAGGTAAGAGAACATTTTTTTTTTGGTAAGAGAATATTTTGGGGCTATTTTCCCCTGGAATATTTCTGATTACCCATCCAAATCCAGAAAAGAAATAAATGAAAGGGTTACTGTTGAGTGATTTTGCTGAGTGACTCATTATAACCTGCCCTTACTTGTGAGAGTATTAGGGTTTTGACCCCAATAGATTCACTAGCTTCTAAAAAAAAGTCAAGTAACAATGCCATTGTTTTGAATAAATACTAGAGACAATTTTAAACACAGTGGATTTTTAATTGTCTTTAAGTTTCATTTTGGCCATCTCCTCTGAGAATATCCAAACTCTTAAGTTTTATAAATGGTATGTTTCAAATTTTCTTTGGAGGAAATATCATTTGTCACATGTAATATTTGCTTACTGTATGAGTTTTGAATAGCGGCTCTAACAAATTGACACAAACTTAGTGGCTTAAACAACACAAATTTATTTATTATCTTGCAATTCTAGCATCAGAATTCCAAAACATATATCTCACTGAGTTAATATCTCACAGAATTATGTTCATTCTGGAGGCTCTAGAGGAAGGTACATTTTCTTGCTTTTTCCAGCTTCTAGAAGTCATCTGCATTCTTTGGCTCATGGCCCCACTCCTGTATCTTCAAAGATGACACTGTAGTGTCCTCAAATTTCTCTCTGCTTGTCTTCTTTTGCCTTTATTTTCACTTTTAAGAATGCTTGTGATCACATGGAGCCCACCTGTATAACCCAGGATAATGTCCTTTATCTTTTTTTTAATGTCTATTTATTTTGGGAGAGAGAGAGAGAGAGAACAAGTGTGGGAGGGGGAGAGAGAGAGAGAGGGAGAGAGAGAGAGAGAGAGAGAGAGAGAGAGAGAGAGAGAACAAGTGTGGGAGGGGGAGAGAGAGAGAGAGGGAGAGAGAGAATTCCAAGCAGGCTCTGCACTGTCATCACAGAGCCCAATTCAGGGCTCAATCCCACGAACCTGAGCCAAAATCAAGAGGCTGACACTTAACTGACAGAGCCACCCAGGCGCCCTGATAATGTCCCTTATCTTAAGATAGCTGATTAGCAACCTTAATTCCATCTGCAGCCTTAATTCCCCTTGCCGCATGACATGACATGGTCACAGATTCCAAGGATTAGGATGTGGACAACTTTGGGGGGCTGGTATCCTGCCTCCCACACTTAAATACAATTCTGTAGTTGCTACTCTCAGTGGCACAGAGATGGACACATGTCTCAGGACGTACACTGAAATCTGGTGACCCAGAAAGCAAACAGAGGAAAAGGTATGATAGAAGAGGGGTAGCATCTACCTGAGTCAGTATGAAGAGAGAGGCGATGTTCTTGCCCACTGTCCTTTCTTCTGTCGGTGTTCCTAAGGGATATTGTAAGTAATTGTCAGGACTACATATGGTGCAGAGGCAGGTCTGGAGGCAGGAGAGAATGTGGAATTGTGTGGATCCATGGAGAGTTCCCATGCTAGGGCAATACCTGTGCCACAGAGCCATGTCAGTGCTGAAACAGGCTGAGGAAGGAAATAAACAGAGCAAGTGAACGCAAGAACCAGGGGGTCCTGATGGTCCAGACCTCCAGCCAGCTCTTAGGGAGAATATTAAAACCCAATACACATCATTCTTGTCACAAACACCAAATATCTGTGCCTGGACATCAAGTCTGGGAGAGAGGGGACACAGATGATTGAGCTGAGCTTCCACGGGGCTGAGGGTCAGCAACTGAGGGGTGATTCATTCTCTCTATCACTTACACACTGATCACTTCAGAGCTGAAGCAAAACCGACCTCTTTTGAGACCACAGGGGGTCCCTGGCTGGCCACTTCTTTCTCGAGTCATTGTGGGCACTTACCGCTAACGGATGTTTCTTTATTACAGTTCTACCCATTACCGTCTCAACTCAGCTGTCTCCCGTGACTGCGGCACGTTCAACATCACCAGGTAGGACTCCCTCCCCCACCTGCTACCACCATTACCAGATTTACGGCAGCTCCTGTCGTGATAGTCAGCAGTTCTGCCACCACCACTAGACATCGCTGATGTTCTCTTTGAGACAGAACGATTTGAGAAGAAAGAGACAAGAGGACCCTAGAGAGTCAGGATTTCATGCTGTCCAGATTTGCTCTATGTTTATCATCCATAACTACAATTAGAAAACCTCGTAACACAAGGCTCCTCATTTCCCTTATTTCACAAATGTAAAGAGGAAGAGGGAAAAAGGTAAGGGTGAGAGAGAGAGAGCATCACCTCATACCTCTTGAATTGAAGAAATAAACTAGAGCAAAGACCTCATTCTTTGTCTGTATCAGTGAATCACATAAATAAGGGACACCTCTTCTTAGTTGTGGGGAATGGTGGTCACAATCATGGGCCATTTTATTTCATCACTGTGCTGCTCGATGCTGACTCACCTGTAACTACGGACATTCCATTCGTACCATCAAATAATCCATATTCTGACAATGCTGATGATAACCTTGACTAAGCCCTCATACCTGCACTGTCCACATAGCTGCTGAGTCCTTGAGGTGCCGCTCGGCAGAACAGACAGCTGCCGTGCCTGTCAAACACACACTGGTTCTTTCAAAGGCATGGTGTGATAAAAGAACGTAAAACTGCTTTCATTGACATCTTTATATTGATTACATGTCGAAATGCTAATATTTTGGATATATTGGGTTAAATAAGATATATGACTGAAGTTAATCGCACCTCTTTCTTCTTACTTTTTGAAATGTGGCTACCAGAAAAGTGCAAATTATGTACGTGGCTTTGCACTTCATTTCTCTTGGACAGCATTGCCTCATGCCATGTCCGTCCCCATGACAGCCTGACGTGGATTTTCTTATCTAATCTTCCCAACTGCTGGGGAGGGAACTTCTATAATCCCCATTCTCTGAACGGAGGAACCTCATACTCAAATAGGTTAAATATTGTCCGCAAGGTCGATGGAATGATTAACTCGAACAATCTGACTTTAGATCCTAGAGCTTAATCTCTGAACTACCTTAACTCTCTAAACCACATTAAAATCCTTAAACTACTAGAAAGACTGACTGGGCATGTTGTCTATTCAGAAACCATGAGGATCCGTTTGCGGAGAGAGAAGCTGAGAACAAAAGGCTGAGCTAATCTCTGAGCCAGGGCTGCACTTAGTTTCTTACCCTTCCCGTCTTCCACAAACCAGCTGTCCGTTGCCTATCGGTGGCCCGAGGACACCAGCATCAGCCCCCTCCACGTCTTGTCCAGTCCTTCCCATCCCAAGTGGCAGCAGTGGCTCCTTCTACTAGATTCTCAGCTCTGTATCTGTCCTCGCTCGGAGCTCCTATTCCTTCCTGAGAGTTGTATGTATGTACTTGCTCCAAAGACATGATCAGCTTCACGGAGCAGAATCCATAGGTTTCTCATCTGTGACATTGTCCTCAGCCCCACCCCTGCACACAGCACACACACACACACACACACACACACACACACACACACACACAGAGTCTTGAGACTGATGACGGCTGTCTGAAGGGCGTTCACTGTTTGTTAAATGAATAAATAAGTAAATGCTTAGATAAATGAGCCCCATCTGGCTGGCCCTAGTTTGCATATCTGTATCTACTTCCAAATATTAATGAAAGAGAGGGCAGATGCATTAAGTTCTCAGATCTGGTGTCTAAGTAGCTAAGGATTCTTTTGAAATCTGAGTGGCATATTCCATTTACTTGCCGGTACAATGCTCAGAGCCAAGTGCTGGACCACTGGGTTTGGGGCCACTCTCTCCTACCTCCCAGCTGGGTGACCCTCACCAGTTTTCTCTACCTCTTTGTGCTTCAGTTTCCTTATTTGAAATGGGGATAATAGCTATGCACTTCAAGGAGTTGTAAGGAGTAAATCAATGAGTTTGTGTAGAGCGCTTGGCGGAGAGTGTGGCTTACAGCCATGCCACGTGAGTGTAGGCTTCATGGGGTGTGTCCTGTGGAACTCAGGTGCTTCCCGGGCACCAAGCACTATTCAAGGAAGAGGGGTTGTGCTCCATGACTGCTAGGCTGGGTGAAGAGGGTACAGCTTTTCTGCTCTTTGCTGATAGTCCTGGCCATTTTTCAAAATTCCTCCCCCAGCATCCGGCAACCCCCAACTTGCTTTCTATCTCTACAGATTTATCTGTTCTGGATATTTCACACAAATAGAGTCATACCATAAATGGTCTATTGTGTCTGGCATAATACTTTCAAGGTTGCTCTTCCCTTTAAAATTCCCTGTGTTGAACGAGTTATATAGAGCTAGTTGAATTCTCCTCCTGGAAATAAGAAGCAGATGAAAAAAGTCCTTCTCTTTCGTATCCAACATCAGGAGTCATTTTCCTTGTATTGTTGTTTCCCGACAGCACATTCAACTTCCACTGTCCCAGAAGACATTAATCACCCAACCACATCATCAGGTAAGCCAGCCAGCTATGGTTACAACCACCAAAAATGGGTGTGATACTTTGTATTTGCTGCTTCCGCATTCGAGCCCACAGGAAGGATGATGAGCTGAAGCTCAGGGCCGGGGAAGATTCACTACCAAGGGATCTAGGGACAATGTGATGCCAATGTCAGCTTCAACATCTGATCTTATGCTCCATGAGGATAGGGTTTTTTTGTTTGTTTGTTTTTTGTCTGTCTTGCTTATCACTGTACCTCTAGAAGCTATCGCGGTGCTTGGCACACGGTAAACACTCAATAAAGTTTATCGAGTCAATAAATGAATATAAAAGTGTTGCATGTGTGAATAGGCCATTTAATCCCTCTTGGGGTAACTTCAGTCTTGGCCAAGAACAATCCTGCTCGACAGTGCAGGGTGCTGACTGGGGGCAAATCCCTCTGCTCAAGGACACAGACATCACTCTGGAAAGTGCCAGTAGTCCCTCCTTGTACTAATATTCCTCCTCAGAAAGAAGTATTAGTATTTCATAGGTAAGCAAGGTAATGAAGACAAATCCTTCTAACAAGTATTTTTTTCAGCCTCAGCAGATAATGAGAAGTTACCAACTCTCATATCAGATAAGGCAACAATTCCATCACCAGTCCTTACTATCCAGTTGGAAGGTACAAACAGATGGGCCATATTGCTAGGTTATATGATGTCCTCCATGAGCTCATCCAAGATAACCAGCATCCTTATAAATACAAACCTTTTTAGAACTTTTGCCCAATTCATCACTGACTTATTTTACCACTGCGGAGCACCTTATGCAGAACCAGGAGTTGATGTAAAACTAAAGAAAGTAAGATATTTGGGGGATCAGGATCACATTTAGATGCTTTCTATCAGCAGCCTGAACTCGGCTTCAACCTCATCAGAAAGTCATTCTTCATGAGCCTGTGGCCAGTCCAGATGTTTTGGAAAGGTGTGGCATAGCTAGTGGCTCTTCACAAGCTGTCAGCTGAGTTGTTTTCTGACATGTTGTCCTGTGTCCATCTCAGGAAGAGAAGTTTAAGTTCTAATCACTGTTTCCATGTTGTTCCAGTTCTACCTGTGGTCGACGCCTTGTCTTCCAGCCGCAGAGCCAATGCTCCTTGGCCCAGCCTATCAGGTCAGCAGCCTTCCCCACAGGATGCGCCATTGCTCTCGAAGACCCCAGGGGGTCACCACAACCAGGGAGGGAGCCTGGGAGCATCAGTAGAGGCCTCAGAGGTACCTGGGGGAAGACCACAGTTACAGGAAGAGAGATCACTGCCTCCAGGATTTGTCTGGGCCCCCCACTGCTTTGGCACCTGTTCAGCCTCACTCTCCTGATGATCCAGCAAAACTTTTTAAAGTTCAGAAAGTACAGAGATTAAGAAAGCACATAGCCATGTCCCCTTTACCTACGCATGACTGATGCTTACATTTTGGTATATTGGTTTTTCAGGCTTACCAAGAAATAAAGCATCATAAATAAATTTGAAGTTCCTCAAATTCTCAAATCCCAGTCTCTGTTCTCTCCTTCCTCAGAGATAAACACTGTCTTGAATTTTGTATATATCTTCATTTTTCATATTTTTACAAACAGGAATTCTGTGATCTCTATATATGTTATTTCATGTTTTTCTTTCACACAAATTACATTATTCCCCATATATCATTCAGGACCTCTTATTCTTTTTTTTTTTTTAATTTTTTTTAACGTTTATTTATTTTTGAGACAGAGAGAGACAGAGCATGAACAGGGGAGGGTCAGAGAGAGAGGGAGGCACAGTATCTGAAACAGGCTCCAGGCTCTGAGCTGTCAGCACAGAGCCCGACGCGGGGCTCGAACTCACGGACCGCGAGATCGTGACCTGAGCCGAAGTCGGACGCCCAACTGACTGAGCCACCCAGGCACCCCAGTACCTCTTATTCTTTACTCAGTTATGTTTTTGAGATTCACCCATGTTGATACACATATATAGACACTTCACTGCTTTTAACTGCTGTTTTCTTATAGGGTTTTTTTTTTTTTGAATAAGCCATTTAAATTATGCATTTCCCCACTGACAGAGATGCATTCTTTTAATTTTTCATTTCTGCCCTCTTGATGTCAAGTCCTAAAGCACCAGTGCATGATATCCCACAATCTAATCTTCTTTGTTAAGTGACTAATAAAAAGCATGTCACACAGTGGTCTAATCATTAAGTAATTTTTTTCCTAGAATGCTCTTATACATGTGGAGTAACCACAAGATTCCTCGTAATTTGTAAGCGGGGCAAATAGGGCGAGTTGAATAGGGAAGTTTCAAACACTTACCGTGGCTTTGGTTTCCACAGAAGACTGGGCCGTGGTGAGGCTGGTAAATGGCACCAGAAGATGCTCTGGAAGGGTGGAAGTCTTCTACCACGGCACCTGGGGGTCGGTGTGTGATGACGGCTGGGGTCTAAAGGAGGCTCATGTTGTGTGCAGGCAGCTTGGGTGCGGCCAGGCAGTGTCTGCCCCCCTGGGTGCCCACTTTGGCCCAGGCTCTGGAAAGATTCTCCTGGATAACGTGCACTGCAGTGGTGAGGAGAGCCACCTGGCCCTGTGTGCCCACGATACCTGGTTCACTCACAACTGTGGGCATGAGGAAGATGCTGGAGCCATCTGCTCAGGTGAGGGGTCTTTTTGCATTCTAAATGAGTCATGAACAGAATGGGTTATTACAGAAACTGAGCAATGAGCCATTGGCCCCTCCAGTGAGGGTGAGGATTTCTTCTCTTTACATTAACAGGTTCTCTGACGACAAGCCCCTCCCCTCCAGGTAAGACTGACTTGGCCATTTCTATATCCTATTCTTAGTCCTAGTTCTGGCTGGCTAACATTTACCTGGGTGTTAGAAGTGGAATGGAAATGACCCTGTTAAATCAAGCTGTAAGAAGTTTCCAGAAGTTGGTTTGATTGGTCCCTATCACTTAAAGCCTCAAAGGTTTTCCCAGCCTATAGTTCAACTCCACCATAACACAGGGAACCCAGAATATAGGCATGTGGGGCTGACCTTGCTCTCGTGCACTCAGGTTCTTCTCTAGGAAGCCCACTAATCCTGGCCAGAATGACCTCTCTTCTGGGAAGCTGCTTGAGGGTAGATCCCAGGCACCATTTAGCTTGGCAGAGGGCTGAACAGTGAAGAGCAATACTAGCAAAGAGGGAATTCAGAAATTAGCTAAATACCCAATCAGCCAGGTGCCGGAATCTTCCTAAATCAGAATGAAATTACCAGGCAGCCACGGGCAAGACAGGATACTTATGGGGCCATTGGATAACTGGAAAGGTCACTGATTTGGGGATAGTTGTCTATGACTATGCCCATCAGTCATCACAAACCACTTATTTGAGAGAAAATTGCCATTCGCTTTCCAGAATAATTAGATCAGAAAATCATCCCTCTGGAGTCTGTGGGGCCTGATCCTTTCTAACAGGTGAAGACACCACATCAGTTGAAAATTTATGCTTATGTGCTTTTGGAGTTCCTCTGCCATTAGGAAAAACCCTGGGGCCATTGCAAGCATTTTTTTTTTATCCTACAGCAGTGGTTTAAAAAAATTTCTTTTTCAACGTTTTTTATTTATCTTTGGGACAGAGAGAGACAGAGCAAGAACGGGGGAGGGGCAGAGAGAGAGGGAGACACAGAATCGGAAACAGGCTCCAGGCTCTGAGCCATCAGCTCAGAGCCTGACGCGGGGCTCGAACTCACGGACCGCGAGATCGTGACCTGGCTGAAGTCGGACGCTTAACCGACTGCGCCACCCAGGCGCCCCCAGCAGTGGTTTTTAAACTTCATTGGGTGTCAGAATTACCTGCAGGGGTTCTTAGAACACAGATGGCGGGGCCGCCCCCAGAGTTTCTGATTCAGCAGGCCTAGGGTGGGGTGTGAGAATTTGCACTTCCAGAAAGTCCAGGATGCTTATTCTGCTGGTCTGGGGACCTCACTTTGAGAACCACTGTCTTAAAAAGAAAGAAGCAATCCTTTTTATCCTAATAAATAAAAGCAGAATTATCATCATCATCTCCATCACAATTATCATTCTCACCATTGTCGTCGTCATCATCATCACCATCGTCACTGCCATCGTTGTCACCACCGTTATCACCATTGTCATTGTCATCATCATTGTCATCACCATCATCACCATTGCTACCACCATCACCATCGTCATTGTCACCAGCATCATCATCATCACCACTGTCACCATCATCAACACTGTCACCATCATCACCTTCGTCATTGCCGTCATCGTTGCCATCATCACCATCACCAACATCACCATCATCGCCATCATCAATGCCATCATTATCCACATCCTTGTTACCAACACCAATGCCATCACCATTAGCAGCAAAAGCTACTCGATCTAGTAAGCCAAACTTCGTATTAATGAATCACTTCTCTGGTTGTTTTTAGTTGATGTGATTTTAATGGTTATGTATATGCAAAGTTAAACATCCAAGCAAGAAGATAGGTAAACTATTGCAAACATATGGATATTCATTATTACGTAAGTAATCAAGTCTCTGTGGATGAAGCATTTTCCATTTATAGCCAGGAGCCTGAGGTGGTTGCACTCGTGGCCTCCTCTTTATCTGATAGCCACTGCCCTAATCCAAATCCTCATCACCTCTTCCTTCCTGGATGAACACAGACTTCTCCTAACTGGCTTCCCTGCCTACAGGCTCCCAACATTATAGTCCATTGTTTACATGCAATCAGTTACTTTTCAAAAACAAAAGTCAGACTTATGGAAATTTAACTTACCTACAGTAAAGATCACCATGTAGTTCAAAGAACTTTCATGAATGTTTGCAGTTGTGTAAATATCACTACCATCAAAATATAAAACATTTCTACTACCTTAAAGAGTTTCCTCATGCCTCTTTCTATTCAATCCCTTCTCTTAACCCCAGGTCCTGGCAACTACCCATATGATTTCTGACCCTAAAAAAAATTTGACTTTTCCAGAATATTGTATATTTTAATCAGACAATATGTAGCATTTTGTGTTGGGCTTGCTTACATAGCATAACACTTTTGAGATTCACCCATGTATCTCCAAGAATCAGACATTCATTCTTTTACATTGCTGAGTAGTATTCCACTGTATGGATGTGACAAATGTATTTATTCATTTGCCACTTGATGGATATTGAATTTATTTTTAATTTTTGACTATTATTAATTAAGCTGATTAAAACATTCATATATAGATTGCAAACTATTTTCCAAGGTGGCTGTACCATTTTGCATTCCCACTAGCAACATATGAGAGTTACAGTTACTCAACATACTTGTCAACCCTTGGATTCTATTTTTTGTTTGATCATTATAGTCTCCTCTCCTATAATGAGAATGATCTCTCTTTGTGGTTTTAATTTGCTTTCCTTTAATGACCAGTGACACTAAGTACATTTTAATGTGTGTATTTACATCTCTTCTTTGGTTAAGCATCTGTTCAAATCTTTTATCTTTTTTTGTCTTATGTTGTAAGACAGGTCTTTATATATTAAAGAAATATAGAAATATTATATATTATAAAATACTGGGTACAAGTATGTGTGTTTTGCAAATGTTTTCTCTCAGTCTTCAACTTGTCTCTCCATTTTCTTAAGTCTTTTTTAAGGAGCAGAATTTTTAAGTTTTAATGAAGTCCAATTTACCAAGATTTTTTTCTTCAGTCAGATGTGCTTTTATATTCTAAGAAATCTTCACTTGCCCAAAGTTCTCAAATATTTTCTCCTGTTTTCTTCTATAAGTTTCATAGTTGTGGGTTTGTCATTTAGTTCTATGATCCATTTTTGTTGATTTTTTAATATGGTTCAAAGTATTTTTTTTCCCGTATAGATCTCTAATCATACCAATGCCATTTGTCTAAAAGACTCTCCTAACTCCACTGAAATACCTGGCACTTTTGTCAAAAATAAAATAATCATTAATATGTGAGTCTATTTCTAAACTCCCTCTCTTGTTCCACTGGTTTATGTTACTATTCTCATGCCTGTGTCACATTGTCTGGATTCCTGTAGCTTCAGACTAAGTCATGAAATCACTTTGTTCTTTTTTCTTCTTTTTCAAAATTGTTTTAGCTAACCTAGGCTTTTGGCCTTTCATATAAAATTTTTGAATCAACTTGTCAATCTCTACAAAAAATATCTGCTGGGATTTTTAGTTTAGATTATGTAGTGTCTCTCTCTCTATATATATATACATATATATATATATGTATATATATATATTTGAGTCTATATATAAATTTGGGGGAAATTGACATCTTAACAATATTGAGTTTTCTGATCCATCAACACAGGACATCTCTTCATTTATTTAGGTCTTTCATTAACTCAACATTTTTTTATGTTTCTATGTTCAAATTTTGCCCATCATTATCAGACTTATTTATAACAATTTCATGGTTTTTGATGTTGCTATAAAAAGGTATTTTTAAAATTTTCTATTTTGGTATTTGTCTTTGTGGCTAGTGAGTTGTTTCCCAAAACAATGAAGTATTTATTGACTTGGAGACATTATGACAATTGTTTAATTTATTCATTCATTAATTTATTAACCTCTTTCTTATCCATTATCAGACTTGATTCCCAGTTTTACAGATCAAGAAACAGATATTCATGTCTAATGCGTGGTGAAGTGAGAATCAGATCCCAGATTAGAAGAATCCTGTCTTTAGGCTGGAAATTCACTAAGCTCTTTAGAACTGGCTTTTATATTTCTTTTTTTTTTTTTTTTTTTTTTTTTATGAAATTTATTGACAAATTGGTTTCCATACAACACCCAGTGCTCATCCCAAAAGGTGCCCTCCTCAATACCCATCACCCACCCTCTCCTCCCTCCCACCCCCCATCAACCCTCAGTTTGTTCTCAGTTTTTAAGTCTCTTATGCTTTGGCTCTCTCCCATTCTAACCTCTTTTTTTTTTTTTTTTCCTTCCCCTCCCCCATGGGTTCCTGTGAAGTTTCTCAGGATCCACATAAGAGTGAAACCATATGGTATCTGTCTTTCTCTGTATGGCTTATTTCACTTAGCATCACACTCTCCAGTTCCATCCACGTTGCTACGAAAGGCCATATTTCATTTTTTCTCATTGCCACGTAATATTCCATTGTGTATATAAACCACAGTTTCTTTATCCATTCATCAGTGTACCCCAATGTTCATAGCAGCACTCTCAACAATAGCCAAATTATGGAAAGAACTGGCTTTTATATTTCACCAAGAGATACCAGAAATTTGTTTGGAGTGCCAGAGAACTTTCCCTTTTCTCAGCTTTAGTTGTGTGTCTTCGAGGTGCCAGCTATCACTAACCAATGTTTTCTTTTCTTTGTAGCTGCTGAAATAACAATGGAACCCATTACCTCTGAGGAAGAGCAAACAGCAACAGGTACTTAAGAAAGCAGCTTTTTTTTGAGTTTATACTGAAGCTTTATATCTTCTCATTTATTCAAGTTTACAAGTTATTTCTAGAAATTGGAAAAAATGTAAATTTAGTAACAAACATCGCTAGGAGTCTCCAGTCCCTAGCAGCATCCTTGAGGTAGTTAAGTAAAGATGTTTCTGAGAATATGCTCTCAGAACTACAGATCAACAGCATATTAAGATGAATTGCGAGCGCTAACACACGTGACGCGCGCGCATGCACACACACACACACACACACACACACACAGGTTCTATGGCCCAATGAATTTAGGAAACATTGCATTAAACAAATTAAACAGGTGCCTTTGCTACAGGACATCTACGAGTCTTTAATATACAATTAACTCTATAAAACCCCCACTAGAGGGCGCCTGGGTGGCTCAGTAGGTTAAGTGTCTGAGTTTGGCTCAGGTCCTGATCTAAGTTGGTGCGTTCCAGCCCCGCTTCTCTCTCTCTCTTTCTCTCTCTCTGCCCCTTCCCCCGCATCTCTCCCCCTTTCTGCCCCTCCTCCACTCATGCGCACTCTCTGTGTCTCTCAAAAATAAATAAACATTAAAAAAGGTTTTTTAAATCCCCACTAGAAGTCACAGCAGGCAATGCTCATAAAATATACTCCACCCAAATCCCCTTTCCCTTATGTATCATCTCTTAGGAGGTTCTCTGCATAATATCAGTAAGGAAAATGTAAAATCCAAGTATCTGGGAGTAATACATATGCTACCACAGTATTCTAATCAAAATAAAATGCAGGGTGCCTGGCTGGCTCAGTTGGTGGACGTGCGACTCTTGATCTCAGGGTTGTGGGTTCAAACCCCACGTTGTGTGCAGAGATTACTTAAAAATAAAATATTTTTAAAAAATTAAAATGCCTAGTTCCTCATGTCTCTGAATGTCTGAATTGAAGGTCGCTGTCCTCCAATACCCATGCTGCCTAAAACGAGCTCTCCCCACATCTCTTCTGCCCATTTCTCAAGGTAGGGTCCCCTGGTCTCCACAAGAAGTCATATCCTGCATGTTTGTATTTTTTTCTTTTGACATCCCTTATAATGCACCTCATATTATAGTTACTTGTACACAGATTCTAGCTTCTGACTGAGTTTAAGACTCTTATTTATTTTTAAAAATTTTTAAAGTTTATTTATTTATTTTGAGAGAGAGAGAGAGAGTAGAGGAGGGGCAGAGAGAGAGAGAGGGAAAAAGAGCATCCCAAGCAGGCTCTGTGCTGTCAGTGCAGAGCCCAATGTGAGGCTCAACTCACGAACTGTGAGATCATGACCCGAACCTCAATCAAGAGTCGGACGCTTAACCGACTGAACCACCCAGGCACCCTGAGTTTTAAGGCTTTTAAGTGCAAGCACTCTGACTCAGTTTCTTTGCATTGAATAAGTATTTGTTATTCATGGTGGCACACAGCATCATTAATTTGCAGAGGCTTATTTTATTGCCTTTAGGTCTCCTTAAGTATGATGTTCTTACGTTTATGTTCTGTTTCTTAAAGACTTATTTCTACCTAGCCAAGGATTCAAGGATAAGTTTACCACGAATATCTAACAGATGACTAAAAAAACTAAACCATCTTATTTGATGGTGACTTATTTAGATGAATCAAAAGAAAACACAAAGCTCCAGAAGGGTCTCAGAATGAATCCTTCGGGCAGTGTGTCCGCTTTCTTCTTTCTGCTCCACTGACTGATGGTGACCTAGCTTTGTGTTCCTCCTAGCTGATGGCTTCTCAGAGCCCTCACTGACCACAGCCTCTGCGGCCTTGACTCTTCTACCTGCAAGTATGGGAAACAGGTCCTGGGAAATTAAGGGCTGATGGAAAGCAGGGAGAGAGGCATTTCTCCAAGCTGGAGTGAACGCGGGAGCCAGCGCACTTACATATTACGGCATTTAGAGCAATTTTCTTCACCTTTTTTCACCTTTTGGTTCACCTCAATTTCTTCATCTGTAAAATGGAAACCCATGCCACGCCACATGGGGTTGCAAAGATTAAGAGAGAAACGTTTAAGTTAGTGGCTCTCAGAGGCTCTGGCATTTCACTCACAAACAACTTATGTCAGTTCCTGACTCAGTTTCCTTTACATAGTAAAGCCATAAAGAAAGATTATGGGGGATAAAGGGACCAAGTTGCTGTGAGACTAATGTAGCCTGGACAACAGAGGTCCATTTAGATACGATCTGCGTATGGATCTTTCCTATTTCATTAGACATATTGACATTTCCCATTTCTAGGCTATCCATGGCAGAGGAATAACATGGATAAAGTGACTAAAAGAACCTGGGAATTCTGAAAATTTCTTGAAAAAGAGTTTCATCCTTTGCAAGGGGAGATTTAGTAAAGACTCATTGAAGGGATTTGAATCTGAAGATTATTCTGACTATTCTTAACTGTGCGGGTACATGAGGACTGTGTGATCTTGCATGTTTGTAAACTGGGGACATGATTACCTAGGGATTCAAAAGGATGAAGGAAACCCTCCAGATATGGGGGGGGGGGAAGTCCCCCAGTGTTTCTGCTGCTTGTGCATCCCCAGGAGCCTGGATGGCCGTGAGGCTGGTGAATGGCACAGGGAGGTGCTCGGGCCGAGCAGAGGTTCTCATCCAAGGCACGTGGGGGACCGTGCGTGATGACCTCTGGGACCTGGCCGAGGCCACAGTCGTGTGCCGCCAGCTGCAGTGTGGCCAGGCCATGGCGGCACCCACGGGGGGGCGGGGATCACTTTGGGGCAGGCTCCGGGAAGATCGTGCTGGACGATGTGCAGTGTGTGGGCAGCGAGAGCCACCTGGGGCAATGCGCGCACAGGCGTGAGGCCAGGCACGAGTGCGGGCCCATGGAGGATGCCAGCCAGGGTCGTGTGCTCAGGGGAGGAGCTGTCACCTCCCAGGATGTCACTGCTTTTATGCACCTTCAGGCATTTTCAACCTGTGTCGAAATCAAGTCATTAAGCAATGTATTGAATAAACTCCATATTGCAAGCATTATTATAATAAGCCATGCCAATGCCTTTCCATCTTCAGGTGCTAATGGCCCACCAGCCCCCAACCCCACCTCAGGTTCTGAAGCTGCTTCCTCAATGTACACACTCACAGGTGGGTCATCTGTGCTTGCTGCTTTTGCTTTTGGTTCTATTTACCCTCTAGGAGATGCTTCCTCAATCTATACTCCAGTAGAGGCACTTAGAGATGGCAGAGCCACCCCTACTGTGCAAGGGTTGTAGATAAGAATAAAAGAGGGCATGACATTTTACAAAACGAGACGCTTATCCATCACCTGGCACTCTCAAAGTGTTCCTTTTCTGTCTGTCAGTTGTTATTCCTGGGAAATCCAAATTGTATTCCACCGGTTCCAGACTCTAATCAAGTTTAAAAGAACCCAACAGGTTAAAAGTATTATAAAAAGCAGATGATGCCCAGAGCATCTGACCATCTATCAGATGCTGGCAGTGGGCCAAGCTTACTCAAATTGGTGCCTATAGAGCCTACAAGGATGGAGAAAGCTGCAGAACTCCCAGTGCCGAGGCACCCCAGTGTGAGCACTGTTCTTGCATCCGACCTGTGCTGGGTCTCCATCTCCTCTGGCAGCAGCCACGGCACCTGTGGGCCATTACTGAAGGTTAAGGCCAACTCCACCAGCACCATGTTTCCAACTAAAAAATGAAACCACAAACCCATTCTCTGCACTAAATATCCAGTTTGCTGCATTAATTGCTATTTGACATTCTAAACACTGATTTTCCCCAACTGACCCCATAATGATATATGGCCGTGAGATCATTTGAATTGATGTTTTATAAGGCAAAATGAGGAACAAGAGTTGCTGAAAATCTCACATTGCTTAGGTAACACATAGTCTAGATAAATTGGCCAAACACCTAGGGCAAGCCTAAAAAGTCCAATCATCGACACAAATGCCATGTTGCCATGATTGCACGCTGTTGATTGTTTTCTAAAAGAGAAAGAAGAGAGATGGAAACAGAGAGACCCAGAAATGGACTCATGGGCATTCAGAGAACTAGAGTGTACAGACCATGGGGAATATTCCAAAACCTCATCTTAAAGACTGGATAACTAAGTTTAAAGACAGGGTGAAGTGAGGGTTTCCCTGCCTAAAACTTTGTGGAGGAAACTAATGGAAGACTCAATGTCATATTTGAGTCTGACTTTTCGGGATGTTCTCATTGTAAACATCTTCCTTTCCTACATTTAGGAGGTTCTTGGTCACAAATGATGTCCCTGTTTGTATCATTTATAGGTGATGGACTGTCAGCTACCATCCCCACAACAGGCCCTTCTATCCTTCACTCTACACTCATACCAGCAGGTAATGCCTCTCTGTGACTTCCTTCATGTTTCCTGAGCATCTGTTCTGTGCCATGCACAGAATTAAGGGCTTTCACAATATTGTTGCTCCACAATAACCATAAAGGGAGGCGCGATTTCCAACATTTCATAAATGCATAAACAGAGCTCAGAAAAGACAGATCAACAGAAGACACTGTGTGACAACACTAGAGTCACACAACCATATGTGGTAAAGGTTGGCTCACCCAGACCTGCCCAACTACAAGGATCACTGTGGTTGTCTTCACTGTGTTTTTCTTGATGACATGATCGAAGTTACCTCGGGAGTGCTAGAGAAGGAAGGTGTGAACAAGAATTAACTGCTCATCCCAAGGTGATTTGAGAAAATGATATGGAACGGTTAAATGTTAAGAATACTATTAGGCTCTCTACAACAGAGAATTGCTACAATAAAATATATGAAAGACAAAATGTCACCTATTGATTTCCATTTTCCCTGCACTGCTCCATTTGAGCAAAATTTATCTCCTCAGCTATGTCTAGGCCTTCTCGTTAGCATATATGCTAATGCCTCTTTGCCTTTAATTACAGACCTAACATTTCCAGGGGCGCCTGGGTGGCTCAGCTGGTTAAGTGTCCAACTCTTGATTATGGCTCAGGTCATGATCTCATGGTTCATGAGATAGAGTCCCACATCAGGCTCTGTGCTAACAGCGCAGAGCCTGCTTGGAATTCTCTCTTTCCCTCTCTCTCTTACCCTCCCAATGCTCACTTGTTCTCTCTCTTTCTCTCTCTCAAAATAAATAAATAAACTTTAAAAAAATTTTTAGAAAAGAACTATCATCTCCACAAGTCATATCTCCTATGTGAACATCACCAGGTAATAAACAAACAATTCCTTTACATATCCCCTGGGGATATTTACTTCCAGATCTACTGGGCCACATTGCAGAAGACAAGTCCTCTCAGTAAGAATAAATAGAAAAAACAATTAAAATAAAGTAATTTATAAAGGCTGTTCTTTTACTGTAGATGATGAAGATTATGTCAAGAGACAGCATTTCTGAAAACCTGAACTATTATTACCTAACAGTATACCCCAATATAAGAAATCTCCCCAACCTTAGAGAGTTAGATCTCCAGTCTCTGTCTTCCTCGTATCTCCCCAGGAGCCTTCGTGGCCGTGAGGCTGGTAAATGGCACAGGGAGGTGCTCGGGCCGAGTGGAGGTTCTCATCCAAGGCACGTGGGGGACCGTGTGTGATGACCTCTGGGACCTGGCCGAGGCCACAGTCGTGTGCCGCCAGCTACAGTGTGGCCAGGCCATGGCGGCACCCACGGGGGCCCACTTCGGGGCAGGCTCCGGGAAGATCGTGCTTGATGATGTGCAGTGTGTGGGCAGCGAGAGCCATCTGGGGCAGTGCACGCACAGGGGTGAGGCCAGACACAACTGCAGGCATCTGGAGGATGCTGGTGTCATCTGCAGAGGTAAGGGGCTGTATTATTTTTTTTAACCCCACATCATTCTTTGTCTCCTTTCAGACATTTCTCAATGATTATTTTAATGACTCATATTATAAATGGCGCCATAGGCCTTAGCATGTGGATTTCTTCTGGCCATCAGGTGCTGATGGTTCACCAGGCCCCACTCCAACCACAGAGCCTGAAACTGCCACCCGAGCATACACACTGTCAGGTTGGTCCATTCTTTTCATGGTTCTTTTGCTTTGAAGATTTTCCTCCTTAGAATGTCCCTTTCCTGGGCGCTTGGGTGGCTCAGTCAGTTGAACGTCCGACTTCGGCTCAGGTCATGATCTCATGGTACGTGGGTTCGAGCCCCGCGTCGGGCTCTGAGCTGACAGCTCAGAGCCTGGAGCCTACTTCAGATTCTGTGTCTTCCTCTCTCTCTCTGCTCCTCCCCTTCTCACACTCTGTCAATCTCTCTCTCGGAAAATAAATTAAAAACAAAACAAAAAAAAAAGAATGCCCCTTTCCTAAACCAAGTTAGTAGGGTCTTTGCATGGAACAACTCCAGGGAGCACCACCCTCCTAGAATGCACCGTGGATTCTATCACCATGCAGGTCACCACATGTGGTACATGGATGGCGATTTCTGGGCTTGTGCAGCCCAGTGGTCCTACATGGTTGAGTCACTCCAGGGTAGAGTGACACCAGCAACAGCCATTCTACATCATATCACATCATACAGAGGGGCACAGAGCGAAGGGGAATCAGGTTTCTCGTTTCACCACTTAGACCTCTTAAATAATTCTTGAACTTGCCTAAACAAAACCTGGATGTTGAGAATATTTAGTTGTCTCTAAAGGGTTCAGAGGCTCAGTCAATTAAAATAAAGTAAGTTGAGATTGAGTTAATTTCTACCAAATAATATTTATGGTGATCAAGATGTATTTTAAAAACTGCTGATAGATTCACATGTTAGCAGATATTTGTATGATCAGTATGTAGCATCCTTTTAATTTCAGGAATCTGAAAAATACAAAAACAAGTAAGTGGTTAGAAGAGGACACAGCGTATAAAAATGAATCATTTCTCCCTCTGTAGGTATTTGATAGGAGAACAACAAACCCTGTTTCCTTAAATACATGATAACATGGGTGTCACAATAAAATAATTGCTAGTGAAATTCCCACTGGCATTGGCCACACATCACAAGATCCCCTTCTTCACCTTGATTGGAACTGAGTCTCAGTTGCTTTGCCATTAGGAGTAAAACTTCTGGTGTGTATTTGACATACTAAGACTGATTGTACATTGTACCTTGTACAATGAACCATGTGGCCAACTAAAAAATTAAATCAATTATGTGATTTTTTTTTCTTTTTCTATTACAACTCGCTTTAAATAACCACTGTGATGGTTTAACTGATTTCTAGATAGTCTAGTCCCAAATTATTTAAACTGATCAAAATAATTAAGTGGCTAGCCAATCATTTACATATATAAAATAACATTATGAGAAGTCTCAAACTCACTGACAAATGTAAAAGTAGTATCATGAACCCCTGAATATCCAATACTAAGTTTTATCAAATCCTAATATTTTGCTCTGTTTGAGCATCTTTTTAAAAAGATGTTTGAGATCTTTTTTTAAAAGAAAACAATACAACAGCACATTAAAAGGATCATACATTGCGATCAAGTGGGATTTTTCCCTGGGTTGTAAGGGTAGTTCAACATATACAAATCAATGAATGTGATATACCACATTAACACAATTAAAGAGTTTTTAAAATGGGTGAAATTGGTGAAGGGGATTAAGAGTTCACTTATCAGGACGAGCACTGAGTAATGTATGGAATTGTTGAATTACTATGTTGTACACTTGAAACTAATGTATCACTGTATGTTAATTATACAAGAATTACAATTTTTAAAAATAAATAAATAATTTTTAAAAATAAATCACATAATCATCTCAATAGATGCATAAAGTGCATATGACAAAATTTAACACCATTTCATGATGAAAATACTTAACAACCTAGATGTAGAAGGAACGTACCTCAACATAATAAAGGCCATATATAACAAGACCTCAGCTAACACAATGGTGAAAATTTGAAAGCTTTTCCTTAAAGATCAGAATAAAAGACAGGGATGTTCTCTTGCCACTTCCATTCAATATAGTACTAGAATTCCTAGTCAGAGCAACTAGGTAAGGAAAAGAAATAATAGAAATTGAAGTTGGAAAGGAAAAAGTTAAATTATCTGTTTCCAGATGACCTGATCTTACATATAGAAAACCCTAAGCACTCCAGAGAGAAAAAAAAATGTTAAAACTAAAAAATGAATTTAGTAAAGTTACAAGATACAGAATCAACATACAGAAATCAATTGTGTTTCTTTTTTTTTTTTTTTTTAATTTTTTTTTTCAACGTTTATTTATTTTTGGGGCAGAGAGAGACAGAGCATGAACGGGCGAGGGGCAGAGAGAGAGGGAGACACAGAATCGGAAACAGGCTCCAGGCTCTGAGCCATCAGCCCAGAGCCCGACGCGGGGCTCGAACTCACAGACCGTGAGATCGTGACCTGGCTGAAGTCGGACGCTTAACCGACTGCGCCACCCAGGCGCCCCCAATTGTGTTTCTTTAACAATGAACCATCTAAAAAGAGAATTAAGATATCCCATTTACAGTATCATCAAAAAAAAATAAAATTGCTTGGGCATAAACTTAACCAAAGAGGTAAAAGATCTGTAACTGAAAACTATAATTGATGACATAAATTAAAGGAAATACAAAAAATGTAAAGGATCCCATGTCCATGGATTGGAAGACAAGATATTGTTACAATGGCCATCCTATCCAAAGAGATCTACAGATTCAAAGCTCTTTCCATCAAAATCCTAAGGGTAATTTTTACAGAAGTAGAGAAAACAATCCTAAAATTCATATGAAACTACAAAAGACCCAGAATAGCCAAAGCAATCTTGAGAATGAACAAAGCTAGAGGCATTGCACTCCCTGATTCCAAAATGTATTAAAAACCTACATTATGGTACTGGCATAAAGATAGGCATATAGACCAATGGAACGGAATAGAGAACCCAGAAATAAATCCACGTATATATAGTGAACTGATCTTTGACAAGGGTACCAAGAATACACAATGGAGAAATGATGGTCTCTTCAACAAATAATATTGGGAAAAATGAATATCCATGTGCAAAAAAAAAAAATGAAATTGGACCCCTGTGTTATACCATACACAAAAATTAACTCATCGTAGATTAAAGACTTAAACATAACACCTGAAATTATAAAATTCCTAGGAGAAAACATAAGGGAAGGTCTTCTTCACACTGGTTAGCAATAAATTCTTGGATATGACACCTGAGACAGGCAACAAAACCAAAAATAGGTAAGCGGGGCTGTATCGATCTGAAAAGCTTCTGCACAGCAGAAATAACAATCAACAGAATTAAAAGGCAACCTATGAAATGGGAGAAAGTATTTGAAAATCATATATCTGCTAAGGGGCTAATTTCCAAAATCTATGTAGAACTCCCCAAATTTAATAGCAAAAAAATCAAATAACCACATTAAAAAATGGGCAAAAGACTTGAACTGACGTTTCTCCAAAAAGAAGATAAAAATGTCCAACAGGTATATGAAAAGATGCTCAACATCATTAATTATTAGGGGAAATGCAAATCAAAACTACAATGAGATATCACCTCGTGCCTGTTAGGTTGGTTACTATTTTTAAAAAGAGAAATAATAAGTATGGCGAGGTTGTAGAGAAATTGGCACCTTGCACACTGCCTGTAGACATGTAAAATGGTTCAGCTGCTATAGAAAACATTTCAAAGATTCTTAAAAATTAAAACTAAAACTGGCATATGATCCAGCCATCCTACTCCTGGGTAGTATACCCAAATGAATTGAAATCAGGCTCTCAGAGACATCTGCATTGCCATGTTCATTGCAGCAACATTCCCAATAGCTAAGATATGGAAAAAACCCACACGTCCATCAACAGGTGAACAGATAAAGACCATGTGGTACCTATATAAAGTGAATATCATTCAGCCTTAAAAAAAAAAAAAAGGAAATTCTGCCATTGGCAGCAATATAGCTGAATCTGGAGGACATAATGCTGAGCAAAATAAGCCAATCACAGAAGGATAAATATTGCATGATTTCACTTATATGAGGCATTTCAAAATAGTCAAGCTCACAGAAGCAGAGAATAGAGTGGTGGTTGTCAGGGGTTCAGGGGAGGGAGTTCAATGATAGGAAGTTTCAGTTATGCTTGATGAATAAATGCTGGAGATCTACCATACAATATATGCAAGTAGTTAAATTTGAGCGGTGCCTGGGTGGCTCAGTGGGTTAAGCGTCCGACTTCTGCTCAGGTCATGATCTCACCGTTCCCGAGTGCGAGTCCCACATGGGGCTTTGTGCTGACAGCTCAGAGCCTGGAGTCTGTTTCAGAGTCTGTCTCCCTCTCTATCTCTGCCCCTCCCCCACTCATGCTCTGTCTCTCACTCTGTCTCTCAAAAATAAACATTAAAATTTTTTTTTAAATTTGCTAAGAGGATGCATACCATGCTAAGTGTTCACAACAACAACAAAAAAAAAAAAAAAAAAGGAGGGGAAAATACAAAGAAATTCTGGGAGTTGGGAGTTGTTGGATATGTCTATTACCGTGACTGTGGTGATAATATTGCAAGTGTTTGTGTATGTTTGAACCCAATAAGCTGTACACATTAAATACATGCAGCTCTCTGAGCAGCAATGATGCCTTGATAAAGCTATTTTAAAAAGGAGGCAGAACAGGGGCACCTGGCTGGCTCAGTCAGTAGAGCATGAGACTCTTGCCCTCAAGGTTGTGAGTTCAGGCCCTGTGCTGGGGGTGGAGCCCACTTTTTTTAAATAAATAAATAATTTTTTAAAAAAGAAGCAAAACAATACTTTATTGCCATTTTACGAGTTAATAAGATGAAAACGGGGGTGTCTTCATGCCCTATGGAAGCCTCACACGGCTTTGGCTACTCAGAGCCGAGATAAAGCCACCAAACATCGAAATGGAAAACACTCAGCTGTGTAATTGACTGCATGTCTCCGTGACAGGACACATCTGGGCTGCTCCTCAAAGGAAATGAGGGAAAAGATCTACCATTGGTTCTGTGGGCACTTAGAGAACCGGAGTGTGCCAGGCGAGGGGATACCATCCACACGTGAGCCTTTTACCCCACAGTGGGGTCTGATACCCACGTTGGGTGGGTGTGCCAGGAAAGGCAGTCAGAGAGCAGACCCAGACCATAGCAGGACAGACTTGCACCTAGGCTTCTGTTGGGGCCTGTCTGAAGTTCCCCCTCCCCGTGTGGGGAGGCCGCATCTAGCGGTGCACAAGGCCTCTCTTTGCTTTACAGACACAGGTGAAGTGCTGACAACAGCCGTGTCCACCACACAGCCTGCGACACTTCCCATGACGGCCATTCTAGCAGGTGGGTTGTTATTTGTTCTGCAGGGAATAGGGGGGAGGGCACTGTGTGCGGGGCAGTGGACTGGCCCCTTCCCGGGCCCGCTGACCACAGCCAGGAGAGGACTCCTGGCCTGCGTAAGAGCAGAGTCAGGAGCCGACATTTCTACCTGACCGTGACCTTCAAGCTGGCTTGGTGTTCAAATCTTTGTCTTTCTTTCTTTCTCATTTTTTTAAAAAGCATATTTATTTATTTTGAGAGGGAGACATAGAGAGTGCAACTGGGGGAGGGGCAGAGAGAGAGAGGGAAAGAAGGAGAATCCCAAGCAGGCTGTACAGGGTCAGTGCACAGAGGCCGATGTGGGGCTCGAACGCATGAAACCGTGAGATGGTGACCTGAGCCGAAATCAGGAGTCGGGTGCTCAACTGACTGAGCCACCTAGGCACCCCTGAAACTTAGTCTTTCTGAAGTTGAAATTAGGGGATGTCCCAATTACTGGGAATGCTTCTGTTCATCCCTGCTGACAGGTGATGGATTATTTGCAACCACAGACACAACGGAGCCTGCGGCCCTGCCATCCACACCCACGCCCCTGGCAGGTAAGTCCTTGGGAAAATGCGGGGGGCGGGGGAGCTAATGTTTATGGAACAACCAAAATGTAATAAAGCAGAGAATTGGATGCTTTCATATAACTGACAGTTCATTGAGTGCTCACAAGAACCTCCCAGCATTATTGTCCCCACAACCCTCACCATTGGCTCATAAAATGAGACACAGAAAGGATCATTTTCTAGCATTACCCACCTAGAACATGGTGAAGCCAAAATCTGGGCATGTAGCAATCTGACTCCAAACCCATGTGACTACTAGCCTTTTGGGGGGCAGGGGGGTGGAGACAGTATGTCCAAAGCTACCTCTGGCCTACTGGGAAGAGAACATTCTTACAAGCCTAATTGTACAGTGCAGGTGCATTAGGACCATAGCCAGGAAACGGGGGTGTCAGCTGTGGTAATCACTTACTCAGTAGGTTTTAGTACAAAATTCCTAATGGGAAAAACTTATAAATTTATAGCTTCCAGGGTGACAGACAGGCAAAATGTACCCTTTTAATATGCCTAGAACTCTGTATTAGGAATGAGCCCCAGCCCGTCTCTTCCTTCTTCACCCTGGGGTACCTGCCTGCACATCTGCTTTACAAAGAGGAAAAACTCATTGTACCATTTGGGTATCTGAAGGTTGGTTCCACAATAACTCACATGATAACTGAATTTTTCCAGGTCAGGTGTCATCAAATGTTTATTTTTCAAGCTTATTTATTTTGAGAGAGGCGTTGGGGCAGGGGGCGTGTGCAGAGAGAGGAGCAGAAAGAGAATCCCAAGCAGGCTCTGCACTGTTAGCATGGAACCCGATGTAGGGCTCAAACTCACAAATCGTGAGATCATGACCTGCCCTGAAATCAAGTCAGATGCTTAACCAACTGAGCCACTCAGGCTCCCCTCAAGTGTTTATATTTCCAAATAAACTCTATGGTGGGAGTTTATGGTTGTGTGTAGACATTCTGTTGCTTCTTAAAAGCGTATCACACAGCAGTCACACATCACCTCCTCTGTTTCGAGCCCCAGCTTGAGCCACTTCTTGACATCCCTGGGTCTCTGAGCACTTTTGCTTTCAGAGACCCTTATACTTAATTATATTTTATTGACCGCATTGGTATAAAGACAAATGGAATGTAGACTAGACTGAGGTCATCTTTTTCTTCTAATTTTAAAGAAATTAAGACATTTTTAGGGGTCTTTTGCAGTCATCTGGGCCCCAGGCAGTGTGCCCACCACATCTGATCGATGAATCTGTCTGCTCCTCAGGGTTGTTCTGAATAACTAGCAGGTCTGAATTCACCACCACCACTCCAAGCCCATTTGGGAAGGAGGAAGGACATGACATTTTTGCATACCACAAAGTTGTTTCAAACAGGAGGCAGGGGTGGATTCTGACTTACTTTACAGCTTCCTAGGGGACAGAATCGATTGGCCGTGGGGAGGGCCACCCCAAGGCAACATCCTTGGAGCTGGGCTCAGTAAGCCAGGCCGCCTGTTAGCAGCAATGGCTCACAGCAAGCCGGCCTATTTTGGCCCAAGGGTGCTCACAGGAGCCTTGTTGAAAAGAGGTTTAACTTTCGGGGAACAGTGCACACATTTCCTGGTAGGACTGAGTTGAAAACTGTAGGCAATAGTCTCACTGCGGTGTTTCCATGCTTTTCCAGAGCGATGTGGGGAGGAGGGTGTCCACAGAGCAAATTCTGAGGGCCCAGGAGAATTGGGACTTGTAAAGGGGAGCTTGACCTCTAACCTTTCGGCAGGCTTCCTCACCTTCTTTTCTGAGCGTAATCTCCTTGCGATTAGGCTGACAGTGCACATTTGCATTGCAATTTTACTCACGTGTATATTCTAACTGATCTCAAATGAACTGGTATGTTAGAGAAATATTACTACTTATATTATTGTATTGTATTGTAGTGTGTTGTATTCCTACTCCTATTTTGTAAGCTAGAGAGCTATTCATACAATGAGACATTAGACCCTTATAAACTCTTCGTTTAAATAAGAAATCTAGTGGGACCGTGGATTCTGCTTTTTATCTCTTTCGTGTAGGGAACTGGGAGGTGCCAAAGATCACTGTTGGCTTAACAGAGAAGCACACCAGGCTTTTTAGAACCTTCTAGAATGCAGAATGTCAATATAAATATCATGGCCAGGGCAACAAATAAAACAACCATTAGATTGCAGACCCTTTCACTAGACAGAAATAATCTGTGATTATTAAATTTTAAAAATTTTATCTGCAAAGACAACTTTATGCAGCAAAATAGTATCTGTTTTTGTCTATCTAACTGAAAAGAAGGACTTTTCTTACTGCTTTACCTTGCTGAGATCTTTCTCCTCAACAGCAGTGAGGAGCTGTTAGAATCTCTCTGGTTAGCATTGAGGGAAAAAAGCAAGTCTGAGTAACTCCACACTTATAATAAGGATCACAAAACAAAGAAAGAATTTTGATAAAAGGAATGCGAGCATATATATTTTGCATCTATAGAAACAGATCTTCAAAAAATAAACAGATCTTCATCTCTAGTAAATTAAAATTTATTATAAAAATCCTTTAGGGTGGAAATCCATTACTCCTTAATAAATTCCTACATTAAATCAGCAGAAGAAAATAGAATATCTTTCTTCTAAGTATAAGACATTATTTTCTTTTCTTTTTACTCGGTTGCTTTTTGTTTGGTGTTTCGGTATTTCTGTTTTTACTTTAACTATTGAATTATTAGCTCTAGATTAGCCTATACTCCCGTATAGTAATATAATTTTTTTAATATAAATTGGTACTTTTAGTATATCCTGCATACATTTTCATGCTTAAATATTTCAAAATAAAATGCATCTTATTTTTAAAAATTGTTTATGTTTATTTTATTTTTGAGAGAGAGAGGAAGTACAGGGGAGGGGCAGAGAGAGAGGGAGACACAGGATCTGAAGCAGACTCCTTCCTTCCTTCCCTCCTTCCTTCTTTCCTTCCCCTTCCTTCCTTCCTTCCTTCCTTCCTTCCTTCCTTCCTTTCTTCCTTCCTTCCACCAAGGTGCTCTATGCATGTGCATTAACAACTACACGGTGCTAACAGACTTACTGTCATGCAGCCTTCCTTCTCCAACTTTACCCACTACCTTGGTTCTATACCCACAAACTAGTAATCTGATTCTTCTGGGAGTTATCTCTAGTTTTTGTTTTGTTTCCTACTAAATAAATCTCACTAAGATTTCTTGCATAGGCTAAGGAAACAGATTTCCTAATTTCAAACACTGGTTCCCCAGAATTGTGTGATCTTGGGCACATTACTCAACTGCTATGTGCCTTAATTTCCTCACCTACAATATGGGTACTATAATAGAATATATTTGCCTGTAATACATCCATGAGTGTCTATATACATGTATACACACTATTATTTATATATACACATCTACACACACACACATAGATACACAGATGTGGCTGGAGGATCACCGTGGAGGTTAAAGATGCTGAAAGCATCATTTACTTAGTGCTGGACACCAGGAAGTCTATATAAATGTTAGTTCTATAATAACTATCGCCATCATTGTTGTCATCAAATATTTGCCTTTTGCTGAGGTGACAGAACTGACCTAGAAAAACTTAAACACACTGAGAAGTGTGTTTAAATGTTTGACTTTCAAACATCAGCATCTGCATTAGGCCTGGCCTTTCTCCCAGGGTCGTGGCTGGGTTCCGGGAGACAGTCCCCTGAGGAAATAGAGCCCAAGTGCATGGCACTTCCCTCACCCTGGCTCGTGCCACACTCCATTGGTCAAGAAAGTCACAAAGGCCCACCTGGTTTTGAAGGGATGATACAGAGACTCCTCCTTCCGACACGGGAGTGTCAAGGTTCCAGAGGGCTCGAGGAACGGGAAAGATTTTGTAGACACCTTTAGAAAATACAATTGACCACTATGCCCTTCTTTGCCAGCACCTCAATCCTACATTGGTTGGCATCCTCTTCCTCCAAACACATCATCTACGAGGTTTCTCTGGTCTCTAGTTTCTAAAAAGAACGTGCTGGGATTTTCCCATCAGCTCTTCCTATTCTTCCCGTTTTCTCTGTCCTTGCAGATTACATTTTAAGGCCTTTCACATGCTTGTGGAAGGAGAGGAAATGAGTTCATTTAATCAAATCATGTTGCACTTGAAGCCCCCACAGGTTTCCCTTCCACGTGAACTTGCCCCTCCTTTCACTCTGTCTGGGGCGAACCTCCTTCCTTTATGATCGACCTGCAGAAATCATCTTCCTGTTTCACAGCCAGTCCTACATAAACTGATCTTTCAAAGCAGATGAAATGTCTGTCACCAATAGTGTTGTTAGACGCCTAGAGGTATCCCTCTTACTTGCCCTGATAGTGCAAAGTGTGTGGTTTCTCCATCCTGTGACTGATTGTAAATCCTGAGGGGTGAACTCTATCAACTTTTTCCCCTATTAGGCATTAAGGGAATGTTCTATGGTTAAAAATACCACTGTGCTGGCGGCAAAGAAATGTCTCTAGTGCAAGAAAGAACACTCTGTAATCTCCAGATTACACCGTACTGGGCAACTCCCATGGAAATACTCTGGTCAGCTGTCCACAAAGCCATGGCCATCACATCCAGATGGCCCTCAAGTCAAGGGTTCCCTGAAGTTCTTCTGCCGTCAGTGGGACAAGGATACGTGTGCAAGGCTGAGACCCAAGGACCTCTGCCTTTCCCTCTCCAGAAGCCAGATGTTGCTGTTCACTGGGGTCTTCTGGCCCTTCTGGGAAGGAGAAAGTCCAGCTCTG
Organism: Prionailurus viverrinus; assembly: GCF_022837055.1. NCBI lineage: Eukaryota > Metazoa > Chordata > Mammalia > Carnivora > Felidae > Prionailurus > Prionailurus viverrinus. The sequence goes on from NC_062571.1 coordinate 79,228,109, forward strand.
ATGTTCCAAGACCATTGATCTCTCTATCTGCCCAACCCAGAGGAATTATGACAACAGCAGTATATCGGCCCACTGTAACAGGATCAAGGCAACATGCTGACATAAATAAAGGTCAATCTCACAATATCCCACTGTTCTGTCTCCCCAGGAGCTTCCATGACTGTGAGGCTGGTGAATGGCACAGGGAGGTGCTCGGGCCGAGTGGAGGTTCTCGTCCAGGGCACATGGGGGACCGTGTGTGATGACTTCTGGGACCTGGCCGAGGCCACAGTCGTGTGCCGCCAGCTGCAGTGTGGCCAGGCCGTGGCGGCACCCACGGGGGCCCACTTCGGGGCAGGCTCTGGGAAGATTTTGCTGGACGACGTGCAGTGTGCGGGCGGCGAGAGTCACCTGGGGCAGTGCACGCACAGGGTTGAGGCCGGGCACAACTGCGGGCACCTGGAGGATGCTGGTGTCGTCTGCACAGGTGAGGGGCTGACTGTCAGTCCTCACTTGGAAGGCTACTGTTATCCCCTCACTACTCATTCTTCCACACACACAGCCAGCACGGTCCAGAAATGTCAGTGGATCAAGGCAGGCCACTGGTGTTGTCTACACCCTTTCAAAGTTATGCATTGACCTGACCATCCCCTCGGCTGCAGATTGCTGAGTACGGCTCATGATCATGGATCCAGGCTCAGATGTGACCTGTTTGGTTTGAAAATTCAGGCTGAACTCGAACTCAGCCAAAACACATTTTCTGGCATAAAAATCCAAATTCTTCCGTTTGTGGAAAAAAAAAGTATAAACAGAAGTTAAGGCTCAAAACAACAAATTCTTTTATTACATTCACCAACTGGATCTGAGAAAGAGCTGACTCTTTGGTCATGAAACAGCTTTCCAGTTCACACAGTCCCCATCACTCAAACCCCTTACTTGTTTTATTCTCACGGCTCTTGGAAACTTTCGAGTTTGAGTTTGTGACCTCTGGTGATGGGCCAAATTTGTCAGCTGGTGTTCCAAGCCCTCCACGTCTAGGCCTGGTGACCTTCCCAAACCTATGTGTCTTTCCAGTTGGCACTCTGCCTCACAGAATCTTTCCTGATTCTGCCCCTCTGGCAGCTGGGAAAACGTTCCTACGAATGACAAGCTCTGCCAGGATGCACCTGGCTCGTCCTGAGCCATACCCCTCAACATCTAAGGTCCCTGGGGGAGCACTGCCTTCTGAAGCCCCCTGGGACGCTCAGCATTTGCTGACTGGTCTCATGGCTCAAATCCCTAGGACATGCTAAGATCCTCAAGTGCATGGTCTCTGCTTCTGTCTGCCTCCAAGCTCCCTAAAACTAGAATGTTAACCAGTAAATAATCACTAAATAAGACACGATAACATGCTCAGTCTCTTTCCATGTTGACAGGTGTTCAGTCCACAGCTGCTTTGCCCCCAGGTAGGACCCGTCTTACATTTGGCCTCATCTACTAGACCTGGTGTGAGGTTTAGAGTCAGATCCTTGTTTGGTTCCCAGCTTCATTATTCACCCATCTGTCCGTTCATGGATATTGACTGAGTGTCCACCACATGCTGAACTGTGTGCCAGTAAACACTGGAGCCACAGCAGAGGTCAAACCCCTCCCCCCAGTGCTCTTCCTTCACAGGGTCTGCACCCTAATGGGAGGGGCAGACATGGCATATGCTCACCCTCAGTTATACGACCTCAGCCAAGTGATGTCATCTCTTGATCCCGTTTCATCTTCATTTCTCTTCGTAGGAGTCAGAATAACATAGAGAATTGAATAATTGAGAATTGCATGTGACAATGCCCAAAATGCCTGGCACCAGACAAGCACAGGTGCCAGGCACTCACACAATCTTTTCTTTTGGTTAGATGCCAACTAAGGGCACAATCTTTTCTTTTGGTCAAATGCCAACTAAGGGAGGCTGCGTGTGGGGGGTGGGGGCCAAAGGGCTTGAGCTGAAGGAATCTGATCCTGGCTGGTCTCTCTCCAGGTGAATGACGTTGGCCCTCACTCTCCATGTCATTAGAACAGGCACATTGGAGTCCAGGCTCCATAAAATTCTATGCCTTTGACATTCTGTGACTAACAAGGAGAGGATCAGCAGCCACGTGGACTGGCTGAATGAAGTGTGTGGCACTGTGGCAAGTGAGAGGTGGTCATTGAAGGACGGAGATGTAGGTCTTGTACTAGAAATTGGGGGACCCTTTCCCATCGGACATTTTATTGTGATGATTTTCAAATATGCAGCAGAATTTGAAGGATTTGAAAATGAGCTCCTACCTACCTAGATCACACGATAAATTTATCAATCTGTCTATCATCCCTTTATTCATCCATCAACCCATCATATTTTTAATTAATATTTGATTTGTGTACCATAAAACTCACCCATTTTCAGGTCCAGTTGGATGGATTTGGGTGATTGTGTGCAGCTATATAATCACCACCACAGTCAAGATGTAAAATAGTTTCTTTGCCCTCAAGATTTCTGGTGCATTTCAGAGTTGATGCCCTCCTCCCTCTCCTGCACTCCACTTCCAGGAACTGCTTTGTGAATCTCCTTGCTTTGTTCAGGTGAAGTCATGACACACATGGAGAGAAGGCAGCAAAGAAAGAGATGATAGCCAACTGATGGTCTCTCCTATGGCAGGTCACACGGGGCAAATTGTCCATGAGTTTTGCTTTTCTGATGGCCATGTAGTGCATGTTCATTCGTCAACAGGCAATAATACCATGCTCTGTCCTAAATGAAGATCTTGTGGCTGTGAGGTCACTGGACTTAGAATACAGTGTCATGGTTATTCCTGGTGAATCCTGGGAGAAGGCAGATGACGCCTTGAAGCAACTGTATCTTCTCCCAATGTTTTGACTGCTCCCAGATGACCATCCTTCTTTTTTACCCACCAACAGCCTATGAGAACCTACTTCCCACATCAGTGACTCAACACCCACCTTCTTCTGCACCTCCAGGTAAGACTGTTTCTCTCTATAATATGTCTTCTGAACAACTTTGTTCATTCAACAATGAATGAGTGAATGAATATGTCACTAAGGATTCATAATGTCACTGGGGTTATAGATAGCAATAAACAGAGCTGATCCTCAAGTAAGTTAAGTCCATGGGAGGAGGGGGAAGAAACTGTTACCAAAAAGTGTGGTGAATACTCTAATGGGGAAGCACAGAATGCCATGGGCTCCCAGAAGAGGGTCTCCATCCAGATCCAAGGGTTCTTGGCAGGACTTGAAGGATGAGGGGGCAATGGGATTATGTCAAGCAGGGAAGAAACCAGATAGACTCCCTATGAGCTGCAGGGTTGGAGACATTAACATGTGTTCCAAATTAGAACTTAGGGCTGGCCGATAACCATACAGAATTAGTGAACAGTGAGTTGGCTCTTTGAGATGGTTTTCTGCTGTGATCAGGGATGAGCAATATTTTAGGACATTCAGCCCTGAGTTAGCTTTTTTTTTTCTTTTACAAATTAGGTCTAGGCTGAGGTCAGATAAGGTAGGAGTAAAACATTGGACTCCTGAGTCTCTTAATCTAGCTGTACAGTCAAAAGATTAAAAAGGGGGGGCACCTGGGTGGCTCAGTCGGTTAAGCATCTGACTTCTGCTCGTGTCATGATCTCGCGGTTCATGAGTTCAAGCTGTGCTGACAGCTCAGAGACTGGAGCCTGCTTCAGATTCTGTGTCTTCTTCTCTCTCTGCTCCTTGCCTGTTCGTACTCTGTCTCTGTCTCTCAAAAATAAATAAACATTTAAAAAAAGAAGAAAAAGAAAAAAGATTCAGGAAGGAGAGAGAGGAGGCATTATCACTCTTCAGGGTTTGAGCATCCCTGGTAGAATAGTGCCCAGCAGGTGCCATAGCTCCTGGCTGTTGGCCATGGCTTTGAGGGCGTGGTGATTACCAAAGGCGCCATTGTTGGCTCTGTGAGTTCAATCACATGAATTCACACCCCACATCTTTCTTTTTTGTGTTTTTTATAAATTTACATTTTTTATATATCTGCCCAAGCTTTCTTCTTTACATCCATTTTTTTTATTGAGGTATAATTAACATATCACATTGTGTTAGTTTCAGGTCTACGACATAATGATTCCATATTTGTATATGTTGCAAAATGGTCACCACAAAAAGTAACTTATCTTAACAGATAAGCAAGTGTGTAAATTATCTATTGCCATGTAAAACCATCCCAAAACACAATGGTTTAAAATGATGATCATTTATCATTGCTCATGAGTCTAAGGGTCACCTGGGCAGCTCTGCCAATCTAAGATAGGCTTGGCTGGTCTTGGCTGACTCGGCTGGGCTTGCTCATGCATCTGTGACTATCCAGCAAGTCAGGTGAAGACTTTCTGGCCTAGGATGGCCTCCCTCACATGTCTTATAGTTCCATAGCTGTTATCGGAGGTAACGGAGGCAATGAGGTCATGTGTCTTTCGTCACCCACAGCCTAGCTCAAGCTTATTCACATGATTACCTCAGTGTTCCCAGGGAGTACACTGAAGCCTGTCATGCCTCTTGAGGCCTCAGTTTCACATGAGTGCACCATTACTTCTGCCATATTCTACTGGCCAACGCAAGTCCCAGGCCACCAACTTAGAACCTCTTGGGCAGAGCTGCAATGTCACATTGTAAAGAGTGGGGAGATCAGAAAGAGAAGAACTGTGGTCATTTTGGTAAATACTCTACCATAGGCAAGCGGCCTTAAATGGAGTGTGGATAAGGGAGACATTATAGGCTTCTCAAAGCAGACACACATGGAGAATGGCATGGGATCTCACACAACAGCGTGAAGAGTGTGAATAACAAAGTCATAGAAAGTAAGAAAAGTTAGGTTGGGTATCAGATAGTCTAGTCATCAAAAGGCAGAGCGAGTGGCCATCACCCCTTGACCCCTGGTTCCTCCCCAGGAGGCTGGGCCCCTGTGCGGCTGGTAGGTGGCCACGGGAGGTGTGCAGGCCGCGTGGAACTCTTCTACCGGGGAGTCTGGGGGACCGTGTGTGATGACCTCTGGGATCTGTCAGAAGCAAACATCATCTGCAGGCAGCTGGGGTGTGGCTGGGCCATTTCAGCCCCAGGTGAGGCCCACTTTGGGGAAGGATCTGGGAAAATCCTCCTTGACAATGTGCGCTGCAGGGGGGATGAACAGCACCTGGAGGAGTGCTCCCACATCGGCTGGCTTTCCCACAACTGTGGGCACGGAGAAGATGCCGGCGTGATCTGTTCAGGTAAACCCCTGCTCCCCTCCCTGGCAGAGCCCAGCCTTGGCTCTTTCCAAGACAGTACTTTTCAAAAGACCACGTAAATGTAGCTATTGAGAAAGAACCAATACATTATTTGCTTACAATAGATATCTTAACCCTTCACACTTACAGATGCTGAATATTCTATGGCCACACCACCAGGTAAGGAAGGCGATATTTACATGTGCAGTTTACCCAAACTTTGGGGAAGAGGTTCTGCTGGAAGTTGGGTATGTCATTCTCCAGGCCAGTGGAGTGACTGGGACACATGGAGTCACCTGATTGTCTGGTGGGAGAAATGGATAGTACCTTAGAAATCATCTGATCCAGCCTCACTTTCTACTTCTTCCCCATTTTACACAGAGGCAGCAGATTTTAAATTTCCCAGACCTCTGCATAGCACTTTCAGGTTGTCAGCTCTGGGGGTTGCAAGGTAATGGCAATGAGTTATGGGTGGCTAGGGTAGGGGGTGGTGAAAACATAAGAGGTGGGGAAGGACACTTTCTGCCCAGGCACAGATGGCTGGTGGGCTGGACCTGGCCACAGTCAAGGTGACCCAATTCTATCCCCACTCTCTGCCTGCCTCTGCCTTGTTCCTGGTGCCCCCAGAGCCGCCTTTGCCATTGGTTTTCCTGCATGCTCTGAGCACCAGCACCCAGAGTTTTCCATGCTAGTGCCATCTCTCCTTCTCAATCTCCCACATTCCCTGATGCCCTGCCCTCAGCTTTGGGTCGGACAATGGGTCATAAGTAAGGCTGAGTGGAAAAGCTCTGATAAAGCTTCAGGCACATTGCTTCCTGGGTTGTCTAGCAGGTGGGAATGCATTGGTCCCAGGAAAGGGTCTCCGGGGGACATGAAGGAGGATCTGCAGCATCCTTAGGTGCTGACTCACCAGGTCAAAAGAAGGGATGAATCAGTGCCTCTTCCTATTCTTACCTCGAAGTGCCCTTGGGTCACTGGAGTTGTCTACGGGTGCCAGAATTTCATGTCCTTAGTTTTCTTAATCTCTGAATTTTAAGATATCTCATTTGTGTGTCTGACAAGAGGATAATTTATCAAAATCTGGGAAGGATCTAGATCAGTGCTTCTTCCATCTCCTACATATTAACATCCCCAGCATGCTCTGGCCTTTGCCCCCAGAGATGACTCAGAAGTTCTAGGAGGGACCCCACACTGTATTTGTTATGAGCTGCTTCAGAGTATCATGTGCAGGTGGGATGGGGACCTCAGCACCAGCTGATGAGCCACATGTCCTTTGTGTGTTTGACAGATCACCCATTGGCCCTCACAGCAGGAACAATGATGGCAGGTGAGACTTTGGTGTCCTTGGCTGCTCTGACCACCATCTTCCAGCTCAAGCCCTGAAGTGGTTCTCCAAGGAAATGGAGCAAAAATACTACTGCCCTATCTGGCTCATCCCTCGGAACTCATGTTCTGAATAAAGTGTCCAATAATGAAGGCTGACAAATTTACAGTTCCAGTTCCATTTCTGTGTAGTCAAGGAAGGCAGTCCAAATAATCAAGTAATGCCAGCCTGTGTGGTCTCCACCATGGGCACTACATGTGAAGGACATTGCAGCTCTTAACACAGCAACGTTGTCAGGGCGCTACCCAAGAGCATCATTTCAGAGAGCTGCCTCCATAATGACCTTGTTCTTCTTCCCCACCTTTTCCTTTCTCTGACAATCTCTGTCTTCCTTGTTTGTCCTTTCTCTTTCATCTTCCATTTCCATCCCCCCCCCCCCCGCTTCTTGTTGCCTGTATCTTGGGATTCCAGAAGCTTCACTAAACTTTTCTTAGCACCACTTGGAGATAAAGGACTAAAATAATACTGATGCCTGGAGGGCCTGGCTGGTCCTTCTATGGAAGAGACACGGGTAGATGACCAGAGCCAATCAAGTGTAGGTCCAGTTCTCACACAGCCAGATAATCTGATGGAGAATGCCACTGTCATAGGTGTTATCTTTAATTTTGTGCCAAGTATTGGACAGATGGATAGACAGACAGAGAGGCAGATGGGAAAACAAATGGACAGGTTGTGAACAGGCAGACACAGAATGATGTCAATGTTGGAGGGGTGGATGACTCAGGGAAAGTTCTCACTACCAAGTGGATTTCTAATAGCGTAATTTTAATAAATTATAACAGATGACAGATGGAACACTGACATCTTCATACACATACAGGCTCCATGTAGGCTCAGCTTTAATTGGGAAAATGAAGCTGTTTACTCATTACTACTGGTGACCTGACAAAAATCAAAGCCGCAGAACCCACCACTAGGGAGTAACCAGAGGGAAAGATTCTGACTGATATTGGGTAACTGCTCTGCCCCATAAGACCATGTCAGTGGTAGAATTCTCAAAAAAAGAGAGAGATGTTTCAAAACTCTGATACTTTCATGCCCTAATTTCCTAAGTTTCCAAGAGTTTTTAGACTGGTTTATGTGTCTGATATGTCCTAAGACAATACCCACAAGGTAATGACCCACGAGACATTTTTGGGGGAAAAAAAAATGAAAGGAAAATAAAGCGTAAATCACAAAATGAGGGAACTGAACAATGAAAAAGACTGAAATTCTAAAATACCTTTCTGCTTTTAGGAAAATCTCAGTGTGGCAGCATTATCACTAACTCATCTGGAGCGATTAGGAATCCCCCACGGAATGAAATGCATGACAACATAACCTGTGTGTGGGAAATCAAGGCAAAGGCATCTGATCACATACTGCTGGCATTTCCATATCTTAAGTAAGTCACAAGTACATTATTTAAGTACATGTGCAGTTTAAAGTTCCAAGCATTTTCCCATGCTTGATTCTCATAAGCAAAAGAGTCCTTCACACCCTTTTGAATTTTGAATTTTGAAATAATTGTAGACATATAGGAAGTCACAAAAACAATACATAGAGTCCCACATACACATCACTCAGCTTCCCCCAATGGTGGCTTTTATATAACTGTAGGACAATGTCAAATCAGGAAGTAATACAATACTGTTGGCTAGGCCACATATCTTATTCTGCTCTCAACATTTCCTACATCTGTGTGTGGGTGGGTGTGTGTGTGTGCGCACACACGTGTGTGAGAAGAGAGAGAGAGTGAGAGGGTGGGAGGGAGAGAGAGAGAGGGAATGTATGTTTCAGTGTCTGGTTAAAGATGCAGATTCCAGGGAAACACCCCCCCCCCCAACAGACCTAATAAATTAAGAAATTTCAGGTTTTAATATTGTAAGTAGTCAAGTCTGATGTTGTTCGCAAATGAGTGTCTTTTTTTTTTTAATTTTTTTCCACGTTTTTATTTATTTTGGGGACAGAGAGAGACAGAGCATGAACGGGGGAGGGGCAGAGAGAGAGGGAGACACAGAATCGGAAACAGGCTCCAGGCTCCGAGCCATCAGCCCAGAGCCTGACGCGGGGCTCGAACTCACGGACCGTGAGATCGTGACCTGGCTGAAGTCGGACGCTTAACCGACTGCGCCACCCAGGCGCCCCGCAAATGAGTGTCTTATGGAAATTAATTCCCAGGAACAACTTGAATTATTTATTACTTTTGAATTTTGCTTAATCAAAAGATGACTTAGGGGCACCTGGGTGACTCAGTCGGTGAAGTGTCTGACTTTTGATTTCAGCTCAGGTCATGATGTCATAGTCCATGAGTTTAAGCCCTCGTCAGGCTCTGCACTGACAGCACAGAGCCTACTTAGGATTCTCTCTCTCTGCCTCTCCCCTGCTTGTGCTCTCTCTCTCTCTCTCAATAAATAAGTAAACTTAAAAAAAAAAAGATGACTGGGGCGCCTGGGTGGCTCAGTCGGTTAAGCGTCTGACTTTGGCTGAGGTGATGATCTCGCAGTTTCTGAGTTTGAGCCCCGCATCGGGCTCTGTGCTGACAGCTCAGAGCCTGGAGCCTGCTTCGGATTCTGTGTCTCCCTCTCTCTCTGCCCCTCCCCTGCTCACGCTCTGTCTCTCCCTGTCTCAAAAATAAGTAAAATATTAAAAAAAACCTTATTTTTTAAAAAAAATATGACTTAGAGGGCACCACTCATCAGGCCAAGGCATGGAAATGGTCTCCTGACTCTAACACCAGGGCATCTGGACAAAACCCCACAACATAGAACAAGAGCTGACAGATCATATGACTTGCACAAAGCAAGCTGGGCAGACCTCTGGGCAGGTCTCCTGTAAAGTTTGTGAATAAGTTGTTTGCAACCTGAAGACATGTTGCTTGGCCCGGCCTTGGCCCTGGGCTTCCAGGCACCCACAGTCCCAGGCATCAGCAGGTGTCCATCTGTTGTCTCAGCCTCCTCTTCCCTCTTCCAGGGAAAATCCCATCCCCTTAAGAAAAGGTGGGATAAAAAGAATCCAAACTATGTTTAAATGACTGACAGTCTTTTAATCTGCCCCAGCTTCGTTGTCTTGAAAGAAAGGGTCTGCCTCATGGCTACCTCCAAGATCCGCTAATGGGGAGGCCAAGAGGCAGCCATTTGTCTTTGCTTCCCTAGCCTCGACTGCACCAATGAATATTTTGAAATCCTGGACGGCCCTCCATCCTCAGCAAAGTCCCTGGGGAAGACCTGCTCTGGTTCCTACCTCACCTATGCGTCCTCCTCCAGCTCATTGACCCTCGTGTACTTCCGAAGCTTCAACAACATAGGGAAAAACTTCATCGCTTATTATTATTCTGCAGCCAAAGGTATGAATGATGGTTAGGAGCAGGAACTTTGGAGCGAGAGCTGGACGGCCCGCCTCGGGGCTAGTTAGAGCCAGCCGCTTACTCTCTAATGCTGGACAAGAGACCTGACCTCTCTGTGCCTCAATCCATTCCCCCTATAATGGGAATAAGAGAAGCTTACCTCCTAGGCTTGTTGTGGGGCTTACCTGAAATGACACAAGTAAAGCCCTTAGCACAGTGATGGCGCATCATAAGTGCTGAATACTTGGCAACTTCACCATGGATCTGGTTTCCCATAAACACCTCATTGTAGTCAGCCCATTAGGAAGCCATTTCTGGAGTTACTGTGAATTTAGTACTAAGTGGGTGGTTTCAAACTTACACCTTTAAAAGAAGGTGTGGTCTCAGCCTAGGAGGGGCTTGGGTACAACCTAGAAGTTCAAGACGAGCACATGATGCAATGAGAGGACAAGTAGAATATACTAAATGAAGGCAAACAAATAGAATAGACTAGAATAGACTAAACTGACACCCACACACTCATCTCAGCAAAAAAACATTAGAAAAGAGAGAGAGAGAGAGAGAGAGACGCAGGCTGTACACATGAGGGAAACATAGGAGGAAACAGCCTTACGTTTGTCTTTAAGCCTGGCCAAGCTGTGAGTCGAGAAATAGGGAGAGGGCACAGCAGGTGAGGGAGCCGTATGAGCACAGAGATGGGGTGTATAGGACGTGCAGCCAGAAGGCAGACAGAAGCTAAGCCAAGGTTGGCTTCTGATGAAACCCAGGTTCTCAAGGTTTGGTAAGCACAACGAAGGTGATCAAAATAGCAACGAACATTTACCGAACGCCTATTTCATGCCAGGCAACACTATAAGCACTTTATATGCGTTCCCTCCTTATCCTCACACGAACCCATGGTTCTTCCCCTTTTATGGATGAGGAAACTGAGGCATAAGAGGTTCAGTAATTGTCCTGAGGTCACCCACGGATGGGTCCTGCACTATTTACCACTAAGAGAAAAAAGGCTGCCTCACGGACCTCATGTGCAGTTAGTTCTAGCGTCCGCCCTGGTCCACCAGTCAGTCTGAACCACAGTTCAGACCAGTCTCCCACTCTGTTAGCAGGCGCCGGGGAGGCTCAGTAGCAAGCTTGGGAAATATGCCGTGAAACAGAGAGGAGATGCTCTGTGTCACAAAGTGGATCAGAGAAAGTCACTGTCACCGTGATTGAACAGTTACTGATGAGGTTTCTCTATCATTGCAGAGGCGGTTTCCCTGACCCCACATCTAATCAGTGAGTCACGTTTACTATTGTCACTTTACCTTCATTCTTCTTTCGTGTGTCTGCCTCTGTCCCCACTGCTGGTGCTTTTATTTGCATAGTTTGATCTCTCGCTCACATTTCTGAATTTCTCGTATCCATCCAGCTAGCCGAGACATTCTGTCTGCACACATCTTGCACAAGTTTGATGCTCATTCACTGTGGAACCAAGTGACACATACCAACAGTTGGGTCTCTGTAAATTTGTAACCGTCAATTTGATTTCTCAATCCCTTGCTTTTATCAAAGACATTGAGACGCACCTAATCAAGCATTCCCCATTTAGGGAAAGTTAACAAAACAGCAGCACTTGGAAGAAATGCCTTTTTCCCTGGAAGGACACCCTGCATGTTCACATTTTGGCACAGAATGGCACAACTTAAGTGTTGTTATATTTCCAGCATCTGAGAAGAGGAGGACGATATCATTTCAGCTGGATCCCACACATCTGAGGAATAGCAAGATCACGTGTAAACAGAGTTTGATGGGGGGGGGGGTCACTCATTATAAAGATGCCAGGGAGAAAGAGTCAACCAGAATCTTGGTGTTTAAGGGAGGTGGCCATCTTGACTTACCCACATCCTCCCTTTTTACCTGAAGGGTGTCATCTTGTATTCACAGCAATCCCAATGACAACACCCAAGACAGTGACAGCAAGACCAGGTAAGCCCTGGAATGCGTTCATTCGTTTACCAAGAATTCTTTGCTCTTGGCACCTGCATTTGTACCTACTTCATGGACAGGAACTAAAACCGCTGCAAGTAGTTCCTCTATTTGCAAAGGGGCCAATTGACCCTATGCAGATTTGGGGGGTGGGCATCCAAAACTCTTGGGATTCTTTGGCTTTAGCATCCCAGGGTGAGGAAAGTGCTTTTTTTTTTCTTCAGTGTTTTTTGAGTCATCAAAGCCTGAGCACCTTACAAGTGCCTTCTAGCGGGGTCCTATCTTGTCTTTATTTGGCCAGTCCTGCTCATAGTTGCCCTATATCTGCATCACTAACCTCCTTTTTCAAAATGAGTGGGCATCAGAGCCATTCCAGAGGCAGTGAGATGGAATAGCAGAGAAAAAGAGTGAACTTTGGCATCAGTAGAGTTGACTTCTCCAACTTCCAGTTTCCTTATGGATAAAACTGCTATACGGGGACTCTTTTGCTTACCTCCTGAGTTATTGTACAGGTGAAGATGAACAAACACACACATGCATACAAACGCACTTCACAAAACCACAAATCACTGAATATTATTTACACTGTTTTTCTGCATTTAGCTAAAACAGATTGGCACATACCTCTGGCCCAAGAGATGCTCAACTAATAAATGTTTTAGGCTAAATGTTACCTTTAACAATCTTGATTATGTATTAACCTCCAACGAGGAGGTTAACTAGTTGACTGACTGTTTCATCAAGTTGTCCATCCCTAATAGTGGTGTCAGGGTGGAGAGCTCAGCCAGCTCATCGGCAATGTGCTGTGTCCCAGAGGGCAATGTTCACCAGATCTCTGTCTGCAGGGGACTGGCCAGACCTGAGGCTGGTGGGCGGCTCAGGTCGGTGCTCAGGACGCGTGGAGGTCCTCCACCAGGAGGCCTGGGGCACCGTGTGTGATGACCTCTGGGACCTCAATGAAGCCGAGGTTGTGTGCCGACAGCTGGGGTGTGGACGGGCCGTGTCCGCCCTTGGGAAAGCCCACTTTGGTCCGGGCTCTGGAGACATCTTCCTGGACAACCTTCAGTGCTCCGGGGTGGAGCGCTCCCTGGGTCAGTGTGCCCACTCGGGCTGGTCGGAGCACAACTGTGGCCACCACGAAGACGCCAGTGTCATCTGCTCAGGTAGCCCCTCCTCTTTCAGACGCCATTGCCAGCCCCACCATGCTTTGAGACCACCCTGCTGGAATTCAGAGCAGGCCAGAGACAGGGACAGGGGTCTCAACCAGGTGGCATTCGGTTTTTGTTTTATCTCTTCTAACTCCGTCAAAAATATAAGATTTTAACTGCTGACCTTCCAGAATAAAACCTTCTGATTTTCTAATTTGGTAGTAAGAATCACCAAAGGTAGGTGTGCTTTGCTGAGTACTGACAAGTGCAAAGAACATATTCAATTATGGGAATTTTTTTTAAGTTTATTTATTTATTTTGAGAGAGAGAGAGAGAGAGAGCGAGCATGAGCAAGGGAGGGTCAGAGACAGAGAGAGAGAGAGAGACAGACCTGATGCAGGGCTCGAACTCATGAACCATGAGATCACGACCTAAGCAGAAATCAAGAGTCGGATGCTTAACCGACTGAACCACCCAGGTGCCCCTTTAAATACAGGAGTGGGAACTTTTAAGGAGTTTATCTAAAGGTCTTTCATTCAGAGGCAGTGAGGAGATGTCAAGCTGGACAGACTTGAGTCTGGATCCCAGAGCCGGTGCTGACATTCAGACTGGCATTTGGGCAACACTTAAGCTCTCAGAGCCTCAGTTTCTCCTTCTGTAAAATTGGAGACCGATTGCTGTCTTGCAGGACTGCTGAAAGGATTCGAGCTGTCTTTGTAAAGCACGTGCAGATACCTGCCAAAGGGACTGTGCGTTGGCTCATTTGTACTACCACCTTCCCCACTCAACACACCAAGGGAATCGGTGAACTAAAGTGGCTCATTTTAATCGCCTTATGACATTACAATTTTTTTTTAATACTTTGGCTTTACTTGTGTGCAAAACACTAGTAAGGAGTGAGGACGTCACCTCTGGAACGTCTAGCAATAACCCTTTCTGACAATGAGATGTCTTTCGCGAAACTAAGAGCTGTAATACCTGGTATGATTTGAAAGATCAGGAACTTGTTACTTGGAGTTGCTCATGTGAGGCGAGGCTCTGTCGGATGTCAGTACCTGCTCCCTGTGACTTTCATGTGAGGTGATACTTAAAAGCTTCGTCTGTTTGTTGGTGCATTCATCTGTCCATCTGTTTGCTTCTTGGCGTCCTGTGATGCCTGGCATGCCTGACCTAGTTGCAACCCCATGGGCCGTATGTTTTTCCTGTTTCCATGTTCTGGAAGATTATTGCCTATCTGAGTTTCCCCCCATGACTCCCCAAAGTCACATTCATCTGCCACAAAATCGGCAGTTCAAGTGATACCCCCCTGGTGGTTTCCTTGCCATGCAGGAGCAAGCCGAGAGAGAGAGAGAGAGAGAGAGAGAGAGAGAGAGAGAAGCTCTCTGTTATGGCCTCAGATGAATCCTTCCCCTATCAGATCAATAAACATTTGCAAGGATATAATTAAAACCTTTGTTTTCAATAGTGGAAGGCAGGATTTTTGAAAAATACTGACATATGTATTCTTTATATAAACAGATGCTGAAGAATCACTTATTAATAGTCCAGGTAGGTGACACTTTTTCTTGACAGGACTCAAATATCTGCTGTTCCTGATTTTTTTTCTTGGGCTATTTATTGTCTCCCAGCTCTAAGTTCATTCTCTGTCTAAACTGCAGAGGTTTTCACACCTTTGGAATTATTATTTATGACTTTTTTACACGTGGTAATGGCTGTATGTGTGTGCGCACATGTGTGTATGTGTGTGAGTCCATACTTTTTAGACACATGCATGAGGGAAACAGCATTTCAGGGTCTGTTGGCATAACTATATGCTTTTCCCTCTGGCTCAAAGGCTTTTCCTCACCTTTTCCCTGGCCCACTCCTTCTCACTGTTTTTGTTTTTTGTTTTTTAATTTTTTTTAATTTAAATTCAATTTAGTTAACATACAGTGTAGTCTTGGTTTCAGGAGTAGAACCTAGTGATTCATCACTTACCTGTGACACCCAGTGCTCATCCCAGCAGGTGCCCTCCTTAATGCCCACCACCCATCTAGCCCCTCCCGCACCCACCACCCCACCAGCAACCCTCAGTTTGTTCTCTGTATTCAAAAGTCTCTTATGGTTTACCTTCCTCTCTGTTTTTATCTTATTTTTCCTTCCTTCCCATATGTTCATCTGTTGTGTTTCTCAAATTCCACATCTGAGTGAAATCATATGATATCTGTCTTTCTCTGACTGACTTATTTTACTTAGCATAATATACTCTAGTCCCATCCTGCAAATGGCAAATTTCATTCTTTTTCGTTGCCAAGTAGTGTTCCATTGTATATATATACACCACATCTTCTTTGTCCATTCGTCAGTCAATGAACACTTGAGCTCTCTCCATAATTTGGCTACTATTGATAATGCTGCTATAAACATCGGGGTGCATGTGCCCCTTCAAATCAGCATTAGGGTAGGCTAAAATTAACAACTCAGGAAACAACAGGTGTTGGGGAGGATGTGGAGAAAGGGTAACCCTTTGGCACTGTTGGTGGAAACGCAAACTGGTGCAGCCACTCTGGAAGACAGTATGGGGTTTCCTCAAAAAATTAAAAATAGAACTACTCTACAACCCAGCAATTGCATTACTAGGTATTTATCCTTCTCAGCATTTTAAGAGGATTTCTTCCAGGTGCCCCATTTGGTCTGTTCATAACATAGCACCTGTTCCCTTCACCGCTTTTATTGCAGGGTGGAATAAGGCATGGTCCTAGTGTCTGCATGTGATTGAAGGACTTTAGGCTCCCTGAGGGCAGGAACCATATCTCTTGATTTTATAGCAGTAGCATCAGTGCCTAACAGGAAAGGCAATCAATAAATACCTTTCAAATGAAATTAAACTGGCTGAAGACCACACCCCCTGCAGCTCAGGAACACATGAGAAACGTGAGGACAGGTCCCAGGGCTCAAGACTGGGCATGTCCCTCTGCAACCCCATAGTCCTGCCGGCCTCAGAGGCCCGGTGCCGGTGAACCTCAGGTGGGTCATATGGAGACCACACTCACCAGATCTCTCTCTGCAGGGGACTGGCCAGACCTGAGGCTGGTGGGCGGCTCAGGTCGGTGCTCAGGACGTGTGGAGGTCCTCCACCAGGAGGCCTGGGGCACTGTGTGTGACGACCTTTGGGATCTCAATGAAGCTGAGGTTGTGTGCCGACAGCTGGGGTGTGGATGGGCTGTGTCCGCCCTTGGGAAGGCCCACTTTGGCCCCGGCTCTGGAGACATCTTCCTGGACAATGTACAGTGCTCTGGGATGGAGCGCTCCCTGGGTCAGTGCACCCACTTGGGCTGGTCGGAGCACAACTGTGGCCACCACGAGGACGCCGGTGTCATCTGCTCAGGTAGCCTCTGCCATCTAGGGCAATAATTTCTAATGTTGTTCTCGAAGACATTTTGAAACTACACATCCCAGATGGAATTTTCATCCATCCACCCATTCACTCATTCTTGCATGAAATAATCCTTGAGCGTCTGCTCTGCACCAAGCCCTGGGCTCACACACACACTTCAGCAGCACCTGGAAGTCTAGAATGTTCACGTACCCCAGCACCACCCAGGGCATTACAATGCAGAGTCCAGGGCCCCGCCCCCAGAGATCACAATGAACTAGTTTGGGAAAGGGGGATGGAATCTGCATTTTCTCAAGTCATCCAGGTGATTCAGCATAAGAGGGGCCATGAGTAATCCAGCCCTGCCTGCCGTGGGGCATAGGTAACTCAGCTGCTGTGTCCCACGTCCCTCGGTCAGGGATCTTGCCAGAGGAGGGCTGAGTCCTGTGCCCAGATAGTCCTGTGTCTCCCCTTCAGTCCCCATCTGTACCCTCTCCCCTCTATCTCCCACCCACCTCCTCCATGCTTTGGATTCACTGAAGTAAGCAACCTATTACCTTTTTTTATGCATTCAGGTGCGGAAGAACTGCCTCCTCCCACCCCTCCAGGTATGTCCGTATCTTTTTCTAGTCTAGACAACTTTCTAATAGTATTAATAATATCCAATTTACTTATAAATGCTAAGAACCAGGCACTGTTCTCAGTCCATCATATGTATAACTTGTTTCATCCTCCCGGTAACCCCTTGAGGCAAGTACTTTTCCAGGTAGGTAAACTGAAACATAGAAAGTTAGCAACATACCCAAGGCTACCCACATCGTCAGTGTTCTTGGGCACCAGTCTCATTTACCACATCATTTCACTGGCTCTGGCTACACAAAGACAGGTTAAAATGAGCACAAAGATGGGGAGACATTTTGCTCAGATTATGGCTAATCCTGCAAAAAGGAATTTTATATTATACTTTACAGAAGAGACATTTGAGGCACAGATAGGTTGAGTAACGTTCCTGAGATCATTCAGCAAGTTAATGGTGGAACCGAGTACTGACACTGGTCAGTCTGACCACAAAGTACACGCTCTTGGAAATCTTACGACTTTTGCCTGTTTTCAAAGATTTTGTAATGTAATGATTGAGTGATATTCATCTGTAATAAAAAGATTAGCAAAAACAGACCAACACATGCAATGTAAATTATGAAATGACACTGGAGGTAAATGAAAAGGCATTTTGTTTCATTGCAATAGACATTTCTGAGCACTTGCACAGCAGCAGGGCATGATGCTAGGGTTTCTGTATGAATTAATTTATTTAATCCTTGCAGCTAAGGATTAAGGAGAACCAAAGCCTGCCCAAGATAACTTGATTTGAAAGAAGCAGAGGGGCACCTGGGTGGCTCAGTCCGTTAAGCATCAGACTCTTGGTTTCAGCTCAGGTCATGATCTCATAGTTCATGGGACTGAGCCCTACATCAGGCTCCACACTGACAGTGCAGAGCTTGCTTGGGATTCTCTCTCTTTCTCTCTATCAAAATAAATAAACTTAAATAAAAAGAAAGAAGGAAAGTAGCCGAACTGGACGTTACAGACCCCATCTCTTGCCCTTTGAATGAAACTGCCTGCCCCCGCACAGCCTCAGAGACCTTACACAAGTCACGAGGTATTGTCAGAAGCATCCTTCTTGGACACTTCCTTGGAGGAGACCTTGATGTGTTCTGAGTGTCTCGGGGCAGGGGGCAGACCAGCTTTATGTGTTGGGGTCACAAGTGAGGGGGAAGGGCCATCCAAAGTTAAAAGGCCATTATGGATGGGGTTAAGGGCAGTGGATGTTTAAATGAAGGCCTACCTGTAGTTGTCTCTTTTTCCATAACTCAGGTAAACTGAAGATTACATAGATGATGGGGAAACGAGGAAGACCGTGTTGAGTGACAGGAACCATTCTGGCTATCTGTTCCTACTCCACAGATATAGTGGTTTAACACAATGACAATTCAGTGACACGTCATGTTGTTGTGGGTCAGGAATTCGGGCACTGGGCAGATGGGAGACTCTTCTGCTCCACATAGCACTGAGCAGGGTCATTTGGTGCTGTTCACCTAGAGACTGGTCTGGAGAGTCAAGGGCAGCTGCACTCACATGCTTGGTGCTTGGTGGAGACAGCTGGAAGCGTGGGCACAGCCAGGGCCCCCTTCCTCCCCAGGCAGTCTTGGGGCCTCTTCACACAGTCTCTGCAGCAGCGTAGTCAGACTTCTTATAAGGTGGCTCAGGGTGCCATGAGCAAGCCACTGTTCCCAGAGATAAATGGAAGCTTCCAGTCTCTTAATGCACAGTGTCACCTCTGCCATATTCTGTTGGGCAAAACAGAGGCCACCAGGGTCAGGTGAGGAGACCTAGATCCCACTTTGTGACAGGAGGCAGGTCCAAGAATGCATGGCCTTCTTTAATCTGCCACAAGATGGTAGAAATATTCACTCAGCACCGTCAGCCCTTTCTCAGTCTGCACTAACTACATTGACATTTCAGAGAAAACCTTTACATTTCACTAGCTTACAGATGAAACTCAGTATTTTCCCCCTGAAAGTCATCATCCTCTCCCTTTTTTTTCCTTCTAGGTCTTTCCACAGCTTCTCAGGATCATATAACAGGTAGTTACTTGTTTTAAATTGAAATGGTAACCCCATGCCAAGAGAGCCATCACAGCAGATGCTAGGCAGTGTGCCTAAGATGTGGCACAGACAGGCTGGAACAGCATGGGCGAGGGGCTGCTTGTCCACTACCCACGCCAGTCTTGTCATGGCCCCAGCCATGAGAACACCGGGGGAGTCAGGACCTCAGTCAATGGAGCCTCTCAGTCCTCACCACGGCCTTGCCAAAGGGCATTCATTAATACTGCTAAGGCCTGAAATACTGACTTTTTAACCAAAGGGGCAGGCTGAAAAGGGAGTGGATCTGCCCAGGTCAGAGTAGGTCGGTGGGAGGGTGACGAGAAACTAGAAGGAAATGTGGTTCGCCCATCCAGGGGTACCCAGCCTGCTTTCTGGGTACAGTCCTGTAGGGGGCACCCATGACAGGCACCAACTTACATGTAGAGGTTTCAGGAAATCCAGTCCCAGGGGGTTTCATGTCTGTCTGACCCAGCCCGCTTGTTCTAACTACAACCAACCAACAGCAGAGTGATGAGATGCCTGGGCACATCCCCACCTCCTGCCATCCGTTGCAGGAAAGACCAGGAGTCTTGGGATTCTGGGAGCATTACAAGTGAGTCGGGCACAAACGGAAAGAAGAAAATTAAGCAACGTAGTAATTTAAGGACAAGGTTAACAACGCATGTTGTGTTTTCAAATTTCCTCTAAAATAACTTGATGACTCTAAGATTTCTGCTTTCTTGTGTGGCCTGCTGCTTTAAGTGTGTGTGCATGAGTGTGCACGTGCGCACATGTATGTATGCATGTGTACTGATTTATATTAATATGACAACTAATATGGAAGAATTAGAGTTCACTTGTGTAACTCTTATAAATCTAAAAACCTGTAAGTTTCAGTCTCAGGAGGTACTGAGTTAAAGGAAACACAATCTACCCAGAAAAAGTAGTGAAGAAGTGGTTGGCAGGGGGTGCCCATCATAGCATCCTTCAACAATGTCCCCTTTTCTCCAACTCATCAGACCCCAAAGTTGTTCTGGAGCCTCCGGTTTCCCAAACCTTCCCCAACTAACACCTTACCCAGACCTGACAGCCTCTGTCCCTGTGTCCCTCATTCCCAACCCCCCCCCCCATGTACATCCACTCTGCCTCTCTCCCCGCAAGCAAGAATCTTTCTGCCATAGAAGAGGAAGGAGATAGTGAACAGACCTGAAAAATACAGTATTTTCTTCATCAGATGGTAAGGGGAGAGGAAAAGGCAGAGAACTCCCATATATTAATACTTTCCCCTTTAGAATGAGATTGAATGGACTCTCCTTCCCTGGTGACATTTAGGCTAAAGATCTGTTCAGACAGCCTGGGCGTGTCCACCCAGGTGGACTGCTGCCTGACTCAACCAGACCACTGGGTGTGAGTGGGTCATTACTGGGGTCACACAAATGGGCACACGCTGACATCCTCTTTCCTGTTGCTTCAGGAGGAACTAGCTCTTGCGGAGGGGTCATGTCTAGTATCTCTGGCTCATTTTCCAGTCCTCTGTACCCAGAAAGCTACCCAACAGACATCCAGTGCGTTTGGGAGATTCATGTGGATAAAAAATTCCGCATAGAACTCATGATTCCAACTCTGAAGTAAGAAAACAAACTTTTAAGAGAAGATTCTCTGTAAATACGAATATTGGTTTGTGACATCAGAATAAAGATATTTCATTTAGACTGAAACGTTTGGCGGGGGTGGGGGAAGCAGAAGAATGCAAAATTCTTCCCAATTTAAGGGTCAAGTTAATTTTGTGATAAAAACTAGAGTTACTTCTAGTTTAAAAAATTCAATAAGTGATTTATTTACATATTTAACTCAACCTTATTATGATAGTTCTTCTTTTGATTTTGTTTTCTAAAGGTGCCACCCAATTCCTCCTTATCAGCTTTGCCTTTGTTCTACCATGGGTACCAATACTACCTTCTTAGACTTCCTTTTTCCTTTATCTAAATTTTCAGCAAACAGTAAGAGGCTTTCCATACACACATTGACCCACCTGCCCTAGCCCCAGGCCCGGCATCTTCTCAATGTTGCCACCAAGTGAAAGGAAGCAGTGAAGGCATGGCCACATCTCTGACACGTAGGGAATATATTTCTCTGGTTCACTTTTTTATCTCCATTTTTTTATCTCCATGGCATGAAATAATAGCCGACATTTTTTTAGCGTTGGCTGTGTGTCCAGGCTTTATACAATGTACTTGGTATGCTTTGTCATATTCCAGCATCACTGCAGCCCTAAGATATATACCCTTCTCCTCTCCATTAGAGATGAGGAACCTGAGGCTCAGAGAGGTTAACTAACTTGCCTGAGGCGAACTGGCAAGGTCTGTCTGATGTCAAAGCTCCAGCTTTTCTCCGACATGTGGTTCTATGGACAGAGTCTGTGCAAAGACCTTCTTGTAGTATGTGACAGACATCATGCTGAGAACCCAGCAACACTAGGAGATGCTATGAAAATCCACCTGTAGCACACACTGCTCGGCCCATGGAGTCAGGCATGCCCTGTGCCAAAGAATGTTCTAGAAACATGTTTTCTTTGTTGACTGAAACCCTAAGGACACAGAGAGCAGTCAATGAAGTGAGAACCTTGAACCCACACCTCCAAAGTCTATCCTGTTATAGGTCATCTATGCCTTCAAAATCACACAGTTCCTTCAAAATCCCCAGCCTCACACACATCCCTTGTGAGAGATCGCCAAAATGCAGATACTCTCTATATGCTGACGTTTCTATTTTCTTTTTTTTTTTTTCAACGTTTATTCATTTTTGGGACAGAGAGAGACAGAGCATGAACGGGGGAGGGGCAGAGAGAGAGGGAGACACAGAATCGGAAACAGGCTCCAGGCTCCGAGCCATCAGCCCAGAGCCTGATGCGGGGCTCGAACTCATGGACCGCGAGATCGTGACCTGGCTGAAGTCGGACGCTTAACCGACTGCGCCACCCAGGCGCCCCTGACGTTTCTATTTTCAAATTAACTTTTCTCGGAGCCCCTGGGTAGCTGAGTCGGTTAAGCATCCGACTTCGGCTCAGGTCATGATCTCACTTTTTGTGAGTTCGAGCCCCGGGTCGAGCTCTGTGCTGACAGCTCGGAGCCTGGAGCTTGCTTCAGATTCTGTATCTTCCTCTCTCTCTGCCCTCCCCGCCTCTCAAAAATAAATAAACATTAAAAAAATAAAATTAAATAAAATGAACTTTTTTCTCCCTAAGATTTGGGGTATGAAAAATGTCATGAAATATGGAGGTAGGAAAATCTGGCTGTAATGTTTACATGCTGATCATCAGGGTGATTGGCCTGGTAAGAATTTATTTGTAGTGCACACTAGTCTTTCTAATGTTTCATGTAGATGGTGACTGGTGATTACTAAGTTGTAGCCATAAGCCTCCCACAATCTTCAGACAAAATAAGACTTCTGTAGTAAGGCATCTGTAGAAGTTAACTGATATTTTATATATCAACATGCAGTTTAAAGGAAATCCAAATATTTAATCCCATGATTGCCATACTTTTTAAGCTTTTAGATCTAGGAAGTTTTAATCTGCCACTAACCCTCTACTTCGATCCCCCCCCCCCCCCCCCCCCAGCCTAGAGGATATCCTTGGATGCCCTTACGACTCCGTTGAAATCTTCGATGGCCCCCGGATCGCCTCACTGTCCATGGGGAAGTTCTGTGCCTCAGTAGCTCTGATATTTTTCTCCTCCTCAGACATCATGACAGTGGTCTTCCGAAGTGATTCTATGATCACCAACACTGGCTTTTATGCTATGTTCAACGTGATTCCACAAGGCGAAAGAGAGTCAGGTAGCAAACTTCAAGTAGGCTTTTGGTCTTCAAAAGACAGAACAGTTTTCTAACTTTGAGGGCTCCTGCTATTAGAAAAGGGCTGGAAATTAAGTTTTTAAAATACCCCACAATTGGTCCCATAAGCCCTACTGTGTGCCTAATAGATTTTTCCCACTAAGAGGGTCACATGGACAATTGAACTAAGGCAGTGAGGTGCAGTTGAAATGACAAGATGATTTGGGGGGGGGGGTGGTAATGCCTGGGAAGACAGAGTCTGGGTGGGGAGGGCAGAAGAGAATGCTAGGGTGAGGGGGTTGCCCCTGGGAGGGAATGGGAATGGACGGCCTTGCTGAGGAGGTCACATGTGATGGATGACAATGAGGGGGCATTCCAGGCAGAGAGAATAGCAAATATGAAGGCTCTTGGGGACATGCTGGAGAGACAGGGGAAAAGGTCAGTGTGGCACAGCTTGTGTTCTCAGGAAGGGAAGGCTGTCCCTGGGATGTCTCCAGGAGACAGCAGGCAATTCGAGCTGGCCACTGCCCGTTGGCCCAGAAATAGCCATTCCTATTGGGCTTTAGGAAGTCATAGACACCCTGGTGGCCCAGGTGCCTTCAGGGGATAAATCTACCCTCATCCAAGTCATGTCCAAAAATGCAACTGGGGACCCATTTCCCCAGGATCCCAGTACTGTGTCAGAGAACCACACAGTGAGAGCTGCAGAAGCCATGTGCTGGGTGTTGAGCACTGACTGTGCTTTATACTCCCATTCCTACCCACTCATCACTGAGCCCTCTGAGATACATGCTGCTGGAGCTCCCATTTCACAGATGAGAAAACTGAGGCCCAGGCAGACGAAGGAACTTGTCAAAGGTTACACAACTAGAGAGCAGTAGAGCTGGATTCAAACCCTCCTCTGTCTCACCCTGAAGCCCGTAAGCCCTGCCTATTACAGAATTAAGACAGCCTTACGCTTTGTTCTTGAATTCATGTGCCTTAGCCATGAACATGGGAGCTAGAAATCCTTCCTACTTAAAACTTCCCAAACTCAAAAATAAAACCCTGCTCTGTTTAGAAGATGGACCGGAGCTGCGGCTGGTGGGCGGCTCAGGACGGTGCTCAGGACGGTTGGAGGTCCTCCACCAGGGGGCCTGGGGCACCGTATGTGATGACCTCTGGGACCTCAATGAAGCCAAGGTCGTGTGCCGACAGCTGGGGTGTGGACGGGCCATTGCAGCCCCTGGAAAGGCTCACTTTGGCCCGGGCTCTGGAAACATCCTCCTGGATAACATTCAGTGTTCGGGAAGCGAGAACCACCTTGGCCAGTGCCTCAGCTCCGGGTGGTCAGACCACAATTGTGGCCACCATGAAGACGCCGGTGTCATCTGCTCAGGTAGGCTGTCCCCCCGTGGCAGTTTCTTTCTAAACTTTCAGCCAGCAACATCTTAGTGATGGATGGCGGTTGTGCACAAAGTAGGGCTAGGGAAGCAGAGGGCGGTGGCCATGCAGATGAGTGTCCCTTTAGCCAGGTTGACAAAGATTGCTGACAGCCTGACTCCATTCTAAAGACACGTGTGCCAGGCCCACACACCTGTCAAGTCCTGTTCTCTGCAACCTCTCCCAGGCCTGAACTGCTTTTCCAGGATCCAACATGCCCGTGTTGCTTGTGTAACACGAAGCTTACCTGCTTGAGATCTGAACCACCACCTGCCTTCATAAAATGTAACTCAGATTTCCTACATCTACCTACTTTTTTTAATTCATGCAGATGCTGGGGACTGGGCTCCAGATGTGATCCCTGCATCCCCAGGTAGGTCCAACACCGTGAACTTCCAAGATCTCTGCAAAGTGAGTAGGAAATCTAATCTCTGTCTTGACCTAGACACTGCTGGACTGTGACCTAGACACTGACTAACTACCCAGGGAGCTTTTAAATTCCTGATGCCCAGGCTGCACCGAGACCAGTCATATCAGAATCTCTGGGGTCACACCAGGTCATCGGTAATATTTAAAGTTTCCCATGTGATCCCAACATGCAGCAAGTTGAGAACCAGTGGCTTAGACAATAAGCTAAGAGCCTCATTCCCCAAATGAAATGGCATCCCCAACTCCTCTCTGGACAGCAGAGCAAGGAAGGGTGGGGGGAAGGGGAGAGGTTCTATCACCATGGCTGGGAAGAGGGTCAAGATGGAGAGGAGAGAAGGTAGAAAGTTTTGCCTCCCAGGGACATGTGTTAAAAAATGAAAGCCTGCAAGAAAACACCAATGCATCAATGGCTCGCTCTCCCAGTGGGTCAAGAACAAGCTAAGTGTGAGAAGTGAAGCCATTTGGGGCTATTCTGAGGGCCTTCTTGCTTCACAGACATGGCAGGAACAGAGAAAGGGTATACCTTGTTCTGGTAACCTACCCAGAGTCGATGTGTGGCAGTGATATCCAAACTCAAGACTCCAGTGGGATCTTAGCACGTGTGGTCCTGCCTCCTACAGTGGCCTACCTCTCCAGGACAGGCTCTAGCTGCCCACTTCCCTTCCTGCTGGCACCCTGGTCCCCACCCAGCCTCCTCCCCAGCCCTGTTCTGTGACAACTTCCACACTCTGCCCCCACTCCGGGTTTGGATATGGGGCAGGTCAAGGTCAGGGTGCACCCTGTAGTGTTCGGGGGGTGGGCAAGGTGGCTGGCAGCCTGTCCCTACTCTGGACTGGCATCACCATGGGACATTTGGAGGGACACTTAGTGGGGGCCTCTTACCCATTCCAGTCTAGGCCCCCAGGGCATCCCAGGTGAGCGCCACCATCCCCTGTAGAAATGAACCTGTGGGAAGGGGCGATTGACTTCCCCATCTCCAGCTGAGGCCCCACATTTTCATTTTGCACTGGGACCCACTAATCGTGCTGCAGCCCGGGAGGGGAGGCAGAGCCTACAGAGCCATTTCTCAGGGACTGACAAGCAGCTACCTCTGCTTGGCGCCCTCTGGTTTTTCCTTTTCTACCCCAGCGAGGAATCTCCTCCAGCCCCAGGCCAGGGAGGAGAACACGGTTTTCAGTTCATCAGACAGCTCTGCACTACGTCCACTTGCGGTCTAGGGTATCAAACCTCAGAAGCCTTTTCTCTCTTTTCTCTCTGCTATAGTATTCCTTTTCTGAGGCAGAGAGACATAGCTGACTGAATAAGAGAATGGGTCATGGAATAAAAGAAATTATAGGGGGAAATGAAATCCTTTATGTCTAAACAGTATACACCTTGTAAGCTAACCACTTCTCGATAAAGCATTATATATTCTTCTGGACACACACACACACACACACACACACAGAATAAGGCTTTTGCCATTTAACTCTCTAAGGGAAACGCTGCATGTCAAACATTTTAACAAAAGGGAATTGCTTCTGAGACAACTTTAGGTCATCAAAAAAATGCATTCTGCTGATGTCCAGCACCCTTCCTGGAGAAGGACTGAGAAGGCAGGCAGTGGGTAGTGCCTCTGTCCTCACTGCTCTACACCTGGAGGCAGAGCTGCCCAAGGAGGACAACGGGCATAAAGGAATTCTTAAATGCATCTCACCCATTTGCTTCAAACTCTGTGCCCGCCAACCCCTAGTGTAGGACTCCAGCAAGTACCAGCTTCCCAATGGACAGGCTTTCAAAATCTGCCTTCGGCTCACCAGGCACTGGTGATTAAGGATGCATCTAGAGGGGCGCCTGGGTGGCTGTTGGTTAAGCATCTGACTCTTGATTTCGACTGAGGTCATGATCTCACATTTTGTGAGTTTGAGCCCCGTGCCGGGCTCTGTGCTGACAGCACAAAGCCTGCTTGGGATTCTCTCTCTCTCTCTCTCTCTCTCTCTCTCTCTCTCTCTCTCTCTCTCTCCTTCTCTCTCTGCTCCTCCCTTACTCATGCTTTCTCTCTCTCAAAAATAAACATTTTTTAAAAGGACACATCAGAATGTAGAAATATAGGCCTCCTGGAAATCAAAGCCAAAAGGACACAGGAAAGGAGGAAGCTCTCCCACCGAGGGTCATCTATTTCAACGTAATTCTTGTCTGACCTGCCCTCCCCTGCCCGGGGCTCTCAGCCATCCGGTTTTTGTCCCTGTGCATTTCTGCACACTCTGCAGTGACATGCTCAGGAGCCCAGTGATGTTTCTGTGGGTGACGCACGACTGATCGATCTCAGGACAGCCCTGGGGTTGGTGGGCCCTAACACAGAAGAGAAAATAAGTCATGTAGCTGTGTGCTATCTGTGATTTCCTGGCGATTCACCGAAAGAAGGGGAGAGACCACATCCCGCGTTAGGAGAGAAAAGAGAAATGAGCGTGTGTGCCCACACCATGCTTCAAGACTCAAGCAGAGTTACAGGTTCACTCATTCGTACGTAAATATATGATGTTTTTGTGATGCCTCTTTCCTGATTTTCTTTGGTTTTGGTTTTTGCAGCTCCCATCCCTCAAGTGCCTACACCACGAGGTAACTCTCTTTTCACTGAAAGTATAACCTGTAAAGGATAGAATCACGTTGATAACCTGTAAAAGCAGAATGGATGTCTGTCTGTTCTGGCTACCTGGGGGGAAGGAATTGGTGGGATGGAGCCCTCACGAGTGCATGGATTGTCTACCTCTGAGTTGAGCTGGTTTGCATGGCAGGAAGCTGGGCAGAGCATTAATGAAATTATTGGCTGGATACCCCACACCTGCCACATACATGTCCCACACCATTTCCAGTCTCACCTAGAGTCTTAGGGTCCTGCTCTGGTACAAGTCACACATCTTTCCTTCCCCCTCATTCCCTCTCAGGGGTGCACACACTGCAGCCAAGCCACAACTATGCTACCACCATGATCCCTTCCCATTATGTGACTCACTGTTGAGTTTGATGGAATCGTGGATTCTACTCCTGGGAAATGCCAGGTGCATGCTGGAAGAAGCTAACCAGTTGTCTCTTGTCTGCCCACAGGAGGAAGTAACTCTTGTGGAGGAGTCATTTCTGGTCTCTCAGGCTCCTTCTCCAGTCCTTGGTATCCAACAAACTACCCCACCGACGTGGAGTGTATCTGGGTGGTACACGTGGCTGAGAAGTTCCACATAGAACTGGTGATCCCAAGCCTGAAGTAAGCAGCTTTGCCTTTTTCTACACCAAAGGCCAGATTAGCTTTGAATCCATGCTTTCCTTAAGTAGGTGGACTTTCTGCATATCTAGTCAACTCAGCTCAGTTTTGATATAACAAAAATGTCAAAAATCAGATAATAAACAACAGAAATGTGTTTCTTACAGTCTGGATATTGGAAAGTCCAAGATCAGCATTCAGTGCCTGGCGGGGCCCTGCTTCCTGGTTCACAGCTGGTTATAGTTTCACAGTCGCTTCACCTGGTAAAAGAGACAAGGGAGCTTTCTCAGGACTCTTTGTAAGGGCACTGATCTTACATTGCGAAGGCTCTGCCTTCCTGACCTAATCACTTCCCAAAGGCCCCACCTCCTAATACCATCCTGCTGGGGGCTAGGTTTCAACATATGAATTTTGAGGGGACATAAACATTCAGCCTGAAGCACCGTGTGACACATCCTTTCACATTTTAGGTGAAAATAGGTCTGGTCATCTGAGCTTAGGAGTCTTATAATCATTGAGCTCAGCTCCCTATGCACTGGAGAACGCCCCAAACACCCACGAGCATCCCTGACACCAGACCACCAAGACAGCATCATCTGGGGTGGCCCACACACGAAGACCTCATGAACCCTCCACTCTCAGCCAGCTCCACTGGGGACACTGCTTCTTCCTTGGGCTGAGCCCAAGTTTGTTCTTCTTCATTCCCATTTTCTGAACTTCATTCTTGTCTCTAAGGCTACACAAAACATGTCTGCTTCCTCTTCTTCAAGAATGTCTGTCGTGACCCTGCTAAGAGTTTTCTTTCGCAGATTAAATAGACTCCATTCATGCATTCTTCTTAGGCCCATTGTACTTCCTGCTTCTTTCTCTGACCATCATCCATTTTTAAAGGAATTTCTCCTATTTTAATGCATATTTATATGCATGTATATATACATACATATTCACATACATATACATGAGTGACTTTTTAATGCAAATATTGCTTTTCCTGATATTGTTTAACCTGTTTTCAGCTTTCTACACTGGGTCCCAACTGGGTTCTTCTCTCTTCCTGACTTTGTCACAGTCTCTGCCAGACCTCTGCCACTGCTTTCCATCTGTGTTCGTTGGCCTCAGCAGTCAAGGAGCTGAATGGCTAAATGCTGCCTTCAAATGGGAAATGGGTCAGCAGTGGAGTGAGGGATGCATTCAATTAGCTTTACCTGATGGCCAAAATTCCTTTCAAATGGGGGAGAACATAAACCAATATCAGGGAGCATTGTATATGGTGAACAAAATATACTTATCATTCATTCATTCGTTCATTCATTCACTGCACACACATTTACTCATTTAAAGCAGTGTGAGAAGATTTGGTATGCTATATTCAAATCTATGGAATCCATAGTTCTATTCTTTGGGGGCACAGAGTATCATTTTACCACTTCTGGAAAATGGTTATTCCAAACAGCTGCAGTGGCCCACTCTCCATGCAGTCTCAAAGCTGCTGTCCCAACATAAATTTCCTGCTCTAATTTCAGAGGATACGAATCAAGGAGCTGCTTAAAGTGTTACCTAGAGCCAAAGTGTAGGCACTGACTTTCAGGGTTTGATGTTTTTAAGACTAGATTTCTCGATATCTGTTTTTTGTGTCTAAGGACATGAAGTTAGTTAGTTTGCTCCAATGAGGCTCCACTAGAAATGGTAGACCCCACAGGACATTCGTCTGGGCCTGGAGGTATCTTCTATTGTCTCAGTTGCGGGCGTGGGGTACCACTGTCACATAGTGCTTGGAGGCCAGGGATGAGGCTGAGTGTCCTACTATTCACAAGACAGCCCCCCACAGCAAGAACTTCTCCAGCCCCAAATGTCGATGGTACTGAGAGCCCCTGATTGCAGCTTTAGTTTTTTTTTTTTTTTTCTACTTCAGCTCCTATGGAAACCCGCTTCACACTCAATTTGCAAAAATTATATCCATATTTAAAATATGCCATTTCATTCTTGCTAAGTGAAGTGTGTCTTGTTTTCCACTGAAATGGTTTCTCAGATTATGGTTTCATCTGTTACTGTCACCCTATTGTCACCTTACACACAAATGTCATCATTTTTTCTTATCTTAAAGATAAGAGGCACTTGGCTCTTACTCCACTGGAACAGGTGTGCTCGCAATAAACAGGCTTTCAAATTTGGGAGTCTGCGTACACTGGGAGGTATCCATTGTGCGTGTATTGTGCAACAGGCACTTACAACACATGCTTTAGGGGCGACTTACGGCTGTTGGAATGCCAACGTGCATACCTCCCGTGTTTATCATGTTAGATTAATGTTGATATTCTTTAAGGAATATTTGTTGAGCCTGCTTTCAAGCAGACTCTGGTCTAGGCACAGACTTCTAGTGGCAAACAAGACAGACAAGATCTCTGTCCTCATGAAGTTCATATTCTAGATGGGGAGGCAAATAGTACTCAAATAAACCAGTAGCTCAAGGACAATTCCCATCAGTGATAAGTTGATAAATGCTATGAAGAAAAATATATATACCTAGATGGTAATAGGATAGAGAAGGGATGGTTGGGCAGATGGGGTTTGGTGGGATGGTCAGGGACAACTTCTCTGATCATCCAGGTTGGAACCAGGCAGTTTGGGGCATGGAAGGAGAGAGTCCTAGTCAGCAGGCCCTGGGGGCTTATTGACAGCAGGTCAACATCTGTCCCTGCTCCAGGTCCCACTGAGTGTTCTACTCAATGAGACACTAGTGGACACTTGCCCACACCCCCAGGGAATGTCAGAGTTTGAATAGAGTCAGGGGACATTCAGGAGGCACTGGAGGTAGAGAGGAAGCTGATGGGAAAGATCAAAAGCCAAGGTACCAGAGGGGGGCCGCTGAAACAGAGCATGTGAGACACAGCACAAGGATGACTGACCTGGGCCGGTGCCCACAGGGAAGGACAGAAGGGCAAATTCAAGCCATATCGAAGGGGTCAAGTCCACCAGTGGGATGTGTGGTTGAAAGGAGGCAGCAGTGATGATTGCAGTTTCTGGCTGGATACAGTACAAATGACACTTTCATTTAAGACTTTTCTGCAGATTTCCTTGAGATTTGCTGTGCCTTTACCTCCTCAGATTAGAAGACATCTACGGGTGCCCTTATGACTTTGTTGAAGTGTTCGACGGACGGCAAGTTGCCTCACTCTCCAAGGGCAGATTTTGTGCTGGGGCAGAGCTCACCTTCCTCTCCTCTTCAAACATCATGACTGTGGTGTTCAGAAGTGATGCCATGATCACCAACACAGGGTTTTATGCTCTGTATAATGCCATTCAACAAGATGAAAGGGAGAGTGGTAGGTATCCTAATATTCACCCTGGATGGAAGCTAGATCTAATTTGTGTCCTTTCCCTTTAAGAGAGGAGATGCTTTCTAAATCTGACCTGCAGAGTCCACCATCATTAATGCCATCCCGAGTGACGTCCACTCTAACAGTCCCCAGCCAATCCCTCACTCTGCTCTGCCACTCACTGTCCTTTTCCACCACCAAAACATCCTGGCTACAGAAACAGGTGGCTGAATCTCATATCTTGCATTGACTGTGTGTGTAGATGAAGGACGCAAATGAAGATCTTTCTTTTCCAAAGGAGGGGAGGATGCAGTAGGGCCGATCCTTCTGGAACAAAGCTACCTCAAACTACAACTACCAGTCCACCTGATTCCAGGTGAATTCAATACAAAACCACCCAGAGCACTTATACAGACCTCTTAGGATGTGGGGAACATTCCCGAGCTCTCAGTGGATTATGCTCAGGGTGACCACGTAACTTAACCTCCAGTCAGGATACTTTTGAGAGTTTAAAAGGGACTTTAAACTAATTAACAGGCATTGCTTGCTCTATGACAGTTATAAACCAGGACTATTCCAGGCAAAGCAAGACATAAGGCCACCCTACCTAGAGTCTCATAGCCTAATACAGAAAAATGAGCCCAGGTACTGGGCATTCCTTCTCTAACTGCAGAAGGTCCTAAAGTTTTGGAGACAGCACCACAGCTCAGAAGCCTCTGTCTTCCTGTCCCCCAGGTGCATCCCTGAGACTGGTGAATGGCAGTCACAGGTGTGAGGGCCGGGTGGAGGTCTTCTACAACGGCACCTGGGGCACAGTGTGTGATGACAGCTGGGACATAACAGACGCCAGGGTGGTGTGCCAACAGCTTGGCTGTGGTGAGGCCTTGTCAGCCCCAGCTCAGAGCTACTTTGATGGAGGCACTGGCCACATCATGCTGGATGATATGCAGTGCATGGGGAACGAAGCCAGGCTGTGGCAATGCACACACAATGGATGGTTCTCCCACAACTGCGGGCACCATGAGGATGCCAGCGCCATCTGCTCAGGTGAGCCCCCAGGACACAGCCACCCTCAGAGAGAGTCTTGCCCACCTGCAGCTTCTGGGAAGGGAGAAATCAATGCCAGCAATTACTCAGAAAGGAAGCCATGGCTTCAAGCCATCTTTTTAATGTTAAGAGTTAGTGTCTGTTAATGTAATGTTAGTGTAAGTTAAGTTTAATTTGTTTAAGAGTTAGTGTCCTTTGTCTTAAATTATTGTGTCTGTAAACTGTTCAAGTTTCCCCCTTAAAAGTTGTGATAATTAGATAGAGGATTTGTGTCATCAGACATCCCAGTCCTGGATAAGCATGCCACGGTGTTGGTGACAGTCCACTGCCCCCTGACTAGGACTAGCAGCTGCTGTCCAGAGTGCTGAACATGTGCCAGGCTCAGTGCCGAATCCAGCTCATTCATATGCTCACTTCATGTTCACAATCTCTAATAAGAGAGATGATTGCATTCTCATTTTATTGATAAGGTAACAACGGCATTGTCTCGATGACATGCAGGCCCATACTCTGTTAAGTATTGCCCCCAAGGTACTGTACGAAAGACTGAGCTTGGCTCTGTTACTAATGCTCCTCCAGCCCTATAACTGACCAAAAGGAAATACATACCAACTATTTTAATTGCTTTCAATTTTCATACTTACAGCAACTAGATGAACCATCATGAAATTGAAAAGCAGAGTGTTCCCCCTCATCCAGTGGGCCCTGACATAGGCTGCCAATCTTTAAACAACGTCGATGGGTTTTTATACACACTCTCAACTGCCCAGAAAGAATGTGTTTGATCCTTAAACAAACAAACAAACAAACAAACAAACAAAAATAGTACCTGATTTTCTTTTATCAATTACATGATTATCCTACTTATTCTTTCTTTGATCTTTGAGTAGGTGTTGATGGCAGTCCAAAAGTGGGACCAACAGGTATTGTTCTTCCATACATTTCAACTGCTCACCAGGCCCCTGAAACATGTGGTCCTGGCCACTCTTTAATCCTGTAATCAGGGCACAGTCGACAGCATAAGCCTTCTGTTGCTAATGAACAAGAGCGACGCATTCCATTAGTGTTGACAAAATGGCAGGGCTGGGGGCCTGCAGAGGGTGGGGAGAGGGCCGGGGATAGAGTTCAGGTTCACCAGAAGTGTAGTATCTGGGCCCCAAGGATGCCCTGAGTTGGCACCTGCAGTGAGAGAGAGCTAGCTGCTTGCAGGGATGATCATGCCATAGATGCTGTGGGAACCAAGGAAATGGGAAGCCCAGGTGAGCCCCCAGCGAGTTGTATCAAACTACACCTATCCACACACTTAGTGTGCAGATGTCCCAACTCTTGGGTTGGACAGTCATCTCTGTCCAGTGGGGCACAGAGAAGTCACAGCTTGGAATGTCAATATTTTTTACTATTTTAGAGGCATATTTTGGATAAAAGTCCTTGCTCACAGCATCATTTTTTCTCTGTATATGTTCACAGACTCAACTGGTGACAGTCCTGCTACAGGTATGTCAGCTTTACGTAAACCCTTCACTTTTTTTTTCAGTATATGAAGTTTATTGTCAAATTGGTTTCCATACAACACCCAGTGCTCATCCCAAAAGGTGCCCTCCTCAATACCCATCACCCACCCTCCCCTTCCTCCCACCCCCCATCAACCCTCAGTTTGTTCTCAGTTTTTAAGAGTCTCTTATGCTTTGGCTCTCTTCCACTCTAACCTCTTTTTTTTTTCCTTCCCCTCCCCCATGGGTTTCTGTTAAGTTTCTCAGGATCCACATAAGAGTGAAACCATATGGTATCTGTCTTTCTCTTTATGGCTTATTTCACTTAGCATCACACTCTCCAGTTCCATCCACGTTGCTACAAAGGGCCATATTTCATTCTTTCTCATTGCCATGTAGTATTCCATTGTGTATATAAACCACAATTTTTTTTATCCATTAATCAGTTGATGGACATTTAGGCTCTTTCCATAATTTGGCTATTGTCCTTCACATGGTTTTATACTTGCCTTCTTTTCTTTTTTTGTTTTTTATTTTAGACAGAGAGAGAGAGAGAGAGAGAGAGAGAGAGAGAGAGCATGAGTGGTGGAGAGGGGCAGAGGGACAGAGAGAGAGAGAATCCTAAGCAGGCTCCACACTAAGAGTGGCTTGATCCCACGACCCTGGGATCATGACCTGAACCAAAATTAAATTAAGAGTCGGACACTCAACTGACTGAGCCACCAGATGCCGTTTGCCTTATTTTCTTTGTTTTGTTTTTTGTTTTTTGTTTTTTGTTTTTGAGAAAGAGAGTGCACATGAGCAGGGGAGGAGCAGAGAGAGATGGAGAAAGAGAGAATCCCAAGCAGACTCTGTGCTATCATCAGTGCAGAGTCCGATGCAGGGCTTGAACTCATGAAACATGAGATAATGACATGAACTGAAATCAAGAATCGAATGCTCAACCAACTGAGCCACCCAGGCACCTTGTGCCTTATTTTCAATGTTAGCGCTTCCAACAGCTGGATAAATGCTCTCTTCCTTTTACATATGAGAAGCCCCAGCACAGGGGGTCTTTAATTTAAATTCCACACCAAATCCATTTTAGCCATGAAGTGGGTGTTCTGTGTGTTGTTGGTGCTGATTCCATCTGGGATTTGTATATCACGTGAGGGATCTTCTAATATGAGCAGCTTTATGACTGGACGGTGATACGTACTGGGGCTTACATTGTCCTTGCATCTTTTCATTAAAACACATGCTCAGACCCATCTGTGCATATGGGTCCAGAAAGCCCTGTCAACCATACGTCACTGTCATTTGTCCTCACGAAGCCCTGTAATCTTGCGGGACACGTATAATGGTCTCATCTGACAAACAACAGCGTTGGAAACTCAGAGGAGTTCCCAAAGCCAACTTTTGCAGTTATTGGCCAAAGCAGCCCTGGAACAGGTGCCCCTCGCTCCTGCTGCCTGTGCCTTCTGACCCCTCTGAAAACACCAGCACAGCTCAGTGCCTCCTTCTGATGGGGTGTCTTTACCGCATCTTGCAGATGAAAACTTCCACTGTGGCGGTTTGCTCACAAATAATTCGGGCTCCTTCTCTAGCCCTTGGTATCCTAAAAAATACCCCACAAATGTGGTGTGTGCCTGGGACATACAAGTGGATGCCAGGGCTCATGTCAAGCTCACGTTTGATGTGGTGAAGTGAGTAAATATCTCCCACTTTTACTCTCCTCTTTGCCCTGTCATAGACACCGTTGTGCTGTCCACTACCCCTAACCCCACCAATAAGCAAACAAACAAACAAACATAAATAAAACCCACCTTCCATAGTTAACTCTCAAAAAGTGAGGAAGGCCTGGGAGGCCTGCTCTGTAATATCAAAACTTTGATCAAAACTTTAATTTTTTTAAGCTTATTTATTTTTGATAGAGAGACAGAGTGTGAATTGGGGAAGGGAAGAGAGAGACGGAGACACAGAGTCTGAAGCAGGCTTCAGGCTCTGAGCTGTCAGTGCAGAGCCTGATACAGGGCCCAAACTCATGGGCTGTGAGATCATGACCTGAGCCAAAGTTGGATGCTTAACCGACTGAGCCACCCAGGCATCCCAAAACTTTAATTTTTTAAATAAATTTATTTATTTATTTTGAGAGAGAGTGAGAGAGAGAGACAAAGAGAGTGAGTGGGGGAGGGGAGAGAGAGAGAGGAGAGAGAGAATCCCAAGCAGGCTCTGCGCTGTGAGCACAGAGCCTGATGCAAGGCTCAATCTCATGAACTGTGAGATCGTGACTTGAGCCAAAACCAAGAGTTGGACACTGAACCGACAAAGCCACCCAAGCACCCCCTTTTAAGGTACAAATATTTTAAGGCAGCAATTCTAGTTCCAGAAAATCAGTCTACTGATAAAGTCTTGTGCATAGAGGATAATCATGGCAGTGTTCTTATAGGAACACTAGATTGGAAACCATCTAATTGGCCATCAGTAGGGGATCAGTTAAACAGGTTTGGGTCCATCACACACATAGGGGGTATTGCTAGGGAACGGTCTACAAGAAAACCTCGAACAACACTCCAGTGGCTGCCTTCTGTGCTTAGACTCTATCTGGAAAGGAACAAAAAGAAACTGTTCATTGTAGCTTCTTCTAAGAAGCAGAATGACATCAGAGGGACTAGTCAGGGATTAGAGAAAAATGTACTTTTCACCACATACCTGTCAATAGCAGTTAAGTTCTATTCTTTGTGCTTGTAATCCATATTCGGGAAATGCAATTCAATGGAAACTTTACAAATTAAAAGGATTTTATAAACAGGAAGATACATACTGCCTCTAGCAACAGGGTCCTATTTCCCTCCGATCTGTGCAAAAAGACGTAGGTTTCAGATACCTCTTCCAGAACCTTCCCTTCCTGAACCAATCTGTGCAGCGCTTGGTGGAGGAAAAGCCTCAGCAGATGGAGTCTGAGTGATATCGTATCTTCATAGGATGGAAAACTTCTTTGGATGTCCGTACGACTTCATTGAAATCTTTGATGGCCCACAGAGCGAATCTTTTTCTCTGGGAAGATTCTGTTCTGGTACAACCCCAGTATTCACCTCCTCCTCAAATCGCTTGACGGTGGTCTTCCACAGCGACGCTATTGTCACCAACATGGGCTTTTTTGCATCCTATGAGTCTCTTGTGCAAGACGAGAACAATACCGGTAGGTCCTTTGGTCATTTTGGCCCCTGTGCTGCCTGGTAATGAAGACGAGGGTGGGTGACCGAATCTGACTGGGCACCAGGGACTGGAAAAGGTCCCCACGCTCCTTTGTTTGCCCCCAAGATCTGACAGGGGTGGGGGGGTGTGGCTGAACACCCAACACCGCGTGGAACCACACGTCCACACACACACCTTCCGATATTAGAGCACATCGCACGTGCTGAGGAGGGGTCTTGTCTGACGCTGTCTCCAAGCCCGTTTCGTTCAAAACAGGTGTAGTCCCTTAAAGCTGCGTCAAGATGTGGTTCCCCAAGAGCAGCCACAGCTAGTGTCAGCATGCCTGGAGCTGCCCACCTCACACGGGGCTTCTGGGGGCCTCCTTTGGCCTCTGTCAAATAGTCCTGTCTGGGGAAAAAGCTTTGAAACACACCCCTCAAAAACTCACATTGACGTGAGAGTACTCTTTGCGGCCCCCTTGAGCCCTTGGTGGCTCCCTCCCCACGTCTGAGAGGAGAGCCCTCAAAAGTGGGTCGATTCACAGGAAATTCCCGGGACCTTCCTTGAGGGCAGGGGCAAAGGGGGAGCACCCAGAGCATGACCCAGGCGTGTCCGCGGTCCCCAGATGTGGCCCTCAGGCTGGCCGGAGGCAGCCACCGGTGCGAGGGTCGCGTGGAGCTGCACTACAATGGCACCTGGGGGACCGTGTGTGACGACAGCTGGGACCCGCGTGACGCGCAGGTGGTGTGCAGGCAGCTGGCCTGCGGCAGGGCGGTGTCGGCCCCCGGCAGGGCGCATTTCCACCAAGGCGTGGGCCCCATTGCTCTGGACGACGTGGAGTGCGTGGGGACGGAAGCCAGGCTGTGGCAGTGCCTGCACAGCGGCTGGTTCTCCCACAACTGCGGCCACCACGAGGATGCCGGCGTCATCTGCTCAGGTGGGCCTGATGCTGACACAAGCGGGTGGGCGAAATGACATTCCCAACTCTACTCAGAGCAGGAGGGGGTCCTGATGTCACTGTTTCCCGAGCTTCCGCCACTCAGATGCCCCTGCATGGCTTCTGCCCACCTCCCACATGCACCACACCTTCCTTAACACTTTTCCTTCACGCGGACTCCTCTTCTTTTACTTAGACGAATTCATTTTACGAGGAATTCCTATATCCCCACCATACACGGACAGCCAGGATCAGCCACCATAAATAGACAATACATACAAACAGACACAGTGGCAACATAGCAATACGAAAATGTTTACAAATTAAAATAAACAATGAACTATCAGGGCACCTGGGTGGCTCAGTCGGTAAAGCGTCCGACTCTTGGTTTCAGCTCAGGTCATGATCTCAAGGTTCGTGAGATTGAGCCCTGTGCTGGGCTTTGTGCCGACAGAGCCCTCTCTCTTTCTCTCTCTCTCTCTCTTTCTCTCTCTCTCTCTCTCTCTGCCCGTCCCCCACCTCAAAAAAAAAAAACAAAGAAACTTAGAAAAAAGTAAAATAAACGATGAACTATCTATTCTGATCAATGCATGCCCACGCATATCTGAAAATGTCTTTAATCAGAATGGAATTCAATGTAGATTTTTAGATTATGATGTTATATAAATATGCGACTCTTAAAATAGAAGATGCATCACCTCAAATTATCTCGCATCCCACCAGTGATGAATCATACCTCTGGGAAGCATCTCTTTGGTGCATCTCCCTTGTTGCCCAGGTGACACAGAGATGACTCCTAAAGTCACAGAGCTGGGAAGCTGGGAGCCCAGGTCCCAGCCCAGGGCTCTTATTCCTCAGTTTTATCCCAATTGAGTTTCTGCAAATAAATTCAGTACTTGGAGTCAGAAGCCCCAGTCTATCTCTGCATCCTTCTGGATTTGGCTGGGGAGAGGCAAAGTGGCTTACCAGCTAGACCTGGCCGAAATGACGGGAGGATGAAGGAAAAAGCAAGGGTGGCAATACTAGAAGGTTTTGAGAGGAGAAGGGAGAGGCCAAGGGGCAGAATCAGTGTTGAAGCAAAACATGACTGGAAGCCACATGCTGACTGTGACATCCGAGGACAGGGCTGGGGGCTTCAAGAGCAGGGAGGTGTGGAACAAGGACCCCTGGAAGAGCTACTCAAGGTGGGTCAGAGGTGAAGGGGAAGCACCACAAAGCGTCTGCTCAGAGGTCTCCACCCTGGCCCTCGGCTCCCTCCAGGTGCTCAAGTGGCCAGTGCACATCCTTGAGACAAACGTAGTCCCACACTTTGCCAATTGACATTTGCTCTGGGAGGTAAGACCCACACACCCAGGAAGAATCACAAAACCAAAGGAAATGGCAAGCTAGGCATTCCACATAAGGCAACCATCACTGTGAGCAGAGTTTGAAAACAAATTAAAGACATTGTGATGTCCCGCAGCTGGACAGAAATGAGCCCAGTGACCCAAGACATCTGCTGGTTGTTACCATGGCAACTCGGGGCTCACATGCCCAGATTGGGTGCCGTTTCTCCCTAGAGCCAGACATGGACCTTTCTGTTCCAAATAAGCAGAACAACCTCTTGGGTTTGAGAAGAATGAGTTTGATTTATGTCTCTCACAGCCTCTCTGCCTTACCCAACACCATCAGCTGCTGGGAGTTACCCAACTTCAGGTAATTTCAATTGTACTTTTTTTTTAATTTGAGAGAAAGAGAGAGCATGAACAGGGGAGGGGCAGAGGTAGAGAGAGAGAGAGAGAGTGGGGGAGGACAGAGAGAGAGAGAGAGAGAGAGAGAGAGAGAGAGAGATTCACAAGCAGGCTCCACACTCAGCCTGGAGCCAGATGCGAGGCTCAATCCCACAACCCCAAGATCATGACTGAGCCACCTAGGCACCCCTTCAATTATACTGATTAACTGTAACTTATCTTGGCAAAGTCACCCTGGGCAGTAGGGCTGTGGATAGATCCAAATGTCCTGGATCTATCACCCTGGCTTCATCATTCGTGAGCTGTGGGATCTTGAACAAATCTCTGAACCCCCCCCCCCCCCGCCCCATGCCTCAGTGTCCTCCTCTAGACAAGGATAAGGAGGAGGATAATAATATTTGCCTCCTAAAGCCATTCTGGAACTCAGTGTTCTCTCTGTGTAGAGCAGGTGGAGCAGGGCTTGCCGCATGGGGCACGCTATTCAGATGCCAGCCAGCTCCTTCCAAGCACTGCAGGGGTTTAGCTCTGTCTATACTGCTCTCTACATTTCTCCCTGACAGAGTTGTAAAGAATGAAGGAGCTAAGGGGCACCCAGGTGGCTCATTTGTTGAGCGTCCAACTTCAGCTCGAGTCATGATCTCACAGTTCATGGGTTCAAGCCCTGCATCAGGCTCTGTACTCATAGCTCAGAGCCTGGAGCCTGCTTCAGATTCTGTGCCTCTCTCTCTCTCTCTCTCTCTCTCTCTCTCTCTCTGCCCCTCCTCCACTCTCTTTCTCTCTCTCTCAAAAATGAATAAAAACATTAAAAAATTTAAAAATAAAAAGAATGAAGGGGCTGAAAGCATCACTTGGTCTTTCCCTGACTCTGACCGGCTCAACAGTTGACCAGCTCACATTTTAAATTAGGTCAGCTGCTTGTCTGCAGCACAATCTTTAAGAGTAAAATGCAATATGCAGAGGGGTTAGGAAAAAGAAGTGACCCCAAACCTCAAAGAAAGCACCAGGGTAGGTTATACTGGACAGCAATGATGCCCAAAGAATGCTTTCTTTAAAACATACCTGCCACGCTCTGATTTTCTTGAGTGTGCTTTAGCTGCTTGTCTTCCTGGTGCACGTGGCAGCAGGGTGATGGAAGACTCCCCCAAAGAGCAATGACCTGAGAAGGGAATCCATCTAGAATAGAAACTGTAGATAATCCACAAGGCTGAGGGCCCACCGACAGTTAACTGAGAGTTAAACGTGCTTGTCACCTAAGATGTTGTATCCTGTTGTGTTTCTCTCTGTCCTTAGCATCTTTCCCAAAGCCGGCAGAAGTGCCCACGTCAGCAGGTAAGCTGTTCCTCTCTCCTCCATGGCCTTCCCTCATTCGAGTTTTAGCTCAGAATTACCCAGTGTTACTACCGTGGGAGAAAGTGTCCCCACTGGAAACACTGCTCCTCAGCTTCAGGTGGGTGCCCCAGGGCTGAGAGTGGCCCATTGACCTCAAATCTCCCCCCAACCCCACCTTGAGCTGTCTTTGGCTGTGTCCCCATGAGCTATTCTTGGCTGTGTCCTGAGCACATCCCATCTCTGCTCCCTTCTGCGACGCTGTCTTCTGAACACGAAGGGCGGTCTGGAATAACTGCCCTATGAGCTCCCAGGAGCATCTATGCACATGTGACAGCACCTGATCCCGAACCAACATAGATGGAGCCTTGTGATCATCACTTGATTGGTGTGTGTGCAAGGGCAGGCAGAGAACATTGTGCGTGTGCATGCACACACACACGCGCATGCACACACACCAATTGGTGTGTGCATGTTAGCATCTCATGAAAAAAACCAGCAAACCCTGTGAGTGCCAGAAGCCAAGACTTCAGGACACACAGTGAAGAGAAGAAATGGCTCCATGATGAGGCGGGTCTCTGGGCCAGCGGGCTAAGGAGCAAAACCATTTCCCAACCAACTGTCACCTCAGGAAACACAGGAGGTAATACTCAAGGCAAAAATTAAATGAGTGAAGCAGAGTGAAAGGGGGAGTAAATCTATCGCCATCCATCACCCGTGCACAATTTCCAAGAGCTGCTGGCTCTTCTGTGG
Organism: Prionailurus viverrinus; assembly: GCF_022837055.1. Lineage (NCBI taxonomy): Eukaryota > Metazoa > Chordata > Mammalia > Carnivora > Felidae > Prionailurus > Prionailurus viverrinus. The sequence goes on from NC_062571.1 coordinate 79,269,856, forward strand.
CCTTTCGGATGAGCCTTGATGGAAGTAATTGCTTGAAATTGTCCCCCAAGGTCTGGGTCTGCGGCTGGTGAATGGGTCAAGTAGGTGCGAAGGCCGAGTGGAAGCCCATCACGTGGAACCTGGAGCATGGTGTGTGATGACAGCTGGTCCATAGAGGATGCCCACGTGGTCTGCAGACAGCTTGGCTGTGGCCAGGCTGTGTCTGCCCTCTCTGGGGCCAGTTTCAGCCCCGGGTCAGGCAGCATCCTCCTGGATGACGTCAAGTGCACAGGAAGTGAGTCCTCACTGGGGCAGTGCCCTCACAGCGGCTGGCTCACACACAACTGTGGGCACCACCAGGACGCTGGTGTCATCTGCTCAGATGAGCGCAGGTCCCTTCTGGACCAGTCATGGAGCTGCCAGGCTAAGCCTGAAGTTAGCAGATGGAGTCTAGAAATGTTCCCACGCTTTAAACCTTCCCCACGTCCAGGACAGATTTCTGTTCAAACTCTGAAAAAGTTGCGAGCTCTTTAATGTACGGGAGGGCCCCCTTCCACTGCAGTGACCATCAAGGTTAATCCATTGGACAATACAGAAAGCAATGGTGCTTGTCTCATAAAAATTGTCAGGAGGATTACACAAGGCATTCAACACCTACTCAGGCATATGGCACTCTATAGATGTGCAGAATGTTAACTCTATTGCTGGTGGTGGCATTTTCCTTACGAAGGCAAATTCTTTCAGAATCACTACCCCAGAGTTTTTGGCCTGGTGACACAATCCACACCTGGCTGTAAAAACCCAGAGGGGACAGCCCTAGACGCATAAAAACAACTGTTTACACAGGCTTGTTGAGTGACATGTAAACTGAGACAGTGACCTTCGAACCACTCCACTGCCCTGGTTTCTGTCATGAAACCACCCCTGCGTCTCCTTTGTCTTTGTAGATTCTACAGCTGCTGGACATACAGGCATCTGTGCGTTCACATCCATCTTATTTGCTATTTGGTGACAAGCCATCTAGTGCAGGGTCCCCATGCTGGGTCTCTCTCACCAACCTTAGCTTGCCTTGACAGTGGCTCTGAGCTCCAGACCCTCCCCAGAAGGCAAAGTCCCAAAACTGTTTTCCATCCCCCTGGGGCCCTACTCTGCACCCAGAGGAGAAGCCATTATGGGTGTTAACAGGCTTGATGTCCTCCTTCCTGTACATGAGGTCTGCATTTCAGCAGGACGGAGACACCTGTTCCTTGACCCAAAGCTCTGTGGTTCTGAGAAGGTGCTGGGCCTGTGGGGCCATGCCTTCACAATCCCGACATCCACGTTATTTCTCTTATTTTCTTACCCTTATCCAGAATAATACATACACCTGTATCACCTGTATGAGCTACCATCACATTTTAAATGCCAACTACCTAGGGGCACCTGGTTGGCTCAGTTGGTTAAGCCTCCAACTTTGGCTCAGGTCATGATCACACAATTCATGAGTTCAAGCCCTATGTCGGGCTCTGCTGGAGCCTGCTTCAGACTCTGTGGCTCCCTCTCTCTGCCCCTCCCCCGCTTGTGCTTGAGTGCATGTGCGCACTCTCTCTCTCTCTCTCTCTCTCTCTCTCTCTCTCTCTCTCTCGCTCTCAAAAATACATAAACATTTTTAAAAAAAATAAATGCTAACTATCTGATCAGAGATTGGATGGGGTTGTTTAAAGGCAAACTCACACATGTGATATAGACGGTACTGAGAAGATAATGAAATTGCATTGTTGGCTTAGAAGGTACTTACGATGACTATTTTCTCTTTCACATGTACAGTTGCTGCAACTCCTGGGGAACAGCCACATGTTTTCCAACCAATAGGTATTTTTTCCGTCCTTACATTTTGCGACTTCTTTTCTTAGGCTGGCATTTGTGGCCCACAGAAATGTAGCCAACATAATTTTCATGGCCCTGGTGCCATACGGAATAAAAGCTGTGCTCATCAGAGACAAGCTGGTGGTATGGTAGGTTCTCCCCCATGTGGGGACCTTTTCAAGCCAAGCCAGTCACCCACCCACCCTCAGTGGCATTACTGAAAGGCCCGTAGGAAGGTCCTGAGCCACGCAGTGCTCTTGTGGGCCCTTCTCTAGGGGGACCCCATGAACCAGCCCCATCTCTGGGGCTCAGAATCTGAGACCAAGGCTCATCTGCTTTTGGTTCGGGGGTAAGTTTCACTCAGTGAGTATCTGACCTTCTTTTTTTTTTTTTTTTTTTTTTTCAACGTTTATTTATTTTGGGGACAGAGAGAGACAGAGCATGAACGGGGGAGGGGCAGAGAGAGAGGGAGACACAGAATCGGAAACAGGCTCCAGGCTCTGAGCCATCAGCCCAGAGCCTGACGCGGGGCTCGAACTCACGGACCACGAGATCGTGACCTGGCTGAAGTCGGATGCTCAACCGACTGCACCACCCAGGCGCCCCAAGTATCTGACCTTCTTGTAGGAGTGACGCCCCTCTTCTGCTGTGCAATTTTCCAGCTCCAACCTTCTCCATCATCCTCCGATAAACACTTCATCCTTTTTAAAATTCAAGTAAAGTGAAATTAATTTTGTTCTGAACATTCCAAACATTCTTTAAGAGACCTGGGTAAAAAATGTGAAGTCTGAACCCCAAGCATTCAGCCGAACTGTTTTGAATTTTTAGAGAAACCACATGACAAATGACACCCAAAAGAGAATGAAAGCAGACACTTGGGGTGTTTTTTTTTTAATTTTTAAAAATATTTTTATTTATTTTTGAGAGAGAGAGAAAGAGACACAGCACGAGCAGGGGAGGGACAGAGAGACAGGGAGACACAGAATCCGAAGCAGGCTCCAGGCTCCGAGTTGTCAGCACAGAGCCCGACACGGGGCTTGAAATCATGAACCACGAGATCACGACTGGAGCTGAAGTCAGACGCTTAACTGACTGAGCCACCGAGGCACCCCAAGACAGTTGTTTTTAAGTGGTCGTCTGCAAAGCCACCATGTGTCCCATATTTCCATAAGAAATGCCCCACTGACAGCAAAACACTGTGGAGTTTGTGCTGAATCTCAGAAACAAGAAGCCATCACATGGTCTCCTCTGCATATATGATTTGCTTTCCCGGGGGACACAGACTGCAGACGGGGCTAGAATTCTCCAACTGGAAATGCTGTCTCGTTTGAGAGTCCGGGGAACCTTTTCAAGCCTCTCTGACCTTTGGTTCCTGCAGATCTGCCGGTGGTGAGGCTGGCGGCAGGGAGCAGCAGGTGCGAGGGCCGCGTGGAGATCCTCTACAACGGCACCTGGGGGACCGTGTGCGACGACCTCTGGGACCTGCCGGCCGCACGGGTGGTGTGCCGGCAGCTGGGCTGCGGAATGGCACTGGCGGCCCCGAGGAGCAGTCTGTTTGGTGATGGCTCGGGCCCCATCTTCCTGGACGATGTGCGCTGCATGGGCGATGAGACCAGCCTGGGGCAGTGCACCCACCGTGGCCTGTTGGTCCATAACTGTGGTCACCACGAGGATGCCGGAGCCGTCTGCTCAGGTACCTGAACTCCCCCTAGACTGGGTTCCCTCCTCTGCCAGGCAGGCCGATCCTAAAGGCTTGGGGTTCCAGGTCATGAAAACAGCTTGTCCCGGTTTGCCTGGAATTTTCCCATTTGGAGCACAGAGAGACCCATGTCTCAGGAACCCCCTCAGATTCCGCTAACCCAAGATGGTGGTCACACTTGTCTGAAGTGTACCTGATATCACAGCCCACTCCCCTGGCCCTAAGAAGAAGGGAGATCCTATGAGCAAAAAACAAACAAGCAAACAAACAAAAAACATGCCTGTAAAGCAGGAAGTTATACCCCTGCTCAGGATGGTTTTTCATTGTCAGGAATGATTTTTCTATGTGCATCAACATCATAAATTTCTCATGTAGGTATTTCTCGGAAAGAGCTAGATGGGAAAGCTCTCCTGAGCTGCTGATTGCCCAGCTCGCGATTTTCTTGCTATTAGGGACAATTTTATGCAACCATTCAAAAAAGCTGATTGAATGTTGAAAAACCCTGCTTTGTTACCTTTTGTTACTAAATAATGCGTGCAACAAACATCTGTGACCCACCTCCCCAACCCCTCCACCCCCCATGCTCCCCCCTCCCCCCCACCGTCACAGCCCAGAGCTACTCCCATCTCACAGTCCGGGGAGGGGAAACAAGGTTCCCAAATGGGGGAAGATACAGACAAGGTGGGAATATTTCTATCCTACCTTGTTGTTGGGTAGTTTGGGGTTTTTTGTTTTTAAATTTTTTCAATGTTTTTCTAAATTTTTGAGTGAGAGAGTGCAAGTGGGGGAGGGGCAGAGAGCGAGGGGGACAGAAGATCCAGCTGTCAGCGCAGAGCCTGATGCAGGGCTCCAACTCACCAACTGTGCAATCGTGACCTGAGCTGAAGTCAGATGCTTAACAGACTGAGCCACCCAGGCGCCCCTGTTGGGTAGTTTTGTTCTGTCTTGTTCCATTTCATCTGTAGAGTGAGCATGTGGTGCTACAAAGAAGTCTTGGCATCCCTCGATGAGAACTCTGAATTAAAATGTCATGAGAGGCTCATCTGTCCTATTTTGTAGTCTCAGCTCCGAGTGGCTCTGGATGGCTCCCCCTGGAAAAGCTCAGATAGATGCTTCCAATTAGCCTCCGTAAGCCTCGGTCTCACCGGCTGAGGGAAAGGAGGTCTCAGAAGCGCAGTTGCCTTTGCCAGGATTTCCCGAACCGGCACACGGGGACAGATGTGGGTTCACGTGCCCATCGGCTGGTGTGTCCACAAGCGTTTCTGCAAGTGCGCACCTGCTGACACGGATGCCTTGTGCTTTCTCTTTCAGCTGCCGAAGCTGCCCCAGAATCAGCGGAAACAGCTCCTACAGTTGGTAATCCTTTGACTGCTTCCTTCACCGCTTCCCAGCTATTGAGTCTTTCTAGCAGATTCCCTGAGGTTACAGCTGGGAATGTCAGGGCCGGGGTGGATTCGGCCCTGCCATGGAGGGAGATGTGGCATGTGGGGCCCGCCACTTGTCTAGTCTCTGCTTCTACAATCTGTCTAGCTGTTGGGGCGCCTGGGTGGCTCAGCTGGTTAAGTGTCCAACTTCGGCTCGGTTCATGAACTGTGAGGTTCGTGGGTTCGAGCCCCACGTCAGGCTCCGTGCTGACAGCTCAGAGCCTGGAGCCTGCTTCGGATTCTGTGTCTCCCTCTCTCTCTCGGTGCCCCCCACCTCTTGCATGCACTCTCACTCTCTCTCAAATAGAAATAAGCATTAAAAAATTTTTTTAAATAAAATCTGCGAATCTGGGCCAGTGTGCAAGTTTGGCTTGACGAAAATAATGAGAAGTTGAGTCTGACCTATTTCCATGCTGTTGCTTAGCAATTTAATGACTCCATTCTGAAATAGGTATCTGTCCTTATCTTTGCAATTATATTTCAAATGCAAAGATGGAAATGAGGGAACAAAATATCTGAAATCAGAGCTTTCCTGGAAAAGCTAGTCACTGCATTGATCAGTACTAATTTGACTTTTTCCTATGGGGCTTGGAGACAGGAATAAGAGATTACAGAGTATAGGACTTCAGGGTTCGCTACAGTAAAAACTACAGGAAAGTCCTATGAGAAATTACTTGCCGGAAGAGTTAATCCCATTCCAGTAACAACCCCGAGTCTTCCCCAGACCTGCCCATCATCAGGCTGGCGGATGGGAGCAACCGCTGTGAAGGTCGCATCGAGGTGTACCACAACGGCACGTGGGGGACCGTGTGTGATGACCTCTGGAGCATCGGCGCAGCCCGCGTTGTGTGCCGGCAGCTGGACTGCGGGGAGGGCGTCGGAGCCCTGGGGAACGGCCACTTTGGGGAAGGTGTGGGGAGCATCCTCCTGGACGACGTGCAGTGCCGGGGCAATGAGACCACACTAGGCCAGTGCCGGCACCTGGGTTTGTCCATCCACAACTGTGGCCACCATGAGGACGCCGGGGTCATCTGCTCAGGTACTCACTCCCGACTCTCTCCTGACGCTGCTGGAGCCACAGCTGTTGGGGTGGGAGAGAGGGACCTGGAAGTGAATGTGAAGAAGCTCGGGTCCCCTCGGCGTCCTCCAAACACACGCTTAGGGTCCGTTCTCCACATTGGTTTGGGGAGGCCTCTGGGCCATTCTTGGCCTCTCTTAACCTGCTGACCTACCCAGTGCTTGAAGCTACATTCACCAGTTCACTTTAGAGCCCCTGGTCTCTGCCCTCTTCAAGGACTTGCCAGATTCGCTGTTATTCACCCTCTGGGGTCATTGCTTTTTCTAGTCTATGTCTTCTGTTTTGAGACTTAAAGCTGACTTTGTAGTACTGCTTTGGGGAGTTCTGTGAGCAAAACCCAGTCCCTCTCACCTGTACCCCTTGTGAAAGCATCAACACTATTTGTTTTTGGTCTCAGGGGCTTGAGATGGTCTCCTTTTCTATTTTTTTTAAGTCAGCCCACACATATATTATCTTAGGCTGCCAAACAAGTAGAATTCCAAAAGCCAATTGGACGAAATGAAAATACCCACTGCTTTAGAGCAAAGACAAGAATAATAGGATTCAGTGGACGCATCCATTTATTTTACAAATATTTGTTGGGCACGTTGCCGGAGCCAGGCAAAACTCTACATGAACACGTGGTGGTGAGGGCAGCAGACAACAACCTGCCCTTGTCGGGCGTCTGTTCCAGTGCAAGGGTTCAGGATCACTTCCGTGTTTCAACCCCGATAGGTCATTAACGACAGTAAATGAACATTGACTCAGGGGTCCTAACATGTTTAATTATGTTAAGGGGCCACTGTCTTTTCATATTCAGATCTTGGCCCTGTGTTTTCAACGAGTGAGTTTAGTGAAAATGAGCAAATCCATGTTAAGAACCTGAGGTCAGAATTAGGAAGGCTCTTACTACTACTTTGCAGCCCTAGGAAATATTCGCTCTTCACGACATCGGAGAAACAGCCTTTTTGACCCACACGGGGAGGTTCTACTGTCCTCGCAGCCAACGGATGGTTCTCACCTCGACCTTCCTGCAGCCCACCTCCACTTCAGTCTCACCAAGAGGCCTTTCTCGTCTTCAGTTTCACATTTCAGAAGCCGTTTTTGTACCGAATTTCAGTCTATCCGAGGCATAAATGTTTTTGGGAAAAAAATGCCTTCTAAATGTTCTGTCTGTGGGTGGGATCTTTGTTCGGATTTTACCTTATTGTGTTTTGTTTTTGTTTTACAGTTTCAGCATCAGCCACAGAAATGACCACTTCACCTGGTAATTTTCTTTTCTTGCTTGCCTTATGTACCGCATAGATGGCTAGATGGCCTCACATACCGTTAGGGTTAAGGTTTATGCATCACCAGAAATGAAATATCAAGCTCATATCACACTGCCATAAGGTGCTCACATATTCACCGAATGCTTAGTAAACTGGGCGGATGGTGCTTATGTACCTTTCATAGGTATGTAGGACGCCGTATGCCTGGTCTGTTCCCTTGACTCTTGGTATAACTGCAGGTCTCTGAGGTCAAGTTATAGTGAATTGAGCCTCTTCAGATTCACACACTGGGAATTCAGTGAGTTCATTTTTTAAAAAAAATTTTTATGTTTATTCATTTTTGAAAGACAGCGAGAGACAGAGCACAAGCAGGGGTGGGGTGGAGAGAGAGGGGGACACAGAATCTGAAGCAGGCTCCAGGCTCCGAGCTGTCAGCACAGAGCCCGACACGGGGCTCGAACCCACGAACCATGAGATCATGACCTGAGCCGAAGTCGGATGCTCAACCGACTGAGCCACCCAGGCGCCCCACATTTTTTAACAGCACGGGACTTTAGGCATCGTGGGTACAGCTATCCCTGCGATCTGCATTTTCAGAAAATAACAGAGGGCCACAACTCTCATATGTTTCAGAAAGTCGTACACCAATCCAGTCATATGCAAATTTAAAAATAATTTGCATGGCTAAATAAGTTGAGGAAATGCCATATCCCTCTCTTGAAGATTCCTAGTCTGTTAGCCCACTAAAGTCTCTGACAAGTCCTGTAGTTAAAGATCTTTTTTAAAAGTTGGCTTGACCCAGTGTTTCTCAACTTTCTTTGACCACTGAAACCTTATGAGTAGAAATGCAGCATCACAGAATTTGGAGCCCAAGAATCTGGCCCTCTGTTCTGGCTCTAGCCTTAACCAATTGGGTGACAGTGGGCCAGCCCCCTTATCTCCCAGGGCTTCTGTTTCTTCTTCTGTAGAACAGGAGGAGGAAGCTTGTCCCGGGGATTGAGTGGCAGACACTGGTGGAGGCACATAGTGACAGGAGCTTGGTCGTCACGCTCCGAAGGAATGTGTGTGTTACCATCTGCTGAGTCTGGGCTGGCTCTCTAATTTAAGCAACACATGTGTCTTTTTGTAAACTTCCCTGTTGGGGACTTTGGGGATCATTCTACGGCTTGAGCTGGTCAAGACAGGCTAAGGAAGTTCAAGAAATACCATCTCAAAACAAACCAATTCACTCAAGTTTTCTTTGATGATAAACAGTCACGAAAGTAGCTCATGGTCTGTATCTCCTAAATCTCAGAGTCCTCTGCCAGGCTTGGTAGAAACTGACCTCGAAGAAAAGCAGACAATGAAATCAACTTCTCTCTTTGTTGGATCTGTGAGAATCAGCTATGAGGTCTCTCGGGAAGGGTCAAGTTCAATATGGCACCATCTCAGTATAGCATTTTTTTTTTTCAAGATTTGGAAGAAACCTTAGATACTGTTCAGAACTGAAATCACAAACAAGCAGGCTGTGGGCCAGTTCTGACCCAGGGAGGGGTTTTGATTCAGACAACAGAGTTTTGCTCATGCAATGTTTAGTTTTCTTTTAATACCACCTTTTTAAAATGGGCAATTTCATATAAAAGTCCGATTTCAAGCTTTTATGAAAAACCCAGAGGAGAGGAAGTGCTAGCATGAATTTTGGCAAGGCATCAATTGTCCAGGTTTGAGCAGGAAAGGGACCCCTTTACGGGGGCAATGCTGTCTGGTTTCTTCTTGGCCTGTGCCAGTTATTTCTGGGCCTAGAGGTCATCTCCAGTTTAGTTGCTTGGTGCCTCTAGAACTTCAATATGTGTATAAATCACCTAGAGATCTTTTAAAATGAGATTCGGTAGTTCTGGGTGGGTCCTGAGGGTCTGTGTTTCAAACAAGATGATGCAGATGCTACTGGTCTGTGTATTAGCCCTTCAAAGTCATGTGCTTGGTTATACAAAGAGCAGCAACTAGAAGCCAGGTCTCTTGAGTCCCAGACCTAAGTACCACCTTCCTCGTTATTTATTCCCCTTAACTTAGTACACAAGTAATAGGGAAATCAAATAGGACAGAGCATAATCAAATATGAGCACGGCTGAGGCATAATTTGTAAACAGGGTGACTTTTTAAAATTATTTACCAATGAACTTGATTGACAAGGATGGTATCTAATTAAAACGTCCTTAAACTGTGCTTGTTTTGACAGTTCCTACCTCCGTTTCAGCCACCGATTCGGCCCTTGTAACTGGTAACAAGTTTTCTGCTGATTTGTCCTCTCACTGCCTTTAGGGAATATCGCTGTGTTGACATTCTACTTAGATAGGACACTTTTAGTGTTTTGCAGGGGTCACTTGGCTGAATTAATCCCTTGGAAAATCAACTAGAATCCAGAAATAGACAAAAAGGGCCTCCACACAGCCAAGTTTAGGTCCCAACATTCAAGCTCAAGTAAAGTGTTTGAGTACACATGGGGGTGTCCACTAAACCTGTTGTTCTTACCACACACACACACACACACACACACACACACACACACACATAACAACTGACTATCTGGTCTCCCCACTGACTGTGTATTATAAGAAACAACAAACTGGGGAGGGGACCGGGGATGGGGAGGGAGAAGAGATGATTATAGAACAGCCATAGCGGCAATTGCAGGAAATGCCAACAGACAGTCTGACGGCCAGAGAAGTGTTCAGAAACCCATTAAATGTCACTAGACTTGCTCAATGTCCCAATATGGGGCGCAAATGCCCACTAACCTCAGCATCCTTTAACACACCTCTGTATGACAAGCCTGAACAACAGTGGTTTCTTCCTCATGAGCCTGAATCGTGCAGGTTAGAATATGACTAATGTCTTCTGTTTAGAAGGACAGGACAGGGAACTGTGCTTCATTTCAGTAAAGTTTTCCTTTATAACAGCTCACGTGTTTTACTTTGGGTGCATTAACTTTTATTCAGGAGGTTGGGAAATGACTAGTCCCCACACTTGAGTTGTACCAACAACAAAACCAGGGCAATGAGATCATAGGAAAGGCGGAACTGTGCACAATCGGAAAACGCATAAAATCTTTCCGTTGGCTGACTTTCCTGTTTGTGTTCCATATTTAGGCGCAATTCCTACTTCAGCAGAAGCGACGTCTTCACCTGGTAATGCCCTCTGCTCCCTGCAAATGTAGGCAGATGGGGCAGCAAGACTGCCTGGACCACATCACCAGGGCCAATGCCAGGACACCTTGGTGGGGGAATGAGGGAGGCGTAAGGTGGTCACTGTCTTTGAGCAGCGTGCTCAGTGTGGGCCAGACCCTGTGCCAGGCATGAGGTGGTGGTGCCTCTTGGGGAGACAGAGAGGGGACCTCTCTGGCCAGGTGAGATCACCTGTCACAGGTTCTCAGAGCATCACATATTTCTCCTTCATAGCGCTTGTCACAGCATCAATTTTACCGAGCAGGAGTCCCATCTAGTTTTCTTTATTGTTTCTCTCCAGCACCTAGCACAGTGCCTGCCACAGCATAGGTGGATGAATCAAAATTTGTTGATTAAATAAACGAAGTCCATGATCACTATGCTCCAGGGACAGAGAGAAGGAAACAGGTTAACTGTAAAACAATTATTTTTGCCATTTGGCAGGTTTTGACCAACTGCCTTTTCTTCTTTCCAGGATCTTTTAGTATTACTGTAACCACCTTAACAGGTAATGCTGATGTTATTTTGGGTCCTATCCACCTTACTAGCTATAAATAATCTTATGTGATTTTCCAGGGAGCTCACTACACAACTGTGTATGTCCCGATCAAATTATCTTATTCTTTGGAGTTTTTTTTTTTAATCTTAATTTATTTTTGAGAGAGAGAAACAGAGCACGAGCATGGGGAGGGGCAAAGAGAGAGGGAGACACAGAACCCGAAGCAGGCTCCAGGCTCTGAGCTGTCAGCACAGAGCCCAACGCGGGGCTCGAACTCACCACGAGATCATGACCTAAGCTGAAGTCAGACGCTTAACCGACTGAGCCGCCCAGGCATCCCTCATTCTTTAGTTTTTAAGTACGTTTATATTGACCTCACATAGGCCACCTCTATATTCCCTGATGGTGAATGAATTCTGGGCAGCCCAGCTAACTGCATGGACCAACAGATAGATTATTTCAGCCAATTTAGCCAAATTCCAAAATAAGTCATGCACTGGACTGACTGGCGGTCTAATGTCAACTGTCCATGGCGAGAGTTTCTCCTGGAGACCAACCGCAAAGTGGGTATTGCAAGAATGGTGGGGAGTTCAGCCATGGCTTTGACTGATCCCCCTTAGACATTCATCCAACATTCAGGGAGGGTAAACTTGTGTCAGGCTCTGTGCCAAGGTCCTAAGGGATAGAGAGTTGACCAAGGTAACAAGTCCTCTTGTACAATAGATCTTGAGTGATGCTGGTTGCAATTATCTGAGGAGCTTCTGGTGTGACTTTGGGTTTAACTATTTTACATATAGAGTGTTAAAGGTTTATTTGTGGGGGCACAATAAAGAGGGTGCTCTCCCCTACTCTAGGTGCTAAAGCAATTAAATAAAACACCAGAGTTAACACCAAAAATGGCCTTTTTTACCGAGGGCAACTCTTAATACAAGAGGCAAATGGACTTAGACTGAAGTCTAGGTCTTGGGACAGCCCCCTGGAGAAAGTTCCGGTCTATAGAGGTCCCCCTTTCCTGTGTCACTACCTTCCAACCATTTGAGGAGAGGATGGAGGACCAGGCAAAGAAAGCCCTCCATTTGAAGAACCTTTGTTAGATTAGCCCATATTGGGAGAAATTTGGACCGATGGTTGGTGTCCTCTGAGCAGGTAATGTCCACCTTCTCCAAGGGGAGGAGTAAAGGGTGGGCCAAAGGAATGGAGAGCCAATGAGTAGAAGGGGGCCTAGAGGCAATGGCGGATCTAGAAATGCCCTGCCATTGCCTCTGTCCGAAAAGCAGGGAGACAAGTCAGGCCAGTCATACTGATTACAACGGCCTCCTTTATGTGTGCTGTGTCTTAGGAACACATATGCCTGATACGGCTGTCATATTGTTTGTTATTTTTGTTGACTTGCAGCTTCAGTCGCAACCACCGTGACCTCCACACCAGGTAAAACACTGTCTCCTGCCCCACTAAGTGCCTCTTCTTGGGGTTCCATTCATCGGACTAGGTTGTTCCATGGAAATTTAGGACACTGGTTTTAGGTTTCTTCTCTTTTTCTACAGATACCTCTTCAACCTCAGTGGAAGTGACCTCTCCACCTGGTAAAGTCTCTCTCGTTGTGCTGTTTAAATTAACAAGACCAGCTTCTGACTTGCCTTGTTCTGTTTAGAAAACGAGCTCACGTCATGACCACTTTGACCACAAAGTAAACTGAATGAAAAGACACACTGAAGTGTCCTTTTTCTCCCGGTTTCAAGTGTCCTATTCTCTCTGTCCATATACAGATATATCTTCAGCCTCCACAGAAGTGGACCCGCCCTCTGGTAATGTTTTCTGCCTGTCACATTTCTTAAGTTAAATGTGACCAACTCTCCTTCTTTCTGTTGGACAAATGAACCTGTGTACCGAATATTTTGCCCGTGGTATAAGCCCCCAAGTCCCAGCTTCGTGTTCGGTTCATACATCCGTAGACACAGAGTGGTCCCTACACTGGGGAACGCCCTCTCATTGTCGCCCTGGCCCATGGGAGGCGAGGGCGGGGGCTCCACACTCCACTTGCTCGGTGGTGTGTGTTGTGTTACAGGTGAGGCTTTGACCCACCCGGCACACGCAAATGCGAGACAACTGGACTGTGATCGTGTTGGCTCTCCCCGTACACGATTCCACTTTCTACCACACTGTTGTTCCAACCAAAACATTCTATTTTCTTTTCACTCTTCTTCGGTTGCAGACACAAGTCCCACTCGGGAAGAGGAGACCTCTTCACCAGGTACGCTCTCTGCTCTTTGCGGCAGCCCTCGTGAATGACTTCCTGAGAAACCCCAGCCCAGCAGGACTTACACACCCAGAGGAAACACTTCCTGTTTTGCCCAGGAGAGGTCAGGGGAGATGGGGGGTTGGGGGTGGTAGGGAAGCTCCAGACCGCTACCCCAAAAGTGGCTCTGATTCCAAACACGGTGAAGGCAGATGTGAGGACGAGATGACTAGGATAAAAGGGCGTCAAGGGTCAACCCTGGAGGATACCTTAGAGATGACCCATGGCAACAAACCTCAAATGTTGACGTGCACGTGAGTGGCCTGAAGAACTTGTTAAAACACAGATTCGGATTCAGTGGCTCCAGGGTGGAGTCTGGATTCTGCATTTCTCAGGGGCTCCCAGACGATGCTGCCGATGCTGCCGGTCAGCGACCGCCCTCGAGGAGTAAAATGCTAAACCACTACTCTCGCTTTGGAGGAAAAGGAGGCCCTGAGAAGGAGGACACTTGCCACTGTCCTAGCTCAGGCAGCCATAACTGAATACCACAGACCGTGCGGCTTAAACAGCAAAGACTTACTTCCCACAGTTCTAGAAGTCCGAGATCAAGGTGCCGGCAGGGTCGGCGTCTGGTGAGGGTCTTCCCTTGGGTTGAAGATGGCCACCTTCTCGCTGTGCGCTCACAGGGCCTTCCCTTCCCCAGTGTGTGCTCCCTGAGGGGGAGAGAGACAGAGAGAGAGGAGAGAATGGGAGCTCTGATGTGTCTTCTTATAAGGACGCTAATCCTATCAGATCAGGGCCTCCTCTTATGACCTCACTTAACCTTGACTACTTCCTCAGTGGCTCCATCTCCAAATACAGCTACACTGGGGGTTAGGGCTTTGACACGTGAATTTTGAGGGGACATAACTGAGTCCACAGCAGTCACTGAGCAAGCTGGGGATCCCAGCTCCCAGCCAAGGTCCTTTCTGCTCCCAGTCTTTGCCGATGAATCTGCCTGTGTGACTCCATTCGATCCGTCTGACGCTGACCTCCTGAGTAGCAAGGCCTATCGCTTTCTTTTGTTCTGTTTCCTTTCTTTTCAAGTCCTGGTTACTTTGAAGGCATAATGGTGCAAAAGGCAGTGAAGCCAAGCTCAGGACTTCCCTCTCGCTTCCACTTAGGGAGAGTTCTCCCTGCCTCCTTCCATCCCTCCCTTCCTCACTTCCTCCTTTCCCTGCCCTCATCATGACCTCACTTTTGGCAGAAGAGTCCTTCACTCATACTTCTCACTGACTCTTGACCTCACATGAGATGAGTTTTTCTTTGCAGACCCGGTTTCACGGGAACTGGGCTGCTTTTCATGCAGATTAATTGGCATCACGCATCTTTACAAAAGCGTGACAGCACAATCACTTCCTGCCCCTGGGAGTGTGAGGGCAGATGTGGTAACCATCAGACCATTCCCTTCCTTCCCCCTCATCCCCCTTCACCCCAGAGCAGGCAGAGTGAATGCGACTCCCACATTTCATGCTCCCGGAAGGCAGAGTGCTGCAGAAAGGGTTATGCTTCGGGGCCTCCCAGGTCAGAACTGAGGATGCCCCGGGCATGTCATACAAGCCCTCTGGGTCTCAACTTCCTCATCTCTGACACACTGATGATACTTCCCTGGAGCAGCTGCTGTAGGGATTTGAGGTGTGAATTATACGACACATCCTGGACGCTCTAAATGGGATTTATTCATCTGTCCTGCAAAATGCCAACCGCTCATATATCATTTCACTCCTGGATGTGTGAGTCCACAAGATAAATAAGCAGGTGGATTGTATTATATACAGCTTATGGATCAGCCTTGTTTTCATAAGCTTGCAGTCCACTGCATAAAATTTCAACGACATCCAATCTTAATGCTTTCTTTTCACCGGAAAAAAATCTCTCTCTTTTGTTTCGGCAGCCATACATCTGATTTCAACAAAAGCGACATCATCACCTGGTAATGCTCATATGTCTGTTGCTAGATTAACTCTTCGTCTCATAGTTATTTATACAACCATATTCTATCATAAAATCCATTGTTACTTTTTCTACCTTGCTTCTCTCTGTATATTTTCATATGGAATTACACCTCTCAAATATTATTTTTCTGGTTTTTTAATATTTTTTAAAGTTTATTTATTTTTGTGAGAGAGAGAGAGAGAGAGTGAGAGGAGCAGGGGCAGAGAGAGAGGGGGACAGAGCATCTGAAGCGGGCCCCACATTGACAGCGGAGAGCCCGATGTGAATGAACCGTGGGGTTCAAAATCATGAACTGTGAGATCATGACCTGAGCCACTTAACTGACTGAGCCACCCAGGAGCCCTGATCTTTCTCTTATCAAAAAACATTTCTGAGAAATCTTATGGGTTTTCTCCATTTCATTTTCAGCCCCTATAAACATTTTTCCTACAAAATCTAATACTTTTATATTTTTCCTATAAAAATTTAGTATATTTATAAGGCTTCTTTTGTGACCATTCAGCAAATTATTTTCCTTTTGGAGAATAAGCACCACTTGTTACATTTTGATAAAAAAAAAAATAAAACTTGGTGGATGGTATTTCTGCACCTAAACCTAAGCAGAAACTCAAACAAAACTATTAGTCTCTGAACCTCCAGAAAATGTGTGGGTCTTTTTCAGCTTTGAATATAAATATGTGACTTTGAGGACATGTGTTTTTTTTAAGCTCAGGTTTTCTTTTTTTACAGTTACAATTTCAACTGGTGAAGACATGATCCCTTTGCCTGGTAATTTTTGTTTGTTCCTAAGCACTTAAATTATCAAATCATTATCAGTACTGTTAGGATCGTAATTCTTTTTTTTTTTTTTTTTCAAAGTTCCTGCCCCTTACAGAAACCTTTTATGAGTAATAGACATATATGTGTATGTAAATGTGTATGTAAATATATATGCATATATAAGTATATATGCAAATGTATATGTCTATGTCTATGTCTACACATACCTTTGTGGGGCAGGAGACCCAAATTCACTTCCTGAGGCCTGACCCAAAAGATACTTGCCTTTATTCCTAGTTCAGCCAGGCATAGTTATCTTGCTCCAGTATCACAGCAACCAATTGCATAAGGAGAGAGCAACTATCTTAAACTAGGACACTGCAGTCACAGAGAAACCACAGCCAGTGGTATTTATTAACATTCACTAAGCATCTTCTATGGGCCAAACAGAGCAGGAAGTTGGAAAACAGTTGCTAGCAACCCCTCTTATATGAAGACAAATCATTTTACACACATCTATGGGTATGGAACCACTAACACTCTAGATTTTTAAAATTACTTTTACTTCTTTAAGTCACCTTTTTTTGACTTATAATGATACACAGTAAGTCGCAAACATCTATAGGTTTTTCTAATGTATACAACTATGTAACCACCACCACCACCACCACCACCACCACCACCGGAATCAAGATCTAGAACATTCCCATCACCCCCAAAAGTTCCTTCAGGTCCCTCTGCAGCAAATCCCCCAGGCGACCGACCACTGGTCTCCTTTCTGCCACTGTAGGTCAGATTTGTTTTTCTAGAATCGCATATCAATGGGATCAAATAATACGTGCTCTTCTGCGTCTGCTTTCTTTTGCTTAACAAATTGTTTTTGAGATTCGTCTATATGGTTCCTTACATTGGCATTTCGTTCCTTTTTATTGCTTAGTAATATTCCACTGTGTGGGTAGTCAGCAATTTATTCATTCCCCTCTCCCGCTGGTGGACATGTGTGGATGGTGGAGAAATCTGCTACGCACAAATCTTCCGACGCACATCTGTTTCCTTTATCTTGAGCAAACACCTGCGAGTGGAACAGCCAGGCCACACAATACACTTTGTGCAGTTCAAGGGTTGGCTGTTATTCATCCAGAGTAAAAGGAATTTCACTGGACAGATGTTGTTTGCTAAGCCACAGCAGTGCCTCAATAATTTTACTCCAAAGATTTGAGGGGTTTGCCATTTTGTTTTCTTTGGGGTCTTGGTACTTTTGTGTGACCATTACATTCTCACGTGTCTGGGCAACTAGGCTGACAATATCCGCCATTGTCTGCGGCCTTCAGTTAATTCAGGTTTGACTTTTCTATGAGAGAGTGCAGGGGGTGGGGGGACGGGAAGGAGGGAGGGAGAGACAGAAGGCAGCACCGCCTGGCGTGGTGAAGCTCCCCACAGTGTCAACTCTTCCACTGCAAATGACATGCACGGAGCAACGGAGGGCAGCTGTCGCACCTGTCACCCCCGCGACCCCCTGTTTCATTCTCTCTCTCCCCCTGCAGACCCTCCCCTGCGCCTGGCGGGCGGGCACAGCCGCTGCGAGGGCCGGGTCGAGGTCCGCCACCAGGACGTGTGGGGCACGGTGTGCGACGACCACTGGGACATCAGGGACGCCCGCGTCGTGTGTCGCCTGCTGCACTGTGGCCCCGCGCTCGCCGCCCCGGGGCGCGGCCGCTTCGGCCCGGGCTCGGGGCCCATCCTGCTGGACGACGTGCGGTGCGCAGGCACCGAGGACGCGCTGGGCCGCTGCGGCCACTCGGGCTGGACGCGCCACAACTGTCACCACCGGGAGGACGCGGGCGTGGTCTGCGCAGGTGCCGCAGCGCGTCGGCGATCGGGGCTGTCCCCGGGGCTCCGTCCCTCTTCCTCCGCCTGCGTTCCTAAGGCCAAGGCCCCGGCTGCTGGGATAGCAAGGGCGCATGTGAGGGCACAGTCGTAGGTGGACACCCTTCTTCACCCTGACCTGGCCGTCAGAAGTCAGAATGTCGGCTGGCATGTCCCTCTCACCCAAGATTTGGCCTCTGCCTTTCCTGTAGTACTTTTTATTACCACCCGATACCTCTCTTGGCATTCTGGCCTCCATAGCTGGACCCTGTTTGGGGTGGAGTAGTAGTTTCTTATATTTGTCCTACATTTACCCCGGGGAAATCTCAGAGAGTTACGGAATTCTCAGATTTGGTGAACAAGTCCGAGCCCCCTTTGTCTGTTCCATCCTTAAGTTTTTTAACAGGCAAACCAAAGAATCACTCTATTGCTCTTATCTTTATGTGGGAGTTACTCTTGTTTTGCACAGAAATGGATCACAAATAGAAAAACTATCAGAGTCCCCCTGAGGCTAACAGTCCCACAGAGAGCCATAGAGTATGAGTCCCCTGGGGTCTTGGGATCCTATCTTCCAGACCCTCACTTTCGTTGTGTCTGCTCACAGTTCCAGCCATGCCTCCTGCTGTCGGTGGACCCACTGGCAAGGGTAATTCGTTTTCCATTCTTGGATTATACACCAGGGTTGATTGGGTACAGCTACCGAAGGATCAAAGGTCTGGGGCCAAAAGTATCAGAAGGGGTTGAGTGAATCTGGCCAGCCGTGCTTCCTGGCCAGGACCCTAGCCACAGGTGACTGTCCCACCTTGCTTCTGTGCTGGGGAGGCCTTCGATGGCTATGAACTGCCTACTTCCCGGCCTGAGATTCCGAGCATGTCCTGTGCATGGGAAGGGACACCAGCCCGAATTCACTCATGTGATGGTGTTTATAATCTGCAAAGCCCTGTATTTACTATTCTCTTGGTGTTGATGACACCCGTACTCTCAACGCTTCTTCACGCACACCGGGATCCCTCCTTCCTGCTCCATCGGGAGGTTCTGGGCCCTCTTTCCCTTCCCATTGCTTGGAGTACTCTCAAGCCATGGTGCTCCAGCTTCCGTAGCTCAACAGAATGAGCCCATTTCCCGGCTCTGCATGTTCTACTGCTGCCTATACCCTCCTCCTCCATATTGCACGGCTGACGTTTGCTTCTCACCAGGCCTGGGTGCCTCTGCTGTACCCAAAGACAACGGTAAGCCCTCCCCTCTAAGCTGCGGGAAGGCGGAACTAAGACAGCAGTTGTCCCCGGGAGAGAGAACGGGTTTTGAGGGGGCACCAGCTTCTGTGTCTCCACCAAGATCTCTCACATCTCTATCTACTCGCCGGGCTTCAGGAGGCTGGGGAAGAAGCCTCTTAACACCTATGCTCCCTCCCTCTTTGCTCCCACGCCCTTGCCTCAAATAGATGTATGTTCAGCCTCGGGTGTCCTCAACATGGGAAATGGGCCGTTCTCTAAATCTATAGACGAGGCTCTGACTCTCGGCACGTGGGACGTGTGCTGTGTGTATAAGACTCCCATGATATGGTGTGACTTTTTGGAAAAGAGAGGATATAAATAAAATCAGCGGAAGTCAAGTCAAGGGTGGGGGGTGATGGGAGCTGAGGCAGCCCCTGGGCGCAAAGTACTGTCCATGCTTTATAAAGTAAGCACGCACCCATGTCCCGGACCGACTCGTCCAGTGTACCAAATCGTCTTTGTGAGCTTCTCCCCATGCTCCTCCTCCTGCAGCCTGGCTTTCCTGCTTGCCTCACCTCTTCCAAGTCACCATTGACCGAGGTTATCTCCAGAGGCTGGGCTACTCCTCCTGGGACATCCACTTAAATGATGAGCTGTGTCGTCCCCACGTCACGGGGCGCTATCTGATCTTCAACATTCCCTATGGTCACTGTGGCACCGTCAGACAGGTAAGAAACTGACGGGGTGGTGGTACCCTTCTGTGGACGGAGGCCAAGGAGAGAGATTTGGAAAATTCAACTACCTGTTAAAAACCTGGCAGGGCCAGAAGAAAGGCACGGCCATGATTTTGTTTCTGAATTCAGTGAGACCTGGAGCACTCACTAATTTGTCTGAAATTTTCCTTCCTTTTGGGAATTTAGAGTACGTACTGAATTTGGAATACACAGTAATAAGTGCTGAGTGCTGATGGACTGATGGGTGGGTAAATAGACAGATGGATGAATGGATAGATGGATGGATGATGGGTGCTGTTCTTTTAGCTCCAAAGCTGAGCATTTTCCACAACTTGCTTCTTTATTCACCGTTAGTGCACACCTACTATGTGCACGCTATGGCGCTGGGCATGGGAGAGGACAAATGATCTGACAGCTGCGTTCTAACCAGACAGCTAGCTGTATTCCCCAATCTAGAAAGCATAGACATTTGGGTATAATGAAATGTGTATGTCTGTCTCATTTTCCTTAACCACCAGCTTATTTCACAAGACAACGTCACTGAAGTTAAGGAAACAAGCGAAGAGCGCGTAACTACAAAATCGCACTTTCCTCAGCATACCTAACAATGTACCATCAATGTACCACGTTACACAGCACGGTCTCCATGCTATTCCTCTCTTCCTTTGTATCAGTATTTAGACACACAGAACAGCAAACATTTGGCATTGTTGGAGGTTTGATTCATCCAATAGCCTGCATGACGCCAAGTCACTGCTTCACTCCATACTTCACATTTTGTCTATTTGGTTGTGCAGACCCACGGTCGCACACGGTCCTTTTTGCTCTGAACCTTCTAGTTTTTACCTCAGAGGTTTCTGCCCCAGGGGCCGTGCTGGAAGCCCCCCAGTGTCTGCGCAGTAGGCACCCCAGAAGCTTCTAGGCCATCAGGGAGGACCCTGGCAGTGTCCTCTGTGGCCCCGGCTGGCCTAGCTCCTACAGCACTGGGGCCAGAGGACACCGCAGGTCTGGAACCACTTGGGGTGATGGCCAGTCCCAGACCACCCACGGCAAAAACACTGCCACAGGAAGGTCCTGTGTGTGACTGCAGAGTCAGGGAATAAGCAAACCTTCTAGGTGCTGAGGACACAGCGGCCAACAAGACAGGGGCCGGGCTCCACAGCTCTCACATTCGAGAAGGAGGCACTGCACAAATGCACATATGAGAATCATTTCACAGACCTTAAGATGGCAAAACAAGGAAGAGAATAGGAGATGATGTGGGGTGGAAGGAAGGCCACTTCGAATAGGGTGGCCAAGGAGCTGAGGCCTGAATAAGGAGATGGAGCCAGGTAAAGGAACAGGGGGCATGCTCCGTGCAGGGGGGCTAGTGATGAGGCCCCCCGGGCAGCAGCAAACTTGGAGGGCTTGAGGAAAAGACTCGAGGAGTCAGCACCGGGAAGCCCAAGGTCAGGTTGGAAGGGGCAGGACCATGCAGTAATGGAGTTTAGCTTTTCCTCTAAGCTGTGCATCAGGTCAAGGGACAAGGGAGACGCTGTTTCTTCGGGGCACAAAGAAAAAAATGTCTGTTTTTATGGATAAAGCGTGCAGAACGTGAAGAGTATCTTTGTTGTATTAAAATGTCATAATGGAGGCTGGGAAGGGGCAGGGGGATGAGTAGGAAAGGAAAGGTCTAAAAAGGCGGGGGGCACCTGGGTGGCTCAGTCCGTTGAGTGTCCGACTTTGGCTCAGGTCACCATCTCACGGTGAGTTCAAGCCCTACGTAGGGCTCTGTGCTGACAGCTCAGAGCCTGGAGCCTGCTTCACATTCTGTGACTCCCTCTCTCTCTGCCCCTCCCTCACTCACACTCTGTCTCTTAAAAAACGAATAGACGTTAAAAAAAAATTTTTTTTTAATAAATACATAAATAAAAAGGCAGACCTGGTCTGAGCTGACAGGGCGGTCCTTGGAGGGTTCCCAGGCGGACGTCAAGGATCTGAGTCACACACGCAGAGGCTTCCTGCAATCCACGTCGCTGGGTGGGCTGAGTCTCTGGATGGCACACAGGGCTGTGGGGAGGAGGCTGCCGGAGGTGACGGCACCTCACACAGTAGTCTTCAGCACCCCTTTAGCCCTTCGAGTCTTGCTGGATTTGAAGGACAAGGCTGAGACTCAAGGCGAGCAGGTCCAGGCCCCCAGCTCACAGGGAGCCAGAACCCCTCTGGGACCAAGAGAAGAGAGGGGCTGGAAGAGAGGAGAAAAGTACAGTGGGCCATGGTCCATGCCTGGCTGAGAATACCCGGGCTGAGGGTGGGGCACGTGTGCAGGAATTGGGTGGAGAGAGCGCCGGGTAGCCAGCGTGGACCCCCTGCCCCGCCTCATACCAGCACAGCTCGGCCCTCACAGGAGGGAAGAAGGGAGGGCAGGCTCACACACCGGGGCACCTCGCGTGCTCCCTGAAGTGCTACGTCACTCCGCCGTGGCACTAGGTACCACAGGAGGCAGCCCCGAGGCCCCCTGCCTCCAGCTCGCCGGCCGACTGGCACCCAGCAGGTGTGTGGAGAGGCCTCTGCCGGTGTAGGAAGGTGCTTGTCAGGGAGCCAGGAGCACTGGCCAGAACCTCCCCTCTCGTCCTCCCAGGAAAGTCTCGGCTCCCTCAGCTACTCCAACTCCATCAGAAGCCGAACACGGGGCCACCCTGGCCGAGTCATCGTGCGGCACAAGGTGCCTCAGCTGAAGTTCACCTGCAGGGCGGATGGGCCATCTGCAGTTGACATCAGTCCCGGGGCTGACGTCCCAAGGGAGAGCGTCGGCTATGATGTGTCCATATCCTTCCTCGAATCGCCTATCAGCCTGGGGCCACACTATGCCAGCCAGAGGAAAGGGGTCTTCCTCCAGGTCACACTCCAGAGCCCCGACCCCAGCCTGAGGCTCTTTGTGGATACCTGTGTGGCTTCTCCAGATCCCCGTGATTTTACGACTGTCAAGTACGATTTGATCCGGCACGGGTAAGGAACATAGAAGGCCTTCTAGGGTTGACTGTTATATTCAGGTGGCATTCCTGTAGCTTCTCTGGTAGATCTAAGTCATAACATGGTGCAAGATAGTCCTCGTTATGCCCCAGGGGCAGAGTCGGGCCCCTACCGTCCCTCTGATCTCAGCTGGAGACAAATAGTTATAGGAAGCCTGGACAACGTCCCCTGAGTCCCCAAAGAGTCTTGGGCAAAGGCCCTGCTGTCCTGGACTCTGCTGTCCCATCTCACCCTTTCATACCTGTGCCTCCCTTCCCTCTGCGTTTTATGACTTTGTTACACTCCCTATTTGTGGTTCAGGCTCTCAGGCATCTGATCTACCCTGATGGGCTGGCGCGTCTTCTCAGCCTACACTCTTATAGTGGTGAGATTCACTATGGCTGTTTTGATTAAGCAACAAATTGCCAAGTTAGAACTTGGGTATGTTGTTTGCCTTCCTAGCTCCCTTGCCCCCTAACAGGAGCAAACACTTAGAGATGGGCCATTGGTGACCAGTGCAAGACAACAAAACCCTATCACTTACTGGTGGCAGCTTCAAAGTGGTGAGAGCCGCATGAGACGCATCATCGTGGTACCTGTTTCCAAAAGACAGGGGGAGGGGCAAGACGTAGCACTGTGCACGGGTGGCATGACCTATAGCATGGGAGGTGCACAGGTGTGGCATTGAACCGCACTGGGTCTCGGAGTGAGAAAGCTCTTCCCTTTCCATTCTCTTTACAAATAGACCAAGGAGAGAGACACAGTTTGGTGCCAGAATTTTAACAGCCGACATTCTCCCAATTCTGCTTGTTTAGGTTTAAGATGCTCTTCTGTTTCTAATTTCCTAAGGTGGATTCTACATCTTTCTTCATTTCCAACACGTGCATTTATTTATTTGATTTTGGTGAATTGTATATTCATTTTCACTTAGTTCGAAATATTCTTTACATTTCTCTGGAGACTTTTTCTTTTACCTCCGGGTTACTTTGAAGTGTGTTGTTTGATTTCCAAATAGGAGTTCTCCAGCAACCTTTCTGTTTTTGATTTCTAGTTCCGTTCCATTGTGACCTGAAGATACATTTTGTGTGATTTCTTTTTTTAAATTTGCTAAGGTGTGGGTTATGGTCCAGAATGTGGTCTATCTCGGTGAATATTCCATGCAGGCTTGAGAAGAGTTGTGTTCTGCTGGTGTTGGATGTAGTGGTCTGGAGATGGCTGTTAGTCTAGCTGATTGATGGTGCTTTTTAGGTCATCTAAATCCTTCCTGATTTTCTGCCTGCTGGTTCTATCAATTACAGACAGAGGGCTGTTAGAGTGTCCAGCCATCACCGTGGATTTGTAGATTTCTCTTTGCAGTTCTATTAGTTTTTGTCTCACGCATTTTGATGCTCCGTTGCTACATGTATACTCATTAAGGGTTGTTGTGTCTTTTTGGAGGGCTGGTCTCTTTATCATTATGCAGTATTCCTCTTCATCTCTGATCATTGTCCTGGCTCTGAACTCTGTTTTGTTTCAAATTAATATAGCTACTCCAGCTTTCTTTTGGTTAGTATTAGCATGCTAAATCTTTCTCCATTCCTTTGCTTTCAATTTTTCTATGTCTTTATCTTTAAGATGGGTGTCATAGACAGTTATTAGTTGGAACTTGGGGTTTTTTGTTATTGTTGCTTTTGTTTTATCTGCTCTGGCAGTCTGCATCTTTAAATGGTCATACTTAGAACACTCACATTTAAAGTGATTACTGATATAGTTGGATGAAAATCTACCATCTTGGTAACTATTTTCTATTTGGTGCATTTATTCTCTGTTTCTACCCCTATTCTCCTTTTGCTGTCTTCTCTGGTTTCAGTGGAGCATTTTATATTACTCCATTTTATCTCCTCTCTTGATGTATCATTTATACTTCTTTCCTTAACTTTTTCCATGGTTGTACTAGGGCTTACAAAACACATTCTAATTCTGGAAAGAGCCCAAATGTCCATTGACTGATAAATGGATAAAGAAGATTCATCAAAAGGAATGAAATCCTGCCATTTGCAATGACAAGGACAGAGCTAGAGGGTATAAGGCTAAGTGAAATAAGTCAGTCAAAGACAAATGCCATATGATTTCACTCACATGTGGAATCTAAGAAATGAAACAGATGAACATAGGATGGACGGGGGACAGAGAGGTAAACCATAAAACAGACTCTTAATGATAGAGAACAAACTGAAAGTTGATGGAGGGAGGTGGGCGGGGGATGGGCTAGATGGGTAGTAGCGATTAAGGAGGGCACTTGTGATGAGCACTGAAACTGATATTACACTGTATGTAACTAACTGGGATTTAAATAAAAACTTGAAACTACAAAACCCCCACATTTTAAAATACTCGAAATTCACCTGCAAATAAGACAACCACCACCTTTAACTTCCCTTTTGGGCAAAATAGAGCAGAGCTTCAGAAGGCAACAGCTCTAGCTGGAATTTAATTACCTTGTTTGATTTTTGTTGTATTTCTCTCACAGTTACCTGTCAGGAACAGTGGTTTTTCTACTCACAATAGTATTTTAAGTTTCTTCATAAAAGAAAGAGTGGGTAGTGGGAAGAGGTGTGTTTGGACTTCATATGTCTGAGTCTAAGCCTGATTATTCGAGTTGGGGTGCATTCACACCATCCTTTAAGTTAATCCTTGTGGCTGGGGGTGGTTTCTTCTATCAGGTGCATCAAAGACAAAAGCTATGTCAACCTCCACTCCCACCAGAAGAACACGGCCCAGTTCAAGTTCAACGCCTTCAACTTTCTCAGCAGCTATGATGTGGTGTATCTGCAGTGTGAGGTCGCCGTGTGCAAAGTGGGGGACCATTCCTCCCGCTGCTCCCAGGGCTGTGCAGAGCGGAGTAGGAGGGATGTGGGCCCCAAAGAGACCAAAGAAGAGCGGACTGAGCATTTCCAAGTGGTGGGGCCACTGGAAGTCCACAGAGGGACGGGTCGGAACAAGACCCTTGTTTGATTTCTCTACTTTTCACGTGATTCTGTTATTAGAAAGCAAAGTCTATTTCCCTTCCGCAATGTAATAAGTTTGAGAAATCAGAAGTTGTCCACACAGCGACAGGTGAAACTGCTAAAGAAGTTCTCTCTGAAGTTTGTTGCTAAATAAACCTTCTCTGATTACTAAACTTCCAGGCAGTCCCTCTCTTTGCCAGCCGGAGATGCTGCGTTTTCTAATTCTTCACTACCAAGCACGTGATCATTGTCTTAACTGCACAAAATGTTATCAAGAACAGAGTTCTCTCTCTCTGTATCAAATTGCCAATTTAAGGTATTTTTTTTTTTTTACTTGACTCCTTAATGTTCGGATGCTGGTAGGTGGATCTTTTTGTTTCTGTCCCTTGAGTGATGTGAGAATTTCTTTTCAGAGCTCACTAAGAGTCTTAGGAAAAATAAACTAAGTGTCAGGAAATCACTAACCCTAATAACTGATCAGTTGAATCAAACAGGTCATTTGCTCATTTACTTCTTATCACTTACTCAAAACAAGCTCATTTTGCCCATTTCAAAGGGAACAAATTGCGCCTCAGCTTTGTTGGGTTTGGCGACAGCTTTGACGTTGACAGCAAATGGGAGTCTGAGACCCAATCACACGAACCACCCGTGACTGCTTGCTGAAGTCCGTGTCCCAGATCCTCAAAGCTTTATAGGAAAGCTAAAAAGTACACAGGAAATCTGAAGAGCACAGAAAGAAAGGCTTGTATATCCCACACCCTCCTGAGAAAGGAGGGCAGCACCCACTTTATCCAAGCTCTCTTTGTATCATCACAGAAAGAGGTCTGCACTAGGCTCAGTCTTTAAAGAGACAGTTTTGGACGTGGCCATTGTTTTTTTCTTTGCTTGTCAAGAAATATTCAACAGCAATGTTTGAAATATGAGTCCTTAAGGCCAAGAGATTTTTCCTTTCATTGTCACTAAATAGCAGTATGAGATGGGATGAATATGGCCAAGTCCCCCGGGGAGGAGGGCAGGGTTTGGGGGAGCCTGGGAGCTAACCCTGAAGTCCCAAGAGATGAAAATCTGACGAGTGACCCAAGGGCAGACATTGCCTCCAAAGGGGAACATCTCAGTTTCATTTCAAACGTGCCCTTCGACAACCATCTTGCTAAAAATAGGTTACTGACGTTTACTTTGATGATGTTCCCTGCTTATACCTAGTAGAAGCTGATGAAACAATTACTGGTCAGTCTGGTGAAGACCGTATCTTTAAATCAGAAGTTAATCATTTGTCACCCAGGGGCTTCATCTTCAGTCGCATGATTTTAGCATCGGGCATCGATTTCACCCAAAGGCTTCAGATGAATTAAGGAGTTTTCCAGGTAAGCTGTGAGCTGCTGGAGTTTCTACTTTCCAAAGCTTATCTGCCCAGTAACTGCAGCTATCCAAATGTGTTGAGGAAGTGAGAGGCTAACAGCTTCCAAACTCAGCATCTTAGGACTTTTAACAGGTGCCTAACGTGAAAAGTATCGACATTGAAAGGACTGAACTTTTCAGAATAAATAAATAAGGGGCCAGTGAACTTCCCAGCCAGGCTCTCTGGCTGTGGCTCAGCTAACAGAAGCCAGGAAGTGGCCCTTTCCACAACTATTCCAGGTGATTCTTAGGGACGCTGAAGTGTAAAAGCCATGGCCACTGCTAAGCATCCTGTGCTTTCTGGATCAAAATGCACTTCACAGAAAACTGCAACCCAGAAACACCAATGGGTACAGACAAAAAGGCCCCAAGAGAAGTCTGCTGTCTCCAGCCAAAGGACGGGTAAAGGAGCAGCCAGGCAAGACAGAGAACTTTTACACAATAGCCACCTGGCTCCACGCACCATGGGTAAAACTGTGGCCCTACCCCCAGCCTAGCCAACGAAGGTGAAGCGGGGAGCCTAGACTTTCACCTGCCCTCAGGATCCTTACATCTCCCCTCCCCTGCGCAGGGTGGTGCCACCTGTGGGCAGTAACCAGAGCCTCCCCAACACCCCCCAGGTCAGGCAGACACCAGGTGGGGAGCCTAGACTTCCAACCCCACCCTTTAACACCACTCTGGGTAGAGCCAGGACCTCAACCCTCATCCAGAGGTAACAAGGCAACGCCACCTTCCGGGGGGAGGGGGAGGCAGCAAGGTCACATGGACAGCCTGGGTTCCACCCCGCTCAGTGGTAATGAGGTGACCCTCCCCATCTGGTGTGCACGTGCTGATATTCCATTGCCCAATTTGCTCTTAGCCTTGCTGACATACCTTGTTAGGCACGTGTCTTGAATACAGCGTAATGGAGTCAGAATTTAGCGCTGTGAGACATTCTGAAAATCCTCTTTTAGGAAGTGAGTCTAGTGACCGCTCTGGTGTGACACCCACATCTCCCTCAGATGGGATCACTCACTCCTCAAGCTGCCGGGAGTGTTGGCGGCTGATGGCTCTCGGCCCCACTGCTCTGCAGGAATTCCCTCGGCTCAAGGCAGCTGCCTCAGCCCCATTCGTTGGCTTCAACCACGAGTGGTCAAGGGAGGCATGTAATGGCCGGAGCACCAAGCCTCGGCCTGGGGCCTCTCTGAAGAGCCGGCCCAGCCCAGGACTCCTGGGGGGGTTGACGGGGCTTTCTGCTGCAACCGCTTCTCCGCTCACCAACTCCCCTGCCGGGTCCTCCTTCCCTCACCCCTTTCAGGGCTTGATCACAAGCACACTCCCCAGGAATCCTTCTGTGCGCAATACTCTCTATCAGAAGTGGTTTTCCGGGATCCGAGCCATGACAGTCAATACCGGGTGGGGTCTGAGGAAGCAGGTACTAAGACAGGACTTGGGGGGCCGGCCATGGGTAATCACCACTGGTGGCACGTGGAACACAGACAGCCCCTGACTGCAACTCATTTTCTCGTTTAATCCTTGCAACACTCCGGGGTGGGGGGTGGGGGGTGGCAGTTTTACCTTCTCTGTTTTAAATTGTGGAGATCAAGGCTGAAGGTGAACCCGGCGAAGGTAACCCACCAGTAAGAGGAAGAGCTAACACCCAGGCCACCAACTCCAGATCGAGGACCCTTAATTACCTTACTGCAGTTTCCCCTGAAGAAAAACCCTTGCTGATATATATCATTTTATACCTATAATGCCTTGGTATAGCTCAATAGCTCTGCAAAAGGTTTTTTGACGCATGGTAATACAATTTTACAGTGTCTACTGAGTCACGGCATTTGACAATTGTCTTAGTCTTACACTATGTGCCTGGTGTGGCCCTGAGCAGCCCCCAGGCCTGGCCACCAGCATAAAATCAATCGGTTCCTGACAGAAAGATGGTGGACGGGCCAGCACCCAGACAGGTTGTAAGTTCTGTTTTTCTGAATTCGATTTGCCTGTTCTGATTATGTTCTGAGTGTTTTCACATTAGGTTGGAAGAGAACTTCTGCAGTAGCTCTGTGTTGTCATACTGATGGAATGCGGAGGGCACCCAACCGCATGGCCACTTGGGAGAAGTGCTTAGAAGATCCACGTGGACATATTAAAGAGAAAATGGGGAAGATGCATTTCGATTTGGATCTGGAAACCCAGCAGGCTCCTAAAAACTTGTTCGATGAGAATAGAGATGGCGTCTTACTCGTGGTATATTCCCCGGGCATTACCGTGTACCCGATACATGTGTACGGGAGGAAAGTCTTTGGGCATTCAGAAATGTGGTTGCCTCTTTAGATGTTGATCAGAACCCAAACCACGGTGGTACTGAGTGATGAGGTAGAGTTGTAATGTGCATCTAACACAAAGAATTCAATATGATGTTCGGTATGTGTAAAGTCACTTCACACTGAGGTCTTTAATATTTGTTCAGCCACAGCAGAGAGGAACATATTAAGTCAGAACTGACTCCGCCTTGCTACAGGTATGTTTGGCTTTGGTGTTTGATGGGAAATGGGAGAACTGTTGTTTTACTTCGTTAACCTGGAAACTACACAGAAGTCTCGCCTATGATAATCAGGGTCTTCTTCCCAAAGCCCTTTTCTGAGATGTGTTTAAGTTGTAAGATGCTGAGACTCCACATTAAAATAGTGAGGTGTATGAATAAAAAAGATGGTCATTCTCTTTGTCACACTTCGTTTCAGAAATTATAACGTTCATATATGTTTCAAAAGGTAACACATTTGCATCTAGAAAATAAATACATCTAATGCTGAAGACTTACGTCTTTTTTTTTTCCTTTCACCTAATTATTTACTGAAAATGCTTTGTGAAAAAGGATGCTTTCAATTCATTTAATATTTTGGTGGCTTCAGGTCTTTACCATGAGACCTAACTTACATAATGTTCGCTCATTTCAACCACCCTGCAAGGCAGCACACTGACCACAATGACAGCAAGACCTGTGCATCACTCTTATGAGGCTCTCCCTAATTTATTCATAATGGGTACCATTTCCTTTGGTGTTCAGGAGAAACGTGTCTCACTTAAGGCTGAACCCATTAGTTCATATTCTGCAGCTTCTGGTACTTGTAGTCTGTTCTCTGCTTCACAAAATGCCTTGCTGTGATCGTAGCCACAATCACTACATTCAGAGCAAGGGCCACGAATAAACATAGTTGCAGACTGTTGAAAGGTTGATTCTGAGTTTCTTCTCCATGTATTTGATACTGAAATCCTGTAATTGGAAACAAGATAAACATCATTTAAAGAAAAGTATTACATTATGGCATTACAAAATGTTCATGAATTGTGTACCTCCTCGCAAATATGAATCTTATGTACCAATTCACGCATGGTATATAATGCCAACACAACATACAGCGACAGTGAGCATATATTTCAATCAGTTTATGTTTCTGTTTAGAAAGGACAAGATGCCCTTACATTCGTTTGTTTAAGTAGTTCATTTGTTTCCTTGACATAAAGTGAAAAACTTGTGACAATCAAGCATCTCGGTCAAACAGAAGCGCGGGTCCATTTATGGATTCTATTTCCCATAGTTGTCAAAATATATGTGATCGATAGAGAAACAACTGGTTTCTCCTCTTGAAACAGGAAAAGGGTACTTTTTAAAAAGTTTTTATTTATTTATTTTGAGAGAGACAGAGACAGCCTGAGCAGGGGAGGGACAGAGAGAGGGAGAGGGAGGGGGGGAGAGAGACAGAGAGAGAGAGAGAGAGAGAGAGAGAGAATCCCAAGCAGGCTCCACACTGTCAGCACAGAGCCCAACTGGGGGTTCAAACTCATGAAACCGTGAGATCATGACCTGAGCCAAAACCGAGAATAGAACACTTAACCGACTGAGCCACCCAGGCTCCCTAGAAAAGGGTACTTTCTAATATGGACGATATTTCTGTAACTTTCATTCACAGATTTTCAACTAATTTCAGACTAATATCCACAGATGCATCATCTTTAGTGAATGTGTTTATAAAGTTACTGGATTTAATTTTTGTGTTCTTTTGCATTTATCTTAGAAATGTTTTGCTACAAACTAGAATCCTACTCCTTCATAGTCCATTCAAATAACAATTAACATAGAGGTCACAAGATTCTTTTATGCCAGGATAATTTTCACATGAGATAAACTCATAAGCAGCTTTTATTTAACTGTGGTCCGTCCAAAGCCATTTAGTTGTGGCTTGTCCATGAGTGGCCACCACCACCTCATTCTCCTGTGACCTGGCAGGGGTCACGTTTCAATCCTTTAAAAAGAAGCAGGGGGGCGCCTGGGTGGCTCAGTTGGCTAAGCGTCCGACTTCGGCTCAGGTCACGATCTCACAGCCCGTGAGTTCGAGCCCCGCGTCAGGCTCTGGGCTGATGGCTCAGAGCCTGGAGCCTGCTTCCGATTCTGTGTCTCCCTCTCTCTCTGCCCTTCCCCCGTTCATGCTCTGTCTCTCTGTGTCTCAAAAATAAATAAACGTTAAAAAAAATTAAAAAAAAAAAATAAAATAAAATAAAATAAAAAAATAAAAAAAATAAATAAAAAGAAGCAGGGCTGGGGGCACCTGGGTGGCTCAGTCAGGTAAGCGCTTAAGCATCAGACTTCTGCTCAGGTCACGATCTCACAGTTCGTGACTTCAAGCATCGAGCTTCGGATCCTCTGTCTCCCTCTCTCTGCCCACCCCCGACTCCGTGCTCACTTATGTGCACCTGCTCTCTCTCTCTTTCTCTCTCTCTCAAAAATGACATAAACATTTAAAAAAAAGAAGTAGGTCCATCTTAAAAATAGAGTATTTTCTATGGCCTTTTGTAGCAACGTGGATGGAACTGGAGAGTGTGATGCTAAGTGAAATAAGCCATACAGAGAAAGACAGATACCATATGGTTTCACTCTTATGTGGATCCTGAGAAACTTAACAGGAACCCATGGGGGAGGGGAAGGAAAAAAAAAAAAAAGAGGTTAGAGTGGGAGACAGCCAAAGCATAAGAGATTGTTAAAAACTGAGAACAAACTGAGGGTTGATGGGGGGTGGGAGGGAGGAGAGGGTGGGTGATGGGTATCGAGGAGGGCACCTTTTGGGATGAGCACTGGGTGTTGTATGGAAACCAATTTGACAATAAATTTCATATAAAAAAATAAAAAAAAAAATAGAGTATTTTCTCTTAGAAAAAAATTGCTTTTTTTTCCCAAAAAGGTGGTTGTGTGGGATGCAGGTTCATCGGATTTTCTCATATAGGAGTTAAAATACATTGCTTTAATTCTGTTATCTGCCATGCTGTCTATAACAAGGAGTCAGGAAGCTAAGAGAAAGTGTTGGTTTTAGAAGTGGGAAAGTTATATTTATACTCAAAAGCCACAGGGATCATGGTACATTATCAGTGCATAATATGCTTAAAATGTACCTGGTTTACATTTTTTCAACTAATAGAAAAATTAATCTTGTGTGCTTATTAGGACTTAGCTGCTGATATCATAAATCTCTATACTGTGCATGCTTAAGCAGGAACACAATTGAGCAGAATTTAATGAACCATGAGGTGTTCTTAGATCAGGAAATAGCTTGTTCTTTACCTGAATTTCCACTTGCACTTTGATCCCTTTTCAGACGAATAGGTCCTATGACAGAATCCGCCTTCCATTTGTATGAAGAAATGTCTCGTTTCCTTCTAGAGACACAGCCTTGGTTGCAGCGAGACTGATGGTCACTACTGTCACATATCAAAATCTTACACTGTAGATACACGGAGCCCAGATTTCTCAAGAATTTAAAGGCATTAAATTGGAATCTTCCATAGTGTCCAGAAAACGGATACACCTCACAAGTCTCATCTCGACTACATCTGGAACAGAATTTATGGCACATTTAGAAAATTTACAGTTCAGTCTTTTTGATATTGAAAAGAAATGATACAGAGTTTTGTTTGAACTAATTTGTGGGTCCAAAAATTGCTCTAGAAAGACAATGTCTAGCTCAGACCATAGTGAGCTAAGGCTATAGATCTGATTCCTGGGTAAGACAAAGTTCCCTCCAGCAATAAAATTCCTAGTCTATGTGAATTAATTAGAAAACCAATTCAGATATATTCGAACTCAAATGCCTTACTCTACACACTTGTTTTGAACGTGCCAATAGGGTTGATATAAAGTCCATCAGCTTACAGAAAAAGAGGAAAACTTCCCTTTTTTTTTTTTTTTTTTTTTTTTAGAGAATGCCGCATATACTTTACTAATTGTATTAGGTCTGTGTTCTAAATCTGGAACAAATGAAATAATCCTTTGGTGTTTTGTTGAAAATAATCAACATGGGGGGTTGGGGGGGAAGCAAAAACAAAACCACAAAGCATCTTGACAAAAAATATATTTGTTTCTACCAGCAAATATGTGGGAAACATACTTAAAATTCTAGTGGATATGGGCTGTGGCTGTAGAAATGCTCTAACTTAAAGTATTTGTCACTAGTATACACTAACTGTATTTTGTAATACAATTAAATTTACTAAACTCCATGGCAGCAGTATAGAAAACAATTATACAGCAGGCATACAGGAATTGTACAACCATACACAAAAATACTACTTCATTCGAGTTATTATTAATCCTCAGAAAAGCATATCACCCATCAGTACATACCCACTCTTGATGAGGTCATAGGTTGGGGATGCAAAGTCAGATGTGGGAGAGGCAATACAGGTATCAAGAAAAACCACCAAATCTGGATCCGAGGTGTGGACGCTGACTTGAACAAAAAGAGTTTGGTTCAAATCCACATAATATGGTGACAGCAGAGGCTTTTCAAATGAATTGGATTCAAAAAGAGCCATGCTTGTGTTATATTTGCCCAGCACATTTTGATTTTGTATTATGTCATCTTCTGTTATGTACATCATCTCCACAGTAGAATTACGTTCCATTTCACACTTCAGAACAATCTGGAGATGTTTCTGGCGGGTGATCACTTCCGATGCGGAGGACGGAATGAGAGTGATTATGTTGGTGTAAGTAATTGAATGATCTTCTACCTGCAGACCAAGATGGAATTCAAATGTTGTATTTTAAGTCCAATAATATTTTAGAACATAGATATGCATGGCATGTGTGGGTAGGCACACAATCATCTTAAATTGCAAGTCAGCAGCTTGCATGTTGGAATACCATAAGGCTCAAATGTGCTTTCTTTAAGAAACATGCTGGGTAGGAAGAAAACACGTGAGACGAGAGACAGAGCTTGGCTTAGAGAGACCGGAATACGGAATTAGACGGAACTTTTTACGTTAAAAACAATTTTGAACGCAAATTTCCAGCCCTAGAAAGACTCGAGACCCTACAATGTATTGCCTTTCGTAAGTAGCATTAAGTTAGTGCGGCTCCCTGGGCGGTTTCCCAAGTGTACGCGGACAGAAGTCCTGCAGTAGGGTTTCCCCGGACTGCTTTCCCTAGGGATGCGCAGATAATCGTCCAGCTGTTCACGTGGAGCAAAAAATAACGATTTATTTCCATCCTTATTGATTCCCCGGAGTAGCTCCCATTCTTTTCAATGACATTGTTGTTTCATGACCTGAGTGAAAAGTTTAGGGAATACATCCTAAAGGGACCTACAGGTTGCAAATGTTTGAGATCTTCAAGTTCTAGAAAAGGTAGAACGAAACTTATGTCCTTCATGTTTAAAACAAAGCATGATATTTTTATCTTCTCTCTTTACAGAGGAAAGAAGAAGATCATAAAAATACAGCTAGGTGTTTGCTGAATATGAGATGTAGACATTTTCTGTACAAGTATTATTGGTAGACCCTTACACCTGCAGTATCTAGATGTTCGAACTTCTGCAGTGAGTCGTCAGAGTTCTTCACCTTTTGGAAAAGATAACCACCCTCCAGTTACCCTGATAATGAATGTGGCAATTTGGCATTGGTGCGTAAATGAGTGAGTGCACTTATATGTCCCCACAAGCTTACCACACATGAAGCTGCTAAGGTTTGGGAGTTGTTCGTTAAAGTCACCAGCAAGTACCATGGCATTATCTAACACATCTCTGGCGAGTGACAAAAGCCAGCTCAGTGTCTCGCTTTACCTTTTTGACTGTACCGCATCCATCCAGAGGAATAGAAAATTCCACCACATTTGATATCTTTGGTCTGCAAGTTGGGTCATTTAGTTGTAAGTTATTCTCGCTATATTTTAATAATCCCAGGTAGGATTTACTAATGATAACTCTCATCTTGTCTGAGGAGCAAGTTAAGGATGCTGTTCAGAAAAAACAAAAACAAAAACAAAAACAAAACAGGGATGATTATGTTTATGTCAACCTTGAACTTTGGATCTTGAAAAGCTATGCGCACAGAAGTATATAAAAAACTCAAAGCCGGGGGAGAGGGGAAAGTGGGTGATGGGCATTGAGGAGGGCATCTGTTGGGATGAGCACTGGGTGTTGCATGGAAACCAGTTTGACAATAAATTACATATAAAAAATAGAATAATAAAATAAATAAAATGAATGAATGAATAAATAAATGAATGAATAAATGAATGAATAAATAAATAAATTAAATTAAATTAAAAAATAAAAACTCAAAGCCATTTTGTCTAAACCATAATCAGAAGCCTGAGACAGCAGAGTAGTTGACCCACCTCTTATGACGTTCACCGTGACCTTTTTTGCAACTTGAATCTGTGACTCTATTATTTTTAATTGTGCCTTTACAGAAGGCAATAAGGAAAACAGTCACTGTTTTCTACAGAAATCTTTCTCAAGTTAATAAAATCATTCCCTTCCTCTTGTACGAGGCAATGCACAGAACTGATCCTCCAGCTTCTGATCACGAAGATGTTCCAAAGTATGTATGACAGGCTTGCAAGCAGGGGAGCCACGGGTAGGCTAAGAATTAAAGGGCAGTTTCTACGGGCACCGTCCTCAGAGAGCTCAAAACAGCTAAGGGCTATGACTTACTAGTGTTGACGTTTCCCGCGTAAACTGAAGTGTAGGAAGCAGTGAAGCCTCGGTAGGAGTTGGCGTAATCTGTAGATAGCACAACAGTCAGCGAGTTCGACGAGGATTCAAAGGTGGGCTTCACGTAGCCACACACTTGTCCAAGCAGGCCAGAGGTGGTGGAGGAGCCATCATAAACGGCAATGAAGTCAAATCTGCAGTATTCGTCCACTTCTATGCTAGAGAAGTAGGGCCTCTGGTGAAAATTCAATTCTCAACAGTCTCAGTCCTAAGTGATTCAAGAGTTTTCCTTACGGTGGGATCTCAGGCTTATGATGACAAACCTGGGGCTTTGCCCATCCCTGGTGTGACCTCAGAATCTTCAGAAAAAGAGTCCATTTACTTCAATGCAATAATATTGGTGCTTTCTTTAATTGTCTTTAATGTTTTATTTATTTTTAAAAAAAATTTTTTTTTCAACATTTATTTATTTCTAGGACAGAGAGAGACAGAGCATGAACGGGGGAGGGGCAGAGAGAGAGGGAGACACAGAATCGGAAACAGGCTCCAGGCTCTGAGCCATCAGCCCAGAGCCCGACGCGGGGCTCGAACTCACGAGCCGCGAGATCATGACCTGGCTGAAGTCGGACGCTTAACCGACTGCGCCACCCAGGCGCCCCTAATGTTTTATTTATTTTTGAGACCAAGAGACAGAGCACGAGTGGGGAGGGGCAGAGGGAGAGGGAGACACAGAATCTGAAGCAGGCTCCAGGCTCTGAGCTGTCAGCACAGAGCCCAACGCGGGGCTTGAAACCACAAACCATGAGATCATGACCTGAGCTGAAGTCAGACGCTTACTGGTATTTTCTTTATACACCCATTCTTTGAATAATGCTCATCTAGGAGGGGGTCCACATGATCTTTTCCCTTCCCCAGGTTCCCCATTTGCCAGAGGGGGGCTCGCTGCCTTTCTCCAACAGGAGAAATGGACCACAGTACTTACAAAATGTCTTTGAAGTGTAATTTTATCTTGTAACCTTTCTCCACTTGTATGTGCCACACGCAATAAGCCAGTGCAGGATGTGGATTTGGGTAATTGGGGCTGGTAAATGATCCTTCGGAGGCATCCAAGTAACCACCACAGTTTGGAATAGCTGAAAGGGATGTGAGGGTGACCAAGAGTATAAATCACGAGAGAGACTTCATTGAGAGACTTCATTTAGTTTCTGTGCTGTGCATTGAGCTCAATAAGCAATCCCCACCCCGACCCCCCGAATTTTATTCTATTGCCCTCTTCTGAATTGGCAGCAGACTGAGATTTTCATCTTCCTTTATCACTGGATTTTCTGGCCACTGGTGCAGGGCAGAGTGACACTGTAAGACCTGTCCCAGCGTTAGAGACCCTCCACTAAGGTCTTAGCCACGGAAAATGATGTCACACTCTTAGGACTAACATCTGAGGCTCTTCCTCACTTGGCCCCAGCCTAGCTTTCCAGCCTCATCAGCCACCTCCGCCTGACCTACTGTTCCTCACTGTCCTTCCCTCCCGTGGCTCCTCAGACTGTTGGTGCCAGCACACGGGAGCCCTCCTCCCCTGCTTCCCACCTCTCCCTACCCTACACTGTGGTTCACAGCTCAGCTCGGATGCAGCCTTCGTGAAGACACCCTCGGTCCCTCCCCTCCCCTCCCCAGTAAGTAAGCAAGCAGCCGGACAAGTGAAACACAGACAGCCAACACGAAGGCTCCTTTTAAGGGGGTGTAAAATGGTGTAGGCCGGCTGAAGCCTAGGATGCAGGTCAGGTAGTGGCTAGAGGTAAGGCCCGAAAAGGTGGCCCGGGTCTGGCTTCAGAGAGCCTTGACTACTCCACTCTGGAGATCCGCCCACACCAAGGATTCAGCAGTTTAAGAGGAGAGTGACATACTCAACTCTGGGCCTCGGAAAGCAAACCAGAGTAGAGCTTTGCTCCTGAACCCACTTGCAGAGTTTCTTGGCATTCTGCTTTGGGTTGCAGCGGAATCTGGGTGCTGTGAATGCAGAACCATGTATTTGTAGCCTCAGACTGCCTGACAGTCTTAGATTCAGATGTGAGATAAGAGATTCTCAGCATGTGCTCCCTGGATGACCTTCTTTATCAAGAATTACCTGGAAGGGGCACCTAGGTAGCTCAGTTGGTGAAGCATTGGACTCTTGATTTCAGCTTAGGTCATGATCTCACAATTTGTGAGCTCGGGCCCCACATAGGGCTCTGCACTGACCACATTGAGCCTGCGTGGGATTTTGTCTCTCCCTTTCTCTCTGCTCCTCCCCTGCTCACTCATGCATTCTCTCAAAAATAAATAAATAAATATATTTTTTTCATTAAAAAATTTAAAAAAAGAATCATCTGGAAGACGTGTTAAACATGTAGATTCGATAGCTCCAAACATGTTGTGTTCAGACCAGAGGGAGGAGCAGTCCCTGAACAGACATTTCAAAGGATCTCAGGTTATTATAAAACAGGCTGGGAGCACCTGGGTGGCTCAGTCAGTTGACCATCTGACTTTGGCTCAGATCATGATCACACGGTTTGTGTGTTCGAGCCCCGCGTCGGGCTCTGTGCTGACAGCTCAGAGCCTGGAGCCTGCTTCAGATTCTGTGCCTCCTTCTCTCTGCCCCTCCCCTCTCTCTCTCTCTCTCTCTCTCTCTCTCTCTCTCTCTCAAAAATAAATAAACATTAAAAAATTTTTTTTTAAAACAGGTGAACTTGGAGAGTCTCCTTCAGTCTGTCACACAGTACACCTCAATACGTAGCCGTCTGATCAGCCCCGTCCATCTGCCTCGCGTGGGAGCTGGTTAGAAAGGCAAAGTCATGGGCTCCATGCCAGAACCAGTGAATCAGAATCTGATTTCACAAGCTCTCCAGGTGACTCTTCCGCACACAGGTTAGAGAACCACTGCTCTCGCACACAGCGGGCTCTCAGGGCACAGACTCAGACTCAAGGTTACAACAACCCACGCAGGAGAGTGTGTGACCTTCTGTGCTCGCAGGTGCAGAGGACATACACGTGTCCTTACTTACAGGTGCCGGGTGAGAAGTAGTAGTAGAAGATGAAGACAGTTCTTTGCATTCTTACGGAATCGGTGACTATTTGAACTGTTAACGTATCGGATGATGACTCAAAAACAGGAACGTAGTCATGTTTACTGCAGACTTTCCCGAGCAGAGACCCCTTGGTAGAGTTTCCATCAAAAACTTTAATGTTTTCATTTTTACACCCTCCACTGGGATCCAGCCTGTGAACAGAACACATGTGTGGTTGGAGACGAACCACCAGGCCAGGGGGTTCGGCGTGGAGTCAGTCATTCACCTCGGCATGGCGGTTTGCATACCGGACCGGCCTCCCTCCCCCGCCCCCCAACATCAACCCGCACACCATCAGTCTGTAAAGGCCTCAGGAAGCACAACTGCTTTGCCAGTGATCCTGTACAGTCAAGGGGGAGGTGGGACTCGGGTCCAGGACTCCTTTCCTTCCCGTCTCCATCTCTCCTGTTCCTCGTGCCCCAGTGCGAACCGTGGGGTGGGATCTTCTTATTTAGAATTCATCCCCTTTGACATTTGGAACCCAAGGCCGTAGAAACGGGAAGCGACTCTTCCTCCACGGCCGCCTCGCTCACGGTAAGGGACATGTAGCATCTCCCCAGACGCCCCTTCCTTCCCTCACATCCCCCGGTCTTCATCCATAAGGACGGTCCGTGCCCTGCATGGACAGGGCAGACCCGGATGATTCATTGTCCTCTGCCCATGCTGACAGGGTCTCTCCGGATGGCCCCCGAATCCTGACACAGTTGCAAGATGGCTTAGAGGGAACACCGCGAGGGTAGACAAACCTGAATTCTTCCACCGTAGCCCCTTCCCTGCTGCGTAACTTTGGCTGAGCTATTCAGGATTTCACCTCACTCTCCCTTCTGCAAATGGGGATATCACAGCCTTCGTCTTATCCTGTGGGAGGTTTATAATCATCTGAACAGGGAGCACCAGCACAGGCCCGGCACACAGAAGTGTCTAAGACGGGAAATGTTCGTCCCCCCTCCCTCGCTCTTGCCCCGCTGCCGTCCTCTCTTTCTCGACACATCAGGGATAATATATGTGATTCTTAATTAATAGCCCTTGAATTCTGGGAAATACGGAAGCGCCCCTTCTTTTTTTCCTTCAGGGCCAAACAGAAGTGAATTCCAACTTCCCTGGTGAAAGGCCACGAGTCTCAAAAGTGTGGCACCTTGACCTCACCAGCAGCACCTGGGAAGTTGTTACCCGTG
Organism: Prionailurus viverrinus; assembly: GCF_022837055.1. Taxonomy (NCBI): domain Eukaryota; kingdom Metazoa; phylum Chordata; class Mammalia; order Carnivora; family Felidae; genus Prionailurus; species Prionailurus viverrinus. The sequence goes on from NC_062571.1 coordinate 79,310,252, forward strand.
CACGTTCTCGGGCCCCGGCCACCCCCGTCCGGGTCAGAATCTGGGCCCAGGGTCCCACAGCCGCGCTTCTGCAAAACCCTCCCGCGCTTCTGAGACTCTCCGGTTTAGAACCACGGGCAGAGGGGGAGCGTAGGGGCGCTGGAGCAAGGGTGCCGGGATCCGGTCCCTCTGCTGCCTGTATCGGTCCGTGACTCTGGGCACGTGAAGTGACTTCTCTGGGATTTCTTACCCGCCGAGTGGGGATTAGATCGCATCCACCCCAGAGGGCTGTTGAGAGGACTGATTAACTGGGGAAGTTCTCACGAAGCCCTGAGAGAGTCTGGTAGGGCAGCGCCCCGTCCTCAGCTTGGCCTCGCACTGCCATAACCTGGGCACTTCTAGAAAACGCTTGTGGGTGTATATTTATTTCAAAATAAAAAATTTAAAATAAAAAAAAACACTGCTGCCTGGTTGCCTGCCCTCCCCCCCCCCCACCGATTTATATGAGGTGCAGCCTGGGAATCTGACTTTCTGGAAGCTCCCCTGCTGATTATAATGCGTACTTTGAAACCATGAGTTTAGTGTTTCAGGACCTGGAGCCTGGAACTAGACTAGCTGGATACTAACTATGGTCATTCCACTCACTACGTGGCCTGAGACAAGTTTTCAATCTCCCTGTGCCTGGGATACTATACTAACCTCACAGGACCTCTGTGACCACAGCCAGGGGCCCAGTCATCAGTCAGTGACTGTCAGCCATTATGACCATCACCATGGTCATGGGAGTTACCACTACCTCTAAGAGCAGCTGATTTTTTTTCGACACAGACTCCTTGGTATGGCCAGAGTTCAACCACCCTCATTAGAAAGCAAAGCCTCTACTTACTGGAAGTGGGAAAAAATGATTCTGATGCTTTTGTTTTCTGGTTTTTCTAGTGTCCAGGTGCAGTCCTCATTGGGATTGAGTTGCAGGATTAGGGCTCTATGGGCATCCGATTGGCTGGTGCCTCCCACGGTGGCCCGGCAGCTAGATTTGCCTGGTAGAGACCACAGTTGGCACTGAGAAAAGTCAGCAGCCCCTGCCCTTCTCCTCGAGGGGTTGGGAATCTACCTCCCACATGTACTATCCATACAAGCAGCAGGTGATTGTGAATGGTATTTAACTCATTCCAAAGTAAGCCACCAGCAACTGATTTCCCCCTCTTAGAGTCCTTGGAGAGAAAATATTTATGATTCCTCTATAAGTGGCGCATAAAAAATAAAGAATATATTAGGGCATGCAGAAAGATGGTTTTAAAAATAAGCTTTATATCTACAATATACAAAGAACTCCTACAACTCAATCATTAAAAGACAACCCGATAAAAGACAAAGGACCAAAATAGGTATTTCTCCAAAGAAGACATAAAGGCCAATAACCACATGAAGAGATCCTCAACATCATTAGTCATCGGGGAAAATGCAAATGAAAACCACAGTGAGATACCACTTCACACCATTTAGAATGTGAAACAAAACTAGAGTCGAAAACAGAAAACGAGAATTTGACAAGGATATGGAAAAATTGGAACCCTCCTGCAAAGCTAATGGGACGGCTGCTGGGAAAACCGCCCGACAAGTCCTCAAAAGATGAAACAGGGAGTTCCCATAACACAACAATTCCACTCCTAGGCATGTCTCCAAAAGGAATGAACACATACGTACACTAATGCTTACAGCCGCGCTAGCCAAAATAACCAACAAGGGGAAACAACTCAAATGTCCATCAAATGATGAACAAATAAAATCTGGTCCATCCATACTACGCAGGATCACTCAGCAATAAAAAGGATGAAGCGCTGGCCCACGGTACAGCGTGGATGAACCTCGTATATATTAAGCTGAGTGAAAGACCACATACATTGTAGGGTTTCATTGATAGGAAATGTCCAGATTGGGGAAATCTATTATAGAGACAGAAAGTAGACTGGTGGTTGTCTTGGGCTGAGAGCACTGGAAAAAACAGCCAATGGGTGCAGAGTTTCTTTCTGAGGTGATGAAAATGTTCTCAAATTAGAAAATAGTCATGGTGGCACAATTCTGTGCCTATACTGGAAACCGGTAAATTTTGCATTTTAGAAGAGTGGATTTTATGGTATGTGGCTTATATCCTAATAAAGCTGTTACTAAAGAGAAGGAAGAGGAGGAAGGAGGGGAGGAGCTGCAGCGGCAACTCTAACAGAATGTGAATAAAAAAATCAAATACTTCAGAATGGAACCCAACTAAGGGTTCAAAACTCCACTCAGAAACCAAGAGCTTCTCATTTTCTTTTTATCTATGACTGATGAGCTATGTCCTTGTAACAGTAGTCTCTTATTTCTTTTTCCCCCAACAATAACTACTATTATGTTTATTAGTAAAAAAACATCAGAAAGCCAAGAAAAAAAGTGTATAATCACCCATCCGGGAAAAAAATGACCATTAAAAACTTCTTGTAAATACTTCAGAACCTTTCCTTTCCTACTTCCTGATCTTTAAAAATGCTCAAGTGTATGTATTTTAAACATAACATCATATTACACAAATTTCAGGTAGTTTTTTTTTTTTCTCTCTCTCTCTCTTAAGGTAGATCCTGGGCACCTTTCTTCTAGCTCAGTCTTACTTGTAAGAAACTGCAGAAGTACGTACCTTTGTGTGGATCTACAACTTACAGAATGAATGAGGGACATTCACATTGCTTTTTACAATGGGGTAAATGTGCCATGTGGTTTTTGTGTGTGTGTGTGTGTGTGTGTGCACTTTTATAATTATTTCCAAGGTATTTACTTCTCAGTAGTAAAATTACCTGGTAAAATTCTTTGTGATTTTTTAAAAAATATTTTTACGTATATTGTCACGTGGGCTTGAAAAAAAACTTAGTACCGATTCGAAATCACATCAAGAGCATATGAATAAGTGTTCTCTGTAATACGGCCATTAGATAATTAAAACTTCAAAACTTTGGGCAGAGGCCTCTTGGAAGGAAGTCTCCCTATTTTGTTAGGGAAAAAAAGAACTGGTTCAAGTTTCTTACCTTCAGACTGGGTCCAGTTGAACTCTGCCAAACACGGCACCATGAAAAGGGCCAAGGGGACAAGCCTGCTCACAGCTTCCATCTCTGTCAGGGGAAAAACAGCCCAGAGGGCTAGCAGGCTTTTATACTTCTCGGTGTTTCATAACCGGCTGGCTGCATGAGCCCTCTGGCCACCTTCAGGGAAATGTGTCAGTGTGACCAGCCAAGGACTAAATTTATGTGGGAATGGAGCAGCTGTGTGACTGGTGTATTATCAGCAAGCCCCCAACTTGAGTGTTCCCTCTCCGGCTCATTCCTGGAAAGCTTACAGAAAGTTCCCAGCTAAAAACTTCCTCGCAGGGGATCTCCAGCCCCCGGCCTGCAGCAGGCACTGAGTAATTCATCACGGCACCGAGTTAGAGTTGAGCCTTCGCCCTGTTATTTGTTCAGATCACAAAGCAGGTAGCACCGCTGATATCGTAAGCCTTCACCGCTCTTCTCCTCCAATTGAAGTCAAAGGATCAGCTGGGGGAGGTGGGTGGCACCTGGGCAAAGTGTGGGTCCAGCTAGGTCACTCTGACGCCTGCTGGGGTGCTGACACAGAGGGAGAGGAAGAGCTGGTACAGGGTGGGGAGCAAAAAGAAAGTACAGGTGCAGGTTTGGCTTCAGGAACTCTAACCGTTATGTCCAGAGAGGCTGAAGCAGGTGAATTAAAGTCCCCTTGGCACTGTTTTACAAATGACAGAAAGGAATCCTGTTGTCCAAGGTGAGATGGGTGCTGCAGTGGCAAGGCCAGTGCCTGTGACATCAGGAAGTTGTGCTCACAAGGAGCTTGTATATGGGTCTTCCCTGTTTTCATTCATTCATTTATTCAACAATTATTTGTTGGCTACTGCTCTAGGGCCTGGGGATTCATAATTGAACGTGAGAAAAGCAGTCCCTGCCCTCATGGAACTTATTCTCTAAGTGGAGGAGACAGACAACAAACAAAGTAAATTACAAATAGTGAGAGGTACTATGAACATAATAAACAGGGTGATGGGATAGAGTGCAGGGAGGATGCGATATTGGGGTGCAATTGAGAAAATGAAAGGTGAGCAAACACAGAAAGACAGAGGCATGTATGTGTCATGTGGGCTTAAGGGATGCATTTTAGGCAAAACAATGGGCAAGTGCAAAGGCCCCGGGGCGGGAATCAGTTGGCCATGTCTACATAATAAGGGAAGGCAGGCCAGTGTGGCAGAGGTGAGTAAAGGGGAGGGGAGTAGAATGTAAGTTAAGGTGAGGCAGGTAATGGTCCAATAATGAAGGATGTGTAGGTCAGATGAGGCATTTGGATTTTATTCTAAGTTCAGATGAAACTTTTTTGAGCAGGAAAACGATGACCAGCAGCTCTGTGGAGGTAATGGTGGATACAGACTGAACTTATAGCTTGAAACCCTTCCCAGGTGCCCTCAACTTTCCATGTTGTTCTCACTGTCCTGCAGCCCAGAGACCCTTGCTTGGCTCTAGGACACTGGGGTTCCTGGGCAGGGCACAGTACTAGACTGTGACCCAGGGGTTCCATTCCTAGTTAGGCCCCTGGACCAGGCATCTGGCTTCATACCAGTGCCACAGCAGCAAGGCCAGCACCTGTGACATTACCAAGTTGTGCTCAGTAAGGAGCTTGGACACTCACCAAGGTCCCTGGCACAGCCCCACTCAGTTCCTGTCAGCTCAGAGAATTCTGGGGCAGCCACATACCAGGTAGGGACTGGATATCCTGATGTGAGAGCAGGGGGCATCAGTATAGGGTAGGTACCCTTCTGATCACTAAGGACCCCTTACCCTCAGCTGTGCACAGATCCCCACTCCTACCCCTACTTTCTTACTAACACCATCCCCCTGTCTCCTATGGACGTGATCTCCTAGCTCCCTGAACCAGCACCACTGGGTGTGAGAGCTCCATGGTCACTCTTCTGGGAGGGGGCTGACAGAGGGGAAGGAGCCCTGGGTCAGCAATCAGGAGACAAGCAGTTCAGGCCATTGGCAATACCATGAGATCCCAGGATTCCAGGGCCTGTGGGGTTGGTATACCTTATTTTGCTTAATCCTCACTATCACCTCTGCAAGCCCTCAATTTACATCACAGAAACCGAGGCTCAGAGAGGTTAAGAAACTTCCCCAATGGCCCATGGCTATTGAAAGGCAGAGTTGGATTTGAACCAAGTGTATCTAGCTCTGAAGCCCACAGGGTACGCTCTGTCCCTACTGCCTACCAGACGGGTGTCCCCGGAGCCCTTGCCCCATCCTGCCTCCTTCGTGGACCCTGAGATGCCTGAACTTCAGATGTATTCCCAAGGAATTCCTGTACAGAACGTGCTTGCACAGGGCCTCCAGGGTTCTGGGCACTGCACTGCCCATTGGGTGAGGTTCAGAAGGAAATGGGATGGGCTCAGGAGCTTGCCAGCGACGAGAAAATCGAAGTGCAAGTGAACACCAAACACCAGGCCTGAACAGGAGACGCCAGACAGAGGCAGAGAAAGTGCTTCAGGAACTCAAGAGGGACAGGTCATTTCCAGATGGGAAGTCTCAGGGCAAGATGCAGGGAAGATGCAGCCTTGAATTTGCCTCCTGAAACTCATCCTGAAGCCTGCAGGGATTTTCGTGGCCATTCCAAATGGCTGCTCTGTGAGAGCAGCCTCAGCTCCCACATCCCTTCTGGCAAATCTCTCCACCACTGGAGTGCTGAAATGGCCTCATCAGCCAAGCCCTCTGGAGAGAGTGCTCTGCTCACAAAGCCAGGGTTTTGTTAACAAGTACAAAATGTAGTTTCAGATGGACAGTCTGTGAGTAAAAAGGGGTCTAGACAGGGGAAAGATCAGGAACAGAGGGGAGCTGATGAACAGGAGTGGAGAGGAGTATGTCCTACTGCTGAGACCAAGAGAATCCTGGCCTCTCCAACTCAGCTGGGGGTTCCGGTCAGCAGTTACAGGCACTGGCAGCTGAATTAGCAAGACTCCGTGTTAAAGGGATCTAGAAGGGAGGGAATCTGCTTCTGAAGATTTGCTTGGAGAATGCCAGAGGGAGAATCTCAGGTTTTCTGAAATGTCTTTTAGATGCCATTGGGCTCCACCCCATCATTACACAGATAAGCTAACCTAAACCCAGACATGTCCCATCACTTTGTTCCCACTCTCTCCAAGATGACAGTTGTCCTCCTTCAGGACAATGTGACAGAACTGTGCAGGAGAGGAGCTAGATGAGAGTGGGTGAAACTCTCGGGAGGAGAAGAGCCAAATGAGCTCCTCCAGCTGGGAATTTCTGCTGAGTCGGAAACTGGAAACGCTCTAAGATCAATATATATTTTTCTTCTGGGCATTGGAGATAACTCTCTTTATATTGCAATATAATACTACAAGATAGTTGCCCCAAGTCACCAAATGGCTAGTACACAAATTTAAGTGCATTTATTTTTTTTTTAATGTTTATTTACTTTTGAGAGATAGCACAAGCAGGGGAGGGCAGAGGGAGAGAAAGACACGGAATCCGAAGCAGGCTCCAGGCTCTGAGCTGTCAGCACAGAGCTGAATGCAGGGCTCGAACTCAGGAATTGTGAGATCATGACCTGAGCTGAAGTCGGACCTTAACCAACTGAGCCACCCAGGGGTCCCTAAGTGCATTTATAACAAACAACAACAAACACCAGAGGCAAAGAATTATTTTCAATATTGCATTTATTCAAAACTACATAAATATGTTACATAATACATAATGTAAACATTATAAAACTTGACTTGAATAATAAAACATTCTACTAAGAAAGAAAGACTGCACATGAAGATTTTTGTGCCCACCCAAGTCAGAGTCCCTCGTTTACGTCACAGAAGCATGGTGGCAGGGAATCAAAGTCAGCATACAAGCTACATTCGTCACAGCATTGGAGGTTGGGATAAGACCCAGCAGTGATGGCTGCGGCCGCGACCTTGTCCAGGGGTGAATTTTTTAAGGCCAAACAAAGAGGTGCCTTTGAACATCTTAAGAAAAGACATACGTAAAGTGTAGGATTAGAATTTTCCTTCTCCACCCATTTGTCACAATTATCGGGGGTACCTGGGAAGTTTAGGGCTGGAGCCAATTAAATACATGACACCAGCCCCAAACTAGAGTTCTCTGGCCCTGTCCCAAGTTCCTGTCTAACCCCCTCCTGTCCTAGGATTGTTAGAAATGTAAAATCAGGTTGCAGCAAATAAGGGAGAGTGAACTACAAGCGTGGATCCCCCAGCGGACCGCTACAGGCCCATCAAGTGCAGAGCGTGATTGGGAAGAGGGTCAACTCAGTGAGGGTAGGTGAAGCAAAGCAGCACCCAGCCACCCAGCCGAGAACATTCTACTTATGAGCTCACAGCCCTAAGCCAGAAGGGGAAAAAAAACCAAGGTTCTACACTCACCTGCCTTTGCCTTTTCCAACCCACTTGCCCTTCCTGGCCTCACCCAGGGTGGGGCCACAGGGCAAGGAATGACCTTGCTCAAGCAGAGAGCCCCAGGTATCCTATTCGAAGGGGTATTTTTCACTCTTACCCACATCACTCACTTCAATGCGTTGGCTACTTTGTAGTAAAGACAGATGACAACAGCCATCAGCACAAGCATGGCCACCAGGATACCGCCAGCAATGCTGAACATAATTATTGTGTTGACTTTAGTAGACTTATCTAGGCAGAGAAGCGAAGGCAAGCAGTGAATGTGGCCTCCCTCCCCACACACCCACCTAGCGACCTCAGCAGCTTCCTCTAGTGGAAAAAGAATGAAACCCAAACCATGGATCCTTATGCAAAATGAGTCTTCCCAGAAAGCCTAGGACCCTACGCTGGCCCAGAGAGGGGGAAAGGGTTTATGTTTGAATGAGAGGAGACTGAAATACAAAATCCAGAAAGAAAGAAGAACGTGGAAGAGTCCCATTCTTCCTTTCACAGGAAGTAATGCGCAGCTATACAAATGGTTTTAGTCCCAAATACCTGGATTTCCTGAGATACATTCATTTTCAGATTCAGAATTAAGTCCTCACTCGATATCAAGCTAAAAAATCTATGGGAACGATTAAGGGGATGACTTTTAAAAAGGTTATGTTCAACAATGCTGATCATATACAAATCCATTTTGTAAGTGATACATGTTTCAGGAAAACAGTTTTCTATTCTTCCACTGACAACTGCCATTTTTCCTTCTAAATCCTCCCAGGAAATCCAGTTTTTCTGGAATACGCAATTTGTTTAACCTTATTCCCTGAAACTGGGGGAAAGTGAGGAAGGACTGAAGAATAAACAATCCAACTGCCAAAACATACTTACTATTTTTTTCTTTAAAAAAATTTTTTTTAAACATTTATTTACTTTTGAGAGACAGAATGAGACAGAGCATGAGTGGGGGAGTGGCAGAGAGAGACGGGGACACAGAATCCAAAGCAGGCTCCAGGCTCTGAGCTGTCAGCACAGAGCCCGACTCGGGGCTCAAACTCACAGACCTCGAGATCATGACCTGAGCCGAAGTTGGATGCTTAACCGACTAAGCCACCCAGGCGCCCCCATACTTACTATTTTCCAACTCTTCCATGCTCGATGAACGCCGGCAGTAAAACAAAATTACAATTAATATAAACTTTAGGGAACAGTACATCTTATCAGGAATTTCTCAAACTTTTAATTTGAGAAAGAAAGTTCTAATTATCCCTGTTAGGAGTAATTAAGATACGAAGTTTGAAGAGCTTATTTTTAGATGCATAGTCTCCACGAGAGCTGGCAGAATGCACAGCCAATGTCCAGCTCCAACTTCTATGCCTGTCAGGCCATACATGGGCTGTGTGACATCAACACTTCAGACACCAACTCCCTTTCACAGAGTTCTGAATTCCATTCCATGTTCAGATATATGTTAGGACCAACAGCAAGACGAATGTCCAAATTCTATTCTAAATAATTTACTCTCAGTCTCACCTTTTTAAGTTTTCTTCCCTCAGAGAACCTTTTAGGGCTTGACCATTAATCAAAAGCAAATCTGGGATTTCAATAAAGTAAAATGACAGTAGTGTGGTAGTGTGGAGAGTCTAATATCTAAAAATACTCATATATTTAAAAGTTCAATTATAGAAGACTGGGTAGACTTTATGTTGTGGCAACACAATAGAATAATAGTTGTAGTCATTCTACAGGACTCAGATATAGGTTAACAGACTTTGGGACATTATACTTCTTGGCTAAGGCAAAAAGATTTCAGAAAGTAATTTGAATAGGATGCCTGTTATAAATCAGGATTCTATTATTTTGAAGTACTCACACCTAACAAAGCTCGTTCAATTAAATGAGGAAACTATTTTAACTATGAAGGGTTATTCCTTGTTGCTTTGTCCAAACCCTGGGTGGAATCACAAACAGCAGGGGAGTTATCAACAAACGCAGTGGCATAAGACCTCTGAAAATTCTTTCCTCTCTAAAAGCAATGAGGAATCTAAGCAGAAAAACTGACTTTTTCAGACTCTGAAAATTAAAAGCTTGGTGCAGCTCAGGAAACATTTATTTAAGAAGAACTGAATCTTAGTATAAACAGCAAGGTTTATGGCATTGTTCCATCCTTCACTCTCCAGCTCCATGGCAACCTTGAAAATAACTGCCCAGGCTCCAATGCAGCCACCAAAGGGAAAATAGAGGTAAAGCTCTATCAAAGCCTTATTCCCAAAGAACTGTCATTATTTGACCTGTGTGCTGGTTACCTGAAAATCCTCACTTGCAAAGCTATCTGTCTGTTATTTGACATAACGTAAGAGTTCACCCAGTGCAAAAAGTCTTCTTCTAAGGGGATTTTGGCAAAAACAATTACAGACAATAGTTTTAACTTCCTGGCTGCCTGAGGTAGGTGGATAACATCTGGGGCAAATCACAGAGTAGCCAAACAGCTTAAAGGAAAAGTTGGTAAATTAGATGTCCATAGGAGTTTTGAAAAGCTCTGATATATTCCTGGGACTCTAAGCCATGCACAGGTGTAGGGTTGTGTGCATGTCTAAGGCTGTGAGCATACTCAAGAAAGACATGAGATGGCCCTAAGCATTCACCTCTGATTGACCTTGAGGCTTTTTCCAAGCAAAAAGTGAAGGCTATAGCAGAGTTTTCAATTGCTTGGCTGATTGTCAAAGGCATGCCCCAACATGCACACAGAGCCCCTCATGAAAGACTAGTGGATTTAACTGGTTCCAGGCATTTAAGGTAATCTTTGTCCAATCATTAGCTGATCACTAAGCTAATCAACAGAGACTTCAGTGTCCACATACAACAAAGATTACAGATTTTATAGAATTTGTTGAGAAGTCACCAAACAAAAACAAACTCTGGATAGCAGGGAGAATCAGATTTCCAGAGTTGCCATGTTATATTATTTTAAATGTCTAGTTTTCATTGAGACTACAAGACATGCAAAAAAAAAAAAAAAGAGAGAGAAGAAAAAAAGAAAAGAAAGAAGAAGGAAGGAAGGAAGGAAGGAAGGAAGGGAGGGAGGAAGGGAGGAAGGAAGGAAAGAAAAAAACAAAAGTATGGCTGATAAAAGTGAAGTAATTAATAAAAAACTTTCCTTAGGAAGCCCAGACATTGGCCCTACTAGACACAGGTTTTAAATCAACTATTTTAAATATTTTCAAAGGAATCCATGTCTAAAGAACTAAAGTATGACAATAATGACTGTGATGGAGAGTATCAACAAAGAGAGAAATTAGTAAAGAGTCAAACAGAAATTTCAGTTGGAAAGTGTAACTGAGAAAAATTCATGAGAAGAGCTTAACAGCAGATCTGAGGAGGCAGAAGAAATAATCAGTGAGCTCAAAGATAGGTCAATTGAGAATATCCAGTCGGAGGAACAGAAAAAAAAAAGGATGAATAAAAACACAGAAATTCCTGTTCTACCACAACATGTAAAAAGCTTGGGAGTTGCCATCCTCAAAATAAGAAAAAAGCTGAACAAATTGATAATCATAATGTCTTCCTAGGTCAACCAGTGAATTGAAGTCACAGGGCAAATAGACACCCCAAAACTGAAGAGACTGGTGAATATAGAGAATCACAGCTTCTCAGAAGCAGAAGCCACTGCTAGAGTCAGCAACTGACAGGAATTTTTAAATGGTAATTGATAAATTGCTGGAGGCTGAATGAGGACCAGCATGGAAGAAACAAATTCTTGGGGTCCCAAGTTTCATCTGGGAGGGGAGCCACTTTCATGAATTTTACCTCAAGGAGATCAACTAGATCTGTGAAGACCACAGAAAAATCCCCTCATGTTTTGGTCTCCACTGATACCACAGTGGAGGTGGTCTTATTCAGGAGGTGAAAGTCCTGAATTTCCAGTAAGCCTTCTCTGATACTACCCCAGCAATTAAGCGGAATGGTGCCTCATTATCACTGGGTCAAAACGAAAAGTTCACACTTCCCAAGATCTCCACGATGGGGGTGTTATCACCCAGTGTTCTCTGACACTAGTCTGGCAGGAAGAGGTGGTTTGGGACAATACTTTATAGCCTGGTGAGAGTGAAAGTCTAGCCTAAGTCTTTACTGGGGAGGGGGGCTGGGGGTGAACCACAGTTTTTTTCTGGGATATTTGGCTGGAATACAGGCTCCCTGTCTTGTCAGGCTCCCCCCTCCCCCCCCCCCTTTTTTTTTTTTTTTGGTCCTTTGGCTAGAGACAACAGGGTTTTGCTTTTTTGGTTTGTTGGCTTGTTGTTTGTTTTTGTATTTTTTTTGTTTTTTGTGTTTGTTTTTGTCTGCACCCATTGGTGTTTCCAGGTTGCTGCTTCTTCATCTCCAAGTCTGGAAATATGAGGCAGTAACAAAACCCAGAGAGCTCACCACCATGTTCCTTGGATTTCAAGTTTCCTAACTTGTCTGTTTTCTTCTCTCCACCTGTCAAGGCCTTGTGTTTGTTTTATACCTAACGTCCAGGATTTTTAGTCACACTTGGTAGAAAGCATAAAAGTACACCTACTCCATCTTCCCAGAAGCAGAAGTCCCTCGTATGGAAGATTTGGGGTTTTGTTGTTTTTATTTTTATATTTTAGTTAGTTAACATACAGTACAATACTGGTTTCAGAAGTAGAATTCAGTGACTCATCACTTACACACAACACCCAGTGCTCATCACAAGTGCCCTCTTTAATACCCATCACCCATCTAGTCTATCTCTCACCCACCTCCCTCCATCAACCCTGTTTGTTCTCTATTATCAGGAGTCTCTTGCAGTTTGTTTCCCTTTCTTCTTCCCACCCCCCCCCCATCCCACCCAACCACACGTTCATCTGTTTTGTTTCTTAAATTCCACAAGCTAAATCATGTTATTTGTCTTTCTCTGGTTGACTTATTTCACATTCTACCTCCAGCCACATTGCTGCAAATGGCAAGATTTCATTCTTTACACACACCATATCTTCTTTATCTTTTCATCAGTCAATGGACATTTGTGCTCTGTTTAGCTATTGTTGACAATGCTTATATGGGAGATGGTGAAATCAATCCTCTACTTAATGGCCATAGTCACTGTGCCAATCCTGCACTTGTCTGCCTCTGAAAGTGAATGCCTCCTTAAATCTTGTGTCCCAGGCACTTCACGTGTCATCTTAGATGGGGCCCTGTCCACCTTTCCACACAGTCTATCTCTCCAGCTTCATCTCCCACTGCATTTCCCCATACGCCATGCATTTTCATGCCACTGAGCCTTGACTAGATGGCTCTCCCAGTCCCTTTCCTCCTCTATCTGCCATAATACTAACCCTGCAGGGCTTTACTCAATGCAACATCCTCGGTAAATTCTTCACTGCTTCCCATCTGTCTCCCATGTTAATTGCTCGTTTTCCTCTGTATCCATGACACATGCTTGTACCTCTCTAAAAATTTGAATTCCAGGGGCGCTAGGTGGCTCAGTCAGTTAAGCATCCGACTTCAGTTTAGGTCATGAGCTCATAGCTCGTGAGTTCGAGCCCCACGTCAGGCTCTGTGCTGACCACTCAGAGCCTGGAGCCTGCTTGGATTCTGTGTCTGCCCCTCCGCTGCTCATGCTCTGTCTCTCAAAAATAAACATAAAAATTTTAATTTGAGTTTCATTTGCCATAAGGATTTCCAGTTCCTGTTTTAACTCTGAACAGACATTTGTCTTGAGTACAGGAACCTACTATGTTCACTCTCACTGAACCCAATACTCTGGAGTTGAATTAACTGTGGGGTGTTTTTCTGATTTTTATCTTACAAAAATGTTTTTTTCCAAGCTTCTTTTCTATGCCCTCCATCGAAGCAGCAACTATTCCGAGGGACATGTTCTCGAATGAGCTTAGTCATGATTAAATAGACAAGTTATGTAGACCTTCCCTACAGAGATGACCACTTCATTTCTTGGTTTCCTTTTATTCCTGCGGTTACTTAGTTGCCGTTTGAGGAGTCTGTACATTGAAAATTTGCCTTGTATCAAGGTATGTTTCACCGGGCAGAAACTCAGGATCCCCAATATCAAACAGAGGGCTTAGAGTCCACTAGGTGCTGACACATTTCATGGGCAATGACCCAAATATGAATTTTGTCAATCTGATAACAACTTGCCTGATCTAAACCTCTAAATTCAGACAGAGCAATAAATTCGGACAAAACAGTAAACCATGAGCATTATTATTTCATTTATTGTTCAGAATATTTTAGGGGCTCCTGGGTGGCTCAATCAATTGGGCGTCCAACTCTTGATTTTGGCTCAAGTCATGACCCCGCTTTCATGAGATCGAGCCCCATGTTGGGCTCTGCACTGACAGTGTGGAGTCTGCTTGGGATTCTCTCTCCCTCTCTGTCCCTCTCCCACTCTCTCAAAATAAATAAATAAACATTAAAATATAATATTTTACTCATTACTTATTAGTCAGAAACATTAAGCTACTGGCCTTATTACTTCCAATATGTTTTAGCAGTATTTTTCTGATCTTCACTGGAGATGGCCAGAAGACAATGACTAAGACTTGGACAGATGAGGAAACTGAAGCACAGAGAGCAGAAGTGACTCCCTTAGGTCCCCTAGCAAGTCACTGGCAGGGCAGGAACTAAGGCCTGGTTCTGTGATCTATCCCTCCAGCCCCCTCCTCCCAGGTCCAATGCCTTTCTACCCCCTCAACCTTTCTGCAACCCTCTGAAATGATGTGTGCCCCATTCACAGTGCCCACTAAACCTATCATCCAGAGGCTTTGATTTTGGCTCGGAGCTGAAAGATATGCAAACCGGTTGCATTTCATTTAGGGAAGGGCCTGGTTATTGTTAATATTTTCATCCTAAGTGCTCATTGGCAATTCACATGTAGTGACTGGTCAGGAGTACTGAGAGTGGGGCAGGTGGGTGGCTCAGTCAGTTCAGTGTCTGGCTCTTGATTTTGGCTCAGGTCATGATCTCAAGATCATGGGATCAAGCCCAGTGTCAAGCCCCATGGCAGGCTCTCTCCCTCTTCCTCTGCCCCTCTTGTGAGCATGCCTGTGCACTCTCAGAGTGGTGGGAGGGGCCGTGTGTTCCAGATGGCAAAAAGTAGGCGGTGGCTGTATGCAGAATCCAGGAGTTGAACTTTGTGATGTGATCCAGGTTACAGGGTTTGTTTTCCTGGCAAATTCTTCATCATTCACACCCACAAGGACTTTCACCCAGACCCCTTACTTTGCCAAGTGCCCATCCTGTGGCTCTTGCCTGGGGCAGGTGGTTGCAAACACCCTGCTACTTGTAAATTGCACATCTGTGGCAGAGGGCAGACCAGGTTCCAGGCTACTGGAATAAGCCTGTGAGCACCCCCTTACTTGGCCCAGGTTCCATCTCCAGACCTCTTCCACAGCTCCTGCTCTGCTCCCAGGATCTTCATCTTTACCCTCAGACTCCTGCTCAGCTGAGGACCTTGCTATGGTTCTGGCAACTGCCATGAAAAGAGTCAGGTTTTGCCCTAAATAGGAAGGATCTTCCAAACTGAAATCCTCTTCTAGCAGTGCATGTTACTATAGTATAGAATCTACACATGCCAGTTAATTCCCTGATTAATTCCCAAATCTGTGTCTGTGTAAGACTGGTTCTAATGCTTGCTTTGTCTTTTCAGCCTAAGTTTTTCTTACCTTTTAGCATGCATTGTTTTGCTGAAAACCAGACATAATGTATCTGGAGAAATGTATAGGAACTGAAGTAATCAGGTTGTTAGTGTGGAGTTTTATGTTAATCTGGTTAAGTTAGGCTATGTTTAACATTTGCTGTAACTATAGGTGTCAGAGGCTTCAATTTCCTCCAGTATTCTTGCTTTTGTTCCCCTACCCCCGTCTTTGGTTTCCCTAGAAACTCTTTTAAAATAGTGTGCATCCTACTCTTTCAACTGTCATCTGTTTTTATACTGAAGCCCTATTAATATTGGTAAGGCACTGAGGAAGGAAGGCATTCCAGAATCTTATGACTAAATCTATTTTTAGCATACCTGAGTCCCTAGACTGTCACCATCAAAAATGTCTTTTTTTTTTTTTTTTTTCCCCCTGCCCCTACTTGCTGACTGGAAGGCTAAAGGGGTCAGAGTAGTCTAATTGCTCATCCCCTGGTCACAAAAGACTCTGGTGGTTTCCCCTGAGGGTACACCTTTGTTAAGAATACTGTGGGCTGGAGCATCTGGGTGACTAGGTCAGTTAAGCCTCTGACTTCAGCTCAGGTCATAATCTCACGGTTCATAGGTTTGAGTCAGGCTCTGTGTTGACAGCTTGGAGCCTGGAGTCTGCTTCAGATTCTGTGTCTCCCTCTCTCTGTGACCCTCCCCCACTTATGTACTGTCTCTCTCTCTCTCAAAAATAAATAAACATAATTTTTTTTTTTTTTTTTTTTTAGGAATACTGTGGGCAGTATTTCCAAATGGTTACTTTCCCCTCCCCACTGCAGAAAGCCTGAGGGGATTCTTCTCCAATCTTCACTGTGTAAATATGGTGGGGCTCCTGGAAGTAAAACCCATAAAAGTATGGGACCTCCTAAATGTGGGCTCTCGAGAGTTTCCATCTCCTAGCTAGCTAGTCCACACTTGGCTTCCAGCAATTTATTAATGACCATTTAAGTGTTCCTACAAGTTACTGCCTCCAGAAGATTCTGTCCCTGATAAGCAAATCTCAAGTGTGATTTTCTGCATTTACCTCTTTCCAGTTTTCAGAGTGGCTCTTTGTTTACCCTGTGACCTCAATTATCTGGTAGATTTTTTTAAAGTCATTGATTTTCAGCTGAAACAGCTTTTCTCTTATGATAAAGACAGTTGTGATGAATTCTAAACTCTTGGCATGTCAGAGCTGAAACCAAAAGTGTTGATTTTTTTTTTTTAATTAATAATATAAACCCACATAAACAAAAGCTCTTTGGAGTATTCAACCCATGAGAATGTAAAGGGTCCTAAGCCAAAAGTATCTGAGAACTACTGTGTTACAATACACAGTCAGTCAGGATTCACACTATAAATGCTAAGTTAATAATAAACTGCTCTTTAAAATAGCTAAGCCAATCTGAAAAAGAAAAGGGAGATGACCCAAATAGATAAAATCATGAATGAAAGTGGAATTATTACAACCAATCCCTCAGAAATACAAGCAATTATTAGGGAATACTATGAAAAATTATATGCTGACAAACTGGACAACCTGGAAGAAATGGACAAATTCCTAAGCACCCACACACTTCCAAAACTCAAACAGGAAGAAACAGAAAACTTGAACAGACCCATAACCAGCGAAGAAATTGAATCAGTTATCAAAAATCTCCCAACAAGTAAGAGTCCAGGACCAGATGGCTTCCCTGGGAAATTCTACCAGACATTTAAAGCAGAGATAATACCTATCCTTCTTAAGCTTTTCCAAAAATAGAAAGAGAAGGAAAACTTTCAGACTCATTCTATGAAGCCGGCATTACTTTGATTCCTAAACGAAACAGAGACCCAGCAAAAAAAGAGAACTACAGGCCAATATCCTTGATGAATATGGATGCAAAAATTCTCAATAAGATACTAGCAAATTGAATTCAACAGCATATAAAAAGAATTATTCACCATGATCAAGTGTGATTCATTCCTGGGTGCAGGGCTGGTTCAACACTCGCAAATCAATCAATGTAATACATCACATTAATAAAAGAAAAGAACCATATGATCCTGTCAATGGATGCAGAAAAAGCATTTGACAAAATTCAGCATCCTTTCTTAATAAAAACCCTCAAGAAAAGTCGGGATAGAAGGAACATACTTAAACATCATAAAAGCCATTTAAGAAAAGCCCACAGCTAATATCATCCTCAATGGGGAAAAACTGAGAGCTTTTTCCCTGAGATCAGGAACATAACAGGGATGCCCGCTCTCACCGCTGTTGTTTAACATACTGTTGGAAGTACTAGCATCAGCAATCAGACAACAAAAGGAAATCAAAGGCATCAAAATTGGCAAAGATGAATTCAAGCTTTCACTTTTTGCAGATGACATGATATTATACATGGAAAACCCGACAGACTCCACCAAAAGTCTGCTAGAACTGATACATGAATTCAGCAAAGTTGCAGGATACAAAATTAATGTACAGAAATCAGTTGCATTCTTATACACTAATAATGAAGCAACAGAAAGGCAAATAAAAAAACTGATCCCATTCACAATTGCATCAAGAATCGTAAAATACCTAGGAATAAACCTAACCAAAGAAGTAAAAGATGTGTGTGCTGAAAACTATAGAAAGCTTATGAAGGAAATTGAAGAAGATACAAAGAAATGGAAAAACATTCCGTGCTCATGGATTGGAAGAATAAATATTGTTAAAATGTCAATACTACCCAAAGCTATCTACACATTCAATGCAATCCCAATCAAAATTGCACCAGCATTCTTCTTGAAGCAATCCTAAAATTTGTATGGAACCACAAAAGACCCTGAATAGCCAAAGTAATATTGAAGAAGAAGACCAAAGCAGGAGGCATCACAAGCCCAGACTTTAGCCACTACTACAAAGCTGTATTCATCAAAACAGAATGGTATTGGCACAAAAACAGACACATAGACCAATGGAATAGAATAGAAACCCCAGAACTAGACCCACAAAAGTATGGCCAAGTATGGCCAGCTAATCTTTGACAAAGCAGGAAAGAATATCCGATGGAAAAAAGACAGTCTCTTTAACAAATGGTGCTGGGACAACTGGACAGCAACATGCAGAAGAATGAAACTAACCCACTTTCTTACACCATTCACAAAAATAAACTCAAAATGGATAAAGGATCTGAATGTGAGACAGGAAACCATCAAAACCCTAGAAGAGAAAGCAGGAAAAAACCTCTCTGACCTCAGCCGCAGCAATTTCTTACTTGACACATCTCCAAAGGCAAGGGAATTAAAAGCAAAAATGAACTATTGCGACCTCATGAAGATAAAAAGCTTCTGCACTGCAAAGGAAACAATCAACAAAACTAAAAGGCAACCAACAGAATGGGAAAAGATATTTGCAAATGACACATCAGACAAAGGGCTAGCATCCAAAATCTATAAAGAACTCACCAAACTCCACACCCAAAAACCAAATAATCCAGTGAAGAAATGGGCAGAGGGGTGCCTGGGTGGCTCAGTCAGTTGAGCGTCTGACTTTGGCTCAGGTCATAATCTCACGGCTCATGTCATAATCTCACGGCTCATGAGTTCGAGCCCCTGGTCGGGCTCTGTGCTGACCGCTCAGAGCCTGGAGCCTGCTTTGGATTCTGTGTCTCCCTCTCTCTCTGCCCCTCCTCCACTCATGCTCTGTCTTTCACTCTCTCTCAAAAATAAATAAACATTCAAAAAATTTTTTTAAAAAAAGAAATGGGCAGAAAACACGAATAGACACTTCTCTAAAGAAGACATCCAGATGGCCAACAGGCACATGAAAAGATGCTCAATGTCACTCCTTATCAGGGAAATACACATCAAAACCACACTGAGATATCACCTCACACCAGTCAGAGTGGCCAAAATGAACAAATCAGGAGACTATAGATGCTGGAGAGGATGTGGAGAAACGGGAACCCTCTTGCACTGTTGGTGGGAATGCAAACTGGTGCAGCCACTCTGGAAAACAGTGTGGAGGTTCTTCAAAAAATTAAAAATAGATCTACCCTATGGCCCAGCAATAGCACTGCTAGGAATTTACCCAAGGGATACAGGAGTGCTGATGCATAGGGGCACTTGTACCCCAATGTTTATGCAGCACTGTCAACAATAGCCAAATTATGGAAAGAGCCTAAATGTCCATCAACTGATGCATGGATAAAGAAATTGTGGTTTATATACACAACGGAATACTACTTGGCAATGAGAAAGAATTAAATATGGCCTTTTGTAGCAACGTGGATGGAACTGGAGAGTGTTATGCTAAGTGAAATAAGTCATACACAGAAAGACAGATCCATATGTTTTCACTCATGTGGATCCTGAGAAACTTAACAGAAGACCAAGGGGAAAGGGAAAGGAAAAAAAAAAAGTCAGAGAGGGAGAGAGCCAAACCATAAGAGACTCTTAAAAACTGAGAATAAACTGAGGGTTGATGGGGGTGGGAGGGAGGGGTGGGTGGGTGATGGGCACTGAGGAGGGCACCTGTTGGGATGAGCCCTGGGTGTTGTATGGAAACCAATTTGACAATAAATTCCATATTAAAATATATAAAATAAAATAAAATAGCTAAGCCAAAAACTTACATTGTGATATTGGTGGGAAGTTTTTAAAAATATGTTTTATTCTTTATCTGATGTGGGGGAAAAAAAACAAAAACAAAATCTCCAATTCATGACAAGAGTAATGTAGCACATTACCAAGGTAATCTCAGCAACCACCATTCTAGCTTTGAAAAAAAAAAAAAGCATTAAGATTGAATTTACTCATTTCTCCTTTTTCTGCTCCTCTTACATTGTAATAAAGTTCTGAACTCATACTGCTACCTTTATCAGTTCCATGCAAAAACATATTCTGAATATGTCCAACCAAGTATAAAATAATCTCTAATCTCAATAATCATTCAGATGGTAAGGAACACAAAAATGAGAATTATTTCATAAAGTCCCAAACCACAAGGGAGTTATAGTACCTAAAACTTCTAAGTGTAGCACAGAAAAATTAGTAATTAATTCTGTAGTGCAGTGGAGGTCTATACTCGGTTTTCAACAGTAAAGAGGATTTTCCCTGCTATCCAAAAAACAAAACAAAACAAAACAAAAAAAAACATTGTAGGTAGAGAGAAAAGCATATGCAAAGGTAGAAGAGACCAGAATGCAGGCAGGAGACAAGAGTATGAAAGGCTTTATATGCTAAGCTAATGAACAAAGATGATGGTGACTAGGAGCAGGACAATCAGAGGACAGTGCAAAGAATGAAATGGAGAAGATGAAAATGAAAGCTAATGACCAGTGAACAAACTCTGGGGATTATTCAAATGAAAGTTAGTGCTTGAGAACGAAGAGGCAGAGGTGGAAAAAGACAGGAAGGTTTTTCTTTTAAAAAAGCAAGCAAGCGGGGCGCCTGGGTGGCGCAGTCGGTTAAGCGTCCGGCTTCAGCCAGGTCACGATCTCACAGGTCCGTGAGTTCGAGCCCCGCGTCGGGCTCTGGGCTGATGGCTCAGAGCCTGGAGCCTATTTCCGATTCTGTGTCTCCCTCTCTCTCTGCCCCTTGCCCGTTCATGCTCTGTCTCTCTCTGTCCCAAAAATAAATAAACGTTGAAAAAAAAATTTTTTTAAAAAAAGCAAGCAAGCAAGAGTGAAAGAAGAATGAAAGAAAAAGAAAAGAGAAAGAAAGAAAGAAAGAAAGAAAGAAAGAAAGAAAGAAAGAAAGAAAAAGAAATCATGACTTTGTGGTTTATTGGATATATGGGAATGAAAGAAAGGGAAGGACCACAGAACTCTATAGTTTTCTGACCTACAGCTTTCAGTTTTATGTAAGTCAACACCCAGTTGGTAATATTGATCTTATTCATTAACTTGAACTCTGAAAAAGAGTATTTTCCTTTGGGGACTGTCCAAATAGGCTACCACGGATCAATGTTAACTTATGACCATAGGAAGCCGGACATGGGAGGGGGGAGAAAACACACACACACAAAACTGTTTAGACACCTTAGAATCAGTCTAGATTCATCTTTACAAACATGAAAACTAGGACACTTACAATTAAGAACTTTTAACTTTCTGATTGCTGTACATATCAGATCCCTCGGTGGGGTTTCTCTTTCAATCTTGGTAAATCCTTCTAATATATACACTCTGGATAACAGATTACTCACAAAAAATTACACTCCAATTTTTCTAACACCACTCCACAGATAAAAAGAATGAAAAGGGTATTTTACAAGTATCTCCTGCTTTCCCAAAATTCCCACGACACCACCTAGCTTTTATGAAAGCCCTACATTAACACAGCAAGGTCTTATTTTCCTAACAGCAAATAACCTCTTCACATTTCTTTCGGTCATCAAAAACAGGCACTAATGGAGGCCTTTGCGAAAGAAAAGTGGAAAAACTAGAACTTTCGGAAACCTGGGGATGCTCTTCCCTTCCGGCCATTTCTGTTAAGGCAAAGGTTTTTTTGGTTTTTTTGTTTTTTTGTTTTTTTGTTTTTTTGTTTTTTGTTTTTTGGTTTTTTACAAGAACACTCCACTTGCGCGCATGAGGGAAACCCGTGTTCTCACTGGGCACATATTCTAACATAACTTAAGAACTCAAGAAAAACAAAAAATTATTTTGCACTGAAACAAAAAACTCAGAACATGCAGTCCTAAAACAAAATTAATATGGCGCAGAGTAAGATTTCTACTTTCCGGACTGAATGCCACCATAAATACATGGCTGACAGCCCAACTACGAAGAATGCTGACATTCCAATTTTACTTGAATCTAATTCTCCAGTTCTTTTACAAGGTAAGGTTGACAGGACGGAGCAGAGAGGCCCCAGTTGCCTTCCTATCCCATGGGGCAACTAGAAAGTTCCATCAGCTCCTTTTTCCCGGAATCAAAGCTTAAAGGTCCTTCAAGTCCCAGCTCAGATGTCACTCCACCAGCACTGGGGTCCCACTTCTGCTCGGGACAGGTTTCTGCTCACAGCCACCGCCGCCCCTCTGGCCGCTTTCCACACCTCCCCTCCAGCGCCGAGGCTGGAGGGCGCCACGTCACCCCGCCGCCGTCCCGCCCTGGCGCCAGCGGCTCACCCACAGGGCGACGTCCGGACGGCGCCCCGGCTGCACTGCAGCCCGGTGACACCGTGCAAACCTCCGCCTGCTAAAGCCCAGCTGCCGGCATCCACGCACCCGCCGCCCGCGGGGACGACGTGCTGGGGGACCGCGTGGGGGTCAAAGAAACCCCAACTGCACGGCCCGACCCACCGCCCAGGGTCTGCGGTCGGCGGGAAGGCCACGGCGTCCACCGCAGGCACAGCGAGGCTCGGCAGCAGGGCCTCCAGGTCGCCGGCAGCGACGGCACCACTCCTACCTGACGATGGACTCTCCTCGAAGGACCAACCCTCCCGGGCGGCCAGACAACCGTCGTCCACGCCACCTGCTACTTCCTCGGACCAACGTCGAAAGATCCGCCTGCGTTCCCGCCAGTCTCGCCCCGCGCCTGCGCACAGCTCCTTTCGTAGGCCGAGGGGCCGTCGGAGCGCATGCTCTGTCCTTGAGCTCTTCCCGGGCAGGCTTGGAACCGCGTTGCTGAAGCTGGCTGGCGCGCGCATGCGCGTCTCCGGTACCTGGTTCTTTCCCCACTGGACAAGGAGCGGCTGGTCTTGGAATTGAAGCCTGCCGAGCCGGAAGGCGCTGTGCTTTTTCACCTCCGTCTGCTCTGGCGGAAACGCAAGCGGTGGAAGAGAGGTTCCGGGGTTGGCCTCGGCTGGCGGCTGCAGCATGGACACCCGGGCCGAGGAGGCGGGAGTGACTCGCCGCCCGATGCTGGCCTCTTCCTGGGATGCTGCCTGCGGAGCCCTGGCCCGGAGTCTCCATCTCACCCGGGCTGGTGTCGGCGCCCCGGACTTGAACTGGGAGCAGCTGCTGGCGCCGCCTGACCCGGGGTGAGCAGGGCCGGCGGGGACCGGGGCCGCGGCGCCGGGATGGTGGCGCTCCTGGGGGAGCCGGGAGGGGAGGCGGGGCCGAGCGGAGAGAGGGTGGGGGGCCCGGGGTGCGGGAAGGACCTGACTGCGGGGGCCCCGCATCTCCGCCGGCTCGCCCCCGGGGTCCGCCTCCCTCCCCCAGGCGACCCGACGGAGGCCTCTCTGTTGTCGACCCGAGGGGGCGTTAGAAAAACGAACTGTCGAGAATCCCCATCCGCTTAATTATGAGAAAGAGCCGCGTTGGCCTTTTGTTGCCTTCTGCTCTCCCCTCTTGTGCGCACAGTAGGTGCCCAGGGAACTTTTTATGTTGAAGGAGAAGGACTGCAGAGGCTTGAATCCACAGCCGAGGAGAAAGCAGAGGGGAAAACCCCGGTGGGTGGCGTGCCCATCTCCTTGTGAATCTGTCTTGAGCGTCTGTTGGGTGCTTGGGAGGGTGCGGGGACCGCCGTGGTCAATGGGAGGGAGTTAGAAGAAGTCCTGGTGGCCCAATAGGAGGGTCGTGAGCAGCGTTCGGACAGGTGCACTGTGTGACAGTTTGAACAATTCTTTTCAGCCAAGATCTGGTGATTTTGAAAAGAAGCCTCAACAGTGACCAAGATGAAAACCCCTGCTTCCTTTACCTGAGATGCGACCCTAACGGAGGTGAAGAGATCGTTTCTATTGGCATTTTAAGTTCCGCAAGAAATATGGAAGTATACTTAGGAGAGGAGTACTGTGGAACCAGTAGGGGCAAGAATGTTTGTAGTGATCTGGATAACAGGTTTGTAACTTGTTCGTGCAGAAGTGTTCCCCCCAAGCAGTGTTGTTTTTCCCCAGCGTTTGTGGTATTTACTGATTCTCTGACATCGAGGCCAGACACTAAGGGAGAGAAGAGAAAAACATACCAGCAGGAATAGAAGTTTAGGCGCTAGGAATCTTGGCGTGTACATGAGCCCAGTTTTTTGTTTTGTTTTTTTTTTTTTTTTTTTTTAATTTTGGAGACAGCGAATGAGTGTGAGTGGGGAAGAGGGGCAGAAGAGGAGAGAGAGTCAGAATCTTAAGCAGACTCCACACTCAGGGTAGAGCCCCATTCGGGGCTCAATCCCATGACCCTGGGATCATGACCTGAGACAGAACCAAGAGTCTGGTGCTCAACCAAGTGAGCCACTCAGGGGTCCCTCAGGAGTTTTTATAAATGTGGAAATTGGGAGCTAACAGAAGGCAGATAAGTTGGTAGAACATCATAGCTAGTTAGTGAAGGACTTTGATTAGATTTGAAGTTGTGATAAATGTTTCTTGTCTCTCTTAACTCAGAATGGTCTGTTTTCCAAAAATTAATTAGGCTGGAACTTTGAACACATTTTCTTGTAGGAAGCCCATTACAAATAGTACACAAACCCCAGACTGTGCCATACAAGTATATTGAATGTGTTACTATACTTTTGATTTTTTTTTCCGAATTCTTGAAAAGATTCTGTCCTAATCTTTCTTTAATAAAATTCAAGCTATGAACGGTTTTATTATACCACATATGTTGGAAATAATGGATATGTTTATTGAGCTTTAAAATATGCTCTGTGCTACATGATTATACATTTGTTATCTTTTTTAATTATCTTATATAGGTAGTAAGTGACAGATGTAGTCTTTTTATCCAGTGCAACTCAGTATGAACCTACAGTTCTTCATGTCTTACCAGGAAAACTGAATCTCAGGATTTATGTATTGTCCTGGAAACCTTCATTTTCAAACGTAACTGTTAAAAGCGATAATGAGTGAAAATTTTTAAAATTCATTTCTTTTTTATTTGTAGTGAAAGTGAAAAGATTATTTTGTACAAAAAATATCTAAAATTGGAGTTCTCCACACATGCTTGTAAAATAAAGGTAAGTAATCACTAAATTATAACTAATTTGAAAACTACAGTTGTTTCTGTACTACATAAACTTATTTTCTGATAGCTCACTAATGTGGTAAGTCCAGTGTGGTCCCTGGTTTTAGTTGAGAAATACTAAACATGGAAGAAGAAATTCTTCTCTAAGAAATTACCAAAATTCAGGGCACCTGAGTGGCTCAGTTGGTTAAGCTTCTGACTTCGGCTTAGGTCGTGATCTCACGGGTCATGAGTTGAACTCCACATCAGGCTCTGCACTGAACAATACAGAACTTGCTTGGAACGCTCTCTGCCCCACCCCCGCCCTGCCCTTCCCCTGCTTGCACTGTCTTTCTCTCAAAATAAATAAATGAACTTTAAAATTATCAACATTCTTCTTTTAAAATAAATCAACATTTACTAGCTATGGCAATGCTATGTCATTTGCTATTATTAATATAATGGTATCGTACTTTTAGCTTTAAGCCTTGGAAAACTGAGTTTAAATACATTTTTTTATTTTTATGTAGAACGTAGGTGCAAAGAAAGTGACAGTTTTTGTCCCAAAACATCCAAAGAGAACACAGAGAAGTTCCAGACAAAGGCAGTACAGAGTTCAAGAAATTTGGACTGGTGTCTTCAGCAGGAAAAATATTGTTACAGTGAACTTTAATGAGGTCATTAGAGTCTAGGGAAAGAGTACTTAGCTGGAAATCAGAAGCCCTGACTATTAAATGAGCTTTGTTGCTAACAAAACAGCCTTGGTCAAGTTTCCTCACCTGTTTGGACCTACTTTGTGGGTTATACAAGGAGACTAAAGACAGTAAATTGTTGAGTTATTTTTATCTTTAAAATATTTTATCTTGGGGTGTGTGGGTGGCTCAGTGAGTTAAGCATTCGATTTCCACTCAGGTCATGATCTCTCAGTGAGTTCGAGCCCTGTGTCGGGCTCTGTGCTGGCAGCTCAGAGCCTGGAGCCTGCTTCCGATAATGTGTCTCCCTCTCTCTGTCCCTCCCCTGCTTGCTCTCTGTCTCTGTCTCTCTCTCAAAAATAATAAACATTAAAAAAAAAAAAACCTTTAAAATATTTTATCTCTGTGCTTATTATTACTTAGAGAAGGTCACAGAACTGACCTTCCAAGTTGTTAATATTCCAAGATGTTGTTTTAGGAGTAAACGCTAGTAACTTCTAAAGTCTTTTAAATAAAGCGATTCATTCATTCAACAATTAGAGTGCCATTTGATCCCAGATCCTATACTAAGCATTTAGGAATTAACGGAAATAAAATAAATTGGAGCAAAACCCTCATATTGCTAATAGTATAGTGGCCAAGACACGTCCAAAAGTGTGCAAAATATGTCCTACATTCAATAGTGAGGAAGACTTGAGAATCAAAAAGCATGAAAGAGATCACATGGAGGTTGGAATGTAGGTGTATAAATTTGAGGAGATGTTTATTTAGTTGTTGATGACAGTCCAATCTTTCGTGTCACACTGAGTTTTTTGATCGTGGACTTGTGTTCACCTGTGTCTTTGTGTGATACATGGGCTTGTGTGTCTCTGAAGGAGAATGTTTTGTGACTGTTCTATGAAAGTAGGAGGGAGTGCAAGGACCTGTTTCATTTAGGGGGATCTTATGAGGACTTCTTCCAGGGCAATAACATATGAAAATTAAAATAAAAATAATAGCTACTGGTGCCCAGTTTTGAGCCCTTAATCGGTGTGGTCAGTACTGGAAATTTTAACACGTACTTCTCAGGACAACTATGTGAAGTCGTTATTACCCTCCCTCATTTTACTCCTGATTTCAGGTTTTTGCCTTTTCCCAGGATCACACAGGCTCTAAGTAGAGTCGTCATGGAACCCAGTTCTGTCTGATTCTAAATCCTAGTCCCTTTCCACTTCGCTACTTTGTTGTGCATGTCACACATAAAATGTCTTTTGGTTCAGAAACATGGACAAAATGAGGCAGCATGAAGCACTGGGAAAACTACTGGGGTAAAAGCTGGCAGAGCTACGTCCCAAGTTCTGACCTTTACTACCTGGGTGTCCTTTGACAAGTTAGAAAATCACTCTGCACTCATTTTTCAAATATGTAAGGTAGCAAGCTATATATTAGATCACCTTGACATTCCCTTACAGTTCTGACTTCTAACGCACTGACTTACATTTAGTATTTCAGAAGCAACGTAGCATGGGCTCTAGACAGCCTTATTTTGCTTTAAATATTTATATTTACATTGCAAGTTGCAGTATGTGAAGTTCTCAGATTGGTACAGTTTATTTTTAATCCCTTAAAAAAAACTGAGTAAATGTTATTTTGTGTTTCCCATCCCCATTTGCTATTTTATGTGTAGTCTGTTACTTTGAAAGGGCTTTTTTATTTAAATACTTCTGAGCCTCATGATAAATTTTAATTTTTTTTCTATGACTATGCTAGAGAAAATGTAAACATGAAAATGTATTTAATTTTTTGATTCTTGAATGCTTCACTCTTGAGTAACGAGTAACTTTAAATGATGATTGTTTTTACTATCATTTTCTGAAACTTCTTTGTTTTGTAACAGTTGCTCTCCTTTGGTGAAAAGCAGTGTGTGTTCATCAGTAAAGTTGTGGTACACATGAGGCGGGTTTCAGCCAGTTCTTCAACAAGCTCTCCTGCTCTAGGATCAAGGATAGACCTCCGGAGGGTCCAGACTATCATGGAGTCCATGGGGTCAAAGTTGTCACCTGGAGCTCAGCAACTGATGGATATGGTTAGATTTCAGCAGCAGGTAGGTAGAAATGGATTCTGTCCAGGGACTCGTAAAAATTTGAGTGATCCGGGCGCCTGGGTGGCTCAAGTCGGTTGAGCATCTGACTTTAGCTCGGGTCATGATCTCACGGTTCATGGGTTCGAGCCCCGCTTCGGGCTCTGTGCTGACAGCTTGCTCAGAGCCTGGAGCCTACTTCAGAATCTGTGTTTCCTTTTCTCTCTGCCCCTCCCCTGCTCACGTTCTGTCTCTGCTCTCAAAAATAAATAAATGTAAAAAGAAATTTTTTTGTTTAACTTCAGAGGGACGGCTTTTTATAAGGACATGTATTGACTTAAATCTTTTCTTTGCTTTTGTAAAATAGCATTTTTGTAGACTTCCCCTCGTACAAAATACCTTACTACAGACCCTCACAGTTTTTCATGAATTTATTCATTTAGCACCTTGTTGGTAGATAAGGCACTATTTTGAGCAATTTAGAAAGTTTTTCTCAAGTATAGAGATAAAGAGGAAATTGGAGGAGAGTTGTGTAAAGGAATATTGAGAATAATGGAAGAACTTGTCAAGCTCCTGAGACTACTATTTGAAAGGGTTTAGGAATAGTGTGTCTTTTAAGTATGATCCACAGAACGCCTATATCATAATCCTTTCCAGTGTTTACAAAATGCATATCCTGGCCACACTTTTCCACCTACTAAGTCTCCCAGAGTGGGATCCAGGAATCAGTGTTTTAAACAAGTATGCTATGTTAATTTTATGCACACTGCGGTTGGAGAATAACTCTTTCAGTGCAAAGATTCTGTGGAGAAACACTGAAGATTTTAAAAAAGTTTTCAAAAGCAAAAGATTTTGTAAATAGAAGAGATGAATGGTTAAATATGACTAGTTCACTGATTTCTATCTTTTAAAAACTTGACTTGGGGGGAAAAAAAGATGGTAGAGTTATTTTGGAGAGAGGTACATGTCTTTAAATCTTAAGGTCTTATTCCTTAAGTTGTACTCGTTTTCTTTGCCATGAATTTGAATCCGTGCAGAAGGTTATTGAGTAAAACGTCAAAGTGTTTTCCTAGCTATCATCCCGTTCCCCAGAGGTAACTGCTGATAACAGTTCGGTGTGTATCCTTCTAGAGTATTCTGTGCATGTAGAAACTCTACATAAACTGTCCCAGTCACCGCTCACGGGTTAATACTATAGACACTGCGTGGTTACTAGCTTTCCTCCCACCGCTTCATGGGAGGAAGTTCGGGGGGACACCCTGGGGAAGGAAGATGGTCCCGTTCTGTCGCCTTTTCAACATCCTAATGTGGGAGAATCCGTATTTGTGGAGTGGATCCTGATTGTCTAGGACTGATTATTGTTAACAAACCAGAAATCTCTGGAATCTAAGGCATGGCTTCTTGGAAAATGCCACATGAACCATGTGATTATCCGAGCATAAAATGGGGATGTTTCATGCCTGCTACGAAAGTGGTCAGCCACACACTGTTTACAGCCTTCATATGTCAATTTGAACTGGGCCTGGGCCTGTCCTCAAGGGGAAAGAAAGGACATGGGGTGCTGTGTCAGAATCCTAGACCTCCCCCTGCTTCACCCGTGCCTTGGGGATTGCTTGTTTCCTTGAAAGCTTTATTAAAGGTTGACACTCACGAGTCATGCAGGTCTGATGTGACAATACAGACTTTTGTTGTATCGCAGTAAATGTTAAAGTTATTCCTTATTTTCTTGTATTTGAAGTTCAGATATACTAGCTTTGATTTATTTTTTGCTCTAGTAATTTAGAGTAACCAAGTAGGAATTCTATATCAAAGTACCTAACATACAGCAGTTGTTTAAAGTTACCTGAATGAAAGGCTATGCCCCATTTTCTTAGAGAAAACATTAAATTGTTCAGAATTTATATTATGGGACTTTTTCCCCTTTAAAATAAAAATGACTTTATAATTTTATTTTTTTCTGAGTATGAAAAGTGATACATCTTGGAGGTTTTTATAATATAAAAGTTATAGAAAATTCATACTTTTATAAGTCCTACAACATACAGAGAGAGAAAACTGTTTTTCAGAAATCCGTGTGTGTGTATACACACGCATGTGGATGAAATTACATATACCCACACATATACATAGCTCTTTATATATTCATGTGTAAGTATACGGGCACAATTTTATGTAAATGCTTTTATACTGTACATGTTGCTCAGTAAAATTTTCCATTTAACAGGATATCATGGGCCTCTTATTAAGCAATAAAACAATATCTCTGTGATTTTATGGATATTCTGTGGTATGTAACCAATGTAACCAGTCGTTGATTCATGAATATTTTAAGCTTTTTAGATTTTTTTTTTTTTTTTTTGGTAGCATGAGTAGCCACACATAGAAGGAATTTGAGTGTCTATTTTTGTAAATTGTTCCCATATCTCCTTAGGGTAGATTCTTCAAAGTGGAATTAGTTTGGCAGAGTGAGTTCTTTAGATTATTTAATATGTATTTAGCTGTTCGCTTTCAAAAGGACTTAATGTGACTTCAAAATAATATATGATAGGACAAGTAAAAATAAGAATTGAACAAACTGACATGAAGTAGAAGAAGGGGTGCTTGGGTGGCTCAGTCAGTTAAGCACCTGGCTCTTGGATTTTGGCTCAGGTCATGATCTCACAGTTAGGGAGTTTGAGCCCCAAGTAGGGCTCTGCGCTGAGAGTGTGGAGCCTGCTTGGGATTCTCTCTCCCTCTCTCACCCTCTCCCTCCTTCTCTCTCTCTGCCCCTCCCCTGCTCACACATGAGCCCTCTCTCTCTCTCTCTCGAAATAAATAAATAAACATTGAAAAAAAAAAGAAGTAGAACAGCCACCAGGCACCTGAGGTTTGTTCATTTACTCTAGTGACATATAGACTGACCTGTGAATATCTTGATACTTCATACAGAGAAAAAAAATCACCCAAAGAGCCCTGATCTGAGGGGGAAAAATGACTAAAAAGCAATGATTTTCTTATGATCCGAATATTAAGAAATAACAGAAAATGAAAATTTGCATAGCGAATACATTTACATTGGACTTTCTAAAAAAATTTTTTTAACGGTTAGTTTTGAGAGACAGAAACAGAGCACAAGCCGGGGAGGGCAGAGAGAGAGGGAGACACAGAATCAAAGCAGCCTCCAGGCTCCATCTGAGCTGTTGGCACAGAACCCGATGTGGGGCTCGAACCCATGAACTGTGAGATCATGACCTGAGCCAAAGTCGGACTCAACTGACTGAGCCGTTCAGGTGCCCCTCCTTCTTTTTTTTTTTTTTTTTAATGTTTATTTGTTTATTTTTGAGAGAGACAAGGGGAGCGAGGGGCAGAGAGAGAGAGGAGAAAGAAAATCCCAAGCAGGCTCTGCACTGTCAGCACTCAGTGTAGAGCCTGACACAGGGCTTGAACCCACAAAATGTGAGATCACGACCTTAGCCAAAATCAGGAGTCAGACACTTAATCAGGAGTCAGACCCACCCAGATGTCCTTCTCTCACAAGCTCTTAAACAGCAGGAACTATGGGGTGATATATCCTGATAAGAACCCATCATACAGTTCTATTGTTTTGATTTTAGGATAGAGCCTTATGTCTTAACACTTAGTTATGTTTTCCTCCTGTGGAAAAATTGAAGAGCATAGCAGAGATATGACAGCCTTCCCTTCAAAGTAAGCCAGAATCTTCGCAGGAAATAATACTGCGTGGGCAGTTGGTTGAGGCCACAAAACAGAACTCTTATTCTCCTGGAAATTCTGAAAAGAAACACAGCCAAAGGTAGCTCATTTTATTCATTGAAAAGGTCACAAAAGTATGTAGTACATTTAATTTTAAGTGACTATGTGGCCTCCATGAAAAACTCATTGCAAAAGACATGGCTAAGTAAAAATGAGTAGTTTACCATATGTGGAAAGTAGGGGAATATTTAACTCTAAGAAAATTACCAATTATTGTGACTCAGTTGAGTAGTATATTTTATCGCCATAAATTAAGGAGGCCTTTGTAGCGGAGACGTGAATGTTAATGCAGTTTTGCCAAGCATGCTGATATTTAATATTTCCTTTAGGGAGAAACTACAGAGAAATCATTAAAAGCCTGGACTGTGGAGTTAGGTGGCCCAGGTTCATGCCCGGTTCTGCCACTTAACCAGTTGTGTTACCGTAGACAAGTGACCTTTAGCCTGGGTCTCCTCCACTCAATATGGGGGTAGTAATCGTAGCCTGCTTCGTGTGGACGTTTTGAGGGTCAAATGAAAGAATGCACGTTGCCTGCCTCACAGTCATTACCCCCAAAGTTAGCTGTCATGACTGTTAACAGAGACGTGTATTTCTTTACCTTGCTCAGAATCGTATTCCCGTTGGCGAGCAGCTTCAGTCGGTTTTGGGAAATCCTGGCTACAGACGTGGGATTGACCTGCAGTCATCATCTACTTCGGGGGCCTTAGACAAGTCCCCGTCCACGCCTTTTCCTTTCAGAACCGGCTTGACCTCTGGAAACCTGACTGAAGACTTGAAAGCTTGCACCGATCAAAGTCTGCAGCCACCCGGTGGCGGAAAGGCTACGAGCCTCCAAGAGTATAAAACTGTGTCACCAAGCCATGTTCTTCTTGAGAATGACCTCAAAAATGCGGTTTCTTCTCTCCTACCAAAGAAAGCAAGTGACAACTCGAATATACCTAACTCTGACTTGCTGCCTTTTCTCCAGAGTTTATGTAGTCACGTTAGCCATCTCCGCGTGGGACGTAACACCAAGTGGCAGGAAACCGTCCCTAAGGCTGGTGAAGACATTGCTGGTGTTGCGTAAGTATTTTATTTTGAGACAAATGTGGTTTAGATTAGGTAGGTGTGTGAATGGCCTGAAGGGAAACAGACTTTTTCCGTGCACACTGCCTAAAAATGTGTTTCCAAAGATAATTTTAGGAGCTTCCACATTTTACCATTAACACACTTACAAGGAATAACTATTATACAAAGTAGAATTGGTTGCTTTGAAAGAAGTGCCTGAAAGTGGAGGTTTTGAGCACTTCTCAGGGATTTTGTGGAAGGATTATAACCTCAGAGAGGTTGGAGTAGAAAGTTGTTTGAATGAGTACCAAGGAGTTGTAGACTCATAAGCTTTACATTGTGTTTTTATTTATTTATGCTTTTTCTGTTCTTGAGCTCGGTATGTTAAGCATGTCATTATAATAGATTTTCTTTGTAGATCATGTTTGACCTGGGCTAATTTTGGAATAATCAAAACTATATATATTTGGATAATAATTATTTGTAGTATACCAGCTCTTATCCCCTGATCTTATAATCTCATATTTTAGCAGCACAGGTTTGATTAAGCAGTGGTTAAGGATTTAGTATGTTCCTGGGGCACGTGGGTGGCTCAGTTGGTTAATAAGCATCTGACTTTGGCTCAGGTCATGATCTCACAGTCCGTGAGTTGAAGCCCTGCATTGGGCTCTGTGCTGATAGCTCAGAGCCCAGCCTGCTTCAGATTCTGTCTCCCTCTCTCTGTCCCTTCCCTCCCCCCCCCCCCCCAACGCTCTGTCTCTCTCTCTCAAAAATAAAATAAACATTAAAAAAAAAATAAAAAAATAAAAGAATTTAGTATGTTCCCTATCCTTTACATAAGTGTAGTTTGTCATTCAGGAATTCAGGACTCAGGTCATAGTTTTGGCTTACCCACTTTGCCACAGTTTTATCTCCCTTAATTTAGAGTTTTCATCTGATAGTGAGGCAGTTGGAATAGTTTGGAACTAAAGAATTACATACCAGCCAACAAGATCTAATTGACATATAGAAGGCTCCACCAACAGTATCAGAATACACATTTTTTTTCAAGTACCAATGGAAGAATCACAAAGATTATTTCTTGAGTTATAAAGTAAGCCTAACCAATTTTAAAACCATTGAAATCATACAAAGTATATTCTCTGACCATAAATGAAACCAACTAGAAATCAGTAACAAAGACAACAGCAGCAGCAAAATGATCCAAACACTTAGAAATTCAACAACACATTTCTAAATATTCTACAGCTCAAAAAGGAAATCCCATTAGGAATTTTAAAAATACTTGGAGATGAATGAAAATACAGTAGATCAAACCGTGGAATGCAGCTACTAAAGAAGTGTTGAGTAGAATATTGATAGCACTAATGCTTACATTAGAAGAGAGGAGAGGTCTCAATAACACAAAAGTACAACTCAACAAACATGAAATAATCAGAATTGTCCTACATAACCATTCAAGAAGTTGAATTTGTAATTTAGAAGCCTAGCAACATAAACCTAAAGCAGATAGAAAGAAGATGAATGACAAGGAGTGGAAATCAATGAGATTGAAAACAGGGAAACAGTAAAGAAAATCCATGAAGAAATC
This sequence comes from Prionailurus viverrinus, assembly GCF_022837055.1. Classification (NCBI taxonomy): domain Eukaryota; kingdom Metazoa; phylum Chordata; class Mammalia; order Carnivora; family Felidae; genus Prionailurus; species Prionailurus viverrinus. The sequence goes on from NC_062571.1 coordinate 79,344,366, forward strand.
CAATGAAATTGACAAAATTTTAGTAAGACTGGCTAGCAATACAGGCAAAGATAGAAGATATAAATCACCCATATAAAGAATGTAACTGGAGGGGCGCCTGGGTGGCGCAGTCGGTTAAGCGTCTGACTTCAGCCAGGTCACGATCTCACGGTCCGTGAGTTCGAGCCCCACGTCAGGCTCTGGGCTGATGGCTCAGAGCCTGGAGCCTGTTTCCCATTCTGTGTCTCCCTCTCTCTCTGCCCCTCCCCCGTTCATGCTCTGTCTCTCTCTGTCCCAAAAATAAATAAAAACGTTGAAAAAAAAAAAAAATTAAAAAAAAAAAAAAAAAAAAAAAGAATGTAACTGGAGATGTCACTACACATTCTAAGTCCATTTGAAAAAGGGAATGGGGCACCTGGGTGACTCAGTTGAGCATCCGACTCTTGATCTTGGCTCAGGTTGTAATCTCGCAGTTCATGAGGTCGAGCACCACAATGGGATTCTCGCTCTCCCCTCTGCCCCTCACACGTGCGTGCGCACGCTCTTTCTCTCAAAATAAATAAACTTTTTAAAGAAAGGAATATTGCAAGTAACTTAATGCTCATAACTTTAACAGTTTGGAAGAAATGGATTAATTCCTCAAAAAAACACACACTACCAAACTTAACTAAGATGAAATAAACAGAATAGTCCTATAACCACTGAAAGTTCTGAATTCACAATTTGAAAACTAACATAAAAGAAATATTTAGGCCCAAGTGGTTCCACTGAAGAATTCTACCAAACCTTTACAGAACCCAATTTAAACACTTCCCCAAAAAAGAGAAGGGAAGACCTCTCAACTCATTTTATGAAGCCAGTGTGCTCTGAGACAAAATTAGATGCTCCAGAGAAAATGAGATACATAAAAATACATGTAAATACATGTAAAATGTATAAATCTATGAAAAATAATTGCAAAAACAAAAATGTAGCAAAACGTGTAGGATCTATAGACTGAAAATTATAAGATAGGTGATGAAAGAGAGAAGACCAGAATAAATGGAGAGACATACATGTTCATGAATTTGAAGACTCAAAATAGTAACAATGTCCGTTTTCCCCAAATTGATCTGTAGGTTTAATGGCATTCCTTCCAAAATTCAAAAACATTTTTTATAAATGTAGACAAGATTATTCTAAAATGTGAAAATACAGGGCACCTGGGTGGCTCATTTGGTTAAATGCCTGTCCAACTCTTAATATTGGCTCAGGTCATGAACTCACCATTCAAGGGATTGAGCCCTGTGTCAGACCCTGCACTGAGCATGGAGCCTGCTTGGGATTCATTCATTCATTCTCTCTCTCTCTCTCTCTCTCTCTCTCTCTCTCCCTCCCTCCCTCCCTCCCTCCCTCCATCCCTCCCTCTCTCTCTCCCCCTCCCTCCCCCTCCCCTCCCTTCCCCCTCTCCCTCCCCCCTCTCCCTCCTCCCTCCCCCCTCCCTCCCTCTCCCCCAATCCCCTATCTCCTCTCTCTCCCTCTCCCTCATAGCCCCTCTCTCCCTCATAGCCCGTCTCTCCCTCTCGCTCTCTCTCTTGTTTTCAAATAAAAAAATGAATAGAGCACACAGAAGTACCCCTAAACAATTATGGCTGACTGATTTTTGACAAAGGTGCAACAGCCATTCAGTGGAAAAAGCGTAGTTTTGTTTTTTTTTTTAACGTGGTGCGAGAGCAATGGGATATCCAAAGGGCAAAAAGTGAACCATGACCTAAATGCCTTATACGAAAATTACCGTGGACATAAAACAAAACATAAAGGTATAAAGCTTTCTTAATATATAAGAGAAAAGCTTGGGGACCTAAGACCAGGGAAAGACTCCTTAGATGACACCAAGATCACAGTCATGGAAACTTTGATCTCTTGAATCCCATCAAAATTTAAAAATTATGCCCATAAAAGATCCAGATAAGTGGATAAAATACAAATTACAGACTGGGAGAAAATGTTTGCAAATTACAAGTTTAACAAATGACTTATATTTAATAAATAGCTGTCAAAACTCACATTAGAAAAACTTCAATCAGAAGGTGGGCAACAGACATAGAGCCATTTTCCTAGAAAGGATACACATGTCAAATAGCAGGTGATAAGATGATCATCATTGACTTTGTGGCTACTAGGAAAATGAATATTAGAACCACAGCAAGATGCCGCTACACAGTTACTCCAAAGCTAAAATAAACACAGTAAATGGTAACAATACCAAATGCAGATGAGGATGTGGAGAAACTGGATCTTCTACATTGCCAGTGGGGGTAAAAATGCCGCAGCCACTATAAAAAATACTGTAGCAGTTTCTTGAAAAGGAAACAACAGTTACTACATGACCCAGCAATCCTACTCCTGAGCATTATTCCTAGAGAAATGGAAATTTACGTCCACACAAAAACCTATGCACAGTTCATGGAAGCTTTATTTCTAGGTAATAGCCAAAAACTGGAAACAAGCAGAATGTCTTAAAATAGATGAACAGTTAAACTGTGACATATCCATATCACAGGCTGCTAGTCAATAAAAAGGAACAAACCACTGACACACGTAACAGCTTAGGTGGCTCCTGGGGACGTGACGCTGAGTGACAAGAGAATCTCAAGAGGCCACGCGCTGTACGATTACATCTGTACGGCATTTCCGAAATAAGATTTTAGACGTGGAGACCACATTGGTGGTTGTCAGGTGTTGGCGATGGAGGGGCTGAGGGGAGTGGAGGTGACAATAGGGAGCAGCGTGACGGTCGGTGATCATTAGTTAAGGAATAGTTGTGCATCTTGACTGTGCTGGTGGCGTTCACGAGAATGTGTGCACACGTGATAGAACGGCATTCACGTGCACTGTGCCAGCATGAGTTTTCTGGTTTTGTATTCTGCCATTGTTAGGGGAGATGTAACCATTGGGACCAGTGGGTGAAGGGCAGTGTCTTTACAACTTCCTGTGAAATCTATAGTTATTTGGAAAAAAACAAAACAAAACAAAACACAGTTTAAAAAACCCCCTCCTATATTCTAGAGTGGTGTTCTCAAACTTTTTGGTCTTTACGCTTTGAAATATTGAGGACTCTAAAGAACCTTTATTTATGTAGAATATATAAAAAATTCATTTGTTTAAAAATAATAAGCCCATTCTATAGTAATATGACAATTTTTGTGAAAAATATATTTTCTAAAAAGGTTTCATAACGATGGTACTATTTTAAATTTATAAAATCATTGTTAGTTTTTTTGGTCGCATTCTCCTGTATGTTGCATTATAGTATATATCATCAATAGCTAGTAAGACCATAGAGGTACCAAGAGCAAACTGAGTTAATCTCTGAAAAAAATATTTATACCCTAAGCTTACTACCTTAGGAAAGTCTAAGAAACAGAAGAATACACAACCATAACTTGTGTTGATTATCAGAGCAGTGACATTATACCTTATGTGGCCTCTGGAAAATGTCACTGTACCTTCATGAGAATCTGAGGATGAAAAGTTCAGATGACATCTTAGTAGTAGGATAAAAATACTTGTGATTTCATGGAAGCTGAAAAAGTCATGGCGACCCCAGGGTTTTGTGGACCACACTCTGAAGTGTTGGTTGGTTGGTTGTGAACTTGAGGAACTGGAGTGCTTTTTACTATTTTTATTTCTGTTTGCCCAGTCCAGTACATTTCATTTCTACATGTTTTCGCATTAGGTTAGAAAAGAACTTTCTGGTACTTAGATGGTGACAAAAGGCAAAACTTTAAATTGTAGGGTTGTTTAGGGAAGTTCTTAGAAGACATGTGAAGAGCTTAAAAAATCGGACAGTATCTGTTCTGATTTGGAGCTTAAAATCAGAGCCTTTGTAAAGACTTGTTCTTTGAGGGTAGAAATTCTCTTCATTTTTATATTCTCATTTCAGTTGTATGCTTAGATGGTTAAAGAATTAAAGATTCAGAATACTTTGGGCACTCAGGGTCGTGGTTGCCTGTTCCATGTGTATTTTTGGAACCTGGAAATATGTTGTACGAAGACAGCACAGCTGTGGAGGCAGATTTCGGCAATGTGTGTTGGCTGCTTGTTTTAGTAGAGTTTGGTTGCTTTTGTGATGACATCAGGAATCATTGTTATATTGTGTGTGTGTGTGTTTTAATTTATTTGTAGCACGGAAGAGCAGCCTGTGTGCTCCTACTTGGAAAAGGTCCTTACTAAAAATATGGAACTGATGGAAAAGAAGCTTGTGGACTACATTGATCAGCGGATACATAAACTGCAGAAGCACATAGATACAAAGATGGCTTTGTTGATGGACGTGCTGCAGAGTCCCTGCCCCCCACCCGCCGGGATGGCCCTCCGACAGTGGGACTCTGGGGAAAGACTTTCAAACGGAGAAAGATAAGTGCTCGACACGGACCGTGCGCTACAGATATTTATTACGTATTTATTAGAAAGCCAAAACCCCACAAGTTCAAGGCAAGTATTTAATGGCATTTGAGGATCACCATCTGACGTACGGTGACCTCAGTGTTCATTTTAGCTCTCCTTGTTACTGTGAATCCGGTACTGTGCGCTAAGATTTAACAACACGATAGGGTTATAAATTATTTGCAGTATTTTTATTGTTTACTTTTATTTACTTTTTTAAGTGTTTAAACTTTTCAAGGATTTCTATTGCAATTCATGAGTCTGTATTGTATATGTGTTTGATTTAAGTGCTGTTTTAATTTATACAAAAACCTTATGTTTTAAGGGTGTGAAAAAAATACAGTATTTGATACATTTTTCTTTTTCTAAAACTGAGTACTTAAGAATCACAACCTTTAGTTTCAATCACATAATTACATTTTATATTGTTTATTTCAGATAAAAAATTTGATGTGATGTTTCTGCAACATTAGTTTACATGGGGCCATTAATTTTGCATTCTGTCATGTTGGAGCTCTATGTGGATAGGAGAGAAAAATCAGAACTGGCCTTTGTTAAGATTATTACTTTAGGTTAGCGTTTGGTGGAAAACGAGTTTGATCTCACTAAACTCAGAAAGCATAAGGAACTCTTGTTTTCTGAGCTGATAGTGGTTCTTCTTTCCAGAGCCCTTCTCTGATATGTTTCCAGCGTGAAGCACTGAGGCTCTCACAGAAGGATTAAGGCCTATGAATCAAGGAGCTCGCGGTTCTCTCTGGCAGACATAATTTTCAGAAATGACAATGATTTCATATGTCTTGAGGGGTGGTATATTTGCATCTAAAAAATAAATGCGTCTACTCTGGAAACTGTCTTGAGTAAATAGAAATAGTTTCATTTCATCTAATATTTGGTCTACGTGAAAAAGATGTTTTATACTCGTTTAACGTTTTGGTGAATTTAGTTGTTTAAATAGTGAGAACCAATACAATGTTCATGTACGACTCACTCCGACCTCAGTGACAGGAGGTCTCTGTACCACTTTTATCAAGCTTTTCCTAATTTAATCACCACATATGTAGCCATTAAACAGCATTTCTTGAAGAAAAATTTCTTTTTATGTTTATTAATTTTTGAGAGACACAGAGAGCAGAGGAGGAGCAGAGACAGAGGGAGACACAGAATCTGAAGCAGGCTCCAGGCTCTGAGCTGTCAGCAGAGCCCGACGCGGGGCTCGAACTCATGAACCGCGAGATCATGACCTGAGCTGAAGTCAGAGGCTTAACCAACTAAGCCACCCAGGCGCCCCAAACAGCATTTCCTCCTGCTCTCAGGAGAAGGGTGTGCCACTTAAAGCCAAACCCTTTCGTTAACAATTAGGCAGCTTCTGATAGTTGCGGTCTGTTCTTTGGCTGGGAAATCTCAATAGAGTTACAATTAGAACACCAAGTATGTCTTATAAAATGATTCCAATAATACAATATTCATGATTATGGTACTAGAAGTAATTTAGAAGAGCTTTAATTCCTGATTTTCCATTTCTCAGTTTTTCCATGTTAATGAAGGCCTAAGCTGCACTATATATATATATTAGATATTCACAGATACTGATTTTCTTACACTTGTAAATTGCTGTACATGAGTATGTTTTTCTGTAATAATTGCTTTATTGTTATTTCCTAAGAAAATACTGCCAGAATTTGCTCAACAGAAGCAGGAGACCATACATAGTATTTACAAAGTCTCTGTGAAGTCTTTTTCTCCTTGTAACTTTTCTCCACCTGTAAAAGCCAAATGTGCGAAGTCAGAACGAGCAAACGCACCTTCACAGGCCTGCTGCGGTTTAAAGTAGCTGCAGGGGATGTGTGGTGATCAAGAAATTAAATCAAGGTGAGGGTTATGTCTTTTCATTTGCACATTTTTACCACTTGGAGTGTTTTTCTATCTCCCTCCTCCCCATGGGGGTGCGTTGAGGTCTCCATCCCATATCACTGGATTGTCAGTCTTTTCGGTGCAGGGCTGCGGCCCTGTCACTCATCTTCAGGTGTGGCCGCAGAGTCAAGTGTTTGAGGCTCCTCCTCATTTGGCCCCAGCCTAGCTTTCCAGCCTCATCAGCCACCTCCGCCTGACCTACTGTTCCCGACTGTCCTTCCCTCCCGTGGCTCCTCAGACTGTTGGTGCCAGCACACGGGAGCCCTCCTCCCCTGCTTCCCACCTCTCCCTACCCTACACTGTGGTTCACAGCTCAGCTCGGATGCAGCCTTCGTGAAGACACCCTCGGTCCCTCCCCTCCCCTCCCCAGTAAGTAAGCAAGCAGCCGGACAAGTGAAACACAGACAGCCAACACGAAGGCTCCTTCTAAGGGGGTGTAAAATGGTGTAGGCCGGCTGAAGCCTAGGATGCAGGTCAGGTAGTGGCTAGAGGTAAGGCCCGAAAAGGTGGCCCGGGTCTGGCTTCGGAGAGCCTTGACTGCTCCACTCTGGAGATCCGCCCATACCAAGGATTCAGCAGTTTAAGAGGAGGGTGGCATCCTCAACTCTGGGCCTCGGAAAGCAAACCAGAGTGGAGCTTTGCTCCTGAACCCACTTGCAGAGTTTCTTGGCATTCTGCTTTGGGTTGCAGTGGAATCTGGGTGCTGTGAATGCAGAACCACGTAACATCTGACTGCCTAAGAAATTAGGTCCATATTTCTCATCATTTGCTCTCCAGTCTTCGTTAGAATCGCTTAGGGAAGCTGTCAAACTTGAAGTTTCTCCAGTCCCAACGCAGATCTTATGAATGAGACCGGAGGGAGGAGCAGACATTTCAGGGACTGAGATGGCATTGCAGGGAGGAGTAGGCATTTCAAAGGATCTCAGGGTTATTATGAAACAGGCTGAACCTAGAGAGTCTGCTTCAGTCTGTCACACAATACACTTCAACACGTAGCCGTCCGATCAGCCCCGTCCATCTGCCTCATGTGGGAGCTGGTTAGAAAGGCAAAGTCATGGGCTCCATGCCAGAACCAGTGAATCAGAATCTGTGGTGGGACCCAGGAATTAGATTTCACAAGCTCTCCGGGTGATTTTTATGCACACGAGTCAGAGAACCCCTGCTTTAATGAATGGCTGTCTCTGAAGAAACAGACTCACGATTTCAAACACCCAGGGCAGGTGTCTGTGTTAGCCTTGTGTATCTAGGAGATGCTCCTGAAAGTTTATGTTTAAATGAGAACCAGGGGTTCCAGAAGAGAAGGAGGGCAAGATTCAGGCAACTTTGACTTCTTGAGAGTCAGAATTTCTGAACCATGAAATGACAAATGGAGCGTAGTTATTTTTCCTGCAGACTTTCCCTAGCAGAGACCTGTTGGTAGAGTTTCCATCAAAAATGTTAATGTTTGCACTTTCACACTTTCCATGGGGATGAAAACTGTGAAGAGAGTACACGTGTAGCTGGAGATGAGCCACCAGCAGAGGGACCGACTGCTTACGTTATCACAATTTACAACGCGTGATGTGTCTGTTTACGTTGAAACGTCTCAAAGACTAGCAGCTGCCGCCACCGCCACCATTGTCAAACCACACAGCGCCCACTGTCTTGAAATGGGTCCAGGGAGCTGAATGGCTTTGCCAACAATTTTGACAAGTTATGGGAAGAAGGTGGGCCTGGAATCCACCTCTCCTGTTCCCCAGGCCTGTGTGGATTGTGGGGTGGGATCTTCCTACTTCGAGTTGATTCCCTTTGACATTTGAAATCCAAGGCTGTGAAAAGGAACAGCTCTTCTTTAATGGCCACCTCTGTCAAGGTAAAGCAAACGTAGCATCTTTTACATGGTTTTCTACCATTTTGACAGTGTTTCTCCAAATGCCCTTGGAAGACATATTTTCAAGATGGCTTAGAGGAAAATACACCAGGGTGAGCAGATCTGAAGTCTCCTTCCGCCTTAGTCCCTCACCTGCTGTGTAACATTGGATGAGTGATTCTGCCTTTTTCTTGACCTGTTTTCTCTTCCGTAAAAGGGGAGATCTCACAGCCTCCTTCATGCTATGGGATAAGGTTTATAATATTCTGAACATGACGCCCCTGGTATATGGAAGATGTTATATGGCAAATGTTAAATTCTTCTTTCCCTTTCTCTACCGTGTTCTCTTTTTGTCTTCTTAAACAGTAAGAATGACACGTGTGTGTGTGTGTGTGTGTGTGTGTGTGTGTGTGTGTGTGTGTGTTAATGTTTATTTATTTTGAGAGAGACAGAGTGCAAGCAGGGGAGGGGCAGAGAGAGAGGGAGACACAGAATCTGAAGCAGGCGCCAGGCTCCGAGCTGTCAGCACAGAGCCCAGCGCGGGGCTCAAACCCATGAACTGTGAGATCTTGACCTAAGCCAAAGTTGGACGCTTAACCTACTGAGCCACCCAGGTGCCCCGACACACATGGTTCTTAATATCATTACTATTCGGGCAATTTTGATGTCCCTCTTCTATATCATGTCTTAAGTGCAGAAGGGAAGTCACAATCATGTTGAGCAGTGGTTCTCAAGTCTAGTTCAGCTAACCACAGCATCAAGCATTACCTTGGAACTTACTAAAATGCAGATTCTTGGACCCCACTTCATACTGAATCAGAAACTCTGAGGGTGGGGCTACCCATTGCATTTCCTGAAGCCCTCCAGCTGGCGTGGAAGCCCGCTCATTTTGAGAACCATTGGTCTGTGTCTAAAAGCACAGGCTCTGTAGCCAGCTTACGTGGGTTCTTTCCTAAAACCCCGACACACTGCAAAAATGTTCTGTAACTAGCAAAAGAAAAAGTCTAGGCTTTTCACTAGGGCTTTAAACCCCCACCAAATGGTATCCTTGGCTAATCTTTCTGACTGGTCTCCTCCTGCCACTCCCCTGCACGCATCCCACTCTACCCCAACAGCCTTTGTCTTGTTCCTTGAGCACACCAAACCCATTACAGTCTCAGGAGTCTGTCCTCAGTATTTTCTTTGCCTGGAATGCACTTCCTCAGCTTGCCCTCTCCCTTTTTCCAGGCCTCTCCTGAAATATCGCCTCCTCAGAAAGGCCTTTCTTGATGATCCTCCCTAAATTACTCCTCTCCATCCCCATCACTTGCTCAGTGATTTTCACTTTATTTTTCTCTTAAGCATTCTTTAAGGGGTAGATCTGTTTGGAACAAATTCTTTTTCTTCATCTGAGAACATCTCTCCTACCCCCTGTCCATTCCTTAAGGGTAGTTTTGCTGGGTATAGAATTTGAAGTTCTTCTCATTCAGTGCTTGAGAAATGTCATGTGCTACATCTGTCTGGCTTCTGAGGTTACAGATGAGAAGTCCATCGTTTGAATTGGTGTGTTCCCCTGTAGGCAGTGTGTTGTTTCTCTCTCGCTGCTTTCAAGTTTGTTTCTCTGTCTTTAGTTTTTGTAAGTTTAATTCCAATGTGTCTTGCCATGGATTTTCTTGACTTTATCCTGTTTGGACTTTTCTCAGCTTCTTGAATCTGTGTCTTTTGCCAGATTTGACAAGTGTTTCGCTATTATTTCTTCGGAAACCCAGCCCCATCCTTTCTCCTCTCCTTCTGAGACCCTGATGACATAAATTTTGGATCTTTTGTCATGGCCCCACAGGTCCCTGAGGTTTTGTCAAATTTTTGTTCAGACCGGGTACATTTCTTGCTGTGTCCTAAGTTCACTGATTTGGTCCTGGCATCTCCATCCGCTAGTGAGTCGATCCAGTGAGGCTTTTTGCTTTTTTCTTTGAATTTCTGTTAATGTACATTTCAGTTCTGTAATTTCCACCTAGTTCTTTTGTTATAACTTCCATTTCTTTGCTGAGATTTCTATATTTTGATTGTTTCAAGAAGATTTGTTACTGATTGTTGAAGCTTTTTTATGATGTCTGCTTTAAATCCTTTTTGGATAACTCCAACATGTGATTCATCTTGCTGATAGCATCAGTTTACGATCCTCTCTCATTCAGGTGTTACTTCTCTGTCTCTTGGTCCTACGGGTGATTTTCCATTGATCCTGGCTGTTTTGGCTAAGTACTACTTAGATCTTTAATTTTATCAGGCAGTCACCCTGCTTCGATTTAGCATGCAGGTCCTGGTCTACTTTTGTGGGGCGACGTTCTAATGACAATTTAATGTCCAGAGGCTTTGCAGTGCTGTTTTGATCTGTTCAGTTTCTGTAGTGTCACTGGGGCCCCCAGGTCCCTGACAGTGCTGCCAGAAGGGGCAGAAGACTCCCCAGGCTAGCACCATCTGGTAGATCTAAGTGGGAGGAGGGAATCTGGCCCACAGGGACAAAGATGCTTCTTATGGTGGATCCCCTTTGGGCTGTCAACTGGCCATCCCAGTGTCCCCCAGAAGAGCGGAGTCTTGGGACCAGTGAGGAAGCAGGTCACTTCCCCTGACCTTTTACTGTCAGTTGGGGCTGCCACACCACGCACCTTACCACTGTGGCGGCGCTAGCTTGAGGATGTTCACTTGTCTTGCATTAAATCCCACAGCAGCACACCCACTGGCGCCACCTTCTGTCGCCAGATTCAGAGTTGGAAGACACCGGCCTGGATCACCTGTTTCTGTTCCGCTGTTGTGTTGCTCTTCCAGGCCCGGGGTCCCTACCCCGTTGGCCTTCTCCTTTCCAACTTGCAGAGTTCTTCTTTGACTCTTGGTTTTTTTCCAGGGGTTACAGTTATACTTCAGATAGAGAGGCAGGGAGAAACAAGTCCAAGCCGTCTCGTCTGCACCCAGAGTCTCCTCTTAATGTTACTAGATTGGCTGGCTGTGGGCCTCTGTCATACACAGCTGACTATAACAGGTGTCCTATTCAACTTTTCATTTTTGTGACCCTTGTATCTCACCAATCAAGTGTGAACATCTTCCAATGTCAATGAGCATATACTTGAATCCTAGTAAATGGCATTATGTTATTTCATTGTGTAGCTATAGCATAAAGTCAACCAGTCTTCTATAACTGAACTTTGAAGTGTAAAAAGGTTTGTAGCCTCCCCATATCTTTTTAAAAAAATGTTTGTTTATTTTGAGAGAGATTGTGTGTGCGTGCACTTGTGTGCGAGCAGGGGAGGGGCAGAAAGAGGGGGAGAGAGAGAATGCTAAGCAGGCTCCACACTGTCAGCACAGAGCCTGACTCGGGGCTCAATCCCATGAACCGTGAGATCATGACCTGAGCCAAGATCAAGAGTCAGACATCTAACCAACTGAACCACCCAGGTGCCCCAAGCCTCCCTGTATTTCTATCTTTTTATTTTTTTTTAATTGAAATCTTAAACCTGCTTTTGAGGAGCAGTCAAATCCTGAAAATCAGTGTGAGGGAAGTAAGACCTGAAAAGGGAAAGACTTAGAATTAAATGGCTCAAAATGGTGTTTCTGTTTCCTGGGTGCTAACATGTACCCACACATGCAACAGAATTCAGAACTCCGTGAAGAGCTGGTATCCCGAGAGTCGATGTCACATGCCTGTGGCATAGGACATGGGGCTGGACGGTGGCTGCGCTTCTAAAGTGGGTTCTTCAACCTTGGATCTTAATTCCTCCTAGCAAGGATGATTCGATCCTTCTTTCTCAAATTACAGGTTTCATAAAATATCGTCTTCCCTAAATTTAAATTTTTTTTTTTTTTTTTTTTTTTTTTACTAGTTGGCCTTCATCCAGATCTGGACAGGTTAATTGTCGTAAGTATGTTCAGCACTTAAAATTATTTAGGCTTCTTTCTTGCCTCCCTGTTCCCCAAGTTCAGAGTGTTAAGCAACTTGCTGATCCCAGACACCTCTCCCTGGCAGTATTTAGCAGAAAAAATGGCCAAAGGGCCTGTGGTGTCCTCAAGAGACAGAATGAGGGACAAGGGCTCCTAGAATCTCCTTAAACCGTAAGATGACCATCGGAGTGGGAGAATTAAGACCTTTTCCTCCTTAAAACATATTATTTACAGTGTGGGTTTGCGTATTCTCAGCATTGCACAGCATGATATTTGGGGAAGAAAGAAAACAGACATCTCCCTGGTCATTCTCAGAAATGGCAAGTTTTAAACTTGATGAACAGCACGGGGTCACTCCTGACTGTATCAGGGAACATAGTACATGAGACCCAGGTGTTTGGGAGTAAAACTACCTGCTCAAGAGAGGGCCTGTGAAAGGGAGAAATTCTTCCCATTTTCTCTCCCGATTTCCTTCTCTCTGGACTTTGCATTTCAGTTGCATTTCATCCACAAATAAACCCTTTCCCCTCTCGGTCAGCCTGTTCTCTTAGGCCTCCCCGGGAAGATTCCTGCATGTTTTACACATGTAAGGCTTTGTGGTTTGGGGCTCATGATTCCCCTGCCGAAGGAAGTGTGTGCTAGGTGGGTGTGTGGGGAGGGAAGCCACGTTCACTGCTCACCCGCACTTCTCTGCCCAGGTGTGTGTGAGATGCTTGACCTCAAGATTATCATCGCCCTTGGTGGCGGCTTACTGATTGTCACATTTGTGCTGATGGCTGTTGTCATCTGTCTTTACTACAAAGTAGCCAACGCATTGAAGTGAGTGATGTGGGTAAGAGTGAAAAATACCCCCTCAAATAGGATACCTGGGGCTCTCTGCTTGAGCAAGGTCATTCCTTGCCCTGTGGCCCCACCCTGGGTGAGGCCAGGAAGGGCAAGTGGGTTGGAAAAGGCAAAGGCAGGTGAGTGTAGAACCTTGGTTTTTTTCCCCTTCTGGCTTAGGGCTGTGAGCTCATAAGTAGAATGTTCTCGGCTGGGTGGCTGGGTGCTGCTTTGCTTCACCTACCCTCTCAGTGTGACCCTCAGCCAGTTTATTCAGCACGTTGGCCGGGCCCTCCCTCTGTCCCAGACACTGCAGACTGTGGGGGAGGCTCTGACAAGTCTGGGTCTTAGACTCAGACGATAGGCTGAACCTCTCACAGTGTTCTCTCACTCTCTTACCTGCGTTGGGGGACCTCTCACTGTGTTGTCTCATTCACTGTGCTTGGCCTAGGGGACAAGGAGGTGGGCCTGTAGGATTGTGGGGGAGCTGAGCTGTATGAAGATTCTGGGGCACACCCACACAACGGAGTGTAGATCAGACTAAAGATAACTAACTTTGGGAGAGAGGAATCTTCCAATGGGGGAGAGATGGGTCCTCAGAAGCAGTGCTGTTCCCATCCTAGGGAAGTTAAGCCTGTGAGCTAGAAGCTAAATTCCAGAACCTGGGGGGTGGCCCTCTGTGGCACCTTCCCGATCATGCTCTGCACTTGATGGGCCTGCAGCGGTCCGCTGGGTGACCCACGCTTGTAGTTCACTCTCCCTTATTTGCTGCAACCTGATTTTACATTTCTAACAATCCTAGGAGAGGAGGGGTTAGACAGGAACTTGGGACAGGGCCAGAGAACTCTAGTTTGGGGCTGGTGGCATGCATTTGATTGGCTCCAGCCCTAAACTTCCCAGGTACCCCTGACAATTGTGACAAATGGATGGAGAAGAAAAATTCTAATCTCATGCTCTGTGTATGTCTTTTCGTAAGATGTTCAAAGGCATATTTGGCTCTGACCATCAATAATAATGAGGCCACAGTCACGATGACCACAGACTCCACCAATGGGTCCTATCCCAGCATCCGGTGTTGTGAAGAATGTAACTTGAATGCCAACTCGAACCCCCTGCCACCGTGATTCTGTGACGTAACCAAAAGACCTGGACTTGGCACAAAAATCTTCATTCGCGGTATTTCTTTCTTGGTAGAAGTCATTATTCAAGTCAGGTTCAAATCATGTTTACATCATGTTAGGTACCACATATTTCTGTACTTTTGAATAAATATGCAAGAGAAAAATAATCCTCTCTGCCTCTGGCATTTTTGTTGTTGGTCATGTACTTAAATTACTTAAATTTGTGTAGTAGTCACTTGGGGACTTGGGGCGAGTAAACTTGTAATATTCTATTGCAGTATAAGAAGGAGAGTTAAGAGTAATAGAGAAAAAGGCATGTTGCCAGTTGAACAAGAAGGGATGTTGTGCCAGATGCTTGGGGTGGAAAAATAAAAGCATCTGGAAACTAGGTTTAGACTAAGCTTCCCAGCATCCTAGGCTCAAAGGGAAACACAGCATCTCTGAATGAGAAACTTTTTCCTGGTACTTAATTCTGCTTGGATCGTATTACACGGAGCCCTCTCCTTGAGACTCTGAAAAAAATGGACATCCTCCTTTGGGTTTAACCAAGCCTCAGAACCAGTTTTCAAACCCTGGCAGGTGCTAACATCTGAGGGCACGCCGTCAGTCCAGACGCTGATTTCTTCCAGACCCCTGGGCACTATGTTGGCTCCGAGGACGTAGGGTTTCTGCAGGGCGATTCTCTCCCACAGGCGACAGCAGACGCTTCTCATGGAGGGTACCAGGGCCACAGCAAGGTCCTCGGCAATGCAGGACCCTGAAGGTAAAGATGGGTGAGACGCCTGGGGGCAGAGCAGGAGCCACGGATGAGGCACAGGGATAGAACCTGGGCCAAGGCGGGCTCACAGGCTTACTCCCGGTAGTCTGGGCTCCAGGCCGCTTTCTGCCACCTTGCAGGCATCAGGGGTTAGTCACAGGATGCGCACACTCGGCAAAAGAAGTGATGTGGGTGAAAGTCCTTGTGGGTATGACTTACAAAGAATTTGCTACAGAGAAAACAAGCCCCTGTAGCCTGCACGAAAGTTCAACTCGCTAATTCTGAACCCAAGCTGCTCCCCGTTCCTCTGTTACATCTCCAAACTTCATCACTGCCAACACTCCCAGGTATCATTAAACGTGGATTGCCGGGAAGGTACTTTTAGGACATAAAATGAAAAAAAAACCCAGCCTCTCCCTAAACTGCCTGCAACTGAATTTCTTTGCAGGCTTTCCGGCACAGAGCCAGAGCATTCTAGCTCACAGAGCCAGAGGGACCGGAATGGGAAACGAGAACCTTTCTGAGGGCTCACAGAGGTTAGGTGGTGGAGACAACTGGACTTGGTCTGGGTGAAGGTGAGCGAGGTCACAGAGCCAGGCCCTGGGATCTGATCTGCCCTGACTTGCAGTGGAGAACGGAAGTCACTTCTCCCTGAGTGTAGTTTCCGCTTCAGTTACAAAGTGGTTGGAGCCACTGGAGCCACTGAGCTCCACTGGAACTCAGAAAGATACTTCCCAACACACCGATGGTAGTGAGGTCAGTACCTGAATGTGGGTGATTGAAAGAGCCATGTTAAAATATTGTTTTTGAGACAGCACGAGCAGGGAGGGACAGAGAGAGAGAGACACACAGAATCCGAAGCAGGCTCCAGGCTCCGAGGTGTCAGCACACAGCCCGACGCGGGGCTCGAACCCACAAACTGCAAGATCATGACCTGAGCCGAAGTCCGTCGCCTGACCAACTGAGCCACCCAGGTGCCCCAAAATATTCTTAATAGATCGAAAGAATTTAACACAGGGTTTGTTCTTGTGTCTTGAGTTTACTGCTGTGTTTGAATTCAGAGGTTTGGGCGAGCGAAGCTATGACCAGATTGACAAAATTCATCTAGGGCTCATTGTCCATGACACCTAATAGATTCCAGCCTTTCTGTTAGGCACTTATTCCGGACATAAGACACAGTTCCCGCTCTCAGGTGCTCAGAAACACCTCTGAAAAGAGAAAGCCCACAGAGCACCACACCCTCCAGGATTTATCAAATAGAGCAATCAAGTCACGTTGGGCATTGTGGGGCCCAGGACATGAGGCGATCAGTTCCAAAGGAAGTAGGCCCTCGACCTGGCTCCTTCCCAGGGACAGCGCTCATGCAGGCCACATCTGTGGCTTCCGTGGTGCATTTTCTCCGCCACACTGAAGCAGCTGGCTTCACGGGCTGGTGGAGTGGCCTTTTGAAGTCTCAATTACAGCACCAGCCAGGTGGCCGTACCTTGCAGATCTGGGGCAAGGTTCTCTAGAAGGCTGTGGATGCTCTGAATCTGGGCATCCAGTCTGTGGTACTATTTCTCGTAGAGTCAGGATTCCCAGTTCAGGAATCAAGGGCCGGAAATGGGAGTGGTGCCACTCACCATTCCCTCTAGCGCTGTTAGTTACCCCTAGCAAAATAAATTTTGTCTCCTGCTCCCACAACTTTTTTGCTCTGCTGGCCTAACCGGAGGCCTTAGCTCCAAGGAAGGAGCACTTCTACTGGGACACATGACAGTGATTCCCCTGACCTGGAACTCAGGACTGCCACCACGGGCTCCTCGTGTCTTGGAGTCAACAGGCCAAGAAGGGAGTCAACGGGGGCCTGGCTGGGGTGACTGATCCAGACTTCCAAGGAGAAACCAGACTCCACAGTGGAGGTGAGGACTATGTGTGAAAAGAGGGACATCCTTCAGGGCCCCTCTTCATAATACGAGGCTCCGTGATTAAGGCCGATGGCAAACTACAACAACCCAATCCAGCCAGGATGACTCATGGCCTAGATCCTTCGGGAATGAAAGCTGGTGGCATTCTGCGGGGTAAGGAATCACAACCAGCTGAGGTTCTTGATGAAAGCAGAGGGAATACAGAACGAGCAGTTATACCTAACTACCTGCTACTACCATGGGACCAATTATAGAAACAGGGACTGTAATTATGATTATTTCCTCCTTACCTGTTATGAATACACTGGTGTGTATACACATACACGTATGGACATATGTATACATATACATAATATACACATATCGAGCAAATGTCCTTGTTTTCTTTCCTCTCTCATTCCCATTTCATATAACATGTATTGTCTTCGAGTCAGTGTCTAAGTAGTAGTTAAAATCTTTTTTAAAAATCTACTTTATTTTATTATTATTTCTCAATTACTGTTTATTTTCGAGCGAGAGAGCGCAAGCAGGGGAGAGGGGCAGAGAGAATCTGAAGCAGGCTCCATGATCAGGGCAGAGCCTGACGCGGGGCTTGATCCCATGACCCTGGATCATGACCTGAGCTGAGATCAAGAGTTGGGCTCTCAACCGCCTGACCCACCCAGGTGCTCCGTAAGTGGTATTTAATTTTATATTACAGTATTTCAGTTACGGGATATCAGGAAAATAATCAACATCACTCAAATATTTGCGTCCTCTTCTGGGGAAGGAATTCGTGTGTTTTCCCTCTGCCAGTGTCCCTCTCCTCCTGGAGGAGGGACCCTAAGGCTCTCACACGCAGTGATGGCAGTTCAGGGAGCTAGGAGATCGCATCCGTAAGAGAGAGAGAGAGGTGCGCTAAGAAAGGCCAGGGGTGGGGGTAGGAGTGAGGATCTGTGGACACAGCTGAGGGTAAGCAGCCCTTAGTGACCAGATGGGTCCTCACCACATAGGCATGCCCCCTGCTCGCTCCCACACCAGGACACCACTCCCCACCTGGTATGTGGCCGGCCCCAGAAGTCTCTGAGCTGACAGGACCTGGTTGAGTGTCCAAGCTCCTTGGGAGCACCACTTCCCCATGTCACAGGTGCTGGTCTTGCCACTATGGCACCGGTGTGAGGCCAAATGCTTAGTCCAGGGACCTCGCTAGGAATGGCTCCCCTTGAGTCACAGTATAGGCTTGTGTCCTCCCCAAGAACCTCAACATCCTAGAGCCCAGTGATGGGTTCTGGGCTGCAGGACAGTCAGGATATCACAGAGGGTTGAGGGCAACCAGAAAGGGTTTCCACCTAGAATATCCGGTCTCTGCCTACCTCCACAGAAAATTCTGTAAAAATTAGTCACATCTTTCTCCTGCTCAGCCAGTTCCAACTGAACTGAGAATAAAATCCAAACTCCTTATCTGACCTACAGGTCCTTCATCTTTTCCTCATTATCTGCCTCTCCTTACCTTCCCTGCCATCGCCTTCCCTTCAGTGACACCCACCACACTGGCCGACCGCCCTTATTTTGTGGACGTGTTAAGTAAGCTACTTGCTGCTTCCTCGGGGCCTCTGGACTTGCCCTTTCTTTTGCCTTCATGTACCCCTCCAGCCCAGATCACACATGACAGCCTCCCCCTTATCTCTGTGTTTGCTCAGATTTCATCTTCAACATGCACTCCCTGGCCACTCTAACATTGCCCCGCCCCACCCCCACTGAGGCAGTCACTCTCTAACCCCTCGTCCTGCTTTATTATACTCAGAGCACCTCTCACTATTTGAATTTTTCATTTGTTTTTGTCTCCCCCACTTAGAATATGAGTTCCATGAAGGTAGGGCTGTGTCTCTCATGTTCAATTCAGCATTCTCAAAACCTAAACTATTAGCTAATGGATATCTGTTGAGAGAAAAAAAGAAAGGAAGAAAGGGAGGGAGGTAGGGAAGGAGGGAGGGACAAGGAAGGAAGGAAGGAAGGAAGGAAGGAAGGAGGAAGGGAGGGAGGGAGGGAGGGAGGAATGAAGAAGGAAGGGAGGGAAGAAGGAAGGAAGGAAAAAAGGAAGGAAGGGAGGGAGAAGGAAGGGGAAGGGAGGGAGGGAAAGAAGGAGGGAAGGAGGGGAGGGAGGGAAGGAGAAAGAAGGAAGGAAGGAAGGAAGGAAGGAAGGAAGGGGAAGGGAGGGAGGGAAATAAAGGAGGGCAACTCTACACTCTCATACACTTGTTCTTGTTCATACACTTGTTCAAGGACACCAGGATTCCTTTCTATCGTCTGCAAAATAGTACTTAAGGGACTTTAATTCCCCTACTTCCGGCTCTCGGGACATAATGGTTTAAAATTCCTGGCAATTGAACCTGGACTCACACTTTCTTTTTCCTCCTCATCCTGTGTCATCGCTCTCCTTGCTGTCAGCACCCTGGCAGGCATCTGGCAACACAGCTGGAACCAGAGTATGCCCGGGTGCCACACTACCTGCCTCGCCTGGCTGATCCTTTAGAATCCAAAGGCGTTCATTTTTAGAGAGGAGCAGTGAAGGCTTACGATATCAGCGGTGCTACCTGCTTCGTGATCTGAACAAATAACAGGGCGAAGGAAGGCTCAACTCTAACTCGGTGCCGTGATGAATTACTCAGTGCCTGCTGCGGGCCGGGGGCTGGAGATCCCCTGCGAGGAAGTTTTTAGCTGGGAACTTTCTGTAAGCTTTCCAGGAATGAGCCGGAGAGGGAACACTCAAGTTGGGGCTTGCTGATAATACACCAGTCACACAGCTGCTCCATTCCCACATAAATTTAGTCCTTGGCTGGTCACACTGACACATTTCCCTGAAGGTGGCCAGAGGGCTCATGCAGCCAGCCGGTTATGAAACACCGAGAAGTATAAAAGCCTGCTAGCCCTCTGGGCTGTTTTTCCCCTGACAGAGATGGAGGCTGTGAGCAGGCTTGTCCCCTTGGCCCTTTTCATGGTGCCGTGTTTGGCAGAGTTCAACTGGACCCAGTCTGAAGGTAAGAAACTTGAACGAGTTTTTCAATCAACACAGGGATATATTAAGAGGCACCTGCCAGAGATTGTTCGTTTTAAAACCTTCTGTTGCTCTCAACATGGAAAAATAGTACTCATATATATTTCAGGGGGTACTAAATTGGTACCAGTTTATTCTAGATGATGTGACAATATATATAAAAACATAAAAAAAATGATTCTACCAAGTGTTTTACTTCTAAAAACTTATCTTTAAAGAATTAATATCAGTACTTCCCAAACACTTCCAAAAAACAGAAGAGGAAAGAATACTTCCAAATTCATTTTAGGAGGTCAGCATGACCCTGATACCACAGCTAGACAAGAACATTCAAGAAGAGAGTAGGGGTAACTTTAATTATATCAGACAAAATAGATTTTAAGTCAAAAACTGTAACAGAGACAAGAAGGTCATCACAATGAAAAGATGAGTTAATTCTTCAAGAGGATATAATAATTGTGAATATATATGCACCCAACATCAAAGCACCAAACATATAAAGCAAATACTAACAGATCTGGAGAAACGGACTACCATACAAGAATAGTAGTAGAATTTAATACCTCACTTTCAACAATGGATAAATCATCCAGACAGAAAAGTACTAAGGAAACGTTAGAACTGAACTACGCTTTAGACCAAATGGACCTTACCAACACATACAGAGCATTCCATCCAAGAGAAGCAGATACACATTGTTCTCAACCACACATTGAAGATTCTTCAGGACACATCATACGCTCGGTCACAGAACAAGTCTTAACAAATTAAAAAAGACTAAAGTCACATGGAATTTCTGGCCACAATGGCACGAAATTAGAAATCTATAATAAAGGAAAACTGAAAAATTCACAGAACTATGGAAATTAAAAAACACAATCCTGAACAAGCCATTGGTCAAAGAAAAAATCCAAATGGCAAGTAAAAAAATACCTTGAAATAAATAAAAATGGAAACAAAATATATCAAAATTTATGGGATGCAACAAAAGGCAGTCCTACTAGGGAGGTTTACAGTGATAAATGGCTTCATTATGAAAGAAGAAAGCTCTCAGATAAAGAGCTTACCTTTACATCTTAAGAAACGAGAAAGAGAGGGGTGCCTCGGTGGCTCAGTCGGTTGAGCATCTGACTTCAGCTCAGGTCATGGTCTCGCAGTTCATGAGTTCGAGCCCCTTGTCAGGCTCTGTGCTGACGGCTCAGAGCCTGGAGGCTGCTTCGGATTCTGTGTCTCCCTCTCTCTCTGCCCCTCCCCTCCCCACCTCTGTCTCTCTCTCAAAAATAAAATAAAAACATTAAAAAAAAAATAGAGAAAAACAGGCTAAACCCAAAGAGAGCAGAAGGAAGGATGTAGCAAAATCAGAGCAGAAATAATAAAATGGAGACCAGAAAAGATCAGTGAAACTAAGAGTTGGGTTTTTTCCAGTTTCGTTGCTGTAACTGAGATACAATACTGTGTACAAGTTTAGGATGGATGGCGTAAGGATTTGACTTACATATATGGTGAAATGATTATGGTAAGTTTAGTTAACATCCATCATCTCATATAGATGCAAAAAAAAAGGGTTTTTTTCCTTTTGATAAGAACTCTTAAATTTACCTTCTTAGTAACTTTCATATATACCATATGGCATATGGTATATATGAGAGTGTTAACCAGAGTCATGGTGTTGTACATTACATCCCTAACACCTATTTATCTTACAACTGTGAGTTTGTACCTTTGGACCACCTTCCTCCAATTCCCCCTCCCCTCACTCCCACCACTGGTACCCATGAATCCAATGTCTTTTTCTTGAAGCTCGGTCCTTCCTTCCTTCCTTCCTTTCCTTCCTTCCTTCCTAACTTCCTTCCATCCTTCTTTCCTTCCTCCCTCCCTCCCTCCTTCCCTTTCTTTCTTCTTTTTCTTTCCTTTCCTTTTCTTTCTTTCCTTTCTTCCTCCCTCCTTCCCTTCCCTTTTCCCCTTCCCTTCCCTCCCCTTCCCTTCCCCCTACCTTTCCCCCTTCTCTTCCCTTCTTTTAGATTTCACATATAAGTGAGATTATAGAGTATTTGTCTTTCTGTTTGACTTACTTCACTTAATATAATGGCCTCAAGGTTCATTCATGTTGTCACATACGGCAGGATTTCCTTTTTAAGGCTGAATTGTGTGTGTGTGTGTGTGTGTGTGTGTGTGTGCGTGCACGCGCGTGTACATCTATTCATCCATCGATGAATGCTTATGTCATTTCCGTGTCTTGGCTATTATAAACAGTGCTGTTATGAACATGGGAGGGCAGATTCTCTTCAACATAGTATTTTTCTTTCCTTCAGATATATTCCCAGAAGTGGAATTATTGGATCCTTTGGTAGTTCCATTTTTAATTCTTTGAGGAACCTCCATACGGTTTTCTACAGTGGCTGCACTGATTTACAATCCCACCGACAGTGCACGAGGGTTCCTTTTTCTCCACATCCTCACCAACACTTGTTATTTCTGGTCATTTTGATTTTAGCCATTCTGACAGGAGTGAGGTGATACCTCATTGTGGGTTTGATTTGCATTTCCCTGATGATGGGTGATGTTGAGCATCTTTTCATGAGTCTGTTGTCCATCTATATGTCTTCTTTGGAGAAATGTATGTTCATATCTTCTGGCCATTTTAAAATTGGATTGTTTGGGGGTTTTTTTTGGTGTTGAGTTGAATAAGATCTTTTTTATTTTTTAGGTAGGCTTCATGCCTAGTGCAGAGCCCAACACAAGGCTCTTGACCCTGAGATCAAGACCTGAGCTGAGATCAAGAGTCGGATGCTTAACCTACTAAGCAACCTGACTATGCCTCTTCATAAGTTCTTCATATATTTTGGATACTAACCCCTTATCAGTATGTCATTTGCAAATATCTTCTCTCATTCCATAGGTTCCATAGTTTTGTTGGTTGTTTCCTTTGCTGTACAAAACCTTTTCATTTTGATGTAGTCTTAATAGTTTATTTTTGCCCTTGTTTCCTTTTCCTTAGGAAACATACCTACGAAAATGTTTCTATGGCGATGTCAGAGAAATTACTGCCTATGCTCTCTTCTAGGAGTATTACGGTTTCAGATCTCACATTTAGGTCCTTAATCCATTTTGAGTTTATTATTCAGCCTTAAAAAAGGAAATCCTTTAAGGAGCACAGAGTAGTATGCAGAGTTGCTAAATACTACATTGGTACATCTGAAACTAATGTAATGCTGTATGTTAACTATATGGAATTAAAATTAAAAAAAAAAAAGAAAGAAAGAAAACCTGCCATCTGCAGTAACATGGATAAACCTGGGTGATGTTATGCTAAGTGAAATAAGCCAGACACAGAATTACAAATGCATGATCTCACTTATATGTGGAATCTCAAAAAAACTTGAACTTACTGTAACAGAGTAGAATGGTGGTTACCAGGGAGTAGGTGTGGGGGAAATAAGAGATGTTGGTTAAAGGGTACTAATTTTCAAGATAAGTACTTAATGGGTACTAACTACCAGATAAGTTCTAGATTCCTAATGTAGAGCATGATGGCTACAGATGTCTATACTGTTTACTTAAAATGTGCTAAATACATAGATATCAAGTGTTTAATGGGAACTATTTGAGGTGATATGTTAATTTGCTTGAGTTGGGTAATCATTTCACAATATATAGATATATCAAAACATCATGTTGTACAACCTTAAATACACACAATTTTTATTTGTCAATCATATCTTTAAAATAACACCTACAAAACAGTAAGTATTAAGCTACACGGCCGTATGGGGATCCGAGGCAGGAGGTGAAGACCCACAAAGCCCTGGTCCTGCAACTCAATGCCATGAGGACTGTACCTGGACACTTGAAAGACCAGAACATGAAAGCATCAGACTCACCTTTCCTGCTTCAAGTAGAGACTTTGGTCTTCTAAAAAGGATGGCTGAAGACTCTGGCCATACTGACAAATCTCTGTGGAAAGATGTCAGCTGCGCCCAGAAGTTGTGGTAGGAAAACCCACAACCCAGCTGACGATGGGAATGGCTGACAGCCCCTGACCGGACTGTGCTCCCCGACTGGCTCACATGGAGGCTGAGAACTTGTCTCAGGTCACATAGTAAGTAGAATGATCAGCATTAGTACCCGGCTAGTCTAGTTCCAGATTCTAGGCCCTGAAACACTAAACTTGGCAGTTCCAGACTTTGCTGTGCATCACTCAGCAGGGGAGTTTCCCAAATCCCAGAGGCACAGGCTGAACACTGTGCAGTTAGCTCAATATTCTGGGGGTGGTGGGGAGGGAACCAGGTACCAGTGCTGTTTTTATTTTAAATTTTTTATTTTCACTTTTTTAAATGTTTGAGAGAAAGACAGAGAGAGAGAGGAGAGTACAAATGAGCGGGGGAGGGGCAGAGAGAGAATCCCAAGCATCTCTGTGCTGTCAGCACAGAGCCCAAGGAGGGGCTCGATCTCATGAACCATGAGACCATGACCTGAGCTGAAATCAAGAGTCAGATGCTCAGCCAACTGAGCCTCCTATGCAACCCCCCCCCCTAATTTTTTATTTTGAAATAAATATACACCCACAAGCGTTTTCTAGAAGTGCCCAGGTTATGGCAGTGCGAGGCCAAGCTGAGGACGGGGCGCTGCCCTACCAGACTCTCTCAGGGCTTCGTGAGAACTTCCCCAGTTAATCAGTCCTCTCAACAGCCCTCTGGGGTGGATGCGATCTAATCCCCACTCGGCGGGTAAGAAATCCCAGAGAAGTCACTTCACGTGCCCAGAGTCACGGACCGATACAGGCAGCAGAGGGACCGGATCCCGGCACCCTTGCTCCAGCGCCCCTACGCTCCCCCTCTGCCCGTGGTTCTAAACCGGAGAGTCTCAGAAGCGCGGGAGGGTTTTGCAGAAGCGCGGCTGTGGGACCCTGGGCCCAGATTCTGACCCGGACGGGGGTGGCCGGGGCCCGAGAACGTGCACGGGTAACAACTTCCCAGGTGCTGCTGGTGAGGTCAAGGTGCCACACTTTTGAGACTCGTGGCCTTTCACCAGGGAAGTTGGAATTCACTTCTGTTTGGCCCTGAAGGAAAAAAGAAGGGGCGCTTCCGTATTTCCCAGAATTCAAGGGCTATTAATTAAGAATCACATACATTATCCCTGATGTGTCGAGAAAGAGAGGACGGCAGCGGGGCAAGAGCGAGGGAGGGGGGACGAACATTTCCCGTCTTAGACACTTCTGTGTGCCGGGCCTGTGCCGGTGCTCCCTGTTCAGATGATTATAAACCTCCCACAGGATAAGACGAAGGCTGTGATATCCCCATTTGCAGAAGGGAGAGTGAGGTGAAATCCTGAATAGCTCAGCCAAAGTTACGCAGCAGGGAAGGGGCTACGGTGGAAGAATTCAGGTTTGTCTACCCTCGCGGTGTTCCCTCTAAGCCATCTTGCAACTGTGTCAGGATTCGGGGGCCATCCGGAGAGACCCTGTCAGCATGGGCAGAGGACAATGAATCATCCGGGTCTGCCCTGTCCAGTGCAGGGCACGGACCGTCCTTATGGATGAAGACCGGGGGATGTGAGGGAAGGAAGGGGCGTCTCGGGAGATGCTACATGTCCCTTACCGTGAGCGAGGCGGCCGTGGAGGAAGAGTCGCTTCCCGTTTCTACGGCCTTGGGTTCCAAATGTCAAAGGGGATGAATTCTAAATAAGAAGATCCCACCCCACGGTTCGCACTGGGGCACGAGGAACAGGAGAGATGGAGACGGGAAGGAAAGGAGTCCTGGACCCGAGTCCCACCTCCCCCCTGACTGTACAGGATCGCTGACAAAGCAGTTCAGTTCCCTGAGCACTTGTGAAGAGACAGTGGATGCTGCGTGGTTGACAAGAGCGGTGGTGATGGTGGCTGTTAATGGTGGAGAGGTTTCGATGAGAACAGGTGTTTTACTACTTTGTAAAGTGTGATGCTAATGTGAGCAGTGGACCACTTTCCTAGTGAGACATGTTTCTCCCGAATGTCAAAGGAAGTAGGAACATATAGCTATACGTGTTGTGAATGTCCCACAAATCAGAAAAGACTAGAAAAAGTGATAGGCAAATTCTCCTGTGACCACGGTCAGAGCGTGTTCCACATGCTGTATTACCTCTGTAGTATATAAAAATGAGTAGCATGGGGCGCCTGGGTGGCGCAGTCGGTTAAGTGTCCGACTTCAGCCAGGTCATGATCTCGCGGTCTGTGAGTTCGAGCCCCGCGTCGGGCTCTGGGCTGATGGCTCGGAGCCTGGAGCCTGTTTCCAATTCTGTGTCTCCCTCTCTCTCTGCCCCTCCCCCGTTCATGCTCTGTCTCTCTCTGTCCCAAAAATAAATAAACGTTGAAAAAAAAAAAAATTTTTAAAAATGAGTAGCGTTATCTAAATTAGCCCTTTTTTAATTTTTTCTACAGAGAGCACGAGTAGGGAGAGGCACAGAAGGAGAGGGAGGGAGAGAATCTTAAGCAGGCTCCATGCCTAGTGTGGCTTCTTGGGGGCGGGGCTGGATCTCATGACCCTGAGATCATGACCTGAGTCGAAATCAAGTCGGACGTTTAACCGCCTGAGCCACCCAGGAGCCCCTAAATTAGCCCTTATTCCAAAGGATAAATTCACCAAAACACTGAATGAGTGTGAAATACCCCGTTTCCATAAACATACAACATTTTTGGCAAAGATTCACTGAAAATAAAACTTTACTGTTTCCTTGAGACTAGTAATTTCCAAAGTGGATAGGTTTATTTTTAAGGGCAACTAGATCACTCTTGAACACACATACGATAGTTATCATACGTCTGCCAGAGAGAACCGCAGCCCCCTTGATTCACACGCTTTCTTCCTTCAATGCAGACCGCAGCGCTTCACACCGGAAACACACGAGAGAAGGCCTCTGGCAAGAACCTGTATCTACTCAGGAAAGGAGGGGACTGTACACTTTCTGGGTTTACTGAGATCAAACAGGATGAATTCTCTCAATTTACCTCAAACGCTAAGTCTAAAGTAATAATCCCAACAAGGAACAGGCCGGTTCTGATGTTTACTTTCTACCTACTGCTACACTTTATTGAAACAGATAATAACGGCCCCGGTGCATACGTACCCACGCCAAACACAATGCCTCAGCCGTTATCCGAGCATAAACACCACCTGATCAGTGATCTGAATGAAAGGCTTTTAAGTCTTAGGTATCTAATTTTCCATGAACAATCAATTAGAAAAAGAAAAATCATCAAATACTCTAAGCATTCTTCTTCATACTCCTAAGACCATAAAATAAGCCCTATGATAAATAAAAAATGTACTTCTATCAAAAACATTATACAACACAGACTCATGGATTGCATTAAAAATCCTTAACATGTTTCAACACTGAAGCCAGAAACACACATACATTTCTGTCAGAGTGAACAAGACTGTAAACAAAAATAATTTATAACCCTATCGTGTTGTTAAATCTTAGCGCACAGTACCGGATTCACAGTAACAAGGAGAGCTAAAATGAACACTGAGGTCACCGTACGTCAGATGGTGATCCTCAAATGCCATTAAATACTTGCCTTGAACTTGTGGGGTTTTGGCTTTCTAATAAATACGTAATAAATATCTGTAGCGCACGGTCCGTGTCGAGCACTTATCTTTCTCCGTTTGAAAGTCTTTCCCCAGAGTCCCACTGTCGGAGGGCCATCCCGGCGGGTGGGGGGCAGGGACTCTGCAGCACGTCCATCAACAAAGCCATCTTTGTATCTATGTGCTTCTGCAGTTTATGTATCCGCTGATCAATGTAGTCCACAAGCTTCTTTTCCATCAGTTCCATATTTTTAGTAAGGACCTTTTCCAAGTAGGAGCACACAGGCTGCTCTTCCGTGCTACAAATAAATTAAAACACACACACACACACACAATATAACAATGATTCCTGATGTCATCACAAAAGCAACCAAACTCTACTAAAACAAGCAGCCAACACACATTGCCGAAATCTGCCTCCACAGCTGTGCTGTCTTCGTACAACATATTTCCAGGTTCCAAAAATACACATGGAACAGGAAACCACGACCCTGAGTGCCCAAAGTATTCTGAATCTTTAATTCTTTAACCATCTAAGCATACAACTGAAATGAGAATATAAAAATGAAGAGAATTTCTACCCTCAAAGAAGAAATCTTTATAAAAGGTCTGGAATCAGCAAGTTGTTTAACACTCCTGACACTGGGGAACAGTGAGTGGCTCAACTGGTTGGGTGTCCGACTTCAGCCTAGATCATGATCTCACCGTTCCGGAGTTCAAGCACTGCATCAGGCTCTGTGCTGACAGCTCAGAGCCTGTTTCAAGATCTGCGTCTCCCTCTCTCTCTCTGCCCCTCCCCCACTCGCACTCTGTGTCTCTCTCTCAAAAATAAATACTTAAATAAAGTCATACAGTCGCGCATATACTAAAAATACAAAGTCCATAATTTTCTGGAATGTCCTTCATTACGATGATTTGTAACTTTTTATGTAAAAACACATCTATCACCCTGCACCAAATGTTCCTTCCCAGAACACTCTCTTCTTTGTGAAGACTACATAACCCCCGCAACTATCCTAACTTGGCATCCAAGAAAATTCTTTTCCTTTCTCTATAAAATTTTGAAAAAGGTTAGCTCATTTCGCATTGACAGAGCTGAGAGGAATGGAGACATTCAATCTCACCTGGCCCCAGAGCAGTTTTTAATCTCAACTTAATTTTTTTTGGTTTGCTTTGTTTGGTTTTGTTTGTTTAGCCACATCACATACCAACTAGAGTTCACTGATGTAATCTATCAACAACTAAAGAATAATGGTTTTTCTCCTTACCGAGAATCCTTACTAAAAAATATTACTAAGTAATAAATATCCTTACTGAAAACCATACTTTTTTTCCAATAACTTGCTAAACTCCTCAAATTTCAATGCTATTGGAGACTTTAAGAAAATTTCAACCAATAAAACTACCTCATTTTACATGTGAAAAAAATCTAAGCCACAAGATTTAACCAGTAAGGCAAAAGAGTTAAGCCAGAACTATGACCGGAGTCATGAATTTCAGTCTAGCGCAATATCCTGACACATTACATCAACATGAAGGATGGGGAAACATACCAAATACTTAGCCACCCATTCATCACACCAAGGCTGCAAAAAAATTAGAATTATGAGATCAGCAGATAAGGGTCTGTACACTATAAACGATTATAAGCTTTAAAATGTCATTGATGACCAGACTAAAATTAGCCTATGGCAAACAAGATCTACAAAGAAAATCTACTATGATGACTCAGTGATTATAATCAGGCACAAATGTTTATATTATGGTTTCCACGGCCCCTCCCCATTTATACAGATAACTTTCTACTCCAACCCTTATTTGATGCTTGTACCCCTTCCATAAAATGCCTAAGAAGTGATCAACATCTTCAGTTTTAGACCCCTCTTTAAAAGTAATCCATTCTCCCCTACAGAATATTTATTCCCTATAAGTATGTTAATGTGTAAAATGCAGAAGCTGCTAAAATGACCTCGGGAAACATTTTCAGGCAGTAGTTAGTGAAACAAATGTTTTCCTCCAACTGATTCTTCCACCTATGAAATCTAAATCACACTTGCCTTAAATACTTACGCAACACCAGTAATGTCTCCACCAGCCTTAGGGACGGTTTCCTGCCACTTGGTGTTACGTCCCACGCGGAGATGGCTAACGTGACTACATAAACTCTGGAGAAAAGGCAGCAAGTCAGAGTTAGGTATATTCGAGTTGTCACTTGCTTTCTTTGGTAGGAGAGAAGAAACCGCATTTTTGAGGTCATTCTCAAGAAGAACATGGCTTGGTGACACAGTTTTATACTCTTGGAGGCTCGTAGCCTTTCCGCCACCGGGTGGCTGCAGACTTTGATCGGTGCAAGCTTTCAAGTCTTCAGTCACGTTTCCAGAGG
Organism: Prionailurus viverrinus; assembly: GCF_022837055.1. Taxonomy (NCBI): domain Eukaryota; kingdom Metazoa; phylum Chordata; class Mammalia; order Carnivora; family Felidae; genus Prionailurus; species Prionailurus viverrinus. Next base: position 79,374,031 of record NC_062571.1, read on the forward strand.
TCAAGCCGGTTCTGAAAGGAAAAGGCGTGGACGGGGACTTGTCTAAGGCCCCCGAAGTAGATGATGACTGCAGGTCAATCCCACGTCTGTAGCCAGGATTTCCCAAAACCGACTGAAGCTGCTCGCCAACGGGAATACGATTCTGAGCAAGGTAAAGAAATACACGTCTCTGTTAACAGTCATGACAGCTAACTTTGGGGGTAATGACTGTGAGGCAGGCAACGTGCATTCTTTCATTTGACCCTCAAAACGTCCACACGAAGCAGGCTACGATTACTACCCCCATATTGAGTGGAGGAGACCCAGGCTAAAGGTCACTTGTCTACGGTAACACAACTGGTTAAGTGGCAGAACCGGGCATGAACCTGGGCCACCTAACTCCACAGTCCAGGCTTTTAATGATTTCTCCGTAGTTTCTCCCTAAAGGAAATATTAAATATCACCATGCTTGGTAAAACTGCATTAACATTCACGTCTCCGCTACAAAGGCCTCCTTAATTTACGGTAATAAAATATACTACTCAACTGAGTCACGATAATTGATAGTTTTCTTAGAATTGAGTATCATCCATCAAGTTTCACATATAATAAGCTAACCTAAGGAAATCTACTACTAGCTTATCACAAAAGACACGCCAGATAGCTTACATGCTCTAAGGTACTGATGATGTTCCATCGGTACATTTGTGACATCTACAATGACTAAAATGAGCAAACTTTTTGGCTATGTCTGCCTTAATGATTTGCGGCCTCAACTGGACTGGTGCTATATTATTTCATGACAAGATCCTGGCTCACTTCTGTGATGAGGTTACATGATCTCCCATACAGGGCCTGTTTGTGCCGCACTCTTGGATTCTTCCTCAAGAGAAGAGCAGAACTACCTCTAGCGAACTTGACTCTTAAGTTTTAGGGCTCTATCCTAAATTCAAAATACAGAACTCTATTACACACTCTTATCGGGGGTATCATCTCATACTTACTGTTGCTCAATACCCGGTGAAAGAGAATGAGAAAAGTATTATTAAGGTTAGCTAAAGAAACTCAGTATATACATCTTCCAGATATTCTAAAAAAATGATTCCTGGATCATGCCAACCCCAAACTCAATTCAGTCAACAAATATTTACCAGAAATTGACTTTGTGTTTCAGGCATAGGAAATGAGACAGTGAACAAAACCAATGAAAATCACTGACATGTGGAACCTATAAGGGAGTAGGAAACAATGGAAGGAAGGAAGGGAGAAAGGAAGACAATATATCATGTGGACAGAGACAGTGATAAATACTTAGGGATAAACAATGCAGGAAAGGGGAATAATGAAAGCCAGAGAAGATGTAGGAGTAGGGGAGTCTCCACAGAACTTCTGTTACTGAAGTGAAGAAATACTCTAGAAAGAAATGTGTTCTTCTATTCAATCCAAGTTTTGAATAAGCCTTAAATTAAATTATTCCAAGAAGATGAACTGTATACAATTATGTTATATAACTACATGCATATTATATATACAAATTATGTGTAAGTTTTATATAAATTTGTATATAATTGCATGTAATTATATGCAATATAATTTTTCTATATTTTGTATAGAATTACATACATATTATATATATAGCATACAATTATACAAATGTATATATATAAATTACGTATGTAATTCTATACAAAATTTTTAAAGTAAACAACTCTCCTCTGATGGAAACGAGCTTTACTCAATCATGATGACAAAGCTAAATGATTTTTGGTAGCACTATAACAGAGCAAAAATACCTTAATGACAGAAAATTGAAAAGTCTACATAAACAGCAGTGAAATCAACGTCAAAATTGCATATGACAATTACTTTGGCAGAAATGTTAATTATAAAAATCCAAATGTTAATAAGGTATTTGCTATGCAAGGTTTTCTTTTCTGATATATCAAATTTTGACTATAAGAAATTCACTGATTATAAAAATTCATATTTTTTTCAAATAAAAGCTCTTTAGGTGATTTACCTTTCCTCTTTGTATTAACTATCAAGGAATTCAGAGATAAGTCTATGTGGCAGTGCAATAAATAAACAAATTTTAAGTGCTAGTGGCTATTCTATTTCCTGTCGTTTGATTTCACTGAATTCTTAATTTTCTTGTACATTGGCCTTACAAGGTACAACAAGCCCTTTTAAAAGCAGGCAGAAGGGGGTGCCTGGGTGGCTCAGTCGGTTAAGTGTCCCAACTTCAGCTCAGGTCATGATCTCATGGTTCATGAGTTTGAGCCCCGCGTCGGGCTCTGGGCTGACAGCTCAGAGCCTGGAGCCTGCTTCGGATTCTGTGTCTCCCTCTCTCTCTGCCCCTCCCCTGCTCATGCTCTCTCTCTCTCGCTCTCTCTCTCTCTCTCTCAGAAATAAACATTAAAAAAATTTTTTTAAAGCAGGCAGAGGGATATGTATGAAATAATTTCTAACAATGGATCCATGTCATGTATATGGAAAACAATTACAGAGTAGCCTAAAAGAACATGAAAGCATTCATGTAGAATTATGTCTATACATATATATGAATATGCAAAAAACTATTGTGTATACATAACTTCATATATGCACATGTATATACCTCCAGGCTTGTGAAAAGTTGTTTATCTCTGAATATCCTGTCAGATATCTGAAAGGATTGACTAACTTTAGTTATCACCTTGAAAAAGCAAGAAAAAAAGATATTTGTATTTCAAAGGTGAGAAAAGTAAACCGTGTAAATCTTGCACACCTGAATTTGTTCTTCGAGAAAATGGGGCACACCCTTTCACTCAGGTAACATTAAATGAAAACTACATGCTAGGGCACTTTGATATAGTATCCCATTCAATTTTTCCAAACGGTAAAGCAAAAACAAATCAAAGCCAGCAAATTTGAACTTCAAATGTAATGAAATAAAATACGACTTTAATAAAACTTTCAAGAACACAAGCAACCCCATAGCCCAGGTGAAGCAGGGAGAGGCGTAGGACTCCTAACAAAGCTTCCCAGGTTGTTTCTTTCCCCTTCAGGACAGGCCCTGCCCAAATTAATGTAGGAAGGTGTGTGCGGTTATACAACTTCCATAGAAGGAATAGTTTTGGTCATGAAACATCCCTACTTCATTTATTTATTTTTTAAGATTTTATTTTTAAGTCATCTCTACACCTAACATGGGGCTTGAGCTTATAACCTGAGATCAAGAGTCGCATGGCTCTACCAGCTAAGCCAGCCAGGAGCCCCAAAATATCCCTCCTTTATACTCAACAAATAGTTGATACATGACAATAGCTTACATGACATTTTCCCGGGAGACATTCCATAGACTCTGGTTTGTTAATAATATGCAATCCTAGAAATCCAGGTATATCATGTAAGAATCATCCCATAAATAGAGCCTCTTCACTTGGAAGAAGTCTTTTATTAGCATGTTTAAAAGAAGATTTAACTGGATCACTTTTTGTCTTCCCCAAATGTCCTCATATACAATGATTTAGTGGGGGGAGGGGGGAGGGCACAGCATGTGTGTTGGATGGAAGGACGTGCACATATTTCTACAAGTACAGAAAACTCCAGGATACACACCAGGCAGGGAACAGAAATGAGAGCTGGGAAAGCACTTTTATGATTTACTTAATGCACTTTTTGTTTAATAATATAAATTATTGTCCAATTGGCTAAAATACAGTGTGTAAAGTGTGCTGTTGGTTTTTGGGGTAGATTCACGTGGTTCATCGCTTACCTACAACACCCAGTGCTCATCCCAACAAGTGCCCTCCTCAATGCCCGTCACCCATTTTCCCCTTTCCCCCACTCCCATCCACTCTCAGTTTGTTCTCTGTATTTAAGAGTTTCTTATGGTTTGCCTTACTTAATTTACTTCTGAACAGATTGAAATTCAAGGCAAAGAAAACATGTATCTTTGGAATTAAAGAAAACTTAAAGACATGGCCAAAAAAAATCTATTATCCATGTTATCCCTTTTTCCAAAGCTAAGTTTTGAAAACATAAAAATTGGTCCATGAGCTGACTTTAATTCCTTAACCCTCTCTGATGTTTCCAAAGTCTTGCACACACAAAAAAATTTCTTCTTGTTTTTACATTTTCAATCTCTGTCTCCATAGAATCCTTGTCCTCAATCATTTGTTTTTAAAATATACTATGCATAAGACTCACCAGAGGATGCCTGCTTGAAATACTGATTCCTGGAAACCACCTTCAGAGTTTCAGGTCACCGGCGACAGCCAGTAATCTGTATTTTATAAATATCACAAGGAATTCTGATACAGGCAAGTTCCTTATCTCTACCATTCTTCAAACAAACCCATATTACCCTGGGACCTCAACATTCCAACTACCCCCATTTAGTGCCTAATCCCTCAAAATCTGGTTTCCACCTCATGGTTATTCAAACTGACCCCTGAAGATCTCTAAGGAGTACTCAGTTGATAATCCAAATCCTATATATCGTATACTTATCTGAAGCCTTAATCAAGACAGACCAGGTGCCTGTTCACATGAAGCTTACATTTTAATGAGATAGACCAATATAAAAATAACAACAAAATGATCAAGAAGGCTCTGATGCAAATATGATACAGATTTGGAGGAAAAAGCTATTTTAATTATTTAGTTTTCAGTTTAATTTTTATTCATTTTGAAAGAGAGAGAGAGGGAGGGAGAGTGTACACGCACGGGGAAGAAGTGGAGAGAGAGGGAGAGAATCCCAAGCAGGCTTCATGCTCTCAGCACGGAGCCCGATGTGGGGCTTGAACTCATGAACCATGAGGTCATGACCTGAGCCAAAATCAAGAGTCAGACGCTTAACTGACTGAGCCACCCAGGTGCCTGGAAAAGGCTATTTTAAACTGGTAGTTGGGGAAGGTCATAATAAGGATGTAACATTTAAGCTGGTATCTTAATAAAAAGAAAAAGCCAGATTTGCCAAGGTCTAGGGAAAGGGCTTCTGGAGAAAGAGAAAAGTTAAGAGTGCGAAGGTCCCGAACACATCTGAGTATCTGAGGAATACACACATCAGCATGTCTGGAGCAAGGTGTCCAAGGAAGATTTGTAGGAAGGAGATGAGGTTAAGGAGTCCAAGACGCCCAGATCTTAGATGCCAAGGTAAAGAATCTGGGTTAATTCTGAGTGTGAGAGAAGCAGTCAGAGGGCTTTACACAGGGGGAAGGACAAGTCTGATTTACCCTTTGAGATTATTCTGCTTGCCCTGTGGAGCATGGACTGTGGTGGAGCAGGAGGCCCAGTCAGAGACTTCCTGCGGCATCAAGGTGAGATAATGGTACAGGAGAAAGAAAAGTATGAACCTGGTATTTTTTTGAACCCCTCCTTTCCAAGGTTCCTGTGATCACCATCAACTTTGCTAGTCTCCCTTTCTTGCCCATTGTGTCGGTGACACCTGTACTAAATGAATATTGGTTGAGAAGCCTCGCTGGCTCAGTCAGTTAAGCATCCGACTTTGGCTCAGGTCATGATCTCATGGCTCATGGGTTCGAGCCCTGCACTGGGATCTGTGCTGTCAGCATGGAACCCGCTTCGGATCCTCTGTCTCCCTCTCTCTCTGCCCCTCCCCCAGCTGCATTCTCTCTCTGTCTCTCTCTCCAAATAAATAAACTTTAAAAAAATAAATAAATTACTATTGGTAAATCTCGCGAGAAACGCACAAGTTGTTTATTATACTATTTGTTTTAAACTTTCCCATGAATCCTATGATCTTAGCAGTATTATCACTTAGATTTTGAACCTGGGGAAATTTATGTCAAAAAGATGAAGCAACACCAATAGCACAAGTACAAATGTCAGCACCAGAACCTGCCATCAGGTCTCCTGACATCAGGTCTTTCCTGCTGCTACTCGGTCGCACCGCTGGTCTTCCGCTCTCCTATTCCTTTTCCCTCTCCCTGTGTCCTTCCCAAACACAGCTACTCCTCATGGACCCTTCTTCCTTGCTCTGGCTCTCTCTTCATTTCCTTCCCCACCCTCTGCTGGGGTGCCCCTCGCAAACCTCCCTTCTGCTTCCCGCCACAGGCACTGTTGGATTCACACCCATGACTCAATACTCCCCAAATCAAACTTCCTTTCTCCCAAGTAGCCTCCTCCCTTGGGTTCCATTTATACTGTTGGGAGCCCCATCTTCAAAACCTCAATTTCACTTTTAACTCTTGTATCTTTCTCCAGCGACACCAATATCAAGTTAGCTGTCAAGCCCTGACGGCACCGTCACCTTAGCAACTCACAACCCAGCATCAGGTTATACGTCCAATTTCAGACCCTCCTTAACTCTCACCTGGATGAGGGCAGGAACAGGCAGCTGCTCCCCTTGGGGTCCCACATCCTACTGATTCACCGTACCCTCTCATTCCTCTTATGTATAGCTCTGGGTTCGAATTTCCCAAAACACAGGCAAAACCACCTATGAACTTTTAAGACAGCATTCAAAGCCCCCTATGATCCGGCCCCAAGCCCAACTCCCCCTACCACTTCTTCACCCCAGAGAAGTGAACTTCTATCCATTTCCTAGCTATATCCCGTTCCTTCTAGCGCTGAAGAGTTAATCCATGTTATTTTCTCTCCCAAACCGCATCCCTCCAAATTTACTTGCCTGGTCCCCTCCTTCTTTTCTAAAGGCCTAGATAAAATGAGACTATAAAGATCCTTAAAGATAGGCTACAGACTAATCTTTGAACTTTCTAAAGTGCTCAAAAACACTGCCTCACTCACTGAGAGGGTGCTTAATAAATATTTGCTGAATGAATGAGTAAATTCATGGAAAACTGTGAAGATATGTAACAAAAATATTTTGGAAGAGGGTAAGTCCATAAAATGTTATTTTACAAAAGTAAATAAAGGTACGCATTAAATCAATGTCTTTTCAAAACATTAAATCAGGGGCGCCTGGGTGGCGCAGTCGGTTAAGCGTCCGACTTCAGCCAGGTCACGATCTCGCGGTCCGGGAGTTTGAGCCCCGCGTCGGGCTCTGGGCTGATGGCTCGGAGCCTGGAGCCTGTTTCCGATTCTGTGTCTCCCTCTCTCTCTGCCCCTCCCCCGTTCATGCTCTGTCTCTCTCTGTCCCAAAAATAAATAAAAAATGTTGAAAAAAAATTAAAAAAAAAAAAAAAAAAACATTAAATCAATCTTTTTCAAAGAAAAAGCCACATCAATACATGTCCTTAAAAAAGCCACCTTTTTGAAATTTTTAACAGTTATCTGGAGAGAATGCATTTCTACCTACCTGCTGCTGAAATCTAACCATATCCATCAGTTGCTGAGCTCCAGGTGACAACTTTGACCCCATGGACTCCATGATAGTCTGGACCCTCCGGAGGTCTATCCTTGATCCTAGAGCAGGAGAGCTTGTTGAAGAACTGGCTGAAACCCGCCTCATGTGTACCACAACTTTACTGATGAACACACACTGCTTTTCACCAAAGGAGAGCAACTGTTACAAAACAAAGATGTTCCAGAAAATAATGATATTAAACAATAATCGCTATTCAAGGTGACTTTTTAACATAAACTAGCAACAGTGATGTATTTAAGAAAACAAAACATTAAATACATTTTCATTTTTTAAAGTTTTCCTGAAAATTGTAGTGGTCAGCACTTCTAATTTATTATCAGGCTCATAGGAACTATTTATATAAAACAGTATCATTTGAGGGGTGTCTGGGTGGCTCAGGGTAAGCATCCAACTTCACCTCAGGTCATGATCTCACGGTTTATGAGTTCAAGCCCCGCATCCGGCTTTCTGTTGTCACCATGGAGCCTGCCTCAGATCCCCTCTCTCTCTCTCTTTCTGCCCCTCTCCCATTCTCTCTCTCAAAAATAAATAAACATTAAAAAAAAAAAAGATATCATTTCAAACTGAAAAAATATACAGAATAGCCAAAAGGGACTATAATAAAGTTCCATTCACTTAAATTAATGAATAAAAATAAACTATGCCAATCTGAGAATTTAACATAGCACAGCTAGCTATAATACTATTTAATACAAAAGCACTTCCAAAGTATTTACTGAAATCCTAAAAATAAGTCAGTCTCTTAGAATTTAGAATTATAAGGGAAAGTTAAAATGGTCTAACATAACCTGCTAGTTCACACACAAAAATGATGAGGTCAGGGGTGATTTTCTGACTTGTCAAAGGGCTACCCAAATTAGTAAGAGCAAGCTTGGAACACAGCCCTTCTGGCTTCTCTAGTAGCATCCTGCTCAACACTTTATGCTGCCTCATTTCATCCATGTTTCTGAACCAAAAGACATTTTATGTGTGATATGGACAACACAGTAGCACGTGGAAAGGAAACAGAATCAGACAGAACTGGGTTCCATGATGACTCTACTTAGAGCCTGTGTGACCCTGGGAAAAGGCGAAAACGTGAATCAGGAATAAAACGAGGAAGGGTAATAACAATGATTTCACATGTTTGTTATGAAGATTAGGTGTTAAAGTTCCCAGTACCTACCACTGAGTAAGTGCTCAAAAATATGCATCAGGAACCATTAACTTTCATATGTTATTGCTCCAGAATAAGCTCTAGTAGGTGTAGGATCTCTCTAAATCAACCTAGCCTTTGCACTCCCACAGTTTCCAAAGAACAGTTACAAAAAGCACTTACCTTCAGAGACACACATAAAACCACATGTAACATAAAAACGCAAGTCAAACCAGACCCATGATCCAAGCACTTTGGGTGTGGCAGCAAAGAGGTGGACTGTCCTCAACAATCAAGGAATCTCCCCATTAAATTTCTACACCTACCCTCTAACCTCCCTACTATCCCTTTTCTGCTTTTTCACCCTCATTGCCCGACCACTGAATATGGGACACATTTTACTCATTGAGTTGGCTTATAATCTATCTCATTACACTAGAATGTAAGCAACATAAGGGCAGTCATTCATTGTATTACTGCTAATTCCTACATGCCTCACACAGTATCTAACATCAGCAGGCATTCAAATACTTGAATGAAGGAATCACTTTAAATAAATCTGAAAGTTATTAATATATACTAAATAAAACAATATCTTGGAATAATCAGTTCTGTTAATTTGCCACCAGCAGATAATGAAATTACTTATTTTGTCTTATTCTAAAGTCTTGTAACCCTGTATAAAGTAATGTGGAGACAAAAAGATTGCAAGTGTTTATTTCCTTTTTACAAAATTTAAAAACACAGGGAGCCTGCATGGCTCAGTCAGTTAAGCATCTGACTTCAGCTCAGGTCATGATCTCATGGTTCACAAATCCGTGCCTCGCATCAGGCTCTGGAGCCTGAGCCTGGAGCCTGCTTTGGATTCTGTGTCTCCCTCTCTCTCTGCCCCTCCCCAACTTGCACGCACACTCTCTCTCAAAAATAAACATTAAAAAAAAATTTTTTTTAAGTATCTTTATAGAGATATAATCCACATGCCAAACAATCGAGTTAAAGCGTACAATTCAGTGGATTTTAGTATATTCATAGAGTTGTGTAACCTTTGCAATTTTAGAACATCACTCCAAAAAGTAGCCCTTTACCCACTGCCAGTCACTTCCCATCCCACCAAGTCCCCCAACCCTAGCCAACAATAATCTTTAGTCTCTATGCATCTGCCTATTCCAGACCTTATATATATATACATACATATATATTCCATATATATATGTGTAATCACACATACATATATTCCATATATATACATGTATATATACATATATATTCCATATATATATATGGAATCACACAAATATACATATATATATTTATGGAATCACACATATATATATTTATGGAATCACACAAATATATATACATATATTTATGGAATCACACAAATATATATATATTTATAGAATCACACAAATATATATATATATTTATGGAATCACACAAATCTATCTATATATATATATTTATGGAATCACACAAATCTATATATATATAGATTTATAGAATCACACAAATACATATATGTATATATTGTGTGATTCCATATGTATATATATACTTATGGAATCACACAATATATGGCCCCAAATTCTTTCACACAGTATAATGTTTCAAGGTTCACCCGTGTCTGTAGTATGTTTCAGTAATTCAATGCTTTTTATGAGTAAATACTTTCCCATTGTGTGGGTATACTATACCATATTTTCATTACATTCATTAGGTGACAGACAGTTGGGTTGTTTTCTTTGTAAGCTTTTAGCTATCAGGAATGATGATGATGAACATTCATGTAATACCAAGGAGGGTTTTTTTTAGTCCTCTAATTTTTATTTATTTAAAAAAGTTTTTTTAATGTTTATTACTTTTGAGTGAGAGACAGAGACGAGAGAGAGAGAGTGTGTGTGCAAGTGGGGGAGGGCCAGAAAGAGAGGGAGACACAGAATCCAACCAAAGCAGGCTCCAGACTCTGAGCTGTCAGCACAGAGCCCGACGTGGGGCTCAAAAATCACGAACTGTGAGATCATGAGCCAAAGTTGGATGCTTAACCAACTGAGTCTCCTAAGGTATCCCTATTTATTTATTTTTGAGAGGCAGAGAAAGAGAGAGAGAGAGAGAGAGAGGAAAGAGAGAGAGAGAGAGAGAGAACACACACGGGTGAGCAGGCAGAGGGGCAGACAGAGAAGAAGAGAGAGAATCCCAAGCAGGCTCTGTGCTGTCAGTGCAGAGTACGGCTTGGGGCTCAATTCCACAAACCATGAGATCATGACATGAGTCAAAATCAAGTCAGACACTTAACCAACTGAGCCACCCAGGTGCCGTTTAGGTCCTCTAATTCATCCATGAAGTACTTCCAAAGAAAGAGATTTGGCGAGGGTCACTTAACTAGTCAACAAAGCAGAATTAATATCCTGGGCCTACGGACTCCGGTTTGGTACTTTTTCTAGGCTCTAGTTTTCACTTCTGTATTTTTCATACTTAAGACATCACTCCAAATCCCTGATTTTTGGATGCTCTTCTCTAAACTTCTCCAATTCCCTTCCACCTTTCTTGATATAATGAAACCAAAACTGCTTGCAGTTATCATGACACCATATTTTTATATATAAAGACAACCAGGAACAAAGGTAGATGAAGCATATTACGAAACCAACAGAAAAGAAGCACAAATTACACAAACCCATTTGCAGTTGGCAACTTAGTTAAAATTTAGTGATGACTTACCTTTATTTTACAAGCATGGCTGGAAGACTCCAATTTTAAATATTTTTTGTAGAAAATAATTTCGTGCTCACTAAAAATAAAATTGAAGTTACTTTTACTTTATGACTTTCAATAACCTTAAAAACAAATTGTTTCAAATGAATAAGCAAAAAAAAAAAAAAAAAAAAATGAAAAAGCAGAATCAGACCTATAAACACAGAACACAAACTGATGGTTGCCAGAGGAATGGGCAAAATGGATGGAAGGGCATAGGAGATACAAGATTCCAGTTACGGAATGAATAAATTATGGAAATAAAAGGTACAGCATAGGGAATATAGCCAACGATACTGTCTGGTAACAGATGGTAGTTACACTTGTGAGCACAGCATAATCTATAAAGATGATGAATCACTATGCTGTATACCTGAAACGAATGTAACATTGCACATCAACTATACTCGAATTAAAAAAAAAATTTGTTTTAGTTGTTTCTAAGCCATTACTTAAATCCTGAGATTCAATTAGGGTAGAATCTTTGTAGAAGAACCTAGAGAAAAATCAGGGACCCTGGGGGCCAATGTTGCTTGAGCCACCAAACTTGATTTTGGCCCAGAGTCGTGGAATCAAGCCCCACATCAGGCTCCCTGCTGAGCATGAAGCCCGATTAAGATTCTCTCACTCTCTTCCCCTCTTTCTCTCCCTCTGCCCTTCTCCCCCACTCACATGCTCTCTCTCTCTCTCTCACCAAACATAAAAATAAGTCTTTAAAAAAAAAAAACCTAGGGGCGCCTGGGTGGCGCAGTCGGTTAAGCGTCCGACTTCAGCCAGGTCACGATCTCGCCGTCCGTGAGTTCGAGCCCCGCGTCAGGCTCTGGGCTGATGGCTCAGAGCCTGGAGCCTGTTTCCGATTCTGTGTCTCCCTCTCTCTCTGCCCCTCCCCCGTTCATGCTCTGTCTCTCTCTGTCCCAAAAATAAATAAACGTTGAAAAAAAAAAAAAATTTAAAAAAAAAAAAAAAAAAAAAAAAACCTAGAGAAATAGCAAAGTATAACAGGCTGAATTGTGGGTTACATAGGCTGGGGAGGCACCGTCTTGGGCCTGTCTGCTACTTACAATAGACTTCCTTCCAGAAAAATGTATGCAGTGTTCCAGACTAACTGCCCAATTATCTTTGGAAGAGACACGTTGTACGTACATGTAGAAAAAAGGCCAAGAAGAAGAATAAGGACTACACTGTAGTCTGCACAGTTTATACAGTCTGACTCCCTAGTATGACCCTCTATCTAGTCAGCTCCCTCAATTAGCTCTAAATTTCCACATTTATAAAAATTGAAAAAGGTGACCTAGACTATCTATCTCCAAGATCTTTTATTTTTTTAATTTTTTTTTTTTTTAACATTTATTCACTTTTTGAGAGACAGAGACAGAGTGTGATGAGGACGGCAGGGGGCAGAGAGAGAAGGAGACACAGAATCGGAAGCAGGCAGGCTCCAGGCTCTGAGCTGTCAGCACAGAGCCCGAAGCGGGACTTGAACTCACGAACTGTGAGATCATGACCTGAGCTGAAGTGGGACGCTCAACCAACTTGAGCTACCCAGGCGTCCCAATCTCCAAGATCTCTTAAAAGGAGAAAGTTCTAGGGGCGCCTGGGTGGCGCAGTTGGTTAGGCATCCGACTTCAGCCAGGTCACGATCTCGCCGTCCGTGAGTTCGAGCCCCGCGTCAGGCTCTGGGCTGATGGCTGGGAGCCTGGAGCCTGTTTCCGATTCTGTGTCTCCCTCTCTCTCTGCCCCTCCCCCGTTCATGCTCTGTCTCTCTCTGTCCCAAAAATAAATAAAAAACATTGAAAAAAATTAAAAAAAAAAAAAGGAGAAAGTTCTATTCCTGCTGGTATGTTTTTCTCTTCTCTCCCTTAGTGTCTGGCCTCAATGTCAGAGAATCAGTAAATACCACAAACGCTGGGGAAAAACAACACTGCTTGGGGGGAACACTTCTGCACGAACAAGTTACAAACCTGTTATCCAGATCACTACAAACATTCTTGCCCCTACTGGTTCCACAGTACTCCTCTCCTAAGTATACTTCCATATTTCTTGCGGAACTTAAAATGCCAATAGAAACGATCTCTTCACCTCCGTTAGGGTCGCATCTCAGGTAAAGGAAGCAGGGGTTTTCATCTTGGTCACTGTTGAGGCTTCTTTTCAAAATCACCAGATCTTGGCTGAAAAGAATTGTTCAAACTGTCACACAGTGCACCTGTCCGAACGCTGCTCACGACCCTCCTATTGGGCCACCAGGACTTCTTCTAACTCCCTCCCATTGACCACGGCGGTCCCCGCACCCTCCCAAGCACCCAACAGACGCTCAAGACAGATTCACAAGGAGATGGGCACGCCACCCACCGGGGTTTTCCCCTCTGCTTTCTCCTCGGCTGTGGATTCAAGCCTCTGCAGTCCTTCTCCTTCAACATAAAAAGTTCCCTGGGCACCTACTGTGCGCACAAGAGGGGAGAGCAGAAGGCAACAAAAGGCCAACGCGGCTCTTTCTCATAATTAAGCGGATGGGGATTCTCGACAGTTCGTTTTTCTAACGCCCCCTCGGGTCGACAACAGAGAGGCCTCCGTCGGGTCGCCTGGGGGAGGGAGGCGGACCCCGGGGGCGAGCCGGCGGAGATGCGGGGCCCCCGCAGTCAGGTCCTTCCCGCACCCCGGGCCCCCCACCCTCTCTCCGCTCGGCCCCGCCTCCCCTCCCGGCTCCCCCAGGAGCGCCACCACCCCGGCGCCGCGGCCCCGGTCCCCGCCGGCCCTGCTCACCCCGGGTCAGGCGGCGCCAGCAGCTGCTCCCAGTCCAAGTCCGGGGCGCCGACACCAGCCCGGGTGAGATGGAGACTCCGGGCCAGGGCTCCGCAGGCAGCATCCCAGGAAGAGGCCAGCATCGGGCGGCGAGTCACTCCCGCCTCCTCGGCCCGGGTGTCCATGCTGCAGCCGCCAGCCGAGGCCAACCCCGGAACCTCTCTTCCACCGCTTGCGTTTCCGCCAGAGCAGACGGAGGTGAAAAAGCACAGCGCCTTCCGGCTCGGCAGGCTTCAATTCCAAGACCAGCCGCTCCTTGTCCAGTGGGGAAAGAACCAGGTACCGGAGACGCGCATGCGCGCGCCAGCCAGCTTCAGCAACACGATTCCAAGCCTGCCCGGGAAGAGCTCAAGGACAGAGCATGCGCTCCGACGGCCCCTCGGCCTACGAAAGGAGCTGTGCGCAGGCGCGGGGCGAGACTGGCGGGAACGCAGGCGGATCTTTCGACGTTGGTCCGAGGAAGTAGCAGGTGGTGTGGACGACGGTTGTCTGGCCGCCCGGGAGGGTTGGTCCTTCGAGGAGAGTCCATCGTCAGGTAGGAGTGGTGCCGTCGCTGCCGGCGACCTGGAGGCCCTGCTGCCGAGCCTCGCTGTGCCTGCGGTGGACGCCGTGGCCTTCCCGCCGACCGCAGACCCTGGGCGGTGGGTCGGGCCGTGCAGTTGGGGTTTCTTTGACCCCCACGCGGTCCCCCAGCACGTCGTCCCCGCGGGCGGCGGGTGCGCGGATGCCGGCAGCTGGGCTTTAGCAGGCGGAGGTTTGCACGGTGTCACCGGGCTGCAGTGCAGCCGGGGCGCCGTCCGGACGTCGCCCTGTGGGTGAGCCGCTGGCGCCAGGGCGGGACGGCGGCGGGGTGACGTGGCGCCCTCCAGCCTCGGCGCTGGAGGGGAGGTGTGGAAAGCGGCCAGAGGGGCGGCGGTGGCTGTGAGCAGAAACCTGTCCCGAGCAGAAGTGGGACCCCAGTGCTGGTGGAGTGACATCTGAGCTGGGACTTGAAGGACCTTTAAGCTTTGATTCCGGGAAAAAGGAGCTGATGGAACTTTCTAGTTGCCCCATGGGATAGGAAGGTAACTAGTGCCTCCCCACCACCTCCACCCATCCTCTTCCTGGAAAGGCTTGTTCAGGTGAGTTTTTCATTTTTTGAAAGCAAAAAGGAAATTAGGTCATAGACAAATGGAGCATCAAGTTCAAAAGTGCTTAAATGTAAAGGTACTGGTTTGCAAAGATTTTTCAGTATTCCAGATTCATTCTAGGTGGTCTACATCAGTGTTTTGATTCTAAATATCTTGTTTCCTGTGGTCATACATTAACTTTCACTCATGTTAACATTTTGGGCAGTCCAAAGGAAAATACGCTTTTCTTCAAAAATCCCAATTCTGAATTTAAGGAGTGAAATGAATGTTATCTACTGGATTTTGACTTCCTTAAAGAGGCTGAATGACCAGGAGCCAAAACCTAAAGACTCCCATACATTCAGGAAATCACCAGGTCTTGTTACAGAGCTGTAGTCATCCAGACAGTAAAGTACTGTCACAAAAACAGATGCAGATCAAATGGAACAGAATAGAAAACCCAGAAATGGGCCCATAATTGTATAGTCAACTAATCTTTGACAAAGGAGGAAAGAATATCCATGCAATGGAAAAAAGTCTTTTCAGCAAATGGTGTTGGGAAAACTGGACAGCAACATGCAGAAGAATGAAAATGGACTGTTTTCTTACACCATACACAAAAATGAATTCAAAATGGATGAAAGACCCTAGACGTGAGACAGAAAACCATCGGAATCCTAGAGGAAAACAATAGGCAGCACCTCTTTGACCTCAGCTGTAGCAACTTCTTACTACGCACATCTCTAGAGGCAAGGGGAACAAAAGCAAAAGTGAACTTTTGGGGCTTCATCAAGATGAAAAGCTTCTGCAGAACAAAGGAAACAACAAAACTAAAAGGCAACCTATGGAATGTGAGAAGATTTGTGCAAATGACATATAAGGGGTTAGTACCCAAAATCTATAAAGAACTTATGAAACTCTACACCCCCAAAATAAATAATCCAGTTAAGAAATGGGCAGAAGGGGGCACCTGGGTGGCTCAGTTGGTTAAGCACCTGACTCTTGATCTCAGCTCAGGTCATGGTTTCGAGTTCCTGAGATCAAGCCCTGTGTGGGACTCTGTGCTGACAGCACAGAACCTGCTTGGGATTCTGTCTCTCTGTCTCTCTCTCTGTCTGTCTCTCTGTCTCTCTCTCTCTCTCTCTCTCTCTCTCTCTCTCTCTCTCTCTCTCTCTCTGCTCTTCCTGTACTCCAGCAAGCATGTGGGTGCTTTCTCTCTTTCTCAAAATAAATATTAAAAATAAATGAGAAGACATGAATAGATACTTTTCCAAAGAAGACATCCAGATGGCTAACAGACACATGAAAAGATGCTCAGCATCACTCATCATCAGGGAAATACAAATCAAAACCACAATGAGATGCCACCTCATACCTGTCAGAATGGCTAAAATTAACACAGAAAAAAAACAGATGTTGGCAAGGATGTGGAGAAAGAGAAATCCTCTTACACTGTTGGTTGAAATGCAAACTGGTGGAGCCACTCTGGAAAACAGTATGGAAGTTCCTCAGAAAAGTAAAAATATAACTACCCTATGACCCAGCAATTGCATTACTACGTATTTACTGAAAGGACACAAAAATACTGATTCAAAGAGATACATGCTCCCTAGTGTTTATGGCAGCATTATCAAGAATAGCCAAAGTATGGAAAGAGCCCAAATGTCCAATGTCCATCAACTGATGAATGGATAGAGATGTGTGGCGCGTACGCGCACACACACACACACACGTGTGTGTGTGTGTGTGTGTGTGTGTGTGTGTATGTGTATATATATATATATATATATATATATATATATATGTAATGGAATATTAACCATCAAAAAGAATGAAATCTTAACATTTGTGACAGTGGATGGAGCTAGAGTGTATTATGCTAAGTGAAATAAGTCAGAGAAAGACAAATACCATACGATTCCACTCATATATGGAATTTAAGAAACAAAACAGATGAACATAGGGGAAGGGGAAAAAAGAAAAGCAAACCATGAGACCCTTAACTATAGAGAACAAACAGGGTTGATGGAGGGAGCTGAGTATTACGGAGGACACTTGTGAGGAGCACAAGTGTTGTATGTGAGTGATGAATCACCAAATTCTACACCTGAAACTAATTTTACCATATATGTTAACTAGCTACAATTTAAATAAAAGCTTGAAATAGAAAATAAATCACCAGGTCTTGATTTTCTTAAAGGAAATCTTTCTCATCTTTCTTCATCTCTGCTTCTTATTTTCAAGCACTAGCTTTCATCTGAACAATTCCAGGAGTTTCTTTACTGTCATTAGCCTTCTCTGTCTTTTTTAAATGTTTTATATATTTTTGAGAGAGCACAAGCAGGGGAGGGACAGAGAGAGCAGGGGGTACAGAGTATCGGAAGTGGGCTCCACCACTGATAGTGGTGAACTCAACTTGGGGCTTGACCTCACAAATCTCGAGATCATAACCTGAGCCAAAGTTAAGCACTCAACCAACTGAGCCACCCAGGCACCCCCTCTCTTTTTAAGTGAGCTCTATGCCCAATGTGGGACTTGAACTCGTGACCTCATGATCAAGGGTTGCATGCTCTACTGACTGACCCAGCTAGGCATCCCTAGCCATCATTCTCATACCCTCCATTTCATCCTCTACACTGCCCTCTGTCCCTTCTGATGCTTGATGTCACCATCACCTTTTCTGCTTAGCACAGCATAAAAAGCCCTTGGTACTGTGACTGTGACTCCTGCCTGCCTCTTTCCACATACTGCCTCCTCCTTTTGCACATACTTTTCCCTCTATCTAGAATCCCCTTTCTTTGGGTAGTAGGGAATGTCCTCTTTATCATTCAAAACCAAGCAGATATCCACTTTGCTACGGAATTAAACTGATTTCTCTGTAGTATGCTTACCCCTTTTAAGTATGTGAAGAAAAACCACAGCTGGATGGTAAAAAACAGATTTTATTTAGAACTGTTGCAATAGGAGATAGACCTCTATATACAACCAGGCTCAATTCTCGCTCTCTCTTTTTAAGTTTATTCATTTTGAGAGAGAATGAGGGATGGGTAGAAAGAGGGAGAGAGAATCCCAAGCAGCCTTGGCACTGTCAGCACAGAGCCTGACACATAGCTCAAACTCACGAACCGTGAAATCATGACCTGAGCCAAAACCAAGAGTTGGGTGCTCAACCGACTGAGCCACCCAGGTGCCCCAAACCAGGCTCAATTCTGAATATATCATGGACAAGTGGGAATTTATAGGCAAGGAGCAGGCGGGGGAGTCTGTAATGGAAAATTATGAAGAGGAAACATCAGGGGTCCGGGGAATTCTGGCTAAAACCAGCCTAATAGAACATTTGCCAATGAGAGGCCAGGATGGTCAGCACTTGGGGGATGGTGGAAGATGAGGAACCTGATTAAACATCAAGGGTGATCAGATATGGAGGATGGGGGACTCTTGCTAAACTGACTTGGCAGCAGATCTCTTACTATAACTAGATTTTACAAGGAAGTGCACAGATGAGCCTAGGAGTAGATTTCAGGATCCTGAGTGATCAAGCAAAGAGTCTTTGTTAGATACGATAATTCTGCAGTTTCAGACTTTATCAGTTTACATAGTTGTGTTCTCTACTATCTGTAGGCTTGTCAAGATTAGCAATTATTTTATGCCTTCTAGAGGTGTTGAGCACATGTTTGTTGTATGGAATCGACAAATTGGCAAAGGCTGGGTGACAGCTTTATCACGAACTAAGACACCGAAAAAGGCAAAACGAGTAAATTCAGTCATATGCTTTTTTCTTCAAAGCCAATGTGGTGGTTGTTCAGAACTGATCTCAATCTTACTATGAAAAATTACTTTTGTCATGAATTGCAACTTTTTTCCCTGTTTTCCCCTTTGAAATAAATCATAAAATGTATGTCAATACAATACAATTCCCACCAATATCACTAGGATGAACTATGCAATTTTTAACTCACCTATTTTAAAGTTTATTACAGCTTATTAAAATGTAAGAACTCAATGTGCTCTTTAGGAGCATTTTTCCAGTCTGTTTTCAGAATATAAGCCAATGCATACTGAAAGGTACATTTTAGAAAAAAAAAGTGAGTTAGAGTATTAATTTTCCTGAACCCATTCATTTAGTAATACAACAGTTTAAATGTTGACCATCTTAATTTTAAGTAGAGTTACTTCTTACTGTATATGTCCTGCCTTTTAGCCAGGAGTATACTCCCCATGAAGGTGGTTATAGGAACTTCTCTTCCTTCCCAACAAGTACCACTTGGATTGTGCCTCCTTCCATTTCTGGCTCTTGCAAGGTCCCACAATTGCCAGGAATTCCCTTCCTCTCACCCTGCCTCCATATGGGCCTGTAATTAAGGAAGGAGTTGGGAAAGAAACAATGACTTCCCTGTCCTTTCCCCCCCAATTCTTGTTTATAGGTATTTCCCACCCCATCTCATTTATAACCTCTCTTCTGGTTAGCAACATTGCTGTACTCTATATAAAGATTTTAATACAGCCTGACTTCAACCTTTGTGAGGAAATGTGGAAATGATGGGGAAGCTCTTGATCTAGAGCTGAATCTGTGCTCACATCCATGATGTTGACTATGTAACATCTTCTTATACTAAAGTTGCTTTGTCCAGTAAAAGGGTTAACTTGTTCGAAACGTGCACATTCCAAAAAAGACCTGGCTCTTACCCAGCTCCTGGAAATACCCTCTAAGCTGTTGGCATATCCTGCTTAATAAAATTGTCTTTTAACTAGGGGCCCTGGACCCCACCATCTTGAGGTTACGCTAACAATTGGATTTATGGTGAGGGGCCACATTCTATCAGTTTGACCCTTGAAAGGGCTGAAGACTGAGTAACTAACGTCAGCACATGGGTGCTACATGCCTACCTGACTGACCCCCAATAAAAACCTTAGACACCAAGACTCAGAGGAGCTTCCTTGGTTGGCAACACCCTGCACATGATGTTGCACATCATTGCTGGGAGAATTAAGTGCTGTCGTTACAACTCCACTGGGAGAAGACAACTGGAAGCTTGCACCTGGTCTCACCTGGATTCTACCCTATGTGCCTTTGCTTTACTAGTTTTAATCTGCATCCTTTCATGTTTAAGAATCTGTTATAAGGCACACACAGGAACAAGACATGGTTATATCTCACAGCCATGTTAGATTTGTAACCATGGGTATAACAGCTTTTCTGAGTCCTAACAAATCATTGAGCCCGAGGATTGTCTTGGGGACTACAACACAGTTGTGGTCATCAGTATATGTCAAGAATTGGACAGGGGCGCCTGGGTGGCTCTGTCGGTTGAGCGTCCGACTTCAGCTCAGGTCATGATCTCACAGTTCGTGAGTTCAAGCCCCGCGTCGGGCTGTGTGCTGACAGCTCAGAGCCTGGAGCCTGCTTCAGATTCTGTGTCTCCCTCTCTCTCTGCCCCATCCCCACTCATGCTCTGTCTCTCTCTGTCTTAAAAATAAATAAAATATTAAAAAAAAAAGAATTGGACATTCTTCCATTAAGTAACAGCATTTAAATTCTAAATGGGGAAAATAGTAGTTTTATTAGGAGATAGTGTGTATGGTTTCTAAAAAGAACCCCACGCTACTGTTCAATGATATTCTTGCTTCCCTACCTCTACCCACACATCACTATCCTAGAGTCTTAGTAAAGAGAATAATTTTAAAATAAAGTTAGGGGAAAATATTTGAAAATACAAATAGAGGTGTTAGGGGTGAGGTAGGTAGGAGTCACATAACTGTGTCTTGTTGCTGTGTGTGCCTTACAACAGATTCTTAGACACTTTGATTTAGGACCCCTTTATACCCTGAAATTACTGAAAACTGCAAAGAGGTTTTATTTGCATGTGTTACTTTTGTAACTTAAAAAAATTAACAACTTGTTCTGCTTGTATCTACAGCCGTATATACTAATGTGAATGAATTCAGTAAAAAGACTAGATTGAAAAGGTAACCAGCATGAGTAACATGGTATCTATGGAAAAATCCACTCCAGCTTCAGAATACCTGGCTTAAAATGAACTTTCGTAATGGACCCGTTTCATGGGATTGTCTTATCCTGCATTCTTGGGAACTCGGCAGTGACCGAGGTTGTTCACCTAGAATTTTAAGATCTGGGTGAGCCAACTCTTCTTTTGATAAGTTCATAATGCAGGAAAGTAGCATCCGAGCTAAATGAGTTGTAGGATGTATTTTGTGACTTTTTGTTGTGTTTTTGTGACACTTGCGCTTTCTGAAGAAGTAACCCATCAAATATTCTACATAATATGCTCACAACCCACTTTGAATATTGTGTGCTTCCTAAAAAATTACCCATATTTATGCATAATTACAGAATTTTGAAGTATGTTTATTAATGTCCCCCCCCCACAGGGATAAGTTATAATATTGGACTTCAGGAAAAAGGGAAACTATAAAATCCTTGTAGGATTTTTACCTTTGATAGCTGTGTTTTTGTATACAATACATATGAACAGCCAAGGTACATTTTCTTAATTGGTAGTTATATTTATCTCTACATGCTGTGGACATTTTACTTTTCTCACTTTCCTCAAATATTCTTTTTTTTTTTTTAACAGCAGGGGAGGTCTTTATTTATGTGCAGATATCTAATATTTAACACAGTATCTGATACACAAGTACCAAGTGAACATTGAGTGAATAACTTTCAGTGTTAAAATACATGGCTCACTAGACTGTTGAGTTTGTTTTAAACATCTTTGTAACTATTTTAAGCATAGAACAATGGTAGGAAGGAAACAGTAAGAAAGCCCATTAGAAATCTCTAGGAATTGTTTTCTTCCAAAAGAGTTGTTTAGAAAGTTTAAGAAACCAGGAAATTGAAATGTGTAGCATCACTGCTCCTATGAACTAGAGGTTGACAACATCCAGATCCTCCATTATCTTAGCAGAACTGCTTCTCGTACCTGTGATCTTTCCTCAGACACTTTGCTGGTTCTTAGGGTTGAGATTAATGATTTTTCTGGCACGGAGTACCCACTGTCAGCACGGTAGAATGATTGACTCTCTCACACTACCAGGGGCAGAGCAGTCTTTGAGAAATCAGAAAAACACTACATATTGTAAAATTACGTCAAGATCTGGTAACATTTCAGTATCTGGCTCACATTTTGAGATACCTTTGTTAGGATTTTTAAAAGCTCAATGAAGAGATAAGATTGGTGACTTGAAGATGATTCAACTGAAAACGATATTGATAGTGTTGGAGAGGAGCCAGTAAGCTTACAAAGTTTTATGCCAGCCTGAAATTTACAGGAGTTTTTGAAACGGGTATGAACAAATACCTCACTGGAGAGCAAAGAAAGGGAAGTTCGTTTTCACAGGCCCATGGGGAGATGGCAGCTAACGGGACAAGCACTTACTAAATGTCTACCAGGCTACGGACTCGCTTGTCTTAATCTTCTCAGCAATGAGGAGTGAGAAATTGGAGAGGTTGTAAACAATGCCATGTTTGGGTTAAGGTAAAGATTGTAAAAAATCTGTAGGGATCCAGAAGGCTTAGCTCTGGGAATTAGTAAAGAAAAATGAGCAAAAGAGGTGAGGAGTGAGGTTTTATATTACTATTGCTGTGACTGAGGAAATCTGGGCTTTGGCAAGCTAGATTGTTAGCAGTTTGTTAGCAGCTGAAGAACTTGAGTGCTGAGTTGGCAGAAAACAGCGTTAGTGACCGGAGGAGAAAACCTGCTTCTGAAGATACTGGGGATGTCAGAAGGTGGAATCTCGGGGCGTCTGGGTGGCTCAGTCAGTTGCGCGTCCGACTTCGGCCCAGGTCATGATCTCGCAGTCCGTGAGCTCAAGCCCCGCATCGGGCTCTGTGCTGACAGCTCAGAGCCTGGAGCCCGTTTCAGATTCTGTGTCTCCCTCTCTCTCTGACCCTCCCCCATTCATGCTCTGTCTCTGTCTCAAAAATAAATAAAAATGTAAAAAAAAAAAAAAAAGGTGGAATCTCTGATTTTGGAAGTGTCCTTTTGAGCCCTTCACTCACAATCAGGAAACTTAACCCCAGAGCTGTCACACACTGTTTTGTGTTCACTTGCTCTCAGCCGAATACAGCTTCCCCTTCAGGACAAATTGACATGTTTGCAACGGGCAACTGAAGCAAAGCAAACTGGAAGCGCTCGTGAGAAGAATGAACAGCCTCCAACATGGAAGACTTAGCCGAGGCAAAAACCGGAATCCGGAGCTGGGCACCCCCCCACGTGGTAGTCAGGAGACCTTGGCCAGGCAAGAGTCGGGGAGTGCCTGTGGCTCTGAGGGGCAGAACTGAGAGAACAGAACTAGCAAGGTTAGGTCTGTCAAGCAGCCTCACTACAAGTTCAGAGCAGAGTGACTGCTCCAGCAGGAAGGGTTACTGACCCACACCCCCTTGCTTCTGAGAGGATCAGAACGGACAGAAGGATGATAATTGGGGTGCACTTAGTGACAATGCCCGTGTGGCAATCAACTTAAGAGCGATTTAAGTCAATTTGAACAAACCCTAAGCAAGAGTGACCTGTGCCCCTTCAGATTATGTGTTTGTATATGAGTCAAAAGGGCCACAAATGTCTCTCGAGGATGGGCTTGCTTTTTGGTCACTGTGATTACTGCAATGACACCAAAAATAGATCAGTCTGATTATGGATACTAGAATCCAACAGAGCAATGAAAGTTTGGGTCCTTTCCCTCCCCTAAGTTCTTAGCATACTCAGCTTTATCCTTTTTTTTTTTTTATGTTTTTTGTTTTGTTTTTAATGTTTTTACTTTTGAGAGCATGTGAGTGCGGAAAGGGAAGAGAAAGAGGGAGACACAGAATCAGAAGCAGGGGCGTCTGGATGGCTCAGTCAGTTGGGCTGTCAGCACAGACCCTGATGCAGGGCTTGAACTCACAAGCTGTCAGATCATGATCTGAGCTGAAGTCAGACGCATAAAGGACTGAGCCACCCAGGCGCCCCTTAGCTTCATCCTTAAATCAACTGACATGGGAGGGAAGGGGAAAGGAGGTTCAAGGGAGGGCACTAAAGGGCAGAGACACCCAATGTCACTAAGCAAGACTTTTTAAGTTCCAAGCAGCTACCTGCTTAGGCTGAATAGAACGTCTAAATTTCAGCTCAAAGTTCTGTATCTTCATTGCTGACACCATATATTTGAGTTCAGGGCAGTCTGCAACTCAGCAACCACTGCCATACTGCCTTTTGGTTGGGGACCTTGAGCTTGCTGCCCCAATGTCATAATATTCCTTCCTCATTCTTGCACTGGACCAATGGCAGAATGTCATGAAATTAAGAGTATGTTTAACTCGTGGCTCAGCTTCAACAGAAAAAAGAAAATGTACATACACGTGCCGTGTCAATTTATACCAGATTTAACATTGGGTTACCGATTGTATTTTGCCCCTGTATGTGGATTCTAACCTCACTTGTTCACATTTTGAACATACCACTTTACGACTGAGAAGTAATCCCCTTTAAAATAAGGTGTAAGTTAGAATCCGAATTCAACTTCTCTACACTACATCTGCACACAAGGAGTTTGTCTTATACCTCTCCACAGCTTAGTATTTGAACACTAAAATACCTACTGTCCTCTGCATGAAAGCATTGGAACTGAGGTCTAGGGATGTTCTATCCGGCCTCCACTTCCTCACACTTGCTGTAACTCAGGGCACAGTAACTATTTATTTTTCCCTGCCACCTGTCACATTTACGAGGGGCAGTGGAGCGCGGCCGTGGGACTGTCAGCTTCGCCTGCTATGCTGACCTCCAGCACTTGACCTTTCAAAGACCGCTAGAGAAAGACGCCCAAAGCTTCTTCCGGGATCTTCCAGGGCCCGGTCCTTGGTCGTGGCAAGACCGAGGAGCACTTCCTAGTGGCTTGCAAGTTTCCAGCGGGGAGGACAAATCTAACTGAACACTGAGGCCACCTCTCTGACCCTTTGGGAAGTGGCCGGAGGTTAGGAAACGCATCACCGCGGCCTGCCGAGCCCAGAGGACTCGCCTCACAAACGGGGGCCCTCGCAAACAGGCGGGCCGCGCACGGGGCCAGGATTGGAAGACCCGCCGGGTGCCCCCTCCCGGCCCCAGGCGGCGCGGCGCGGCAGGGCTGTGGGAGACTGCGCGTGCGCGCTGGGCGGCCGGTTCCGGAGACGACGTCCCCAGCCGCCTCCCGTCTCCCGCGACAGCATGAAGACCGCCGAGGACGCCAGAGGAGTGCATGGCGAGGGGCCGCGGAAGCTAGGCCTCTGCCTCCTCTGCGGCCTGCCCGCGGCAGGAAAATCGACCTTCGCGCGGGCCCTAAGCCCCCGGTTACGGCAGGAGCGGGGCTGGGCCGTCGGCGTGGTCGCCTATGATGACGTCATGCCGGACGCGTTCCTCGAGGAGGCGAGCGCGCGGCCGTTGGTCAGTACGGAGGGGGCGGGGCCTAGCCTGTGGTCGCAGAAGGACATAGAGGGGCTCCACCTAAATGCTGGACTGCCCCTTGTGTGGGAGGTGCGGCCCTGACGGAGAGGGGGAGACTGGAGTTCGAGAGAAGTGGCGTTGGTTTAACGTAGAATGTGTCGACTCCGTCTTAGAAGGATTCGTCGCAGAGATTTATATTTGGGGCCTGTACGGATTGTGTATTGCATACAGTGAGTCTTAAGACGGCGTTAGGTTTTGTCGGCGTGCAGGATGGTAGCGTTCCCCCCCCCCCATCCCCATCCCCATCCCCATCCCCATAGACAAGTATGCTTTTGAAAAGTCCTTTAGGAAGATCGTACTTAGGAGAGGCACAGAATCTCTTAAAAACCAAAGCCAGTTTAACGTCCAGCCACCGGTGAATCCTTGTGGGTCTTCAAGTTTACACAGTTGGGGACTTTTTTTTTTTTTTTAAGATAAAGGATACAAAATTATGAATAACAAAATAACTAGGTTCCCTCCCATGACAATAGAAAGCTGTACAAATGAAGGGGCTGGTGTCTGAAGCTCTCTCTTCACTCATTTTCGGGTAAATCTGCCTCTGCCAGCATTAGAAAAAGACGGCTGTTTCTCAGGTGACCGCCAGATGAAGTAACGGGCTTGTGTTTAGGCACCTACTTACATAGAGGTACTTACAGATTCTCTTGAAGCCTTCAAATCACACTCTGTGCAGCGAGATGCATCCCCTTGGAGAAGCACAAGAAAAGTGCGACCTCTGGGGAAGAGTGGATTCATATCTCCCATCTCGTTCTCCCCCTAGACTAAATACTCTTCGACAGATTCTGAAAAATTGAGATAGATTTGTCGTTCAGTACCTGTGTGTATGTGGAGGCATCTAAATAAAATACGAATATGATGTGATTCCACTCTCTATGTATGTAAAATTATAGTACGTTCGGTGGCTGGCAACTGTATGTATTCTGTCCCGTTCTTGTTCTAATTGTGAGATGACTACAGTATCAAGTCCCTGGTAGCACTAGATTTAGTTGGATGATAGTATTTTCGCCACTTGAGTGAAAGCTGAAAGTTGGTGAGATGTATGGTTGTATTTACTGGGCCATTTCCTTACTTTTATTGTTACAGTTTTTCCACTCCTCCCTGTAGACGGAGACTGTGGGACTCACATGAGTAGGAAATCTCACCTTTTAGGAAGTGATCGTGTTTTCCTTCTCCGTAGGTTTAGCTGATGTATTTGTTGTATGTGCTGTAATGTCAGTGATGTGGGAAGGCATGGACAGGCAGGAGAGGGACCCTTATCTCCTGTTCCTATGTTTTCTCTCCAGACTGGACCTGCTCTCCACAGTCCTTGAATGGCACAAGATTACCTATGTTCTCAAGTTACTTATTCTCTTCCCTTCAGTCTAGCTTTCCCCATCCCATTCCAACTCTGTTGTGAGCCTCAAGGCTTTTCACCCTGACCCAGGCGCCTTTCAGCAGATCTTTTCTGTCCACAACTTTTCTCATCTCAAGGGCAAACCGGCGTTGCTTTGTCTAAGCCAATTTTATTTTGTCAGGATATTGATTTTGGCTCATTTCTCTTGGATGGTAACAGCTTTTCATTCTTCCATTTATTTACTCATTCAGTCATTTTCTGTACTGGAGCACCTCTTACGTGCCTGACCGTCTGCTGGAGGCCAGTTAGACCATGGACTATCGATTGAGCAGAGAGTTAGAGATGTGCAAACAAATGCCTAAATAGTGTAAGCCCCGTTAGGGTGGAGACCCCGTCTGTGCAAAGCAGGATGTCATGTAGGCAAGGGAGGATCTGAGCTGCCTCCTGCGTGGATGTGTCTGTGGAGACTTCAGAGGATTATCCTCAGGGAGTAGGAGTTTCGGGGCAGAGGAAACAGGATATCGGAAGACATAGGAGGCAAGATGAAACAAGTTGTGCTCAGAGAATTCCACATGGTTTGGCTCTGTGAGCTGAGATGTTCACGTGGGGTGGAAGGCGATAAGCGGGAGCACCCTGTTGACCAAAGCCCAATATAAATTGTGATTTTTCCCTCTTTTGTAGCCATCCCAATGGAAGTTGCTTCGACAGGAACTGTTGAAGTACCTAGAACACTTCTTGTTGGCTGTCATTAACGGGTGTCAGATGTCTACCCCACCCAACAGGACTGAAGCCATGTGGGAGGATTTTATAACCTGCTTAAAGGATCAAGATCTGATATCTTCTGCTGCCCCGGAGGCCCGGTCTTGCTATCTCTTAACGAAGACTGCTGTTTCTAGACCTTTGGTTTTGATTTTAGATGACAACTTTTATTATCAAAGTATGAGATACGAAGTCTACCAACTGGCTCGGAAATGTAATTAAAACATTTCTTTTTCTCACACACAGACACTTGTTTGCATATCAAAATCACGACTGCTTTTAGTGAGAATTGAATTGGATCAGGAAGTTAGTATAGATTTACTTAATTTTCAAAGCTAGATGTTCAGTATTTTCCTGCCACAGCTGGGATAATTTGCCTGATTTGTTTATTTTGCATTTTGGAAAAAATAGTGCACCACTGATTTCATGGTTTCACATTGCTTTCAGATTCATTAGGCTTTTGCCAGCTTTTTTTAGATTGTTCTCTGGAGACCTGTTTACAGAGGAATGGCCAAAGACCCCAGGCGCTGCCTGCCGAGACCATCCACCTGATGGGAAGAAAGCTGGAAAAGCCCAACCCCGAGAAAAATGCTTGGGAACACAACAGCCTCACAATTGAGAGTTCAGAATGTTCTTCTGAAGCCAGGTATCCTACGCAAAGCTGACCTTAGCTGGTGCCTCCCTGAGGGAGCACTGTGCCCTTGGCTTTACCCAGGTCCACTCGGTTAACCTTTACACAAGCATGGAGATTGCTCTCTCTCCTCTCTAGAGAAGAGGCAACTGAGTGAGAAAGTTAGTTTGCCCAGAGTCCCCGAGCTCGTGGTAGCTCAGATGTGAACCCAAGTTTGCTGGCGCACATGTGCTCTTGTTAAGACTATGTTCTCCCAGGGGCGCCTGGGTGGCTCAGTCGGTTAAGCATCTGACCCTTGGTTTCAGGATCTCACAGCTTGGGAGTTCCAGCACCAACATCGGGCTCTGTGCTGACAGTGCAGAGCCTGCTTGAGATTCTCTCTCTCTGTCTCTCTCTCTCTCAAGATACATAAATAAACTTAAAAAAAAAAAAAAAAAGACTGTTCTCCCAGAGATCAGAGCAGGCAATGCAGAGTTGGACACATCTTTGAAACTCTTGCCACAGTAGCACAGTCTAAATAGGTTGCCCAGTAATTTTCTCACAGAAAGCAAGAGAGTGGAAGTGGTCTGGAGTCCTAATTTTGCCTCAGACCCCCTTGCAGTTACACCACCGCGTATATGTGATGCCTGTGGGCTGCAGTGCTCATGCTTTCGTTTGTGATATATGTCTTGAGAGTTCTACAGCCGCACATTTCTAATGGAATTTTCGCAGATGATGGAAATGTACTACATTTGTACTGTCCAGTGTAGTAGCTGCTGGCCACATGTGACTCTTGAGCACTTGAAATACAGCCGGTGCATCTGGCGGCCTGAATTTTAAATTTTATTTTAATTACTGTAAACTTAAATAGCCTCATGTGGCTAGTGGCTATTTTCTCAGACAGCACAGTTCTAGAGCTATTTTGCCCTCATTTTCTTAGGTCCTGCCTAACTGTTGTCCACAGGGGACCAGCAGTTTTTAAATGGCTAATTTTTAAAACTCACTTTGTTTTCACTTATCCACTTGTCACTGTCTGAAATTATACATTTTTCCTGATTCAATTATCTGTCTCCTAATGGAGATGATGTAACCACTGCTGGACTTAGAAAGTGTAGGGATCTTGCTGTACCCCCAACTTACAGCACATAGTTTCACATACATAGTAGTAAATGAATGGATTCTACCTGAACCCTCCATGGCCCCTTGACCAGCGAGGAACTTTGCTAATCCCCATCCAGTAAATAAGAAGCCAGAAAGAAGTCCCTTCTTGAGGAAATAAAGTAGAGTTATAGTAGCACTTAATGAGGGAAAAGAGAGAATTTCTTTTCAAAGCTTATTGAAATGAGTCTTAGAAAATTAATATTTTTTAAATAGGGGGAGGGATTCTTTTGCCTTATAATTTGTTTTCAGCTTCTCCATTTGGATTTTGTAAGTAGAAGGTAGCTTCCAAATCTTTTCATTTTTTACCCCTTTGGCTTAGGATCCTTTGGATTATAGCATGTTTATTCCTCTAGAATTCAATTCAGTATTCATAAACACAGGTTCTTTTTTAAAAAGATGTTTGATAGAAGGATTCATTTTATCTCACCTTCTCTTCTAGCCTGAAGTTGATCGATTTATTGCTTACTGCTTTGGAAAATCCAGTAAAATATATTGAGGACAATGTGGAACAAAAGGTAAATCTTCCAGTACAGATGTGGTATAAATGGCAAGGTACAACTGTTTGAAGGAAGGTCTTTCTGAGCTGAATGTAAAAAAGAATATGAGTAAAATGTGAAAAATGCCTTTGTCACCGCCTTGGCATCTCAGCAGCACTCTACTCATGACAACTGGCTGCAGTGGCATCCTGGTGGCCACGTGCAGCAGCTGGTCAAAGCCGACTGTCACGTTTTCCGAAATATTAGGGCCTGTTAACATATGTTGCTGTTGGTAGCTTGAGACGGACAAGGACAGGAGCACTTGCACCGCACATAGTGACAAACGCTGTAGATGGAGAGCCCATTATTGGACAGATTGTCAGCCCCCGTCATCTAGATGGGGTCTCGGGAGGGACAGCTGGAACAGAAAAGCCACCGTAACTTTCCTTGTAGTCTCATCAGAAACACATCACAGTTTAGCCACCTCTTTTATAAAACTACCTAACTTCCAGTAACGATGTCTGTGTTGCATAGGAAGCAGACAGAATCATTTGTTCAACCAACCTTCTTCATCAAGCCGATCAGATGCTCCGAAGGACTGTCTCTCAGACGATGAAGGAAGCAAAAGGTATGTTGAGCAGTCGTGTGGGGTTTAGTTGATACAACTCTCCTGCTGTTCTTGTTCCCTTGGGTAGTTGGTTAGCTTTCCGTCACAACGTTGACATCGTTTTTAGTTTCACCATGCAACTGGATTATAGAAAACTAAAAATTCTACCCCCAGAACAGGGTATTTATCCATCCAATACATTTTTATTGAGTGGCTACTCTGTACTAGGCTTTATTCTAGATACTGGGGTGTCAGCAGGGAGCAGAACATTACTTTGAGGAGACAGACAGATAAATACATGAGTCTCTGCTGGTGCCCTGAAGAAAAATAAAGTAGGGTAAGGCAGTGGAGGGTGATGGGAGAGCTTTTTTTAAAAACTGTTTTTTAATGTTTTTTTGTTTTGTTTTTATTTTTGAGACAGAGAGAGACAGAGCATGAGCTGGGGAGGGGGAGAGAGAGGGAGACACAGAATCCGAAGCAGGCTCCAGGCTCTGAGCTGTCAGCACAGAGCCCAACGCGGGGCTCGAACTCACAAACCGCGAGATCATGACCTGAGCTGAAGTCGGATGCTCAACCGACTGAGCCACCCAGGCACCCAGGAGAGCTTCTTTTAAAGGGTAATCAGGAAGGCTTCTCAGAGGTGATATTTAAGCAGAGATATGAATAACGGAAAGAGTCAGCATGCAGATATCTGGAGATAGATCATTCCACGCAGTGGACACAGGTGCAGAAACCCCGAGGTGAAGTTATTTGGTAGGTCTTGGAGCAGAAAAGAGGCCACTGAATCAGGTGAAATAAGGAATGGGGAGAGGTGGTCAGGGGCCACATGTCCAGTCAGCAAGCTCAGTGGATTGTCAGTCTGAACTTAGATGGCATGTGTGGTCGTTTTATAAAAGAACTCCTTTAGGGGTGCCTGGGTGGCTCGGTTGGTTAAGCGTCCAACTCTTGATTTTGGCTCGGGTCATGATCTCATGATTCATGGGATCAAGACACGTGTCAGGCTCTGTGATGACGGTGCAAAGCCTGCTTGGGATTCTCTTTCCCTCTCTCTCTGTCCTTCCCCTCTCTCGTTCTCTGTGTCTCAAAATAAATGAATATTAAAAAAAAATTACTCCTTTCGCTTTTAAATATTGAACTCTACACTATATTTAAAATCTGACTTAAAAACTAATAGCCTACCGTTTCTTTAGCTTTTACATGCTAAGTGCCTTATACATACTGTTTCCAGTCTTGACAGCCTCATGAGGTAGGTGTTATTTTATAAATGGGGAAATGAAGGTTCTGAGAGGATCAAGTAACTTACCCAAGGCTGAACAGCTACTAGATACGTGGACAACCTGGGTTCAGAGTCAAGTCTGACTCTAGTTTATGTTTTCTGTTACGCTCCCTGCATCATCAGCATCTATTATTAACACCTTTACAACAACATCTATTATTAACACTTTTACAACAGTTTCTTGGAAAAAGAAACAATACACTAACCATATGGTGTGTTTCATACTTTTTTTTTTTAACCACGATCCAGAAGCAGATTTTATCTTGTACCCGAGACTGTAGCTCAGTACACGAACACACACGTGCATAGCAACAAGTTTCACAGAACCCTCACGTTTGGTGAGCTCTCTATGATCTTTTTGATTCCATTTTAGATAAACACAATTTGCAACCTGCATCTCACTTGTAGGTTATAATCCAGAGTTTGAAAAACACGGGCCTGGAACAGAAACAGCAGCATAATTAGAATAAAAACAAAAATAGTTGCAAATAGTTGCAGGAGCTGGGGCTCAATCATTTGCCTGCCTTGTCTTCTGTATAAAATGAAGAGAAGGGGAGGAGATAGGATTACACTCAAATCACTCTTATTTCCCACCCATTAAAAAAAAACTTTTTTTTTTTTTGGTGAGGGAGGTGGTCGTAGCATCTAGATCTATGCTTAAATGAAATTAGAAATTCATTTCTCCTACCACCAAGAAAATGAAAAGACAACCCACAGATCAGGAGAAAATCCTCGCAAATCATCTATCTCATAAGGGACTTGCATCCAAAACAGATAAAGGACTCTTACCACTCAATAATAAAGATAACCCGGTTTTAAAAACGGGCAAAGGATCTGAATAGACATTTCCCCAGGGAAGATACACAAGTGGCCCACAACCACAAGAAGACACACTTGACATGATTAGTCATCAGGGAGACAGGGAGACGCAAACCAAAACCACGAGCGGCCACTGCACCCACTCACTAGGCCAGCCAGAATCAGAAAGTCCAAGAGGCGGTGAGCACGTGGGGAAATCCGAACCCTCGTCCGCTGCAGGTGGGAATGGGAAGCAGTGCAGCTGCTTTGGCAAACCACCGAGCACTTCCTGCAGCGAGTAAGTGTAGTCACCACGGGACCCAGCAATTGCACTGCCAGGAGAGAGAAGTGAAAACGTATGTTCATATAAAAATGTGAACACAAATGTTTGCGTCAGCATTATTCATCGGAGCCAGGATGAGCCTTGAAAATGTTAGACTAAGTGAAAGAAGCCATCACAGAAGTCCACATGTTGCTTGAGTTCAGTCATGTGAGAGATCCAGAAGGGAGAAATCTAGAGGCACAGAACCCAACGTGGGACTCTATCTCCTGAACCTCGAGATCATGACCTGAGCTGAGACCAGGAGTCAGACACTCAACCGACTGAGCCACCCAGGTGCCCCCTGAGTTGGAGTCTAAATTAATAAAGGGTATATAGTATGCAAATTTATTTCAATAAAGCTGTTTAATATAAAAATCTAGTTCCTCAGTCACATTACCCACGTGGCCAGTGGCTGCTGTATTGAAGAGGGCAGATCCAGGACATTTCCATCATTGTAGGAAGTTCTATGTTGGACATCTGCTCTAGAGACTATTTACAACAGTTTCAACCACACTGTCATTTCCTATTCCTGCTTTTTTTGCCTTACTACCTGTTAGCTCAAGAACATTCTAAACCAACCATCTTGTCAACAACAAAAAAATCCCCTTCAGGCTTATCTTTTCTGCTCATGCATCTCATACCAAGTTATTTAAAAGATTTGTTATCACGTCAGTGTGACCTTTTGTCTACATAGTACACCAACTCAACTGTGATTAATAAAATCTGATCAGTTTGTCAGAAGTATTCAAATTAATTTCCTATGTTGTTAGACAGCCTGGCCTGATTTAGTTTACACAAATAATTTGAGAATGTCTTTTCATTTTAGAGGAACGAGTGCTTCCTTTCAACTTGAAGCTTCTAGCAGAAGAACTCAACAAGCTCAAAGCAGAGTTTTTGGAAGACCTAAGACAAGGAAACAAAAAGTACCTGTGCTTTCCAGAAACCACCAATGTATCAGACGCTATTGCTTTTTTTCATCATGAGAAAGATAATATTGTCCAGAAATATTTTTCAAAGCATTAAAACTTTTGAACTTACAATCAAATATCCGATTTTGGTTGAGTTTGCAAAATAAAACCATTTTGCATTACTGGATATTTTCTAGGCCAGTGGTGTGAATTGCCAGACTTGTTTAAAAAAAAAAAAAAAAGTCCATTCTAAAGATCCATTTGTCATAACATAAACTACTTCAGTTGGTGGCTTGTCAGATGTGACGTGGACAATTGAGTATCGGCAGCAGGCTTCCTCATTTACGTGCCAGAACCCTTAGGGTAGGGCTGGTGGGGACAGGAGTCTTCGTCAATAAGGCAGAGAAGGAAGAAGACAAGACGTGGATACATGGAGCTGTTTTTGTTTTTAACTCATGTGACAGATCTTCTCATGGGTAAGGCATTCTACAAATTCAAACCAACGTAGCCATAACCCCCCCCCCCCCGCCTTTTTTTTAATTAACAGTTTACATACGGGAAAATTACTAAAAACCTAACTGGACCCTAGTTTTCAAAGAAGAAAAATCGAGATCAATAGAAGTGTTATTTTTTTATTCATGTATTACAAAAGCAAAGCTTAATTCACAATATGAACTACAGACTAGATATGGTTATTTCGGCATCAAACTGCTCTCTGGAATCCCTAAACAATGTAGTGTTTTGCAACCATACTCAGGTTTTATGTTTTGCATATAAAATATGTTCTTTACATCAAAGTACATATGAACAAAAACAAGTTGTAGAAATCATAATCCCTCTAATAAGATCATTTAATGAAAAAGTCCTTAGCAGGGAATTTCTTTAAAAATAATACATCCACTTGATAAATATCTTTGTAAAACTTAAAATGAAGTTTATCTCAACATTTTTAAAGGAATATCCCCTTTGTCAAACAATTCTGCAGATAAATGGCAAACACTTATTTCTAAAATGAAATAGCAGTGGCTAATATTCAAAGTAAAAGTCTAGCCTTTACTTGAATTTCAAGAAGTTGTAGCTACATACTAGATTAGTAAAATCTGAAACGAAATTATTCCCTGTTAATCGCTTCACAGTTTCTTAAAAAAATATTAGTGGAGATAAATTATCTATGAACTTTAAAAATCTAAACTTATGTTCACTGAACAAAAATAATTTTAGTTTCAGAGCATTGCCTGTTCACAGCAAAGTACTATAAATAGTTCACGTTCAACTTTTCCTAGCAGCTCATTTCTATAAAATATTTGATTAAAAATAAAATGGGAGAAACATATTCAACACTTAATGGAAGATAGTATCATCTTTCCATGTATAAAATTTAACTCACAGAAAATTTAAATAAAATCCTAAATCTTTTTAAAAAATACAATACTAAAAAAGTTTCTAAGGTAGATTTGATTCAAAAACTTTAGTGCATTTAGAATTAATTGTAGCGCTCAAGCACTGACGCCTTTGGAACACGGACTGTGCTCTTTTAAGTCCTAGGAAAATTAGATTTCTAATTCTAGTTTATAATTATGAAAAAAAAGATATTCTCTGTTTAAGTTAAAATGTACCTTCAAAACATCTATCTTTAGTTGTCAGAAAAAAGTGTTTGTCACTATTGGGCCCAGAATATAGAGTTGTTAAACTGGTTTTAATGAGAGAGTCCTTCCTCTTTCTTTAATGAAATCTCTCATTTTCTATCTCAGAGTATTGCTTTCGTTTGAATTGCAAAAGCTTCCAAATGACGGCAACCTGTTTCTCCTGGCAATAAAAAAAATACTAGAGCCAAGTCAGATTTGGAAATGGTTGCATGAACGTGGATCTGAGCGGTGAGTGAGTGAAGCTACAAGAGAAATACAATCGTAGATGGCACAAGCCTCAGATCTGACAAGGAAGAGAGTTATTGACAGTTTGGACAGACTCCTTGCTGCTCTCTCAACAATGCTGCTGAGATTAGTTTCAATTGGACATTAAACCACAAGAACTCCTTTTACTGGCTTTCTAGCATTTGGAAGGGAGGGCAGAAGATTCATTAAGTTGGCACTTGGGGGTTCTGGGGACATACACTGTCCGTGTTTCCCTTTTAGTTACTATAGATGAGCTGAGGTCTTTTTTGCTTATTAAATGCTTAGTAGTTAGGATATTCTCCTTAAGAAGCCAATTAGTAACACTTTGTAAGATCTGAACCAAATTAAAAAATCAAACTTTTGCAAAGTACACAGAAACCAGCAGTTAGTAACAATATATTTTATTGTTTGACCAAGCCCTCTTCAGAGTAAGCTAGTTATTACACAATATAAAAACAATAGCCTCCTATTCAAAATTATTCTAGATTTAGCAAGTCTTATTTTTGTAAACAAATTAAATACCACATTTAACTGCATCTTCTATTTTCCTACTTTTTGTACCCTTTCCTACTAAGGCGGCGATTCAGTCTCCGTATAGTTTTGTCACTGTACACGAAAAACTGGCAGGACCTGCAAATAAGCATTACAACTTGAATTCACAGCAAATCTTTTACATGGGCAATTCTGAACGAAAAACCAGAATTTGCTCTGCACACACGTTCTCATTTTTTAAGTATTATTTCACCACCACATTTTCCCATGTGTTACTATACCACCTCTTCTCAGAAATTATGGACGATGAATGGACAGAGGGCAGGAAATGGACATTTCAGAGATTCTGTGTGTGTGTGTGTGTGTGTGTGTGTGTGTGTGCGCGCGCGTGTACATGTGTGTAAAGGACTGCATTTCTGAGGATTGAGATGGATGAATTCCACTGTACCTCTTTGGTCATCAAAGGAATAGAAGGAATAACAGAGTCTCAGTATATTTATCAACCTCACCTGACAATAATGATGTCAGAATGGAGAATTTAAATGAAAGGTTCAAATTAAAAGAAACAAAAAGGCATCTTTACAGATAATCCTCTTATATTTCTAGCACTCTCCTGTATTTACCTGTGGCTTTTACAATAAACCAGCATAAAAAGATAGGTGTTTAAACTGGAAATGGAATAAACAGGTATTTTAAATATTAAGCCCATTTTCAATTTAAGTTTCATTTCTTTTCAGAACTTTTACCTCATGTTTTTATAGCTTTAATTTGAAAGGAATGCACTATTACATTTCCCCTTATGGAAAACAAAATCTACACAAAGTAGTTCTGTGATTATCAGTTGAAACGAAAGCACGGCTTCAACTTCAGCAATGTGAACTAAACAGCATGTCAGTTAAGAGTGTTGTTAAAGGCAATTCCTCTCTGAAAACACTGAAATAAGCTGTTAATAGACTTTGGAAGAGGCGGTAATTTTACCATGCTGATTCATGGCAGAAATTACCTAGCTGCAATGTGTATGTTGAAATACCAAGAGTAGCAATAAGCTTTGAAGATTTTATGGACCATAAATATGGGAAATTTAAATGAATACCTGTTAGGATTATGACTGCACTCCAATTCTCAAATGTCTAAATGAAACAAGAAAATAGACCCCAATGTGTCTAACTGTTCTAATACATAAGTGACCCTCACCAGATTTTTATGGGGAGAAGAAAAAAAAAAGGAGAAAGTTTTGTTTCCACTGTCAAACTTACATTCTATAAATATGTAGATAGACTTTAAATTAGCAGACATCTTATTAGGAATGACCCCACCCCCAGAAAAACAAAAACAACAATAAACAAAACTATAAAACACAAAGGTAAAACCAAGGAAAGCATAATGTGATTACTTTCAATCAGTGTTGGTTATGTTGTCCCCTTGCAAAATGACAGGCAAAATCATACTTGTTTTTACATTTGCAGCCGCATATGTTACACTGGAAAGGATTTTCATACCCATGACATCCCATATGAATAGTGTAAAGGATGTTGTCGGCGAAGTACATATCACAGTGCTGGCAGTGGTGCAGGAGCTGAGGGTCCTGGACCGGCAGCGTGGGAGCCGGAGTGCTCGGCTGGCTGTTCCCTAGGCTGGGGGTACTGGTGTGGGCACTCGGTTCGCTGCTCGGACCTGCCACCGGACTGTAGTTCCTCTGGCTGTGGGGCGGCCGAGGCTCAGGGCTCGTGGGGGAGGAGCTCTGAGGAATACTCGCGGACACGGCGGCAACGACCGCTTGGGCAGAGGGCTGCTGCATCATGAAAGGCTTCTCATCGGGGCAGGGGACCACGTCGGGGGAGGCGGGGTTTTGGTTCTCCGGCGGTAAACTGGACAACTGTCCTGCCAGAGTCGAGAGCTGATTTAAAGGGTTGTCAACCATGAGTTCTTGTGGGTCCCTTGGCAGGCCACCCGTTGGTGCGGTTTTTGCCATACTTTCATACGAGTCGGTCTGGATATTTGGGATTTCATGGGTAAAGTCGTTAAGGTAGTCTGGCTTCTGAACCACCATGGAAGGTGGACTTAAGTTGATTAGTGCTCTTCTGCTATAGCCCAGATTGCTTGTTTTCTTCTGTAAAACTCCCCACATTTTCTTGCTGCTTAAGGAAGACCTAGTGCCTTTAATTGGTACCATTTTATGCTTGCGCCTTCGATGATGGGACAGGTTACTTCGATCACTGCAGCGGAAGGAACATAATTCACATTTGTATGGTTTTTCTCCTGTATGGGAACGCATGTGGGCTTCCAGATGGCGCTCGTAAGCAGATGCAAATGGACATAAGTGACACCTATGAGGTTTCTCACCTGTTTAAAAAGAAAAATGGGGGAGAAACTGCAAAGGTAGCTCATTTGTGGAGAGTTTCATGTTTTGTCCGTTCACTAGATTTAGAAATTGTTCACGTTTCTTTGCAAAGAAACCTGTACGCTTAAATAAAGCTTAAGAACTCTTCAGCCACAATTTGAGACATAGAGATCCATTCTCTTAGTCAATATCATGTAAAAGTTGTTGTGGCTGCAGCTGGCATTTTGGGAAAGAAGAGCAAAACTGACAGTACCCTGTATAACAGTGACTTTACCAAAAGTACTCCTCAGTTATGTTTATGTACACACCTGTACACGAGCACTTCTCCATACATACTCATACACACATACACACATACCCCTTCCTCAGAAAAAAAATACAAAAAGCCTTTCTAAAAAGTCCTTCTATTAAATAGAAAGCTCAAAATGGAAATGAGTTTCCTAGTCCAAGTATGAGTTATGCCAAGTGTCCCTTCAAAATGGCCAGTGCTTTACCTCTACCTTCCTCCTTCTCCTCTTCAGCTGCCAGAGGGGACAATTTGAGTTAGTGCCCTTAGCTGGAAATAGTGTAAAATAAGTATCTGGAGTATGAGATTTGGAGTCATTAATTTAACAAATTAAGTACTGAATACTTACTATGTGTCAGCTGCTCTTTTAGGCTCTGTGGGCACCAAGAGGGCCCTGCCACAAACCCTGTCCTCAGAAGGGGTCTAGGTCAGCACCACATAGCATGAGAAACCACAGGCACACAGCTGGGACACGTGACCAGGGCTTGCCCAGGGCAGGCACAGCTAGGAGGGTTTCTCAGGAAGTGGGGTGGCTACAGCAAGCCCTGCAGATTAGCAATGTAGTCTGTGACTGTATAAATGCCTTGTCCCTGGTCGGCAACTGAAACATACTAAGGGTGAAGATAAAAACATTTTATCACTTCACATACCATCAGCATTAACCTGCCCAGCCTGAGAAGCAGATAAATGTTGAGAGATTACTTGGAACACGAAGAAAGATGGCTAAGGAGGGGGAAGCTCTAGAAGGGGCCTTACTTCCTCTCATTATGCTATTGTTTTGAAAAAATAGAGTAACTTCTCCATTTATCCATACCTTGTGATCAGCCATCAATGTTAAACTATTAGAACTATTTATAGGACGCATCAACCTGCCTTCCTTGGCCCCTCTCCCACCCCCAAACAAATGCCTTCTCCAGCTGTTTCTCCCTTACCTGTGTGGATTCTAATGTGTTCAATAAGCCGGGCTGTTCCTTTGCTGGCATAGTTGCAGTACCGACACTTGAGCTTCCCATCAAAGGTCCTTTCAAACCCGTCTACTAACATTCCTGAGTTTTCATCCAGAGAAACTTCAACAGATGGGTGATCGAGTCCATTTTGATCACCATCTGTTCCAGCTATAAACAAAGTATAGCAAAAGAAATTATGCATCTCAGAATCAACGCAATTTAGCATTTTGGTTTTGAGTGGTAAAAAAATCATAAATTGAT
Organism: Prionailurus viverrinus; assembly: GCF_022837055.1. NCBI lineage: Eukaryota > Metazoa > Chordata > Mammalia > Carnivora > Felidae > Prionailurus > Prionailurus viverrinus. The sequence goes on from NC_062571.1 coordinate 79,414,075, forward strand.
AGTTAATTTAGCACAAAAGCTAAACTCGTAAGCTACAGACTTTCACTTTCTGAACTGAGGTTAATTTCACACAAAAGCAGTATCCTGTTTTTGAGAACCTTTTATAGGGGGATCTCAAATTACTTACACATACATTTTATCAGTCCTCCACAGGCTTCTGAAGAAGAGAGCTGAGTATTATCCTAATGTGACAGGTGAGGAGACAGAGGGGAGTAAGGAGTAATGGCAAAGTTACACACGTTTAAGATTCTAGCCACTTCTACAAATACTATAACTGGCAGTCACGGTAATCTCCCCAATCCTAACTCTATTTACTGTGGTCTAAAGCAATTAATGTTGAGTTTTGCACTGTTCCACTTGGTTTATGCACATGTTCTAGAGGCTGGGATGCATTTAGGATCTTAACATTCTAAATAAGCACATAAAGGAAGATAGTCTATCTGATACCTCTGAATGTTAGAACTGCAAGAATTTGAAAGCTAAAAGGTATCGGTCTGGCTCTTTGTTTTTAATGTGATCCGACTACTTCTTTGTATCTATAAAGAAACTGAAGGGGCAAGTGCTCCTAATCAGGAAGACCAGAAAGCAGTGGGGACTACAAGCCTTTTCTCTTGGATCCCAGTCCAGGAACCTATAAACTCAAGTGTCAGAAGGGACATTTTTGGTGCTGCAACTTCATGGGCAAAGCACTTCTACTGCATCCCCAGGAAATAGCAGTACTATTTGTGTGAACACGTCAAGCCGCCTCCTCCACTGTTTCCTCCCTGCTTCACCAGGAGAAAAGTGATCTTGCTGGTCGGTGAAAACCCAATATCCAACAGTGCCACGGCATGGGAGGGACAAGGCTGTGTCCCCCTCTCTGATTTCTCTCTCGAGTCGGTGACTCCAAAGATTTAATGTGCATGTGTATGAATCACATGAGGAGCTTTTTAAAATACAGACTGATTCAGTAGATCTGCACTGGGAACTGACATTTTACACTTCTGACAAGCTCCCAGATGATGCCTGGCCACTGCTGTTGGCCCCTAGACTACAGGCCACAGACCATCTTCATCAGGGGTCAGCAAACCTCCCATAAGGATCAGAGAGTAAATACTTTGTGGCTTTATGGGCCACATGTTCTCTATCACAACTACTCAACTCTGCTGTTATAGCACAAAAACAGCTATAGAAAACATGTAAACAAGCAAATATAGCTCTGTTTCGATCAAATGTTACTTACGGATGCTGATGTCTGAATTTCATATAATCTGCACATTAGAGTATTGTTTTGGTCCCCCCCCCCCCCCCCACCATTTTCAAATCTAGAAATCTCTCTTAGTTTGCAGGTCATATAAAAACAGTTAGCAGTCCAGGTGGGGTCCGTGAGCTGTGGTTTGTTGACACCTGAGCTACGTTCAGAAATAAATTCCAGTGTGTTTGGTAAGCAAACAAGATAAAGTCTGTCTGTAACAGGCCCAAATGGGTTGCTTTCTCTATTCCAGTTTGCTGTCTAAATGGGTAAACAGGTCAGCGCTTTCTTCATTTTAAGAGAGAAAAAACAGAAACCCCCATCATGTCTCTGGTCTAATCCAGATTTCCTAATGGCCAAATCCTTTGTGTAGTGAAGCTGATGTTCGACCCCCTTGGGTTCCTTGTGTCGACAGTTAGCTACTAGAACTTATAAGATGGGAAAGATATTTGGAACTCCTAACCTTCCAATGAGACCATAATGCCTCTCTAGACCATGTTAGGCCCTTGGGGAAGCCTCATTCTCCCTCAACAAAAATCTGACATGTGTAAAGAGGAAAACAAACTGTACTGTATCTTTCTAAGTAAAGATGGAATGATTCATATTAGTCAATAGTGGTCTTCATCATATGCACAGCTATATACAAACATTAACGTATTTATGAAAAGTGAATTAATTAATAGTATTAAGATGAGTCTACCTCCCTGAAGAGCCTCTGCTTCTTTATCCCCACTAACTGATCCAGAAATCATATTCACATGATGAGTCTGTTGAGTCAGATATTCCTGGAAATCTTTCACGAAGTCCAAAGGCTCTGGTTTCTTTTCACCCATCTTTACTTTTTTCTTTTTCTTTCTTTCTTTTTTTATTTATTTTTATTTTTTTGAAGTTTACAGTTCGTTATGCCTAGGGGGAAAAAAAGTGAAATAATTTCACACTATTTAGTGAGATCCAATATGTATTAAAACAACAGTGACAAAGATTACTATGTTCAAGGAACTAAACAAAGCTACAAAGAACACAGTACCTGCCTTTCAATATCTTACTATTTTCTTGGTGAACTAGATAAGACATACAGAAAATGTTGAATATTTAATATATTTAATATTTAAATAAACTAGGATTCAAACTTAGTCTTAAAGGATGGAATGAAATTACAAAGACAGAAAATAAGAGAAAATAAGTCCAGATGAAAGAAACAGGCACATCAGCAGGATTATCAATGGAGACAGTAAAAAAAAACCAAGTGGCTCAATCAGGGCCAGAGAGAATTTTCTGGATGATGGACATATTACATATCTGCATTGCCCAATACAGTTGCTACCAGCCACACACAGCGATGAGTACTTAAAGTGTGGTGAATACAAATGACCTGAGTTTTTAATTTTATTTAATTTAAACTGAAATAGCTACATATGGCTAGTGACTATCATTTTGGACAGTAAAGGCTCTCAAATCATAGGGTTCACATGGATGAATACTCTAGAAATAAAGGTGATCTAGAACAAGGGGTGGTAAACCTTTTCCATAAAAAGGCAAGACAGTAAGTATTTTAGGCTTTGTAGGTCATAAGGTTTCTGTCGCAACTACTTAACTGTCATTATAGCTGAAAGCGGCCATAAAAAACGCGAATAAATTGAGTATGGCTGTGTTCCAAAATAAAGCTTTATAGAGGCAGGCCTTAAGCCAGGTTTGGCCTACATGCCATAATTTCCCTGACCCCTGCCCTAGAAATCCAAATCACCACCTCTGCCGCTACCCATCATGCTATGAGAATGGAGGGAAAAAATTAAGAAAGAAAACAAAAAATCTGATGCTCATGTAAAGTATCATATAAGATTTTGTAACCACAAACTAAACCGATCCTCACATAGGTATAATTATGGCCCAAATTCAGAAATCAAATAATGAAAAAGTTTTCTAGTAAAAACAAGATAAGGAAGTCTAGCACCTAGGAGACAAAAGTCTTTTCTTCCAGTAAAAATATTTTTATGCAAATGTCTAAGGTCTTGTTAAATAGATCTTCTGCTAAGTTTTTTTCCTCATTAAATATTCCAACTATTTAATGAGTTATTTCTATCTAAAAACACTTATCTTTGAAAGCCAGATGATTCATTCAGTAGAATCAATCTAAAGATTAGTCACTTCTCAATATGTAAGTTTAACATTTTCTCAAAGCCCGGCATACACACAGAAGAGCACATAAATCCTAAGGGTAGAGCTCAATGAATTGTCATACACTGAATGCATCCATGAAGTCAGCATCCACATGGAGAAACAGAAGGCCACCCACATCCTGGTAGCACCCCGGCACACCTTCCTGTGCTGGTCCCTGAGTCCCAGCAAGAACCCTGCGACCTCTGAAATTGCTATGGCACAGGGTTTGCAGGTATCAGCTTTAGATAGTGCAAAATGGTTTTTCAAAGCGCTTAAACCAGTTTACACTCTCACCAGCAGTGAACAAGAGCTCTCTTGCTCTACATCCCTGCCAACACACAGGTATTTATTGCTTTTTTCATTGTAGCCATTCCAGCGCATATATGGTGGGATCACACTGGTTTTAATTTCTATCCCTTGATGATTAATGAAGTTGTGTACTTTTTATGTTAATTAGCCATGAAGACACCCTCTATTTTCATACCCAGTGATAGCTTTCAAGTCTTTTGCTTATTTTTCTAATAGGTAAGAGTTCTTTGTAATATTCTGGATATGAGCTCTTTATTGGATATGTGGATTTCAAGCGTCTTCTCTCACTCTGTTTGCCTTTTCACTTTCCTAAAGATAACCTCATGAACACAAGTTCTTAATACAGTCCAACTTCCCCATTTCTTTCCTTCACATTTAGAGTTGTGTCCTTACCAATATCTTACTTGAGGATGTTCTTCTGTAGTTTCTTCTAAAAACTTCACTAGTTTTTTTTTTTTTTTTTACCTTTCATATTTCATCTGGAATTTGTGTATGTATAGTGTGAGGTGAAGAGTCAAAATATACTTTTTTCCCAAAGAGATGTCCTAGCAACACGCATTTCATAGACTAGCCTTTCTCCACTAGATTCTATTATCACCTTTCTAAATCAGGTGATTATATATATGTGGCTCTATTTCTGGATTCTCTATTCTGTTTCACTGGTCTATTTTTGTCTATGCTCACACACCACGTGGTCTTTTTCTTTTTTTTTTTAACAATTTAATTTTTATTTTCTTTTGAAAGTTAGTGATGCGTGGGCAGAGACTACACATACATATTTGCATTTGGCTGATGAAAAGAAAAGTTTCAAGAAAGTGCACAAGAAATAAAGGGCACCAAGCACAGATGGCAACCACATTAAGAACTAAACAAACAAACCTACTCCAGTGTGATTCAAACTGCAGTGGTGGACGGGACCGTCAAATCCATAGAATCTTAAGAGCTGGAAGAAAGTTTAGAAATCGAGTCCTCCCCCTCCTCCTTCATGATATAATCCCCCCTCTATGATCTTATGACCAGCTAGATCCTCTTCATTACATCCCTAGTCAGCAATTCTCTTCTCCTCCCTATAGCTAACATGTCTGCTGAACTCAGTCATCCCTTAAATGGCATGATAATTTTTTTTAGATTCCTTCTGAATTTTTTCTAGGAGGTGTCACAAATTATGATATCCGCTCCTGCATTAAATATCAGAGAATCTTCTAAGGATGGAAGGAGCAGGGGGCATGTAAACAACCTCCTTTGACTGCTATTTAGATGTTTCAAAGAGCTAAATATTTCAAAAGTTATTTCAACCAAATGGAGATTTACACAATACATGTATGTCTCCAAACAGTTTTTTTTAACTAAATGGGATTTTTAGTAGATATTCTGATAGTTTTACTATATTAGGTATTTATACACACACACACACACACACACACACACATTTTTAGTGATTCATCACTTACATATAACACCCAGCACTCATCCCAACAAGTGTCCTCCTTAATACCCCTTGCCCCTTTAGCCCATCCCCTCACCCAACACTCCTCCAACACCACTGTTCTCTGTATTTAAAAGTCTCTTATGGTTTGTCTGTTTTTATATTGTTTTCCTTTCCCTTATGTTCATCTATTTTGTATCTTAAATTTCATGAGTGAAATTTGTCTGAATATTTGTCTGACTTACTTCATTTAGCATAATATACTCTAGTTCTATCCACGTTGTTGCAAATTGGAAGATTTCATTCTTTTTGATTGCTGAGTGAGATTCCATTGTATATATACCACATCTTCTTTATCCATTCAGTCGATGGACATATGGGCTCTTTCCATACTTTGGCTATTGTTGATAGTGCTGCTATAAACATTGGAGTGCATGTGCCCCTCTGAATCAGCACTCCTGTATCCTTTGGATAAACACCTAGTAGTGCAATTGCTGGGTCGTGGGGTAGATCTATTTTTAATTCTTTGAGGAACTCCATACTGTCTTTTGGAGTGGCTGCACCCATCTGCATTCCCACCAGCAGTGCAAAAGGGTTCCTCTTTCTCCACATCCTCACCAACATGTTGTTGCCTGAGTTAATTTTAGCCATTCTGACAGGTGTGAGGTGGTAACTCGCCGTGGTTTTGATTTTTATTTTCCTGATGAGTGATGTTGAGCATCTTTTCACGTGTCTGTTAGCCATCTGGATGTCTTCTTTGGAAAAGTGTCTATTTATGCCTTTTGTCCATTTCTTCATTGGATTATTTGTTTTTGGGGTGTTGAGTTTGGTTAGGTTCTTTATAGATTTTGGATACTAACCCTTCATCTGACATGTCATTTGCAAATATCTTCTCCCATTCCGTAGGTTACTTTTGCTGTTTCCTTCACTGTGCAGAAGCTTTTTATCTTGATGAGGTCCCAATAGTTCATGTTTGCTTTTGTTTCCCTTGCCTCCAAAGACATGTTGAGTGAGTTGCTACAGCTGAGGTTGAAAAGGTTGTTGCCTGTTTTCTCCTGTAGGATTTTGATGGATTCCTGTCTTATGTTTAGGTCTTTCATCCATTTTGAGTTAATTTTTGTGTATGGTGTGAGATAGTGGTCCAGGTTCATTCTTCTGCATGTCGCTGTCCAGTTTTCCCAACACCATTTGCTGAAGAGACTTTTTTTTCCATTGGATATTCTTTCCTGCTTTGTCAAAGACTAGTTGGCCATACATTTGTGGGTCCATTTCTAGGTTCTCTATTCTGTTCCAGTGATCTATGTGTCTGTCTTTGTGCCAGTACCATACTGTCTTGATAATTACAGCTTTGTAATACAGCCTGAAGTCCAGAATTGTGATGCCTCCAGCTTTGGTTTCCTTTTTCAGGACTGCTTTGGCTAACTGGAGTCTTTTCTGGTTCCATACAAATTTTAGGACTGTATGTTCTAACTCTGTGAAATGCGGGTGTTATTTCGATAGGGACTGCATTGAATATGTAGATTGCTTTGGGTTGTATCAACATTTTAACAGTATTTGTTCTTCTGATCCATGAGCATGGAATGTTTTTCCATTTCTTTGTGTCCTTTTCCATTTCTTTCATAAGCTTTCTATAGTTTTCAGCATATACATTTTTCACCTCTTTGGTTAGGTTTATCCCTAGGTATTTTATGGTTTTTGGTGAAATTGTAAATGAGACTGATTCCTTGGTTTCTCTTTCTGCTGCTCCATTATTGGTGTATAGAAATGCAACTGATTTCTACACATTGATTTTATATCTTGCGACATTGCTGAACTCATGAATCAGTTCCAGCAGGCTTTTGGTGAGTCTTTTGGGTTATCCACATAGAGTGTCATGCCATCTATGAAGAGTTAGTTTAACTCCTGCCTTGCCAATTTGTATGCCTTTTATTTTTTTGTGTTTTCTGATTACTGAGGCTAGGACTTCCAAAACTATGTTGAATAACAGTGATGAGAGTGGATATCGACTTTAGATCGTGTTCTTGACTTTAGAGGGAAAGCTCTCAGTTTTTCCCCATTGAGAATCATATTCATGGTGGATCTTTCATATATGGCTTTTATGATCTTGAAGTCTGATCCTTCCTTCTATCCCTACTTTCTGGAAGGTTTTATCAAGAAAGGATGCTGTATTTTGTCAGATGCTTTTTCAGCATCTATTGAGACAATCATGTGGTTCTTATCCTTTCATCACAATGTGATGTATCACATTGATTGATTTGTGGATATTGAACCAACCCTGCATCCCAGGAATAAATTCCAGCCGATCATGGTGAATAATTCTTTTAATGTATTGTTGGATCATGTTTGCTAGTATTATTGAGAATTTTCCCATCCATGTTCATCAGGGAAATTGGGTCTGTAGTTCTCCTTTTCAGTGGGGTCTTTGGTCTGGTTTGGTTTGAAATCAAGGTAATGCTGGCCTCACAGAATGAGTTTGGAAGTTTTCCCTCCATTTCTATTTTTTGGAACTGCTTCAAAAGAACAGATGTTAAGTCTTGTTTAAATGTTTGGTGGAATTCCCCTGGAAAGTCATCTAGCCCTGGACTCTTGTTTGTTGGAAGATTTTTGATTACTAATTCAATTTCTTTCCTGGTTATAGGTCTGTTCAAATTTTCTACTCCTTGTTTCAGTTTTGGTAGTTTGGATGTTTCTAGGAATTTGTCCATTTCTTCCAGATTGCCCAATCTGGTGGCATATGATTGCTCATAATATTCTCTTATTATTGTTTGCATTTCTGCAGTATTAGTTGTGATCTCTTTCATTTGTGATTTTATTTATTTGGGTCCCTTCCTTTTTCTTTTTGAACAATCTGGCCAGGGTTTATCAATTTTGTTAATTCTTTCAAAGAACCAGCTCCTGGTTTCATTGACCTGTTCTACTGGTTTTGTTTTGTTTTAATTTCAATATTATTGATTTATGCTCTATTCTTTGTTATTTCCCATCTTCTAGTTTTGGGCTTTATTTGCAGTTCTTTTTCCAGCTCTTGTAAGTGAAGGCTAGGTTGTATATTTGAGACCTTTCTTCCTTCCTTGAGAAGGCCTGGATTGCTATATACTTCCCTCTTATGACCACCTTTGCTGCATCCCAGACGTTTTGGGCTGTCATGTTTTCATCTCCACTGGCTTCCATGTACTTTTGAATTTCCTCATTAATTTCTTGGTTAACCCATTCATTCTTTAGTAGGGTGTTCTTTAATCTCCCAAGTATTTATGGTCTTTCCAAATTTTTTCTTGTAGTTGACTTCAAGTTTCATAGCATTTTGGTTTAAAAATATGCACAGTATGACCTCTATCTTTTTGTACTTGTTGAGGGCTATTTGTGTCCCAGTAAGTGATCTATTCTGGAGAATGTTCCAGGTGCACTCAAGAAAAATGTGTATTCTACTGCTTTAGGATGAAATGTTCTGAATATATTTGTTAAGTCCATCCAGTCCAGTGTATCATTCAAAGCTAGTTTCCTTGTTGATTTTCTGCTTAGCTGATCTGTCCATTGTTGTAAGTGGGGTGCTGAAGTCCCCTCCTATTACGGTATTATCACCAATGAGTTTCTTTATGTTTGTGGTTAATTGATTTATATATTTGGGTGCTTCCACATTGGGGGCATAAATATTTACAACTGTTAGATCTTTTTGGTGGATAGACCCCCTTAATTGTGATATAATGCCCTTCTTCATCTCTTGTTACAGTCTCTATTTTATTTTAAAATCTAGTTTCTCTGATATAAGTATGGCTACTCCAGCTTTCTTTTGAACACCATTAGCATGATAGATGGTTCTCCATCCCCTTACTTTTAATCTGCAAGTGTCTTTAGTTCTAAAATGGGTCTCTTTTAAGCTGCATATAGATGGGACTTGATTTCTTACCATTGTGATACCCTGTGTCTTTTGATTGGAGTTTTTAATCCATTGACATTTAGAGTGAGTAGTGAATAAATTCAGTACCACCGTGTTGCTGTTTCTGGTGATGTTCTCTGGTCCTCTGTAGTCTTTGTTGTGTCCAATCTTTTTTGTTTCATTTCATCTTTTATCCACTCAAAGACTCCCCCTTAAAATTTCTTCCAGGGCTGGTTTAGTGGTCATGAACTCCTTTAGTTTTTGTTTGTCTGGGAAACTCTTTCTCTCTCCTATTTTGAATGACAGCCTTTCAGGATAAAGAATTCTTGGCTGCATATTTTTCCAATTCAACACATTGAATATATCCTACCACTCCTTTCTGGCCTGCCAAGTGTCTGTGGATAACTCTGCTGCAAACCTGATTGGTCTTCCCTTATAGGTTAAGGCTAATTTTTTCCCTTGCTGCTTTCATAATTCTTTCCTCATCTGTGTATTTTGTGAATTTGACTATAATACGCCTTGGTGATGGTCGGTTTTTGCTGAATCTAATGGGAGATCTTTGTGCTTCTTGGATTCTGAACTCTGTGTCCTTCCCCAGATTAGGAAAGTTTTCTGCTATGGTTTGCTCACATAAACCTGCCCCTTTTTCTCTCTCTTCATCTTCTGGAACCCCTGTGATTCAGATGTTATTCCTTTTTAATAAGTCACTGAGTTCTCTAAATCTTGTATCATGTTCTTTTGCCTTTGTTTCCCTCTTTTTTCTCTGCTTCATTATTCTCCATAATTTTGTGGTCTACTTCCTCCATCCTTGCCATCATGGCGTCCATTTGAGACTGCATTTTGCTTGCAGCACTTTTAATTTCATCCTGACTAGATTTTACTTCTTTTATCTCTGCAGAAAGGGATTCTATGTTTTTTTCAACCCAATCTAGTATTCTTATTATCATGGTTCTAAATTCTAGTTTAGACATTTTGCTTATATCTGTGTTGATTAAGCCCCTGCCTGTCATTTCTTCCTGTTCTTTCTTTTTGGGTGAATTCCTTCATTTGTCATTTTGGAGGAATAAGAAAGTTAATGAAATAAAAGTTAAAAATTAAAAACAAAACAAAAAATGAAATAAAAGAAGTTTGATCCTAGGTGTGTTTTGGTCTGCTTGTTGAAAGGTTGATAAAATAGTGTAAAAAAAAAAAAAGGGCAAGAAAAGAAAAAAAGAAAAAAAGGTTAAAAAATGTATTTTTTATAAGCCCTAAATATTTTATTTATTAGATTTTTTTTAAACATTTATTCATTTTGGAGAGACAGAGAGTGAGTGGGGGAGGGGCAGAGATGGATGGAGACACAGAATCTGAAGCAGGCTCCAGGCTCTGAACTGTCAGCACAGAGGCCGACACAGGGCTCAAGCTCATGAAGCATGAGTTCATGACCTGAGCTGAAGTTGGATGCTTAACCAACTGAGCTACCCAGGAACCCCTAAAAATTTTTAAACTTAAAAAAAAAAAATTTATATAATAAAATAAAACGAAATAGAATGAAAAATTTTTGAAAATAAAAAATAAAGTAAAAAAACAAAAAAAAGAAAAATACATTTTTTTTCTTTCTGTATCCATGCAAAATAAAATGAAAAAAAAAAAACCAATTTACACAAAACCAGAAGCAGAAAAACAAATAAATGAACCAGCAAACAGAATTAAATCCAAATGAAGTTACATCCAATTACCCCTAGAACTCAAACTATGACGTACTCTATAGTCTGTACACTAAGCAGGTAGAGGGACTTGTTCTAGGAGATATGCTCGGAGGGAGCATTTGGGCAGGGCTTGGTGTAATGGCTCCATTCTCCACTAGGTAGCGCTGCTTAGCTTACTGAGGTGGATCGGTGTGGTGCCCATGTGTGTGTGCAAGAGATAGAAATGGCTTTACCCAGCTCCCTAGTCTCTGGCACAGGAACTTCATGCTCTCACCAACCCATGATCAAGCACCCCTCCTTTGTCTCAGGCCTCCGTCCACTCCCCACCTCTACTCTGTCCATGTCCAAGCTGTCCGCCTACCAGGCGGCACCTCCCTCCAGAGTTTTGATCCCAGGTGGGGTTGTGTTTCAAAACCCCACACTTTGGGGTGCCTGGGTGGCTCAGTCAGTTACATGTCCAACTTCGGCTCAGGTCATGATCTCGTGGTCCGTGAGTTCGAGCCCCGCGTCAGGCTCTGTGCTGACAGCTCAGAGCCTGGAGCCTGTTTCAGATTCTGTGTCTCCCTCTCTCTCTGACCCTCCCCCCGTTCATGCTGTGTCTCTCTCTGTCTCAAAAATAAATAGACGTTAAAAAAAAAATTTGTTTTCAAAACCCCACACTTTGAGAGAACCCTGTGGCTTGGACCCACTATGACTCTCTGGGGGAAGGTCTTGCTGCACAATGGCCAGTTGCCTGCTGGCCCCAGAAAACGTTTGTGTGATCGTGCAGCCACAGGGATTCAGAGATTGTGGCAAATCACAATACCCAGCTGGCGTCAGGCTTCACTACACTCTGGCACACCAGCAAACGTGTCTGCTCTCCAGAGTCCACTGGGACCTTTGTCTGTGGGAAGGCCGTATGGCCTCACCAAATGCTCTCCAAGCAGGGGAACCATTTCTCCCCATGTGGCATGCGGACCCCTCAGACCCTGCTGCCTGCTCCTGGGGATTCGCCCTATTTCCTCACCAGAGCACCACCAGCCACTGAGCTCCAGAACTTCAGACTCTGTGCTCCAATGTTTATAGAATCCTGGTGGTATTGAAACCCTCTCCTTTCTTCCTGTCAATGGTTTTGGGGAACAGATTTCTTGTTCAGTCCCCTGTGTTTTCACTCTTCCTCTCTCTTTCTCTAGCTACTTTCGAGGGAGTGTTTTTCCTGCACTCTCCCAATGCACCACACTCTCCACCTTTCTCTGTCCTCTCTCCACAAAAACAGCTCCCTACCCTCCGCTGCTTTTGTCTTCCCCAGTTCACCTCTCTGCACTGCATACCTGCCGAGTTCTGTGGCTCAGGTTATGCAGACTGTTGTGTTAATCCTCAGATCAATTTCCTAGGTGTGCAAAATGGTTTGGTGCTAATCTAGCTGCACTTCAGGGATGAGACAAACTGAGGATCTCCATGCCGCTTGCCTAATAATAATTAGGCAGTCCTACTAATAAAAATCTTAATAACTCAGGTACTAAGGTCCACCAGTACGTTTTTCTTCTTCAAGAATGTCTGGACTAGTCTGGGTACTTTTCAATCTGTTTTCCAAAGCATGAACTGTGGAGTTGAGAAATGAGAAGGCTCCATGACAGCACATTTCCCAATTAACAGCAGCTTGATTGATATTTTAAGACCAAAACTTCTGTTTTAACTAAAGAGAACTCTAATAGATATAGACTAACCCTTAACTATGTCACTCCTGTAGCATGCTGTACTATACAATACTGCAGTGATATTTTAGGAACTAATGGAAGGACACAGGGCAGTTTTTGGTTTCCCTTATTTACTGGCCCCAGAATGATTTTTATTTAATATCTGTATTTTTTGTCTTTCTATCTCCTCACATCTAACTTGTTCTTTATTCTGAACATATCTATCCAAGTAAGGATGTGCAAATGACCAAATTTTCACTGTTCTTAATGCAACATTTGTGAATAGTTCTTTTCCTCCCTTCTTAGAAGATGTTTAGGGGTTTTTAAAAGGTATTGTTATTGCTACATCTTTTCATTGTTTTCTAGAAAGTTGAGGCCACTGAAAGTCTATCCTCTAGATAAACAGAGTATTACGGTATTAGGCCAAACGTACTAACTCGAAGACTCTAAACAGAAACTTCTCTCAGCCACAGTTTCTTATTTTGTAAAATGGGATAGTACCAACTGGCAATGCTGTTTTAAGTTTTACAGGTATGTATACGTAAAGTATCTCACAACCTGTGTAGCATACGGCATGTTCTCAGACAACAGTAGCTATTTTGCAGCAAAAAAATGGTTATACCCGAGGTCAAAAAATTCTTCCTGTCCCAGATTTTTTTTTCCCTTTTTCTCAGTTCATCAACTGAGCATCATAAGCTATCATTTTATATATATGTTCTTTAGTTACAATGAAACACACGTGGTCTACCCTCGTCTCATTAATTCCCATAGCCCAAATTGCGATTTCCCAAACTCATATCTTATTTTACTCTCTTAGGCCACCTCTTTAAATCATTTGCTTTAGTCTGGCTCAACTTTCTCAGTCTTAAGGATCATTGTTGGTTTCTGAACAAGTTTGTTTCAGTTACTTTTTCCCATCTTACCATGCTTATCTAAACTGGTTCTCTCTGCTTCCTAATCAGTGTATTACTAATTGTTCCATGACTATTGTTGATTCTGCTCATTTGTCCTTTAAAATTTAACCTTTGAGGGGCGCCTGGGTGGTTCAGTCGGTTAAGCGTCCGACTTCGGCTCAGGTCATGATCTCGCAGTTCTTGGGTTCGAGCAGCGCATCGGGCTCTGTGCTGACAGCTCAGAGCCTGGAGCCTGCTTCCGATTCTGTGTCTCCTCTGTTCCTCCCCTGCTCACGCTCTGTCTCTCTCTTTCTCAAAAATAAATAAAGATTAAAAAAAATTTTTTAATTTAACCTTTGATCAGGGGCAAAAAAAAAAAAGTGAGCCAGTCAGCTCCAATGAAAAAGGTTATTAAGAATAAGATCAACAGGGGCACCTGGGTGGCGCAGTCGGTTAAGCGTCCGACTTCAGCCAGGTCACGATCTCGCGGTCCGTGAGTTCGAGCCCCGCGTCAGGCTCTGGGCTGATGGCTCAGAGCCTGGAGCCTGTTTCCGATTCTGTGTCTCCCTCTCTCTCTGCCCCTCCCCCATTCATGCTCTGTCTCTCTCTGTCCCCAAAATAAATAAACGTTGAAAAAAAAAAAAATGAAAAAAAAAAACAATAAGATCAACAATAATTGGTAGTAAGATGATAACTCAATAAAAGGGAAAGGGAAAAAAGGACAACAAAACACACACGGGTGGGAAACAGTGTAAAGATATACATAAAAAGGTATGAAATACAGCAGACAGATTAATCAAATGAGTTCCAGAAAAATAAAAAGATAAGCCAAGAGAAATGTTTTTCAAAAAAATAACAATCAAGAAATTCCAAAATTAAAGATGTCTTTCAGACAGAAAGGGATCATAGAGTGCAAAACAGAACCTATGATAATAAAATAACAGACACATTTTGAAATTTTAAAACCTCAAAGAAGATAAAGAGAACATAAAACTACTCAGAGGAAAAAAAGGCAATCTACCCACGTAAAAAAAAAACCAATCAGACTGATATCTGAGTGTCAAACAGTAGGTGCGAGAAAACAGCAGAGTAATCATTCACTCAAATTTAGAATGTTTAAAATTCCTCAAGTTGATATAGGGTATCTTCCAAAAATCTACATCACAATTAACAGAAAATTTAGTTGCATTCCCTTTGGAATCAAGAACAAGACAAGGATGCTTGCTATTACTACTGCTACTCAATAAAGTACTAGAGGTAGAGGCCCCCCACAATAAGAGGAAAAAAGAAATAAAAGGGATGAGGATTGGTAAGGCCCTACAGATTGTCTGTATCCTAATTATAAAAGTTGTAATTAAGAAAGAAATCCTGGTATTTACATTACAACTTAGCATCACTTCTTGCTAATCAGTTCATATGAAAACTGAGATGTGTCCACTGGAAAATATCTGAATATGCTTTGATAGTCTTCAAAAAGCAAGATAAATCTTACCAACTCCTGATTAGAAGGCCTAACATTGCTATGGTACAACATGTGACCATGCAGAAAAAAAAATGCGTGAGATTGCCAGTAAGCAAGCAGAAGAAAATGGTATTTTTATACATGCATCTCAAGTTTTAAGAACACAAATGAACCTAATTACAGAGGATGGCTGGCATATTTTGACAGTCTTGGCTATTATCACATTGTCACATTATAAATTTCACTGCGTTCTCTGCCATAAATTGTGTGATTTTCAATCATAATGCATGATGGACTTTAAAAAAAAAAAGAATGCTGGGGCGCCTGGGTGGCGCAGTCGGTTAAGCGTCCGACTTCAGCCAGGTCACGATCTCGCGGTCCGTGAGTTCGAGCCCCGCGTCGGGCTCTGGGCTGATGGCTCAGAGCCTGGAGCCTGTTTCCGATTCTGTGTCTCCCTCTCTCTCTGCCCCTCCTCCGTTCATGCTCTGTCTCTCTCTGTCCCAAAAATAAATAAACGTTGAAAAAAAAAAAAAATAAAAAAAAAAAAAAGAATGCCTATGAAAAAAGGGAAGATCACAACACTGTAAATATGGGGAGAAAACTGTTCTTAAATTAGAGTTTTAAATATATTGATGAATTTTAACCTCTGATATTTCTGCAATGATTCAGAAATTACGTGTCATTCCATCCCTAAGCATTTTTTATGCTCCCTTGACCTATATCACATCTATCTCTCTCACACCCTCTCTTACTTTCTCTCTCTCTTTTGCACACGCGCATGTACACACACACACACACACACACACACACACACACACACACACACACACACGACAGGCCCTTGCCTAAATCTGAATGGAGTCTTTGGTTCAAAATCCAGCTCTCTCCATCTCAAGCCACTATTTCTAATCAACAGTAAATAGAAAAAGAACAATAACTGAAACTACGGAACACTTCCTAATATCAAAAGAAAATAAAGGTTTCATATCCAAACCCTCTTCCTGTCTTTAATAATCATCAGTCTCTGAAAGTTTAATCTAAGAACTTCACAAATTAACTGAAATCTGGAGATGCCCCTAAGACACTGATAAATTTAAAAACCTCTCCAAACATACCATAAAAATCTACTTTAAGAAATCAGCAAACTATAATGTTTTTACTGGAGGTATCTTTTCCACAAGCCATGAATTCAACACCTTGGGACTTGTTAGCCAAAATATAACTTACACAAAATTTCAAAATGGAAGATCATGTCATCAGAAAAAGAAACATATTTGAATTCTCCAATTTTATTACAGATTTGGGTGGTGTATTCCTAACCTGACCTATTCTTTCTACTAAATGATATCGAATTATATCAACCATGGAAGAATTATTCCCGTTCCTTATGATACGGCAAAACTTTTGTGTCTCCCCTGTGATTACTCTGATAAAAGTTAAGTTGGGTCTAGTATGGTACCCCCCCGGGGTGTAGGTACATGTCTGTATAAACTGGGTAGAATGTACCTTAACCATTTTTATGCCAATAGTTTCTCCCAAATTACCCATTCGAGGCTCAAAAATAAGGTTCTTACAAAACAGCCAGAGGCTACCCAGTGAAGGAAAGAAGCATTTAAGAAACAAACTTTGGGATCCCAAAAGAACATGAAAACCTCTTCACCCTCAAGCAGGTAACTTAAAACGATTCTCCAACCTTTCTTGGTTTCTGATATTGGTGTATGAAGTTTTCTGATATTTGTTTTTCAGTCTCACACTATAAATGGGAAGCTGTTGATACACATACAAGTGCACACACATAAACCCTCTCTTAACCAGGAGCTAACAAAACAGGCATCATGATGTGAATTAGAAGACAGCCACAACCATGAAACAGCAGTGACATAAGAACCAGAAGAATTCTCTATGACCTACCTTCCCCCCAAAGTCTATCTTTTTTATGAGCTATGGGAAATTTTTGAAAACAACATGATACAGGAATAGAAATATCTATTTTATTCACCTACTCTTTGGGGGTTACTAACCATAAGGTAGAAAACTGAGCAACCAACTTACTTATACAACAGTTTAATTTGGTGGTTAGGTATGCCTCTACAAAAGTGACTGCAGCTTAATAGATGTGCTTATTTTTATGGCCTAATAATTACAGTCACTGAAAGATTTACTTTGCCATGGAATACACATCAATGGAGAAAGAAGCCTGACAAATGAGGACTGATTTGTAGAGAGAGTGACGCAGACTCTTCAAAGATAATTAGGACACATTTCCTTCGATTACAGAATCGTCCAAAACAAATTCTTTGAAAGCAAAAAGGGACATTATAAGGCTTTGAGAAATCAGAAAACATAACATAAAAGTAAAACATAAAGTTAGAAGATATCCAAAACAGGAGCTACACACTCTAACCTTTTCACCCCAAATCAGTTCCTCCTTTTTCTTGCCACTCCAACATTGATGAAATGAAGAGTAATCGAAATTTACTCTGGAGACACACCAAGGGACTCCAAAAGGCCATGGAGGGAATTTCAACTAAAATTGAAAAGCCATACAGAGTTCTGCAAAGAAAAGCACACCACAAATCAAAACCTTTATGACAAAAAGTTAACTAGCATCTACAGGTTTAAGCTAAGAAAATAACCTGTGCCAATTTTAAAATTCCCAGAAAACTAAACTAGTAGATAATGAAAGAACAAAGCAACAAGTTTATTTCAACAAAAGCTACAAAGAACCACCGAAGGCTAACAAGCACTAATTTGACTTGTTCCACCCACTGGTGGATTTCTTAAGATTTCGTTTTGGCAAATTCTCAATAATGTTTATTTTCTTAAACTCAACTTATGAATTTCATTTGTGCACAGTATTGTACACTTACAGAGTCAGGCTTAGTACTGCTGAACAACTACAGTTGCATAAAAATAATGCACTAGTCCTAGGGAAACATTTGTGGGAAAGGGCTAAAAAGGAAACCTCCAAGCACACCCCACAAGGAACGAACACTTGATTCCCCTCTTTATTATGCTCTCTATCGCAATCCCAAACACGTAGGGTTTTCTAGGACACGGTTTGAACCCGTAGGGGGCAAAAAAACACCAAACATCTCAATTCCCCATAACGATTTCCCAACAATATATTAATCAGTAGCTGTTGAAGGCATGTCATAAATTAAAATAAAATGCAATTTTAAAACTAACTATCCAGGTGTTTAAAATTTTGTTTTAAATAAGTTTTGTTTCTTCAAAACCGAATTTTCCTTAGATCTCACAATTTAAAGTACCTTTATTTCTTCTCCCAATTGTCACTTCCCGTTAGGGTTCCCAATAGTACATTAAGGGGACACTACACGGGCCACGTGGTCAGTGGTAGCTGGAACCGGTTTAACCTCAATTCAAATTCAGTTACAGAGCACTTAATAGTTGCACGGCTTGGTTACCCGCACTACAGTTTATTAAGAGACTTAAGCCTGCGTGAACTTGAATGGGTCTTCGCTGCAAAGCCGTCCCCAAACCTCACATCTCCCAAAATGAGAGTGCATAAACAGTAGAAACTAACCCAGGCAGGACCATTAGATAACAGAGGTTTTAAAAGTCCTCCCAAGGAGCAGCCCAGGACTGGCGTCGGGGCAGCATCCTCATAAGGATTCGGAACACTTAGGAGTCCCGCGCCTCGTCTAACCCCCAGGCCCTGGGACCCGGTGAAGACGCAAACCTCGGGGTGACCCCCGCACGACCACCTGTCAGAGCGAGAAGCAGCTCCCTACCCAGGAGTCTCCAGCCCCTGCCTACAGGCGCCGCTCCCTCGGGGCTCCCGGAACCGAGAAACAGCACATTCCGCACTCGGGCCAAGAACACCCTGGGTCGTGACCCTGCTGACCGACCAACCACGCCCAACCTTCCGCTGAGACTGAGTCCCGAGCGGGGTCAGCCGGCCCGCTGCGAACTCGACTCTCGTCTCCCGCCGCTCCTTCTTAACTGTCCCGCTCAGCTGTGTCGCCGCCTTCCGAGCCGGAAGCCTGCTACTTACCACCTGACCACCGCACCGAGTAACTCCCACCGCCTTGTTTAATGCCGCTACCGTCGCCGCCGCCGCCGTCTTCGTCACCGTCGCCGCCGCCGCCATGTTTGTTGTGTCTCCGACTCTCTTCCCGCCCCACAGCCTTGTCGAAGTCTCGCGTGAGCAGGGCTTATGGCAAAGGCGGAGAGGGAGCTGTGTGTCTCTCTTGAGGTTCCGTAGGCACTAGGGGGCGGGGCCAGGGAGGTGTGCTGGGGTGGGGGCGGGGCCTGACCCCGCCCTCAGGCCCCGCCCCTAAGCGCTGGCCCTGGGCCTGGAGGCGCTGAGAAAGGACTTCGCAGGATTGGCACAGTCGCATCTCCTGCAACACCCATGGAGGGAGCGGTGGTTCGGCTGCTGCGCGGAAGCGCGCTGGTGAGTGCGCTGGTGGCGGTCGCCCTGGGGGTCTGAGACGACCTTGGCCTCGGCGGCGGGGTCTTCTAACGGGACCCAGGAGCCCTCTCCACGTCCCGGGTCCTAGCCTCCTTCTCTCCTCCGGGTCGGTCTCAGACCCTTCACCGAGGGCCGACCTCCCACCAGGCCTCTGGGCGAGCCGGCCTCCGCTTCTGTAAGAAGGGCCGGGAGTAGCAGCTGGTGAAAAGGGGGCTGGGAGATGTTCTCGGAGCTTCTTTGAGGGAGCAGGCATTCTGCCCTGAGTCGGAGTGCCATGACTCCCAGATGTCCTTTGCAAATCTTTGGGCCCTGAGCCTCGGATCTTTAGGGGCAGTTTGCAGAGGTGCCCCCTCTCCGAGGCCAACTTTACCCAATTATTACATTTCACCACCACCCCCAAAAAGATTGTGAAAAATTGTCTCTTTCTGAGCGGTGCGTTTCCCCGTCTTCCCTAACTCAGCCCTGCTCCAGAGTTAGGAAGGGACCTCAGAGTTGGTCAGACTTCGCAACCAGTTAGAGAATTCCCTCAGCCCCTTATCTCATGACCAGGGCCAGAGCATCTCCCATGGGTGAGCTCAGCACTGCTCAGGGGAGCCCATTTCCCTCCGGCTTCCTCTACTTGAGCTGAAACCTGCCTCCCAGGAATATCCACCTGTTGTACCTAATTCCGCTCTCTGGACGGATACAAACTGTGGATTCTTTAAAAGATACTGTGTGGGGTTTTTCTCATTACATTAAATGTTTCTATTATTCAGCTTTTCCTTGGGTAGGCTTTCTAGAACCCTCTCACACTTGGATACATTTCTGTTTGTGAGAACATTTCATTAGGGACTTGACCTCTGCTTGGCTGTAGACCTTTGCATTTGCTCTAAGGAGTTAAAGGCTGTTCAGCTGCCACTTCAGTGCCATGCCCGGAGGCAGAACTCTCCTTGTGTAATTAGAGATAATTAATTTTATTTGACTGTCTTACAGACTTGAGGTATTAAGAAGATTTCTAAAGTCGTCTTAGTGTATTGTTGCAAAGAAATTAAGTCTCTATGGTACTATTTAGTACTATTTTATAATTGTTGTTTAGTAGTTTAGGAAAGACAGTTCCCAGGATTTCACAATTTGACTCTTGTGTTTGAGCCAACACAGTTTTAGACGACACGGGGTGTGGCAGGCACGTGTTCTTGGTGTTTTATTTGCGTCATTTCATTTAATTCTTAAAACTATCTTCCAGAGTACTAGTTTAATCAATCTTTTGGCTGCAGAGGCTAATGCCGGAATAGATCAAGTGACTTGCTCAGAGTGACTTGCTAGAAAGTAAGTGACAGAGCTGGTGTTCAGATTCTAGTCTGATGGGACACTTGACCTTCGTGCTCTGCTACCTTCTTCTCTTCCTTAGCCATGCCAGAGATCTCTTTTGTTTGGATTTGATGGTTTATTGTGACTGGTTGTCCTTGTTAGTTTCTAAAACTCTTTTGCATTAATCAGCTAATGTAATTGACGGGATGTTGACTATGTAGCAAGCATAGTGGTTGAGAATGTGGGGTTTGCAACCTGATTGCTTGGGTTTGAACACAGGCTCTGTCACTCCCTAGAAGTGTTGGACAGGTTATTGAATCTCTGTGGATCTTAGTTTCTCGATCTGTAATATGGGGAGAATGATGGTACCTATCTATAGGGGGATGTGAGGCACTTAAAATAGTGCCTGGCATAGAGTCAGCTGTCATTAAATGTCAGCTTTTATTGCCATGCGTGAGACATTGGGTAGTATGGCAGATATAATAAAGACCATGAACACTGACCTTTAAGAAGTGTATCTTTTAGTGGGGAAGTTAGAACTATATCCAACTAATCTGCTATGTAGGTGGCGTACAAATCCCAACAGGTCCACAGTCTGCCTGTGGGCTCAGAGGAGGGAGCGGTATACAGGACCATTAGGGGAGAGACAGCCTCTCCGGGAGCTGGGTTTAGATTTTAGGAGAAAAAGAGAATTGGGGAAGACACAGCAACGAAAGGGCCTGGGGAATTTTAAGGAATTTTGGAGTTTATCTTTTAGGTTGTTGAGGGGCCTTTGAAGGTTTTGAGCTTTGGAGGTACATAGTCAGCTATAATCTAGTGTTATTGCTGTCATAGCAAGTGGTACGGAGGGTAGAGAATTGCAAATTAGGGCTAATTTTGGTCCCTGATATCAAAGACAAATGGAAAGCCAGATTTTAGTGAGAATTTTCTATAGACCAGGGACAGCATCTTACATCCACCACCCTGTACACTGTTCCTATTAAGCAAGTCTTAGTGGCTTCATTTCACAGCTGAGGAACTGGGGGGTGGGAGGGGGAGGACGGTATTCAAGGTGCTGTTGTCACACAACAGTCAGGTCACAGCTTGGGCACTCAGCCATGCCTGCCTTCTCAGAAGGGCTCTCTTATCCCTGCACGTGCGTTAGAACTAACATGTCCATTTTGTTGGGGCAACCTGGTTTGTGGGGAATTGACCAAGTCTACCTGTGGTTCCAAAGCATTTTAGGCACCTTGATGTTTTTCAAGGGATCGTTTTAAAAACGTATTTTTGAGGCGATTCCGTGTTCAGTTAATCCTATAAAGGATTTCTAGACTTTCTAGGACTTCTAGAAACAGGCCTTGGAATCCGAGCACCGGAGTTTGAATCCTGCCTACCACCTCTTAGTGTGATGACCTGAACAAAACAAAAAGGATTCATTCTGCTTTAGACTTCAGACTTCTAAAAGTGTGAATTGAACTTCTAACTGGAAGCATTTTGGAAGCTGAGCAGGAAAGGGATCTGGCAACTAGCCAAAAAAAATGGGAGCAGAAACTAACAGAAAAATCAGATATAGGTCTGAGCCTTTGGAGTACATTACAGACCATGTGGGGTGAATGCTGAAGACAGGCAAAGTCAAGACGAGAATTAATGTGGGATATCCCTTAGGGGAGGATTTGTGACAAATGCACTTTATTCAGAGTAAGAGCAAAAACACAAGCACAGCTCGTGCCATGTAAAGAAAACAACCTAAAGGGAGCAGAGGTGAGATGGAACTCAGGACCAGCTTATGGAGATGCTGGAATGCACGTTGAGGCAGGGTGTGAACTGGGTCTCTTTAAGGCTAGAGAACTGCCTTAGGTTCGTAGGCTCCCTTCCCCCCTCTTACTATCCACCTGTCCCTGCAGGCATTTTAAGCGTGCAACTCCTGGTCTGGAAGTCAGGTCTGTTGATTCTGGTTTAACTGTTCTTTCTGCTACCCAACCTGGTTTCCCTGAAAAGGAGGGAAATTCCCAGTACCTGATAAGGTGTTGGACCCGAGTTAATGGCACAATTAAAAATTTTTAAGTTCATTGATAATCCCACCCTGTAAGATTTCTTTGGAAATACAGGCCGTTTTGGAAAGAGAACTTGTTGACCTGGCCAACAGGTCTCCTTTGTGCTGATTTCCCAGCACTGTGCCCTGTCTTGGTTCATTTCACCCTCTCCTGAGACAGTCTCTGTCTATTCTCCTAGAAAGCGGTGGCATTGTTAGGAACCTTTAGATACTGGAGGAGGCGGAGACCGATGGAAGGGAAAGGTTACCTTTTTAGTAGTTCTGGAGAACGCGTGGAACCGAAGCTGCTGTTTTTGGAGAAAGCAAGCAGAGGTTGAAGAGGTTCTGGTGTAGAAGCTTTGGCTCGGGGATACGAAGGCAAAGAAAGGATCAATTTAAAATCTCAAATGAGATATGTAGTACTTAGGGGCGCCTGGGTGGCGCAGTGGGTTAAGCGTCCGACTTCAGCCAGGTCACGATCTCGCGGTCCGTGAGTTCGAGCCCCGCGTCGGGCTCTGGGCTGACGGCTCAGAGCCTGGAGCCTGTTTCCAACTCTGTGTCTCCCTCTCTCTCTGCCCCTCCCCCGTTCATGCTCTGTCTCTCTCTGTCCCAAAAATAAATAAACGTTGAGATATGTAGTACTTAAATGAGATCTTAAAATAAATATCCTAGGGGCGCCTGGGTGGCGCAGTCGGTTAAGCGTCCGACTTCAGCCAGGTCACGATCTCGCGGTCCGGGAGTTCGAGCCCCGCGTCGGGCTCTGGGCTGATGGCTCAGAGCCTGGAGCCTGTTTCTGATTCTGTCTCCCTCTCTCTCTGCCCCTCCCCCGTTCATGCTCTGTCTCTCTCTGTCCCAAAAATAAATAAACGTTGAAAAAAAAATTTTTTTTTTTAAATAAATAAAAATAAATAAATAAATATCCTGGAGTTAGTTGGAATTCTCTAAGAGGTCTGCGTAGAGGAAGACGGGAGTCCTTGAGTTGTTACAAAGTGGAGAAGAAACATTGCATCATCTGCTGTCCTGAAGAATTGTTTTATAACCATTACTGACACAGTGGCATTAATAAGCAAATCCTCTTATCTCCGCGTCTTCTCACATTTTGCTGTAAAGGAAACTAGCTGTCTTGGAAGGATTCTCCCTCCGCCTACCACAGAGCCTGAGAAAAATGTGGCCAGCTGATTACATAATAGGGCCCTCTCTGTGTTAACTATTGTCCCATAAACCTGCAGAACTGTTTATATACCATGTTGCTCCGTCTACCCCAAGGAGCATCAAAACATCACAAAAATCACCGTTCTTGTTTTGATTAGGTTAATTAACAAGCAGTGAGCATAATTAAACACCTTGGCATTTAACCTTGAGCTCCTATTTATTATACGAGACCTTGGCACGGAGGACCTGCCCCTCTTCACTCCTACTTCCTGCTGGAAAACTTCTTAAATTGACATGTTTTAGAAACAGGTACAAATGATAAGAGGTTCAATGTTCAAATGTCTGTTCGTTAAATTCTTTTGAGTGTTGACATAATCTTCATAAGCCATGTGAATTTCTGTCATGGTAAAGCTATAACATTTGGTTTCTCTAATTTTAAAGTAATTTGCTTAATTTAATTTGGGGGGGAGGGCACTAGAATTTTTTAAAATGTTATTTTCAGTAGATAATTGTAGGTTCTCATGCAGTTGTTAGAAGTAACACAAAGAGATCCTACATACTCCTTTTTTCTTTCTTTTTTTTTTTTTAGAGTGTGTGTGTGCAAGTGGAGGAATGGCAGAGAGAGAGAGAGAGAGAGAGAGAGAGAGAGAGAGAGAGAATCTTAAGCAGGCTCCATGGCCCATCGCAGAGCCCAATGTAGGGCTCGATCTTACAACCTTGAGATCATGACCTGAGCTGAAATCAAGAGTCAGACAGTAACTGACTGAGCCCCCAGGTGCCCCTGCATACTCTTTATCCAATTTGTCCTAGTGGTAACACCTTATAAAAACTACAGTATAGTATCACAACCAAGATGTTAACATTGAGACAATCCATCACACTTACTCAGATATCTCCAGTTTTACATGTAATTTATATATTTTGTCCTGTGCAGTTTTAATCACGCGTATGTTTGGGTATCCACAACCACAGCCAAGCTACGAGACACTTTCATCCTCACAAAGATCCTTTGTGTTACCTTTGTTTAACCACAGGACATCCCTTAAGTCCCTGTAACTTAGTGGTTCTGTTTTCCATCTGTATACTTGTATCATTTCAAGAATGTTAGATAAATGAAATCATCGATTTATAACCTTTGGGATTGGCTTTTTGCATTCAGCATAATAGTCCTGAGATTCGAACAGGTTATTGCCAAGCTGTTGTCGACATGGAGAGCTTGCTTCTTTCATTGCTGAGCGATATTCCATTTTTCCAGACTGAAAAACTTTTCCTCTGCCCTCTTGGGTTCTGTAGCTGGAGTCTGGAAATTAAACTGACAGAAGACATTAACTCAAGGAAAAGGTTTATTTCGTATGAGTAGGGGAGCCAACAGAAGAACTAGCTGGCTCTTTCAAAGGTTAGTTAAAGGTTTCATATCTTAGGGAAAAGGAAAGGAGCAGAAACTGATCCTAAGAGAAAAACAAATAGGGTTCTTTTAGGAAAGACAGATGAGTTTTTAGGAGAACAGACAAGAGATAAGAAAGTTGGTGATGATATTTGTCTCTACAAGTATTGGTGGTCTTTCCATAAAACTCCCCCAAGAGAGGATTTCTGGCACCCTCCTTTCCCCAAAGTTACTGCTTTGAGCCAGATCAGGGAACCTCCAAGAAGACTTTTTCCTGCATTTGTTGAATCTCAGATGTCTTCAGATTAAAACAATCTTTCTGCCAGCCCTGGGGACCCATGCCATGAGCGGTATACCATTGGGTGCTTAACCAATCATCCAATGGAAGACGTGGTTGTTTCCAGTTGACTATTATGAATAAAGCTGCTGTATACATTGGTGTGCAGGTTTTTGTTTGAACTTAAATGTTCATTTCTTTAAAAAAAATTTTTTTTTTAAACATTTATTTATTTTTGAGAGACAGACAGAGTATGAGCAGGGGAGGGGGAGAGAGAGAGGGAGACACCAGAATTCAAAGCAGGCTCCAGGCTCCAAGCCATCAGCACAGAGCCCGACACGGGGCTGGAACTCACAAACTGCGAGATCATGACCTGGGCCGAAGTCCAGGAGCCCACCCAGGTGCCCCCTTAAATGTTCATGTCTTAAGTAAATAGTGAAGAACACAGTTGTGGTAATTGCATGATCGGAAAAAACTTGCTGAACAGGTTTCCAGAGTGGCTGTGTCATTTCACGTTCCTAACAGCAGTGTATGGACATCCAGTTTATCCTCATCCTTACTGTTAGGATGTCCTTGGAACCACAGTAGAGGGGACGGCCATCTTGCCAGTGCAACCCAACGAAAAGCCCCTAGTAGCTTGCCGGAACGAGTTGGAGGTCAACCAATCACCGAGCGACACCACGCCCTGACGCGAAAAAGGCCCACCCAGACCTAAACCTGGAACCGCTGCAGCTTAAAAACCCCACCCTACCACACCTGGGCACGACTTCCCTGACTCCTGTCTCCCTCTCTCCCTCTCTCCCTCTCCCCCTCTCCCAGAGTCACGGAACCTCACCCGAGACCTTAGTTCCCAAATAAAGCCTTTGACCGCTAAAATTTTTTGGCCTCTGACTCCTATCTTTACCCTGCCTTACGCCTGACCCTAACATTTACCATCAGCTGGTATTGTTGTTAGGGTTTTTATTTTAACCATTCTGATTATATCTCACTGTGCTGATGTACTTTTAAAATACTTTTTAGTTCCCAGCAGAATCGGAGAGTGGGATATTCTGGTTTGTTGACAGTTAAAAGATCCTTAGTATTACACATGTTTAATTGTATCATAAAATAATCTTATTTTACCCTTTCTTGATCTGTGAAGTTGAGTCAATGCTGTTAGAAAACCAGAAGCTAGGGGCGCCTGGGTGGCTCCGTCGGTTAAGCTTCCGACTTCGGCTCAGGTCGTGATCTCGCGGTCCGTGAGTTCAAGCCCCGCGTCGGGCTCTGTGCTGACAGCTCAGAGCCTGGAGCCTGTTTCGGATTCTGTGTCTCCCTCTCTCTCTGACCCTCCCCCGTTCATGCTCTGTCTCTCTCTGTCTCAAAAATAAACGTTAAAAAAAAAATTTAAAAAAAGAAAGAAAAGAAAACCAGAGGCTAAAAATGATGTCGCTTAGGTTAAGGGCCACACAGCAGTAAGCCAAGACTTAATACCTAACTTAACTGCAGTTTTCAACACCCCCCACACACCCCCACTCCCCCCACCAGCCAACCAGGAATGTAGCCTTTAACAGGTCAACTTGGAATTTCTTGGTCCAACTAAGAAATTTATTGATAGACCCTTTCAGCTCCCCTTAGGAGGGAGGGCAGCCTTGCCTAAACAGTACATTCCTTGTTAATAAATTACTTCTTTTCTTTTTAAATGCTTTCTCTGCTTTTATTTATTTTATTTATCCCAGTGGCACTCCCCCTTGCTAGATGGGATGCTTGCCTAATTCATGAATCATTGAATGAAGCCAGTTAGATATTTAAATTTACTTGGTTAAATTTTTTTAACGCAAAAAGGACAAGAAAGTTACCATCAAAATCTGCTTACCCAGGGTGAGCACCCTAATTATTTAGCTGTAGAATTACTACATGATTTTAATGGACTTGTATGTCAAAAAGGACTTAGTGAGTACCTGGCTGGCTCAGTCACTAGAGAGTGCCACTTTTTTTTTTTTTTAATGATCGTTGGTTTGTTTGTTTTGAGAGGGAGAAAGACAGAGCATGAGTAGGGGAGGGGCAGAGAGAGAGGGAGACAAAGGATCCAAAGCAGGCTCCAAGCTCTGAGCTGTGAGCACAGACCCTGACGCAGTGACCTGTGAGGGAGGTCGAGAAGTGGGCTGGATGAGGATGGGGCATCGTTCAAAAGCTTTTTTGAACCTTGTTATTGTTCAACACAAAAAACTGTTTAAAGCCAAACACATTGGGGGCAGACGTGGCAGGGAGAGCAGGGATGTTCATTCGTGGATCATTACCATAGACAAGTGAGTGGTTAGGCTTTTGAAAGGTTGCATTAAGAGGAGTTGAGTTTTTACTTTCCAAGTCATGCATGTTAAACCAGATTCCAGCTACACATGAGAATCATCTGGGAGAGCTTTCTAGAAATACAGAAGCCCAAGTTTCATCTTGAGCCCGTTGAATCAGTCTTCATTGGTATGGCTCTCTCTTTTTTTTGCTATCTCAGGGGCAACTCGACCCTAGTGGAGTTGGTGAATGTTCCCAGAATTGACCAGTTTCTTTAGTTTAATTACGTGCAACTATATTTGACAAGTTCCCAAGAAAGCCATAAAGTTGTTCTGCAGTATGATTTATCTAAAACCGAACGTAGCATTTTAAAGGCAAGCCTACTTCAAAAATCCAGAGCGTACATGGATTACACATCACATACTTTAAAAAGTCGTAACATTAACATTTCATCAGTAAATATTTCTAATACACAAGAAAGTGCAGGAAAACTGGCACCCATATGCCCACAACCCACTTTTCCTATAGTTTTGGAGGTTTGTTTATCTGTTTAAAAGTTTATTTTGGGGGTGCCTGGGTGGCTCAGTCGGTTCAGCATCCTTCTTTGGCTCAGGTCATGATATCGCAGTTTGTGAGTTCGAGCCCCTCTCTGTGGTGACAGCTCGGAGCCTGGAGCCTGCTTCAGATTCTGTGTCTCCCTCGCTCTCTGCCCCTCCCCCACTCACGCTCTATGTCTCTCAAAAAATAAACATTAAAAAAAATTTTTTTAATAAATGTTTATCTTTGAGGGGGAAGTATAGGGGCAGGGGCGGAGGGTGGGGAGGACAGAGGATCTGAAGCAGGCTCTATGCTGACAGCAGACGGCCCCACACAGGGCTCGAACTCACAAACTGTGAGATCATGACCTGATCCAAAGTCAGCTGGTTAACCGACTGAGCCACCCATTTGTTTTTTCAAGAAGTGAAACAAACATTTGACAAAAACGGTGCCATTTCCACCTTCTCCACAGAGGGAACATAATCCTGACGCTGATGTGTATGCGTCTTGTTCATGTTTTTAAAACTTTTACTGCATCCGTGTGTTTCCATGAGAATATATACTATCATTTGGTGTGTTTTTAGAGTATACATAAATGCTATCATCCCAAACAAATCCTTTTTGCAAATTGCTTTTTTAACTCACTATGATATTTCCAAGATTTATCCATGTTGCTATATGTAGCTCCCTAGTTCATTTTAACTGCTGTAAGCTATCCCATTGAATTATAGAGGAGGAGAAAATATTTTTCACTCTACCCTTATAGGTTCTTGGCTGAGATCCCTGTGTAATAAAAGACAGGTTAACAGGGAAAGACAAGCAAAGAAACAAATTTAATAACTTGGATACCTTCTGTATAAATGGGAGACACCCAGGGAGACTGAGTAACCCCGAAATGGCCCAAGCCACCATCACTTTAAATACTGTTACCAGCTAAATACAAAAGTGGGAGGGAGGGACGTGCAGTTGTGGGAGGTTGCCAGGAAAAGCACCAGTTAACAAGAGTGGGGCAGTTATGCAGATTTAAGCCCTCCCCTTTTCCCTGCATAAGTTTCTAGGGACTTAGTCATCCCACTCTTCCTGGTACAGAGAGGAAGACACCCTTTCACTTGAAGATCTCCCTTTTAATGTAGCCAAATGTCTCGTACAAAAGGGTTTTGTCTACTCAGTTTTGAGACATTCTCTTAGGTCTGCTATTTCTGAAAAAGAGCCAGCTCAGGGGGGCGCCTGGGTGGTCAGCCGGTTGGGCGTCTGACTTCGGCTCAGGTCGTGATCTAGGGGTCTGTGAGTTGGAGCCCCGCCTCGGACTCTGTGCTGACAGCTTGCTCAGAGCCTGGATCCTGCTTCGGAATCTGTGTTTCCTCTCTCTCTGCCCCTCCCCTGCTCGTGCTCTGTCTGTCTCTGTTTCTCAATCATAAGTACACATTGAAAAAAAAAAAAAAATAGCCAGCTCAAGATCATCCTTAGGTCAGAGAGGCATATTTTGTGATGGCAAATTCTTTTCCACTTCAGAATCAGTACCCCACAACTTATGCATTCCTTTGTTGACAGATAATTGGATGTTTAATTCTTCACCTTTATAACTGTCACTGCGTTGCTTGCAAGCTTATCCTCATGTGTATGAGCTAACAGGGAATTGCTGGGCCATAATGTGTGTCTTGATCTTTATTGTGATTTCTTATACCTGTTTTTACACTCGACCTACAGAGTTGAAGAGTTTCTTCGCACCCCTCCCCCCACTTTGTTAAAGAAAAATTATTCATGACCCTTGTTAAAGATGATGAAGAAGACTTTATCCAAGAAGGGACTACCGCAGGGGCGCCTGGGTGGCTCAGTCGGTCAAGCATTTGACTTCAGCTCTGGTCATGATCTCACAGTTTCCTGAATTCAGGCCCTGCCTCAGGCTGTCTGCTGTCAGCACAGAGCCCGCTTTGGATCCTGTCTCCCTCTCTGTCTTCCCCTCTCCGACTTTGTCTCTCTCTCAACAATAAATAAAAACATTAAGAAATAATTTCAGAATAAAAAAGGGCCTACATTGGATTTTGCGGTAGGGAGGGGAGATCAAGCCCAGTTCCAAATACAGCAAGGACAAGTACAGTGGGAGTCAGCAGATGCAAAATCACTAAGAAACATTACAGGCAAGTGGGATTCTTTTGTGGGGGCAAGGGGGCAGACCACCCAAGGTGGGCCACTTTGGCATGAACGCTAGTGTGAGTTAAAAGCAACCAAAACCTGGAGGGTTCAGGCAAAGCTCTATACTTCCCCCCTACCTGCCTGCTTATACCAAGAAGAAAGCTATTCACGGAGATTCCTCTTCACCTAAGAAACTCACCTGCATGATTGGGTGACCTCCAGACATCTTTCCCCTTCCTGCTTATGGCCTTGTCCCTTCTGTACGCTCAGATGTCTACCCCGTCCTTAGCTCATAAAAGCATCACGTCGCCTGACTGTCTTTGGAATTTCCAGGTCTTTGTGGATTCAACTGGACTTTCTCCTGTTAATCCTTCCCATCTCAGTTTGATTCTTAGTCCAGCTAGAAGGACCATGAAGGTTAGAAGAAATGCTGCCTCCCTGACACTTGGTAGAGTCACACTCACCAGCCAGCGAGGATTCTTGCTGGAGGCATGCTGTAGTGATCAGATACCGAGGGTGGGTGTTTTCACTAACCTGACCCGGCAGGATTCTTGCTAAAACTGGACTCAGCGGACCAAGGACAGCGCCCAAGGTCAGGGCCTAGTTGGAATGGACTCAGAGGAGCAGACTCATGTTTGGTTAAGGAGAGAGCCTTTGTCAGACTTCCCCAACAAAGTGAGAGAGAAGCTAAAACAGGAGACTGAGGAAAAACTGACCAGAAGGAACGGGAAGACAATGAGAGGGGAGCATTGGGAAGGAGGAGGGTGTGCTCACCTGAACCGAATCTGCTGACAGCAAGGAAGTTGAAGCCTGGAGAGCATAGAGATGTTGGTGGAGGCCCTCCAGGGAGAGGTGCCGGTGAGCGGTGGGGGCACTGAGGACTGAGGAGGCAAGGGCAAGTAGGTAGGGGAAGGGGGGGGGGGGGGATGGTACTCCAGGTGGATTCGAGCAGGGAGAAATGGAAAAATGTGACAAGACAAACATGATGGCTAAGGATCCCGTGAAGGTGGGGAGGGGTGGGATCCAGAGAGAGGTAGGGGGACGGGCCTTTCTTAAGAGGAGGGACAGCATTTACATTGTAAGAGGAAGAAAGGACAGGAGGGGTGGCCCATGCAGGGCCCCGAGTGGATTGGGTGGTGGGAAGTTGAGGTGTTTACTGTTTGTTGGCATTAATTTTTCTGGTAGAAGGTGAGATCGTTGGCTGACGGTGAGGGGCAGAGCTTGTGCGTGTCGAGGGAGGGTGGTGGTGGTGAGAGAATGTCATCGTTTCAGAGAATGGGAAAGGGCCTAAGTGGAGGTAGGTGACTATGAATTTAGTTTTGGATGAGGCCACACGTGTGTCTGTGTCCTCTGTGCCCTGGATGCCAGTGCAGAGAGGTAGCTCGCTGGAGCCATTCTTGGCTCGAGTTGTGATGGGAAGTGCAGTGCAGTAGATTGGGGAAGAAGTGGATGACGAGAAGTGGGGAAGAAGAGGTGCATCACGAGGAATTTGGGGGTGATGCAACCACTGTATGGCGAGCGGCAGTGGTGAGCACAGAGCTCTGTGCATCTGGCCAAACCCAGTGAACTGTATACTACAAAAAGTACATTTTACCAGGGGCACCTGGGTGGCTCAGTTGGTTAAGCGTTCGACTTTGGCTCAGGTCCTGATCTCGCAGTCTAGGAGTTTGAGCCCTACATCGAGCTCAGAGCCTGGGGCCTGCTTCAGATTCTGTGTCTCCCTCTCTGCCCCTCCCCTGCTCACACTCTGTCTCTCAAAAATGAATAAATGTTAGAAAAAAAATGTTTAAGTACATTTTACCTTATGTATAAAAGAAAAATTGAACCGGGCTCCTGGGAGACTCAGCCGGTTGAATGTCCGACTCTTGATTATCAGCTCAGGTCATGCTCCCAGGCTCGTGGGATCAGGCCCCCTGTCGGGCTCCACACTGAACATGTTGCCTGCTTAAGATTCTCCCTCTCTGCCCTCTCTTTCTCTCCCCCCCCCCCCCAAATAAAAAATAAAGTAAAATTGAACTGGGTATAAGGGGAAGATGGAATGTTGCCGTGGCAAATGTATCTAACGATATTACAAGTTGTGATACTGAGGTTTATAATAAACACATGCCGGGTCTTCCTTCGGGGTTCCTGGCTCATAGCTCCCCAAACCCTGGGAATTTCCTAGGCAAGAAGAGCAAAGAGCATCTTTCATGAAAATAATTGGGATCCTGTTTGCAATTCCTGAAATAGTTTGAGAGCCTTAAAGGTGAAGTGGGTGCCTTGTTACTCATACTGGACCCTCTTCCACGGCACTTGAGTTTCTGTCAATGAGATGACTTCTAGACTGCAGCAAAGGGTGGGGGCTGGGTTCCCCGGGAGCCACTCTCGTGATGAGATGGTTGGGCCTTTCAGTTTCACACCCCCCACCCCCTCCACCAGGCTCCTGGGAGGGAAGAGGGGCTGGAGGTTGAGTTAGTGGCCAATGGCCAGTGATTGAATCAATCTGGTCTACATAATGAAGCTTCCATACAAACCCACTGGAACAGGGCTCGGAGAGCTTTCCGGTCCATGAGCACAGGGAGGTGCTGGGAGACGGGTGCCCGAGTAGAGAACACAGAAAGGTGTGCCCTTTCCCCACACCGTGCCCTGTACATCTCTCTGTGTGGCTGCTCGGGAGTTACGTTCTTTGATAATAAATCAGTAATCCAGTAAGAAAAATGTTCCTCTGAGTTCTGTGAGCTGCTCTAGAAACCTTAATGAACCCAAGGTACTAGGAACCTGCAATCTGTAGCCAGTGAGTCTGAAGCATGGGATGGCCCGGGCTTGCCAACTGCTGCGTGAAGTGGGACGGGAGCCATCTTGTGGGACTTGAGCCCTTGACCTGTGGGGCCTGACACCGTCTCTGGGTTGGGAGAATTGCTTATTTGTGTGGGGAACACCCCCACGTGTTGGAATTGGTCCCAGAATTATTACAGGACAGTCACATCACCCCACACAGGGGGCGGGGAAAAAAGAAGCCGCAGAAACCATGTTTCGATTGCCAAAGACAAAAAGGCCTGTGCGTGAGCACAGATTTGTGTCTCGCAGTGGTCTGGGTTAGCAGTTCTGAAACTGTTGTAAGCGTGTGCTAGGTTTAAGCAAGTAAATCATCCTAGATCTCGAGAGCCAAGTTTCTCACTGTCGGAAAGAAGTTACCACTAAGAAAAGAAAACTGGAATGTGAATTCCGTGGTGCTGGAATGGAATCCAAGCAGGAAAGGGCATGTCTTCTTGCACACATGTGGGAAAAAGAGCTGGGGGCACATTTGGTGGGAACCTCTTAATATAGACATTTAAGGTGCAAAGCCCTCCACGTTGCATTGGAACACTTCCTCGGGAAGAGCCTAAGCGGGGCTTCGCAGGTTCGCAAACTTCTCTCACATGTCCTCCTTTTTACCTTTCACGAATTGTAAAAGCCCGTAGAACTGAAGCACTCTAAAAATGTTGGGAACGATATTTCATTATGCTGGAACACGACGGATATGTTCCATATATGACAGATGTAATGGATTTAGCAACAACAACAACAAAAAAAAAAACCTACCAGAACATTCCACAGTCAAGGGTTCTTCACCTTTTTGTGTGCCATAGATGAAAGGTACACAGCACTATAGTGAAATTTAATAGACCTTTTCTCAAAAGGTTTTAAAATATGTAAAATATACAAGACACAAAGGAAGCCATTTATGAGAAAAGTTATAAAGATATTTTTAATTGTGATACAGTAATACGTATTTCTTAAGATCTGCAGGGCACCTGGGCGGCTCAGTCGGTTAAGCGTCCGACTTCGGCTCAGGTCATGATCTTGTGGTTCGTGAGTTCAAGCCCCGCATCAGGCTCTGTGCTGACAGCTCAGAGCCTGGAGCCTGCTTCACATTCTGTGTCTCCCTCTTCTTTCTGCCCCTTCCCTGCTTATGCTGTGTCTCTCTCTGTCTCAAAAATAAATAAACATTAAAAAATTTTTTTAAAAAAAGATCTGGAAGCAGCTCTGTAGTTTTGAAGTAGTAAGGAGCATCAAGGTATTTGCACCAATTTATTTGATACGAAAATATCTGTAATTTCTTTTGGTGACAGAGCCACAGATAACTTGTAACTTGTTGGCTCCGTTTCATAACTGAAGGAAACGCTTTATTTCCATTAGAGGTTAGTGAGATAAAGATATAATTTCCCCCATGCAAGTTCATGGACTTTATTGTTCCGTCCACAGGAGTCTACAGACCCCAGGTCTGATCATCAGTACTTCTAAGGGCAACAGAACTCTGGTCAGCCGAGTAGGAAACAGATCAGACTCATGTTACGGAAAGTATTTGGCAAGGCATAAATAACTATTATTCCATTCAAGGAGCAATTGCTGCCCTGTACAAAAAAATGTGATGATGTGGTACAATGGGTTATAACTGTGGAAAATCATTTTGATGGAGTGGACACCAAAGCCGCACAGGCTGAGGTCAACACTGAAGGGCAGGGGACAGTCGAAAATCATCATCGAAACCTTGGGCTGTGCAGTTTAAAGGCGAGGCAAGGAAATGTTTCCTTTATTAAAGACTGTCATATTAAAAGGAACTTTTCTTTTTCTGCCAAAAAGGAGAGGTAATAACGTTCAATGCTTTGGTTCCTAAGGCATTCCAATCCCTTAGCACACAGCTACTATATTTTATTATCGCATCTTCCTACGTTTGTATGCCTACTTTGTAAAGGACCTTTGCCTCTGTTGTCTTGTGAATCTAAAATAATTGCTCTGTGTCGAACACTTTGTCGGTAGCAATTTTGAGACTAAAGCGGGTCACGGTTATGTCAGCAGGAAAAAAATGGGTATTATTGTCATACCTGCTGGCTTCTTAAGTTTCTCAGTGGTGGGCTTTCTGTTCAACTCCAGTACAAAGGTGATACATTGACTCAGAGACACAAAGAACTCTGTAGGGGGTCTGGTGAAGTAAATAATCTCTTCCAGAAAGAAGAGAGGTGAGCAATGTGTTGGGGTTTTAAAATGTAACAGGCGAGTTTCATGATCATTTTGTGGAGGAGATTAGTCAGCTCATTCATTCATTCCAACATCTCTGGACGGTCCCATTACAGGACTCGCCCCCCCCCCCCCCCCCCCCCCGCCCGCCCGCCCAACCACTGAGCAAAACATACCCTTCCACCTCCATAATTCCATTCCTTCTCCCAGCCCGTCCCTGGTGCCTGCTGTCACCGATCACGCTCTCTCCTGCTCCTACTTAGCACTCTGCTGCCCTCCTCAAGCCCCTGTGCACCTCCCTTTCTCAACCCCCCTCTCCTTACCCGTGATTCTTCATCTGTGTCATCAGGAAGAAGACACCACCTCATGTGTCCCCCTTCCTTCTTTCTAGTCCAAAGTTTTCCTCTCCCAACTGTGTCTTTTAATAGGAAGAAAACGTTCCGCGCAACTTCGCCCTAAACTATCTGCCTCCTGATTCTGAAAACAAAACAAATGAACTACAAAACTGAACCATATTTTTCTTCCATCTGGCCAATGTGTGTTTCCCCCCCTGAATCTAGAGCAGAGCACATCTGTACTTGGGCACATAATTGCAAAGATTGACCCCTATGTGGGAAAGATTAACAGTGGTTTCAAACACAGTGACTCTTTCTCCTTTTCTCTCTCACTCACTCTCCCGATTTTTACTACCCTTCTTTTTTAATCCTGCAAAACTTGACTTTTTTTTTTTTTTTTTTTTTTTTTTGGCCTGTTCCATGAGCCATATCATGCTCTCCCTTTTGCCCCACACTCTCAGGCAATTGGCAGGTGCTTAGAAAGTTCATTTTTAAATCTCACTGAGTAAAAGGAACACACTAATTCTTTTTTTAAAGCAGCTTAATTGAAGTATAACTTACATACCATAACATTCACTCCTTTAAAGTGTGTAGAGCAACGGGGTGCCTGGCTGGCGCAGTTGGAAGAGCATCTGATGCTGGATCTCGAGGTCATGGGTTCGAACCCCACGTTGGGTATAGAGATTACTAAAAAATAATAAACTTTAAAAAAAAAGGAAAAATAAAGTGTACAACGCAATGATTGTCAGTAAATTTACAGTTACAGAATCATCACCACAATCCAATTTAGAACATTTCCATCACCCCCCAAAAGATCATTGTGCCCTTTCTTATTTTGTTTTTTAAGTAGGCTCTACACCCAGTGTGGGGCTTGAACTCACGACCCTGAGATAAAGAGTCACGCGCTCTACCAGGTAAACCAGCCAGGAGCCCATCATTGTGCCCTTTGTAACCACTGCTCCTTCTCACCCCCCAGCCCTAGGCAGCCACTGCTCTACTTTCTGTCTCTGTGGATTTGCCTTTTCTGGAAATTTCATGTAGATAGAGTCATACGATCTGTGATCTTTTGTGGCTGGCTTCTTTCACTTAGCATGTTTTTACGTTCAGGAAAAGACTGATACCTTATCTGTTTCCCTTGCAATAGAATTCTACAAAATAAAATTGGAAAGGTATGGCAAGTATTTAAAATTAGATGACTTCTTTTTTGTACAAAATTGGAGCAAATCCGTTGTTTAAGCAGAATTGGCACGTTTGAAGGATTTGGGCCACTGCGGCAGGGAGATACACGAATGGCAAGAAAAGCCAGCCTTGCGGGTTAACTCTGTTACTACTGCCACAACCACCTCTGGTAGGACCCCCACTGCTGTGTTCTTAGGGGCCCGAGTAGAAATAGTCATCACTGTTTATTGAGCTCTTACTATATGGCAGCTGCTATGCTAAACCCTTCATGCAGATTGTCTCATGAATCCTCACAAAACCCAACGGACTATTATCTACATTTTGCAGGGAAGGAAACAGCCTCAGAGGTTTTAACTGAGGCTGAAATCACTTGCCCAAGACCACATAGCTGGTAAATACCAGATGCTGGGTTTGAAACTTGTCCAGTCCTTGCAGACTATAGAGCCCATTTTCTTTTTTTTTTTTTTTTTTTTTTTTTTTTTTTTTTTTTTTTAAATTTTTTTTTTTTCAACGTTTATTTATTTTTGGGACAGAGAGAGACAGAGCATGAACGGGGGAGGGGCAGAGAGAGAGGGAGACACAGAATCAGAAACAGGCTCCAGGCTCTGAGCCATCAGCCCAGAGCCTGACGCGGGGCTCGAACTCGCGGACCGCGAGATCGTGACCTGGCTGAAGTCGGACGCTTAACCGACTGCGCCACCCAGGCGCCCCTAGAGCCCATTTTCTTAACCCTTATGCCACATTGTCTCTTACTAATGAGAAACTGACAAAACAAAAGTAGCCTCAGGAATCAAGAGGCTGGCTTCTGCAGCCAGCAGGGCAGGGGACTCTCCTCCCCCACCCCTGGTCTGCTGCCCTGTGCAACCCACCCCACTCGAGAATGTTCTTTGCGCTGGTCACCCAGTAGTGCTTTTGTTTTCAGGTTTCCCCTTTAACAAAGTCCGTGGAATGCAACATTTTAAGAATGAGTTCCACCTACAAAGTTCTGTTTTCTTGAAGGTAAAAGGTAATCATCCGGGAAATTGCTTTAGTTAGAAGAGCTCATCGCTGGTTAAGGACACACACGTTAAACCAACTTGGGTTTTGGGTCCCAAGACTGTGAATTTTAAAATGCGCCAGCTCGCGTTCCCCTTCTTTGGTGACGCAAGAGAGGAGAGTGGGTTATAAAGTCATTCCCGAAGAAACTGATGTTCAGATACTTTTCTTTACCTTGTGTGTGTTCCCTGTTCCACGGGGGGACCGGTCCTACAGCTAAGAAGACATGTCCCAACTTGCCTGTCTTCTTGGAAAACTCCTCCCCGTGTCCTGAAATCTTCCCAGTCAGCAGCTCTGCTCGGTGTAACGGATCATGGGCCATCCTGCGCCCCTCTGCAGATGTTTACAGAGGAGGAGATGATGATTAAGAACACAGGTGAGTAGACGGCTCACTCACTTTCACCTCCGGACCCCTCTGGTCACCAGTTGGGTCCCTGGTGTGAAATTCCGTGATGTGCCTGGGGGATGTGTGCACCTCAGTTTGTGAATGCAATTTTTTCCCCATGAATTTAAAACTTTTTTTTGAAAACAGTGAAACCTGCTATATTAAGTAGAATAAAGACGTTATCAGTATTGTTTTTTTTCCCCTACAGTTAAAAAATTTGCCCAGGAACAGATTGCTCCTCTGGTTTCAACGATGGATGAAAATTCAAAAATGGAGGAATCAGTAATACAAGGATTATTTCAGCAAGGGGTACATACTTTGTAATTCTTCCCATTTCAAACTTTAAAAATACTGTACTTTCCGGCATTCAAATGTAGGCATGCTTTTAAATTTAGGGACTTTAATGATGGCATAACGAAGTCTTCATTTCCTAGTCAGGATTATCTGTGTTCTCATTCATTCATCCATTTATTTTTAAATGTTTATTTATTAGAGAGCATGATTGGAGAAGGAGAGGAGAGAGAGGGAGAGAGAGAATCCCAAGCAGGCCGCACACTGTCAGCACACAGAGAGCCCGACGCGGGGCCCGATCTCATGACCGTGACACAATCGTGACCTGAGCCGCAATCCAGAGTCGGATGCTTAACCGACTGAGCCATCTAGGCGCCCCTGTATGTTCTCTTTTAGATTGAGGTCCTAGTTAAAGATTTTCTTTTAATTGATTTAACATTTGAAATTGGAAATCCTGTACTTCTTAAGTAAAGGGCTTAGAAGCAAGTGAGAGTGATTTCTTTGGACCTGTGGTACTCAACTAGAGGCCGTTTTGTCCCTCAAGAGATATTTGGCAGGGTCTGGAGACGTTTTTGGTTGCCACAGCTAGGGGTGCCACTGACAACTGGTGGGATAGAGGCCAGGGATGCTGCTAAACATCGTACTGTGTACAGGACAGCTGCGTGACAAAGAATCATCCAGCTCGGTAATGCCCAAGATTAAGAAGCCAACTTTAGTTAGTGAAACTTCATAGTCAAGTGTATATTCTACCTGAGTCCCTCTGTCTGTACATGGTAAACTTAGAAGTTCAGGTGATATCTGAATTCCACATTAACCAGGGAAACCGATTTCCAGATTTCAAGTCACGTAGTCCTTTGATGGAAGCCCAGGATACAGAGCAGATAAAAGTAGAATTGTTTTGGGGCGCCTGGGTGGCTCAGTCAGCTGAGCTTCTGACTTCAGCTCAGGTCATGATCTCGTAGTTTGTGAGTTCAAGCCCTGTGTCGGGCTCTGTGCTGACAGCTCAGAGCCTGGAGCCTGCTTCGGGTTCTGTGTCTCCCTCTCGCTCTCTGCCCCTCCCCCACTCACGCTCCATCTCTGTCTCTCTCTCAAAAATGAATAAACTTGATGGGCGCCTGGGTGGCGCAGTCGGTTAAGCGTCCGACTTCAGCCAGGTCACGATCTCGCGGTCCGTGAGTTCGAGCCCCGCGTCGGGCTCTGGGCTGATGGCTCGGAGCCTGGAGCCTGTTTCCGATTCTGTGTCTCCCTCTCTCTCTGCCCCTCCCCCGTTCATGCTCTGTCTCTCTCTGTCCCAAAAGTAAATAAACGTTGGGGGGAAAAAAAAAAAAGAGAGACCAGCTTTTTAATATCATACATAGTAGTGATTTTTCCACCTTTCTTTAAAGCAGTGAAACGTCTGGGAAAATGGAATCTTCTCTGGAGTCCCAGCGGGTCAGATAGCATCCGTGAATCCAGTTTTTTGGGCAGGCTTCGTCTCCACTGTCTGCAGAACCTCTAAGCTGCTCTGAGGAGTCTTACTTAGTGTTTGCTCCACAGTTTGGACTCCGCTCTCCCCACCAGAGAGTTCTCGCTGGCTGGGTTCGCTGCGGCCCCAAGGCCTGCTCTTCCTTAGGTGGAGCGCCACCTGGAGGCTCTGCTTGGCTGCACACATCCTGCACAGGCCATTCTCAGCCTCCTCTCGTCCCCGTGCTGTGGTCACCTGCCATAATAGCTGACAAGTACGGTATTTCCAGTACTTGTAGGGAAATACTTTACAGTAGGGAAAATCGGTGCCTTTTTTGGAGAAGCAGTGTCTCTGACAGCTCTAAGGTATCACAACCAGATGAGTTATCACGCCTTCCTCAGACTTCAGGCACGCCCGAATCCTTCAGTTTTCCCTGGTAGAACATCATTTGAGTTCTCACCGTCTCAGTCTCCCCCCTTTGTGCTTCCACCTGCCCATCCGCTAAGCTTCCCATCAGCTTAACCATAGCAGTCGGAACCCAGACTGCACCATGCTGCAGCATTCCGGAAGTGTCTGCGCAGAATGGAAAGGAGCAGTGTTATCCTTTTACCTGTGAACAGCTCTGGGTCTTGATTTACACGTACACACATTCTCTTTCTGAAACGAGAATACTTAGAAGTAGGGGACTGGGGACATTTCATGTTCCAGACTTAGGAGTAGCTGCTGAACAGTCAGATGGTCACTGGAAAGCCTTGGCCAGAATCTGGTCATGTTCACCAGGCTCCTCTGCCTTGTCTGTTGTGGTTCAGGAAGAGACCACCAGATGTCCACTAGCCGTCCGGACTTGCCACAGTGCCCCCAGGAGGAATGGTCATTCAGTCATTATCTTGGCTGAATGAGTCAAGGTGGAGGCGGCTGACCAGAAGAGATTGTGACCCACTGCCTTCCTCCGTTAGTGTGCGAGACTTTCTCATTATTCCATTCCATTCCATTGGAAATGCTTCAGAGCATTTCACCAATTTTTGTGTTTTAGATTCCATAAGGAAGCAAATGATAGTTCTAGTGTATAACTACATCCTTTTCAAATGTATATAGTTACATATAGTTTTATAGTTTTTGTAACTTACAACGTAGTGAAGTAGCCATACCAAAGTAAAATGAAATATGTGATTTTAAAATTAGGAACTTATATAGTTAAACTTTGGTTTTGAACTTGTTCTTGCAAGAAACTTTCCCATATAGAAACTAACTTTCTTAATCTGTTTCTTTGTTCTTCCTTTAGTTGATGGGTATTGAAGTTGAAACAAAATATGGAGGAACAGGAGCTTCCTTTTTTTCCTCTATCCTAGCGATAGAGGAATTAGCCAAAGTTGATGCATCTGTGGCTTTGGTGTGTGACCTCCAGAACACCGTCATTAACAATCTGATTAGAAAACATGGAACAGAAGAACAAAAGGCTACCTATTTGACCGAGCTTGCGACAGAGAAAGTGAGTTGATAGTTGTTGAAATGAATCTGATCTCTTCCAAAGTTAGGACATCTTCAGCTGCAATGTTGACTCCTATCCAAGACCACAGCGCAGCACCATTCGTCAGTCAAGCAGTGCTCCATAAATTAATGCTATTAGAAAAATCTATTCTACCTCTCATTTCTGCTCAGCAATTCAGAGAATAATCATCACAGAAAAAAAAATTTTTTTTTTGGCCCCAATTATATTTTCGTAATACCTTTGTTGGTAGTTTCATTTACGGTGAGATGTCTAGAAAACTGCAGTTATTAGAACCAATTTCATTCAATTTAACATTGAATATACATGCTTAAGTCTTTAAATCTGTCTTCGACAAATAGTAGGGTATATTTTATGTTTAAAAAAAATTTTTTTAGTGTTCATTTACTTCTGAGAGAGAGAGGGACAGAGCGTGAGTGGGGGAGGAGCAGAGAGAGGGAGACACAGAATCGGAAGCAGGCTCCAGGCTCTGAGCTGTCAGCATAGAGCCCGACACAGGGCTCAAACCCGGAGCCATGAGATCATGACCTGAGCTGGAGTCCCAACACTCAACTGACTGAGCCACCTAGGCACCCAGTAAGGTGTATTTTAGAAAATAATCACGTGAAGATACCATTATTATTTTGATAAGTACAGGCTTTTAAAAGTGGCTAAAGCTTTCGTTGACAAATGTTTGCTTTACCGTATTTGTTATACTGAATACGTATACGGTTATTAACTTGGAATTTTTTTTTGCTTGCATATGTAGATAGGAAGTTTCTGCCTTTCAGAGGCTGGAGCAGGTAGCGATGCATTTGCTTTGAAGACCAGAGCTGATAAAAAGGGAAATTATTATGTCATCAATGGGTCAAAGATGTGGATCACCAATGCTGAGTATGCGGGGCTCTTCCTGGTGATGGCAAACATAAATTCTGACCTTGTAAGTTTGGAAGCAAAATTGCTTCCCTCCCCCGCCCCACCTTTTCTCTTTCTATCTCTTGCCTGCGTGCATTTCCTTTTTACAACTTTGTCTGAAATCCTTCCTTCTCCTCAGGACTAAAATGTTAGGACAATTGATTTCTTTTCATCCTCTTATTTACTGATCTTCCTGAATAAATACAGTTGATGTGATTATTACTTACATGGAGGACTATTTATTAATTGCCACCTAGTATGTTACATAGGAAGCTAATCTTCCATTCTGTAGGATTCCAGAGTTTCTATTTAATGATGAATGTAAGTACTGACTTAGTACATTTGTTTTTAAGAATATTTTGTGTAGTTAGAAAGTCAATACATTTTATCTTTTGTTCTTTCTCTGACCTAACAATCGAATTAAATTTTGAAACTTTAAAGTATTTAATAAAATTAAATTTAAAACATGGAAATTCTCGTGATCACACAATACCTTAGCATATCTTAATTTTACTAGCCATAATGGCTTTTGGAAAAGTCAAAGAACCTGTAGCATTCTTAACTCTGAATCTCCTGCTTTCCAGAACTTCTTGTGTCCTAATGCACATGTTGTAATTCTGAGTCCATTAATATTTAAAAAAAAATTTTTAATGATAATTTATTTTGAGAGAGCCAGAAAGAGAGAGAGAGAAAGAACACAAGTGGAGGAAGGGCAGAGATAGAGGGAAAGAGACAATCCCAAGTAGGCTCTGTGCAGTCAGGCCAACGCAGGGCTCGATCCCACGAACCATGAGATCATGACCTGAGCCAAAACCAAGAGTCAGATGCATAACCAGCTGAGCCACCCAGCTGCCCCTGAGCCCATTACTATTTAATGCTAAAGTTCAGTTTTAATTTTCTGGTAACTTTCAACTGTTGGAAACAAGGGATCTTCCCAGTTCGAGTGTGGCAATAACATTTTTTATTTGCATTTTAAATCTTTTTCAGGGGTATAAAGGAATTACCTGCTTCTTAGTAGATCGCGATACTGAAGGCCTTCACGTAGGGAAAGCAGAAAACAAAATGGGGTTGAGAGCTTCTTCCACCTGCCCATTAACGTTTGAAAACGTCAAGGTGGGTGTCTTAGAATTTCCAGTGAAAGACTGGTGTGAAATAATAAGCTTTGCACGGAATGATCGATGTGCAAGAAAAGTGTCACAATGTTGAGTGTGCGTAGGAGAGTATTTTGTAAAACTGGGATGATGTTCTTAGGTGAGACTGCGACTAAATGTACTTATTTTTTAAATAAGTATTTTTATTTTTTTTAAGTTTATTTATTTATTTTGAGGGAGAGAGTGTGCATGCAAGCGAGTGGGGGAGGGGCAGAGAGAGAGGGAGAGAGAGAATCCCCAGCAGGCTCCACACTGGCAGTGCAGAGCCTGACGTGGGGCTGGAACCCATGAACCATGAGATCATGACCTGAGCCGAAACAGGAGTTGGACGCTTAACCAACTGAGCCACTGGGGCGCCCCCTAAATGTACTTTTCACAAGAGTTTAGGCAAAGGATGGAAGCTTCTCCCCAGCAGCTGGCCTCAGAGCCAATGCTGAAGATTAATCCCATTTATCCTTAAAACAAATTTTTGTTGTTGTTGTTTACTTATTTTTGAGAGAGAGAGTACGCGTGCACACAGAAGAGGGGCAGAGAGGGAGAGAGAGAATCCAAAGCAGGCTCCTCGCTGCTTATACTCACGAACTGTGAGATCATGACCTGAGCTGAGGTCGGATACTTAACCGCCTGAGCCCCCAGGTGTCCCCCCACCCACCCATTTATACTTTTTAGTTTATATGCTTGTGAGCCATTTATACTTTATAAACTTGCATTCCGAGACAGGTGTGTGGTGTTGGATATACTAAAGGCCACAAGGTGGGGATGTTACTCAGCGAGCCTGGGAACCGACCTGGCATCGCCCCACCATTGAGTGGAATCTGTTCGAACCGAGGAAGAGAAGATGGCCAGAATGCTTAGTTAGAACTTGACTCAGGTGGAACAGGTTGTGACGGGTTTTTTACCACTCCTATTGCAACTCGGTTTTTCTGTTCATGAGTGAGCATGTGTTGTGTGTGCCCACGGGGTGACTGTACAGATAGATGTTTCAGCCTCACTAATTCCCCCGGACTGGCTTCTTTCCCGCTTGCCCTTTCTTCCTCTGTTCTGCCCACTTCCTCCCCCAGGGTTATAAAGCTAAGTGTCTTGTTTTATTGTTCCTAGTCTAGATTTTTTTTTTTTAATGATGAATAAACACTTTATTTCTTCTCTCCTTTTCGCCCTCCCTGGGATACACATGTATCTGTGTGCACACAACCTCAGTTGATTTTTATGGGAATAGTAGTCTTGGCAGAAGAAAGGTTTCACACCCTTGATTTAGGAAACCACTTGCCTATTTTCTGTAATCTCTAAAATGTTGTATCTCATCCTATAGCATACAGATAAAAATCCCAAATCTCATTTGGGATTGAGGAATCGTATGAGAGAGATTACCCTTTCTCTAGACCCATTCATTTGTTTCACACACGCCTGGGCTAGACGCTAGAGGACGCAGTAGCAAACAGCACAGACCTGAGTCCTGTGTCTCCCAGAGCCCGTGTGTGGGAAGCGGTGCAGAGGGAGAGATGGGTGTAGCTGACAATTTCCTTGGAATTTGCTAAGTCCTGGGCTGGAGTCCTATGACGCGAATTGGG
The DNA here is from genome assembly GCF_022837055.1 of Prionailurus viverrinus. Lineage (NCBI taxonomy): Eukaryota > Metazoa > Chordata > Mammalia > Carnivora > Felidae > Prionailurus > Prionailurus viverrinus. Next base: position 79,459,038 of record NC_062571.1, read on the forward strand.
AGTATTGTGCATGTAAAACTATATAATCAAAATGAACTCTGTAAAATTAAATGGAGAAATAACTACATTTTTCCCTTCAGGTTCCAGAAACCAACATCCTGGGACAAATTGGACACGGCTATAAGTATGCCATAGGGAGTCTTAATGAAGGCAGAATAGGAATTGCTGCACAGGTTAGTCACATTGTGGCCATTTCGTTTGACTCTTGCACAGTGTGGGTCAATTAAAACGTAGAAAGAAAAACAATGCAGTAAAACTGATGAATATTTGGAAGCATGTGAACACAAGATGGCGCCCTTCCCTTCCGTGAGGTGGGAGAATGGCGTCTGACCACCAGCTTGAAAATCCCACTTTTGGTCAATTATGTAATGCCCTGAGAGCCAAACAATGGCTTAGTGGTGACACTTTTTCTGCTTTGAGAATGTTAAGTATTATCTGATACCTGCATCAATCACTTCTCAAATATATTGTAAATTAAATGTGCATTTTTTAAAAAATCTTTTCAATTTTTGAGGTTCATGCTAGAAGAAATTTTTTAAATTAAGAATACGTAACAGTCTGTGTAGTAAACATCTCTAATCTATAATATCTTTTTTTTTAATGTTTATTTTTGAGAGAAGTAGACAGAGTGTGAGTGGGGGAGGGGCAGAGAGAGAGGGACACATAGAATCTGAAGCAGGCTCCAGGCTCTGAGCTGTCAGCCCAGAGCCTGATGTGGGGCTTGAACCCTCAAAAGCTCAGACATGACCTGAGCTAAATTCAGACGTTCAACCGACCAAGCCACCCAGGTGGCCCTCTAATCTATAAATAATGAAAAATTTGTTGCCTAGTGTTGTGCGTGTGAAAATCTGGCAATTTTTTGTGTGTAGTGCTTGATATAAAATAACCACAATAAAATAGGATATATAAGATGAGAACTGTTCCATTTTTTTTTTATCAAATTTGCCCTTTGTAATGCATATTACGTTTTTCTGTGAAGTGATACCAGTTTTCTTTTTTTTATTTTCTTTTTATTATTTTTTTTAACCTTTATTTTTGAGACAGAGAGAGACAGAGCATGAACGGGGGAGGGTCAGAGAGGGCGAGACACAGAATCAGAAGCAGGCTCCAGGCTCTGAGCTGTCAGCACAGAGCCCGACGCGGGGCCCGAACTCACGGACCGCGAGATCACGGCCTGAGCTGAAGTTGGACGCTTAACCGACTGAGCCACTCAGGCACCCCTCAGTTATTTTCTTGATTAGCAACATGAATAAAGTCTTGGGTTTTATTATAAATGTCGTTTGAGGGACACGTGGCTGGCTCAGTTGGTAGAGCATGTGACTCTTGATCTCGGGGTCGTGAGTTTGAGCCCCATGCTGGGTGTAGAGATTACTTAAAAATAAAACCTTTTAAAAAATATATCATTTTGTAGAATATATTTACAGAATTTGTAGAATTCATTTAGTCAGTGAATATGCAAAATTTACAAACTGACAGCTTTTAGGTTTTGAAGATGTTACATGTATTAGCTATTGGAATAGTAAATGTCATGCTATTACTCTAGGGGTTTTTGTGTTGCTGTTAATTTGCTGACAAAATATTCTTAGATCAAAACTTAACCCGTGTTTCCCACAAAGCTAGATAATGAGAGAATTGGCATATCTGTTGTTCTTAATGTTTTTCTGTGATTCAGCTTCATCAGATACGGTGTTAAAAACCATAGTCCAGGGGCGCCTGGGTGGCGCAGTCGGTTAAGCGTCCGACTTCAGCCAGGTCACGATCTCTCGGTCCGGGAGTTCGAGCCCCACGTCGGGCTCTGGGCTGACGGCTGAGAGCCTGGAGCCTGCTTCCGATTCTGTGTCTCCCTCTCTCTCTGCCCCTCCCCCGTTCATGCTCTGTCTCTCTCTGTCCCAAAAATAAATAAACGTTGAAAAAAAAAATTAAAAAAAAAAAAAACCACCATAGTCTGAATCTCCTTGTTCTCAGACATACAAATAATATAGATGTTCTGGCATTAAAATACACAGCCTGGGCTTTAGTCTAATTACTCTGAGTTATCTTATAACCTAATTAAAAGTTAAGGTCAGGTAGTTACTATTTCTTGGCTAGCATCGTGAATGCCTTTTAGAGCAAGAGTCACGCCTGACAGAGACCTGAAGGCATCAGTCCTCAAAACTGCGGCCGAGGACTATTTAGTTTTTCAGTAATGATAGTGAAAACATTGTACAGAGATGAAAAGCCTGTTGTGATTGACAGCCAGTGATTTTACTTTTCACGTCAATGTAGGATATTGTTAACATGCTGTGAATTTTAGTCCTAAGGGTTTGGTGACCGTTGGCTAAATCAAATTTAAATTTAAAAAAAAGTTTGATGACATCATCTTGACTCAGCCAAAAATGCATTGGGTCGCTGCCTCACTAAAATTTGGGAGGTTTTTTTTGGCAGGGGGGGGAGATCCTTTAATTTTTAGCACAATATTCTGTTCTCCAGAAAATTCAAAATAAAAGGCTAAAGGAAAATGTGAACACTAATGGAATATTAATAAGTCTATGGGCATTTGCCACAAAGCTTTTGCTATTGATATTTGTTTCCTTTTTCTATTTTTTTTTTAAATGTTTATTTTTGAGAGAGAGAGACAGAGTGTGAGCAGGGAGGGGCAGAGAGAAAGAGAGAGAGAGACACAGAATCCAGAGGAAGCTCCAGGCTCTGAGCTGTCAGCACAGAACCTGACATGGGACTTGAACCCATGAACCGTGAGATCATGACCTAAAGCCGAAGTCGGACACTTAAACCAACTGAGCCACCCAGGCACCCCTGTTTCCTTTTTCTAAAACCCACATAGTTTGGCATAAGTAGATGGTGGCTTAAGTGGCTACCTGATGTTGAAATTTGGAAACCATTTCTAAGCTTGAATAGTTCGATACAGAGCTTAGTTAGCAGTGGGACAGTTCAGCTAAGATTGTCACCACGTCCTGATTTGTTCAAGAGCCTAAATCCATGTTTTCACCAGGTGCTCTCGCTTTAGCCCTGCAGTGAACCATTAAGGTTTTAAAACTCTGATGCCGGGGCACCTGCGTGGCTCAGTCGGTTAAACGGCTGACTTTGGCTCAGTTCATGATCTCACAGTTCGTGAGTTCAAGCCCCGCATCGGGCTCTGTGCTGACAGCCTGGAGCCTGCTTCGGATTCTGTGGGTGTCTCTCTTCTCTGCCCTTCCCCGACTCGTGCTCTGTCTCTCTCTATCTCTCAAAAATAAATAAACATTAAAAAAATTTTTTTAAACACTGATGCCTAGGCCACTCACCCCCTCCATTCTCAAGATTTAGATTCAGTTGTTAGACCCTCATGTCGCTTTTTTCTTTTTTAATCAAGTCCCCACAAATGATCTTGATATGCCTCCAGGGTTGGACAACACTGCTCTTTTATGTTCTAGTGCCCTTTCCCCTGAAGCCCTTATTAATCCTGATCGTATGCAGAACGGACAGGAAGATAGAAGGTTAGGAAGTGACCTTCCATGCTTGCCTTCTAGAAGGACCAGAGGGAGCTGCTCTAGTCTTTGAGGCCAGTTCCGAGCAAAATTTCTGTGGCTTGCTTTATGCCTGGAGAATCAGAGCTTAGAGGAGAAGCTTCCTTAGAAGTAACCTGGTTGTACAAGCACAGCCAAGCCGTAGGATTTACCCTGCAAGAATTCAGTAGACTCATATGTATGTGAAATCTCTCGAATCTCCTCCCAGTTACTGGAAATTAACTTCTACGAATGCAGCGGGTGAAGGTATTAACACACACCTCGCCAGTCCTTCCCCTACCCCAGCTATTCAATTTGCCTGTAAAAGGGATTTATACCCTAAATAATTAAAAGTGTTAAACTTACAACAAAATAAGAAATTCTGCTCTTTTTTTTTTTTTTTTTTTTTTTTTAAACAGATGCTGGGATTGGCTCAAGGCTGCTTTGACCACACTATCCCATATATGAAGGAAAGGATACAATTTGGCAAAAGGATATTCGATTTTCAGGTACGTAATTCTCAGTCTCTTTCTAGCCAGCTATACTGTCGTGGCTTCCTATTAATGAAGAGCTGTGTCATAAAGCTGTGGAGGGCATCCCCTCGGGGGGATTTGAATGGGAGAGGTGGAGAGGAGGAAGGAATAGGTCTCAGGGAGCATACCTGTGAATGCCTTGACCTTCTCCAAGGGCAGAACAACAGTCCTTGAGGCCCGCCTTTGGCATGACTCCTGTCTAAAGATGATACTAGGGGTGACTTCAGGGTGACTTCGCATCCACTAGATGTGTAGAGTATTCAGCACATTTCCTGAGTCTCATGAGCGCTCAGTAAACGGTAACACTTGTTAGGAATCCCCTGCGCAGGTCAGAGCCATGCGGTAATCCTCAAAAGACGACACTTTGACCCTTCTTTCTTGTAGAAGGTACAGTGTGCTGCAGGGGGTACAAACGAGATGTTCTCAGCCAAGCGTATTGGGAAATAGGGGCCTGGTCTAATGATGTAGCTTCTCGGAGCTCCCCAGATAAGGGGACCTTTGGTGACGGTGGCATCTTCCGGTCCATGTTGAGGCCTTGCCGGGTTCGGGAAAGCCTGGAGTGACAGCTTACCAAGTTCGCTTAAGCACTTGACCTAAAAATCCCGAAAAATTGCTTTACATGTTCACAAAACCTTCTTGTAAGCAGGCCCCAAGTACAATTTCTTATTCCATTACCAGTTCTGTTGTGATGTGTTGTCTTCAGGTGCTGTAGTAATTATTTGTCGTTACGTGGGCACACACAGATTGCACGTGCATGGAAATACGAGGCACAGTCAGTTCTGGCCTGGGAAGTCTGAGTGAGCATGTCAGTCCTGGCCAGGGCCCCCCACAGCCTGTGCTGTCGTGGCGTCTCATACGTGGGAAGCTGAAGCATCTGGAGATTGAGTTCCCAAGGACATACAGCTAGTAATGTGTCAGATTATCAGATTATGTCCCAAGGACATATCAGCTAGTAATGTGTCAGATTCTGTCTTGGCTTCTGGTCTGACTTTCATGTTATTGTACTAGCGAACTCTCTCAGACCAGCTACCACACAGATTGCAAGGAAAGGGACAGAATACGAGACAATTTGAGGGAGATCTGGGTATGCCAGAAACTATTTTTGTGTCTGTGGAGTTGGTAAGGGAGGGAGACGGGGTCAGGTGTACTAATTGGCATAATCGTGGCACTTCCAGAGATGCCTCTTATGGCATTAGAAAACAGAAACACTTTTGGAAAACACTTTTGGAAATTTGATCTTGAAAAACAACATTATTTATTATATATGTTTATTTTATAATATATTTTTATACATACAGCCACATATATCTGATGCTTTGGTTAAAGGTAGAGTTTTCTCTAACTGCTTTAATCTCATTAGAATGGTTTGTGTTTTGCTTTGCATGTGATCATTCACATCTTTGTCTTGTCCAGACTACAAGCTCCTTGGGTAAAGATGAGGCCTCTGCATCCTCACTTCTCTCAGTTGTGTGTTCAGGATAGACTCATTGAATATGTTCTCCATGTCAGGCCCTGTGTTCACAGTGTAGTCAGGGAACCGGTATTCAGCAATCGTTAGTTCTTGTAGGGCAAGAGACATTGCCGGCATCAGCTTTATGCCTTTCCTGGCACCTGATGTGGTCATTGGAGTGGACAACCTAGATGGCAACTGTTGGTTTAACTGAACCGAATGTGCTTTTCAAAAATAATTAGAATCTGCATTCCACATAACAAGCCATAAACTATTTCTAGAATAGTGATATTGGCATAGAAATAGACACATTGACTGATGGAACAAAAAAGAAAGGCCAGAAATAGACTTAGGCACATATGGAAACCTGATGTAGGATAGTAGTGGTATTGCAGATCACTGAGTGGGGCTATTCTTTCCTTGTGGAAAAAAAATGAGACTGGATCCCTACCTCACACCATACATGGAAAATAGATTTCTGATATACTAAAGATGTAACATAAAAAATAAAATTTTAGGGGCGCCTGGGTGGCTCAGTCGGTTAAGTTTCTGACTTTGGCTCAGGTCGTGATCTCACAGTTCGTGGGTTCAAGCCCCATGTCAGGCTCTGTGCTGACAGCTCAGAGCTTGGAGCCTGCTTCGGAATCTGTATCTCCCTCTCTCTCTGCTCCTCCCCTGCTTGCACTCTCTCTCTCTTAAAAATAAATAAATGTTAAAAAAAATTTTTTTTTACGTTTTAGGAGAAAATAGAGAATATCTTTATGATCTCATGGTAGGGAAATTATTTTGTAAACAAGGCCCCAAAAGACTAATTGTAAAAGATAATAATAATGGTGAATTTGGCTACCAAATTTCTTTTCCTCAAAAGACGCCATAAAGTAAAAAGATAAATTAAAAGGAGGATGATAATTGCTGTACACATAGGTTAGTGAGTGTTCAATTTATTATGATGCTTTATAAGCTACACACATGTAACAGATTTTTTTGTGCATACCAAATATTACAGAAAGAGAAGGAGAATCTATTGGGTATTTTCGAACTGTTTTTAACTGTTCTCCTTGCTGGGCTATATAAGTCATAAGCACAAGGAACTCTGACTGTCATGTTCAGTGCAACATCTTCAGTGCTCAGCACAGTGCCTGGCATATAGTAGGTGCTTAGTACATATCTGGGCGGACAGAGATATTGGGCATGAGAAATTTCTGTTCGTAATAGACATACCCATGTCCATATTTCCAGGATATAGTTTATAACTATAAACTGCTAATACTCATATTCTCACTCACTGACTCACTCCTTTTCTTGACTAACATTGAGTGTGTGCCCCTCCATCCTCTAAAATTTGAAGTGGTAGTGATTTCTTCAGGGTGTTTTATTTTGTTTTGTTTTTTTAATTAGTCTTCTGTTGTCTATAACCCTAAAGAAACTGGTACCTGCTCATGAATATTGCCGTAGAGGTACTTTAATAAAGATACTTAGAGAAAATTGGAGCTTCAACTGTTCTTTCACTACTTTGCAGCTAACAGCATCTATTTATTTATGTATTGATTTACTGATTTACTGATTTATTAAAAAAAAATTTATTTATTTATTGTTGGGACAGCACAAGCAGGAGAGGGCAAAGAGAGGGCGACAGAGGATCTGAAGCGGGCTCTGCACTGACAGGCTAACAGCGGCGAGCCCCACTCGGGGCTCGAACTCACAAACCACAAGATCATGACCTGAGCCGAAGTAGGATGCTCAACCCACTGAGCCACCCAGGTCCCCCCTAACAGCATCTTTTTTTTTCTTTTTTTTTTAATTTTTTTTTTCAACGTTTATTTATTTTTTGGGGACAGAGAGAGACAGAGCATGAACGGGGGAGGGGCAGAGAGAGAGGGAGACACAGAATCGGAAACAGGCTCCAGGCTCCGAGCCATCAGCCCAGAGCCTGACGCGGGGCTCGAACTCACGGACCGCGAGATCGTGACCTGGCTGAAGCCGGACGCTTAACCGACTGCGCCACCCAGGCGCCCCTAACAGCATCTTTTTAATGCACCGAGGCTATATGCAGAATCAAAATTTTATGAATTCAAGCAGATGAAAAATATGTTCACACTTTTGCTTTGCTGGGATTTAGTTTAAGCTTAATTTTGATCATGCAGTGGGCTTAAGTTATTAAATGTAACAGTCAAATTTTGTTTTGTTTTTAATTTTTTTTAACATTGATTTATTTTTGAGAGAACGAGACAGAGCATGAGTCGGGGAGAGGCAGAGAGAGAGGGAGACACAGAATCTGGAGCAGGCTCCAGGCTGTGAGCTGTCAGCACAGAACCTGATGCGGGGCTCGAACCCACGAACTGCGAGATCATGACCTGAGCCGACGTCAGACGCTCAACCGACTGAGCCACCCAGGCACCCTAACAGTCAAATTTTTAAGCCTCATTTTGTGATGATTTCTTAAGTCTTGACATTTGTAATTACATGAATTTTGAAAGTTGTCTGAGAAATAATGTATTTCATTTTAGATTGCATATTTTAATAATTATTTTTTAGATTGGAGACTTTACAGTATTTCTACAAAATGAATGTAAATTCCTTTGCAGGGGGTGCATATTTTCAGTGTGTCAGCACTCCATGTCCAGGCAAGACTTTGAGGATAAGCGGTGTTTTCGTGAGTCCTAATTCTCTAACTTGGGCCTAAATATTACAGGGGCTCCAACACCAAGTGGCTCAGGTGGCCACCCAGCTGGAGGCTGCAAGATTGCTAATATACAACACTGCTAGGCTTTTAGAAGGTGGAAAGTCATTCATAAAAGAAGCATCCATGGCCAAATACTATGCATCAGAGGTAAGACAAACAAAACGTAATTCACCTTCCCCTCCCCGTTACTTAAAAGTATTAACCTTTCCACTTAGGAGTGTTGATAATTGGTTTGTTTTTCAAGTAAAATAACGTAGACTTTCCAGTTCCTGCAACAGAAAAGCACACTTGCAAACCTTGCGTAGGAAAGGGCTCAATTCTACGAGGTCTTGATGTCTTTACAGGCTCTTCTGTGGAAACCGAGTGGCCCAGTTCAGGTAGAACAGCCACCATAAATCCCTGGGTGAGCCTCAGTCTGAACGATGGCATCACACCCGTGGCTTCCAGTTGGGGCCAGGTGAATGCCATGGGAGCTCATGTGAAATAAAAACCCAAGAAGAGATTGTTTCTGCTTTAATTTAATGCTTTCTGTTGATACTTCTGCCTTCTCTGTTTAACCCATTGGACACTGGCTGGAGAACTTTGCCCGGTCACTGGCTGCTACGGCCCATCCTCGGCAGTATGCCTTATTCATTCCATAGCTTCCGGTAGCCACTTAACGTCTCAGCCCCCAAATTTAATCTCCTGCCTCAACCTCCCTTCTGGGTTCCAGACTAATCGATCCAATTTCCACTTCACCTGCCCAACCCATCGCACCAGTCAGATGCCTGAGCGTCATCTCACCACCCCCTTCCCCGTCGTCTCCACCTTGAGCCCATCATCCAGGTGCTGAGGATTCTGCCCCGAGTATTTCTTGCATTTGTATATTTCCCTCCCTTTCTGCTCTCCCCTATTGAACAAGCCGGGTGATTTCTTCACCAGACACCTCCACTCATCTTCCGACTGCTCCATTGGTCCTTGTTGCTTCCTCCAGTCCCCTCTTCCCTTTTCTTAGTGTTCACGAGGCCATGCCGTTCCAGCTTAACCTTCGTGGCTTCTCACGGCAAATGGAACAGTGCTTGTATTCATTTCCTATTGCCGCTTTTAACAAGTGACCAAAAATGTAGTGGCCTAAAACACTGCAGTTTTATTATGTCATGGCTCTGGAGGTCACAAGTCTAAAATGAGTGTCACTGGGATAAAATCAAAGTGTCAGCAAAACCGCCTTTCGGAAGCTCTGGGGAGAATCCATTTCCTCACTCTTCCCGCTTCTAGAGGCTGCTCACGTTCCGTGACCTGTGGCCCCGTCCTCCGTCTTCAAAGCCAGCGGTAGCGTGTTCAAATCTGGCTCGAGCCGTCCTGCCTCTGTCTTTCCCTTATGAGGACCCTTGTGATGCCATTGGGCCCACCCAGGCAGTCCGGAACCATCTCCCTCTCAAAGCCCTTAACTTAACCACATCTGTGGGTCCCGGTGGTCATGTAACGGTAACAAACATTAGTTTGTGGGGATTAGCATGCAGACAGATTGGGGGGCCATTACGGTATTAAACATGCTTGCCCTCAGGAGGCCCGCCTGCCTCTCCATTCTCTTCGCAGCTTGCCCTGACCCCAGCCCACTTCCCCTCAGGTCCTTGAGGTCGATAAACCCGTTCGCCCCTTGAAACCCTCCCACACGTTCCTCAACTTGACATGTCCCCTCGCTTGTCCTTTGGGCCTCAGCGAAGCTGTGATTTCCTCACACTTTTCTCCTTCTACATCACATCAGCTTCCCTGGCCAGTTCTCCTTGCCTCGTAGAGTTGATCACTTTCTGTAATTGTTGGTTTGATGTGGGAACCAAAAGAGCAGTCGTATACCGCCCCCCACCATCGTTTACCCAGTGGCTGGCGGAGTGCGTGACGCAAAGAAGGCCCTTTGTGTATATATTTGCCGAGTAACGATACCTGTCGGTGTGCATAGGTGTCTGAACAATACCCTAATGTTCTTAAGAAAACAGGAATTTTGTGAATAAATACGAGTTGCCAAAAATGGCATAGAGAATGGGGCTGAAGAGACAAGGCGATCTTACAAAGTAACTCCGATCGGCGGACAGCAGTGGCTCCACGTTACTAAAATATTCCGCAGGAGTGTTTATGGTGCATGAGTTGTGCGGTTTCAGCATATTGTTTGCTGCTTGGTTTTGGCAGATTGCAGGCCTCACAACCAGTAAGTGTATCGAGTGGATGGGAGGAGTCGGCTACACCAAAGATTTCCCTGTGGAAAAATACTTCCGAGATGCAAAAGTTGGTAGGTAGATTTTTTTACGTTTTATTTTGTTTTCTTTTATTTGCCTCTGTAGCTGTGTGGCCTGCTGTATATGTTTGGTTTTATATTACCGTACTTAGGCAAAGGCAATTGTAATCTCTTCACTATTGTGTTTATTGGCTCTCTTCTTTTCTGGGGCTGGGCTTTTCTCCCCCACCTCTTCCTTCAAGAAGAAGGATGGATTTATATTTTTTAAGACATCAAGTTGCCTTTATAAACGCCTCAACAGAGCCTTTTCGCAAAACTGCAACCAAACTGACTTGTCATTTTTCTCTTACCAAAAATGTTACTACGTTTGATTCGTTTAATGCCGTTCTTTGAAGCTAAGTTCTCATTTCGGAAGCCTAGCGCCCCATCAAGCCTGAGCCGTCTGACGCTCCACTACTAGGCGGGAAGACCAAAACAAGGAGCTTTGAAAGCTGCCTGTTTCAGAGTGACAATCCAGGCTCATGCGTTGATAGATTAGGAACAATGAACTTCAATCGTTTACTACTGATTCTGGAATCAGAATCCAATTTCCAAATGGAATATTTTCATCTCTTAGGCAAAATGACTTTGTCATATAGTACCATATTCAGGGGATATTGAATGATATCACTAGTGACAGTTTTATAGCAAATATACAGAGGTAATGTGTAGAAGCTATGTCTTAATGTAGACACGTAGTTATGGGTGCACTCCTAATTTTTTTTTTTTTTTTGCTCCCTTTTTATTTAAGGCACAATATACGAAGGAGCTTCAAATATCCAGCTCAACACCATCGCAAAGTGCATTGACACAGAATACTGATGTCCACAGGGACGGGCCTCTCCCCCTTGTCGCTGGTATAAAAGTCTGAACTATCGTGCCTTTTTGTGGAAGTAAACCTCCATGGCATTGAAGTATTCTGCTCAAGGTCTTAGTCATGATTCTTGGGATTGATCTTTTGTGTTTTATCTTTCCAGTCTGCATAAATTAGGCACCGGGAAATCATTTTTCAAATTTGGGAAGAAGGGCATCTGTGTTTTCTCCAAAACTGTTGTTAAAGTTGTACACGTGTAAATCACTTCAGCTTCAGGGCAGACAGACGTTTCACTCTGTCAGCATTTGGAGAAATGCATGTGAAGTATTACGTACAGACATGACTGCTTTATATTCCTGTTAAATCTTTATTTTTTGGATCAGAGAAACATTTGTTATAGTTGGCAATTTTATTGATCGATTCAATTCTAAGTTACTAGCCTAGGTAGGAACTGAAAATGTATTTAGAAAAATCTAAAAAAAAAGTTTTAAAAAAATGTTTATTTTGAAGGAAAAAGAGAGAGAGAGAGAGAGAGAGAGAGAGAGGGGGCAGGGGAGGGGCAGAGAGAGGGAGAGAGAGAATCCCAAGCTGGCTTCTCGCTGTCAGCACAGAGCCCAATACAGGACTCTTATCTCAAGAACTGTGAGACTATGACTGACCAGGAGTTGGAAGCTTAACTGAATGAGCCACCCAGGTGCCCCTAAAAAAGAAAGTTACTTTTAAAAAAGAAAAATCTGGGGCGCCTGGGTGGCTTAGTTAAGCGTCCAACTTCAGCTCAGGTCATGAGTTCGAACCCCGTATCGGGCTCTGCATTGACAGTGCAGAGCCTGCTTCAGATCCTCTGTCTCCCTCTCTCTCTGTTCCTCCCCAGCTCATGCTCTCTCTCCCTCTCTCTCTCTCTCTCCCTCAAAAATAAACATTAAATAAATAGATAGAAAGATCTGAAAGTTCTAGTTCTAAATGGAAGTGGGTGGAAAATAAGGGTATAATTCTGTAGGTCATATGATTGAAGACATTATTTTAACAAAAGAAAGCAATACGACTTGTTCCTATAATTGAGCTGCGTAAAAGATGCATTTCATGATGTTTTCCACAGATCATTTTAAAAACAAGTTCTTCTCGGGGCTCCTGGGTGGCTCAGTCGGTTGGCCGTCCGACTTTGGCTCAGGTCATGATCTTGCGGTTCGTGAGTTCAAGCCTCGCGTCGGTCGGGCTTGTGCTGACAGCTCGGAGCCTGGAGCCTGCTTCAGATTCTGTGTCTCCCTCTCTCTTTATCCCTCCCCTGCTCGCACTCTGTCTCTCTCAAAAATAAATAAACGTTAAAAAAAAAAACAACAAGTCCTTCTATTAGTTTTCAAGCATAAAGTTTAAATAGTTTGATTTAATAATCAGAATGTAGTCAGTATTATAATATTCATTGTATCACACACTGTTTTTCAGCAACATCATTTCTTTCTGTATTTGAACTGAATAGTATTTCCTCAAACTTAAAGTTATTGGGCTTGACCATGAATAGTAATGCAGATGCTGTGTTTTGGTTCAGTGGTTCTCAAGAGGGAGAGGTCTTGTCCCTGGAAAGAAGTATATCAAAATCTTATAAGGAATGAGTTAGAAGGGGCCTGTAGAGTTTGAAAAAGCATATTCAGTGATATGGAAAATAATATACAAATAATTTTATATCTTGGAAGGCAAAAATCTATTTGTTTCACAATACAAATTACAGAAAAGCAAAGCTCTACAAAATGTAGAGCTGGTGATGCCATCTCTTCAGTATTGGGGATTCTCAATCAGGAGAAAAGGACTCTCCTCCCCCTCCCCCAGGCCAGGATACATATCCTGCGTCCCCTCAGGGAAGTAGACGGCAGACGGATTAGAGTTTTGTCTCTTCTGAAAAGGTGGCATGGGTCAGAGATGTTGAAAAATGCTTCCGGGTTCATACTGCTGCTGCATGGGAAATATTTTAGTCCATAAATGAGAGGATCATGCTTATTAAGAAAACCTGACATTTTTAAAGTAATTTCGCTCTTGCACCTTCATGTTTCTTGAATTGGATTAATTTCTGTGATGCAAATCATAGTTAAATACTCAGAATTGGTAAATACAATTGAGATAGGAATTACTTTAAAATATCAGAAAGAAATAAAGACAAATACAGATCTTGGATCAAAAGAGATTACGTCTACGTGACTTTCAAATGGGAAGATGATAGAAATTCCTTCATTCAGTCTTTCGGAACAAAAAGGCAGTGTAATCTGATTAAAAAAAAAAAATAGGGGAATGGATGAAATGCCCTAAAACAAGGCTAGACGTCTAGTCTTTAATTTCTGTGATTATGTAAAAGGTGGACTTCACAAATAATGCAGAAGCCAACATTAGTACAAAAAAAAAAAAAAAAATCCCACTGGTTCCTGTGGAATTGTAAAGACGTGAAACTTCAAGAAACCTCGTGTTGGAATTAGCAGCATTGGAGAAACTCCTGTGTACGTCCAGACCTTGAATGTATATTGAGTGTTGACAAAGTTCTAATGATGTGTCCCTTTGTCCATGTTCACAAAAACCGGTTGCAAGTTAATTCTGTAATCTAGTTAATGTATCTACCTTCTTGTATTAGGGAATGATTGTGTTATTTTGCCTTTTACCAAAAAGGACGTCGTGGGTTTTCCCTGTAGTTCTTCCCTTATACCTTTTCTTAATAACCATGACTTTAGGGGCTTTAAAACGGTCTATCCCGAGTTTGTGTCTAATGGAGAATGAGCTTGTTCACCTCCTGAAGGCTGTCATTATTCTTCGTGAGTTTGAGGATTGGGCCTCCGTGGCTCTCAGGAGTTTCAGACTTGAACCCAAACACCAAATACGTCTTGGCTGTATTTGTGTGGAAGGAGCTGGGCTCAACCCAACTGCCAAGTCAGTATTGTTAGAGATTTCATTTTACAACACGAAAATGAATCAGTGTCAAAAGATTTTGGAACCACGGAAAGATAAACCTGGAAAGACCTTAGAGAACTATCCGGCCGACTCTTCGTTTTAAACGCGAAAGATTCATGACCCAGAATGTTTGCCCAAGGTCATCCCACCAAGGACAAAACAAGACAAGAATCCAAGTGTACGGCTCCCGATACAGTGTTCTTCCTCCTACCTGACATCATCTCTGTTCAGCAGATTTTGGATTTCATTCTTATTATATTTCAGTATGATTGTTGATTTATTTCTTTTAACTGACCAAGAGCGTTTCAGAAGTGTTGTGATTGATCACTGTCATGACTTACATACATTAATCTCCTGCCAAAGACACCAGCTGCCATCAGTTGAAGCTGGCATGTCACATGTGAAGATTATTGTGTATGATTTGGTTTAACGTTTATGACATATGTTAGCAAATGTGCCAGTTCTATCCTCACTGTTGTATTTTGCTGATCCTTCATGAAGGGAACGGTGTATGTCAATCAGACTACTCAGTGTCACAAAGTCCGTATTCTATGGAGAATGAAAAACTACGGCACTAAGTTAACTGGAGATTTTTGCCGCTCTGACAAAGCAAAATTGTTCGTTCCACATACAGATGAAGTAACAAAATGGTGTAATCTTCCTGCAAAATACATAACACTTTTGTTTGCCAGCCTGATAGCTTGCCTCTCCTGTAAGCCAATTTCGTTTTCAGAGAAGAGGTCCTATGATGTAGACCAAGTTTAAATTCTGATGCTAAAGAAAATTTTACTGGAGGACCCTTTTTTCTTTTTTTTTTTTTCTTTTTGCCTTTTTTTTTTTTCAGCAAAATAAGGAACTCTTCAGTTTGCGAGGTCACCTGTTTTGAGCACACCTTCACAGGATGGATCTCATCTAGCTGATATTTATACCTGTGCTTTCTAGTACTACTTCTGGAAATTTTATATCGTTGTGCCTTTTACTCAGTGATCTTCTATAGCCCGAAGCCGCAGGTTTCAGCCTATCTGTTCCCCGTTCCCTCCTATGCTACTTCAGAAATCCAGGTATCGGTCGTTCAGCGACCTGTGCCGAGCATTCACTGTGTCCAAGGGTCGAAAGTGCCCCACGGGGATGAGAAAGTAGATACTTAGTGAAACGTGTGCTGATCTCAGGGGTCATTTTTCTGTCCTCGTTGGTGCCTCCTCATACAGAGATTGAGTGGGAAACTACCAAGCCCAACCCTATGCAAAAGTACTTCTTTAGATCCTTTAGAATGATAACACTAAGCACTAACGTCTCTTGAGCTCTTCCCATGTGCCACCTGCTATTCTGTGCTCTAGATACATATTAACTCACAACAATCCTTTACAGTAGGTGCTCCTGTTAGCCCATTTTACGGGCAAGGAGACTGAGGCATGGAGAGGTTCAATAAGATGCTTATTGGTACATGACAGCAATGATTCAAACTCAGGCAGTCTGGCTGATGAAGGCCACCCCAGATTTCGTTCCTCCGGTCTTCCGGGTTTGCTCACCTTCAGGAGGCTTCCAGTAAAATGCCAGGATGATCTTTTCAAACAGGGAAGGGTAGCTAGCAGGCCTGCAAAAGAAATCATTAGGGGTGGTGGGAGCCTGTGTGTTTTGGGAGAAAGACTGGGGAGTGGGGTGGATAGGGTGATGGAGAGATGTGGCTGGAAGGAGGGCAAAGTACTAAAAAGGGCACTAAGGCAATACCAGAAAATGTCCTGCCCTCCAGAGTGATCTGGAAGTTTCCCTGAGACAGGAAGAATGAGCGAGCAGGATAAAAAGCTGAGTGGTGGTATAGGATGCTTGATGTGCAGTTATCTGTATGGATAGCTACAATATAAAGGGGAAAAGCTAACTTTGCAAGTTACTTGTTTTTAAAGAAAGCGTGGTAAGTAGGACACAAAATAAGGTAGGGGTACAGCCAAACATAATAGGTATACGTGGGTTAAACTCACCCATGAAAAAGAAAGGATGTTAAGATGGGACAAAGGGAAAATACAACTCCCAGCTACCTACGGTTAGAAACGCCAAACAACAGGAACATTGAAGGGAAAAGACCACACAACTGCTTCAAGAGGTACCAGCACCGAGTTAAAGGCACAAATAGTCGTAAAGAATATCCATGAGAAAATAGGAAGATTTCACCAAGAAGGCCCAATAGTCGTGAACTTTATGTCTCTAACAACATAACTGGGAACTATATAGAGCAAAACCAATGGAAATACAATGAAAACCATCGACAAAACCATCATCCTGGGCGCTGACTCAGAAATCAACCAGCCTGGTAGAAAAAGGTAAGAACAGATAACAGAGGATTGGGATAGCAGAAGTTACAATTGGTGTCAACGGGGGCAGGACTGTCCTTTTGAAATGCAAAAGAACGGCCCTTCTCCAGGAAATTGCTACAAATTCTGGGGGAAAAAAAAAAAAAACCAAATTTTACAGGCAACCTTCACCATACACGATGGTAAGTAAATAAATAACAAAAAGAATACAAAAAAGGGAACCATAGCTTTAAATAACTTTGGTTAATTACAACATGAAAATACAGGTTACGATTGTGGACAGAGGCGTGGGAAGCCCAGCTGTCTTGGTCGGGTGCCTAAGGGAGGACGGCCAAGAAGGCGGGTCCCAGACTCTTAGGACAGCAGAGTTTGTAGTAGTGAGAAAGTAGACACGTAGCGAGAGAATAAATAAACGATGGAATTACACATTGTACATCCCATGTGGCAGTTTAAGAGCCACATAACCTCGAATATTTGCCCAGAGTGGTACAGATCTATTTTGGTAAGTCCAAGCAGGCATAGAAGTTTTTAGAATGAGCTCGGGAAGTGTGGTGGCCACCCTGATAACTGCACCGAGGGCCTGTGCTGGCACGTGAGAAGGTAGCCCTGGGGGTCATTGGCATCGTCTATACTGTTGGAAGTTTTATAACGGGGTGTAATAGTACTTGTAATTAAATAAATGTAAGAGTAATTGTGATTCGAAAATAAAGCTACCTGTAGGGTTGCTGAGAATTTTCACTTTGGTGCATCATTTTACCTTTCACGGACTTTTCTGCTTTTCTCAACGAGCCACAGCCAAGTAGGCAGCTCTGTCCAGCCACACAGGACACTAGGCTGACAGGACCGAAAGGGATCTGAAACCTAGTCCCTTGAAGGGTTGGCCTCTGTGGGTAAGTCGCACCGGCCCAGTGTAAACAGCTGTCCCGCACAAAGCCTTGTACGTCTTGCTTTGCTGAACAGGACACTCCCAGGGAGGTTTCTCGCACTCAGCTGCAAACTGGGCCACCTGCACTGGCCTTGATGTTAGCATCTTGCCTCTTGTCGTAGTTTGATTTTATGTGATCGGACCTGAGATCTCCAAACCTAGTATTTATGACCTGCGAAGGAAAACTTTTTTTTACATTTTAGATGGCATATAAATATGTTCATAATATCCTCAGTTTTGCCTCTTGCCCACAAAATATTTACCGTCTGGCCCTTAGGGAAAAGTTTGCCAACCCCTGATTAAATTATTGCCTCTTAAATCAGATTCTACGGAAAAGGTCAAAGCTAGTCTGTTTGGAAAACACCAAAAAATAATAGTAATAATAAAGGAAGACACGATGTTCCCTGAGACCTTGGGTCATTATTCCCTTAATTTTATTTGTAGCCTATCTGGCCCCATTGGCTCCCTCTTTCAATCTCTAACGGCGTTCAAGTCTCCCATCTTTAAAAAAATAAAACTTCCCTGTGGGGCACTGCCCCATAGCACTGACAGATGGTCACATGGCCACAGGCCTCGGCTCAGGGCCTGCTCCTTTAATCTCATCTTCGCTGACATTCACTTTTGTCAGTGGGCTTAAACAATACTCTCAAAAATTATCTTTTTACCTTTAATTGGTGATCTATTATATCCATTCCAAACTATACTTTTGGCCACCCTCTTCTTCCTAAGGCTCTCTGCTTCCTTCGTTTTTTGTTTTTTGTTTTGTTTTTGACAAAACACCCAACTGTTGGCTGACGCTACTGGTTTCTTTTCTTTTAAATGGAAATTCTACCATTTATCAAGATTCTACCATTGTACCTCTTACCGTCCTCTGTTCAAAGCCTTCACTGAGCTCTAGAATAACTGAGTCTAAAAAAGGCAGACTGTGGAATGCCATCCCCAGAATTTGCTGGTCATTAGGTCCGATGCTTATTTTCAGATCTGCCCTGGCAGGATGTCCAGCAGGGTCTTGGAAATTCATGTCTAAAATGCCTGGAAGGATTAGGGTGGGAGGGAGAGACTTGGCAGTCTTCCGTAATTACTGATGGTGTAAAGACTGACGAAGTCCTCAGGAGAGTGGAACAGCCCTGTCACAGACCTTCTGCCCCTAACTCACCTGAGATCCTGCTCTACCAGTCAAATCACTGGGCCTGGAATCCGTTTCAGAATCCCTCGGGGGATTTTTCATTGCACACTAAGAATTGAGTGTTCCAGGGATTCCAGCCCCAGAGTCTATGTTCCTTTTCAACTTTCCAGCACCCCAATATAGCAGGACCAGCTAACAAAACCCCAGACCTTCCTTAAAAACCCACCTGTTTAGAGGGCCAGAGAGGCAGCAGGTGGAAGGGGCAGGACACCTTCCCCTTCATCCTACTGAGTTCAGAGGTGACTAGCTCATTACAGATTACCCTGCTTCTCTCCTCATGTGGTATTGAGAAGCTATGCACCAGCTGTTTTCCTAGTTCTGTGGAACCAAAAGCAATTTAGGGCAATGTGCTCATTGCATTTCTCCCACACCAAAATAGGAGGCTTGGTGGGGCTTGTTTAATGAAAACTTACCTTTATTAGCAAGAGAGTTAATGAAGAAACTACGGATAAATTACCTTAGATGCAGTGTTTTAAACCTAATAATTTTTCTTAGAGAGAAATGGATTTTTTTTTCTCTCTCTGTCTCTCTTGGCGATGTAAGCTAACAAGTAATTCCAGAGTCTTAAGGTTTTGTACCTTTGGAGGGTCAGGGAGGCTGGAGGGAATACATCTGGTTGAGTGGCTTTATTTTGCACGTGGTCATATGACAGAAACCTATCACTGTGTAACGTATGCGCAGTTCCTTTGCACATTAATACTCCGTCTTATCAACCCAATTGATTTTTCCAAGTAGACAAAGGCTAAGGATATGCTTATTGATTGCTGCTAAGTTCATTTTAAGCGTATTTTAATAAAGAGCATTTTGAAACTAAGACAGCCCTGTACTTATCCAGTGGGCAAGTCTTGGGAATTACTCAGATTGAAATGTACTAATGTGAAAACAGTTGCTGGATACAGAAAGGTGTGTTTTGTTTTTGTTTTGTTTAAGATTCCAAAAAAGAAAAAAAAGCAATTAGGCTCTGTCAACCGGTCATGTTCTCACAAACCAGGTTGTCATTTGGTGCAAGCATTTGTGTGGTCTTTGAGTTAACGCACTTCTCGACCTCAGTGGACCCCAAGTTTGTATAGATGTTCGACACAGGCCAGCTGATGTTTTTGGCCTGGAATTCGTTCTGGGCCTCAGCACGTAAGGGCAGTTTTCCAGAAGAATCAAAATTTCAAAAAAAAAAAGTTGCTTCATCACCTCTGACTGATAGATGGTGAAGAACCTGAATCCTACTCAAAGACTGCAACATTCATCACTGGCCCCTTGGGGGAAAGGGTTGCACATGATGATGCAAAAGCCAGAATGTTCCACAGGCATCTGAAAGGAGTCTCTTGAGAGAAAACCCTCATAGTTGTTAACAACCAGCAGAAGAGCATGCTCTCAGGGTGGGTTCTTTGGTTGGTTGGTTAGTTTTGAGTCTCTTGTGTGACTTCTCTCAAGACTCATTTCTCTTGTAGTCCTGTTATTGTCCTAGGGCCTTAACTCCTAACGGTTTTTCGGCCCCTAATTCCTCTATCATTTTTGCTACTATTTCAGTCAGTGGGTTTCCTCTGAGACCTGTGGCAATGTCCGCACGTCCTGTGGAAAGAACACAGGATCCCCCAGCATCTCTGCAAATGCCCTCTGAGGGTTGAACCGGCTGGTCCTGCGTGTTCGTGAGCCTGGAGCTAGCCTTCAACTGGGGGCTGAGCCGCAGTCTTATTGTTTTGTCAGTGATAACATCTTTAATGCAAAGGGGTACAATTGCAGGGATGTTAATTTGATGTGGATCCACTGAAAACGTTTTCACATACATTTTCATTGTTCTGATTGGTAAGGAAATCTTCATTCAGTAAAGAATGCGTAGGGGCACTTACTTGACTGGCTCAGTCCATAGAGTGTGCAACTCTTGACTTCAGCGTTGTGAGTTGGAGCCCCACGTTGGGTGGAAATGTTACTTAAAATTAGATCTGAAAACAACAAAAAAGAATGTGTAATGTCCTGTTTGTGATCACTTGGTTATTATGAGTTTTAAAAATGTGAGTGGATCACCTCTATGAGGATTTTCTTTTTTTTTTTTTTTTTTTTTTTTTTTTGAGAGAGAGTGCAAGCAGGGGAGGGGCCGAGAGAGAGGGAGAGAATATCCTAAGCAGGCTCTGAGGCAACAGTGCAGAGCCTGACTTGGGACTTGATCCCATGAACCGTGAGATCATGATCTGAGCCAAAGTCAAGAGTCAAACACTAAACTGACTGAGCCACCCAGGCGCCCCTCTATGAAGCTTTTCTATTTCTTATTTAGTTCGAGTTTTTGTGTTTTCTAACTTTTATATTTGTGTGTTCTACTTCTGTTAAGATCATATACATGCTCCTGAGCCACGGGAGTTTTAAAAATAATTTTATTCATAATGTACAAAACTGGAATGTATTTTCATTAAAAATGCAAATTAAAGTTAATGAAAGATTTGAAAATTATTTTTACCCGTTTTCCAAAGTTATTTTTAAAGTACTTAAAATCATTGATGTAAAAAAGCAAAATAACACTCTAGCTATAAGACATTTTCATTTTGGAAATTTGAACTATTAAATACTTTTTATAAAAAAGACCATTCACAAATCTAGCATCCAGTTACCATCGAGTGGGTATCATGTGCCATGCACGTTACACGTAGGTCACATAAATAATCCAAGTTCAAAGTCATGTGAATTATGAATATCGCATCATGTCAACCACCACGTAAAACTGTTGGGAAACCGTACCAATTCATGGAAAGTTCTGGTAGTGCCCACTGGAACACAGAGGAGCCAGAGAGAGGAAGCTCATCGCTTTGGGAAATGACCATGGACTCTGCAAGAATGTACTGCATTCTTGTTCTCTGAGAGGAACGATGTAACAAGTCAGTGAATTTGTCCGTTTCCTGAGCAAATCCTCCTTCCCCCCAGAGCAATATCTGAGAAGAGGCTGGGAGCCAGGGGTCATCAGGTCCTGGCTTTCAGGGGCAGGGTGGAAAGGTGCCTGTATCTTAAGAACAAGCAAGGAGGCAGCCTGGGGAACCCCCCGGGGGTGCTGGTGGGGGTGGCAGGGAGAAGCCCACGCAGAGGGAAGGCCTCCAGCAGTCCTGAGCCTGGGGAAGCACCATGGCGCCAGGGGTGGGTGGGGGGGTTCTGAGGGAGAGTCCAGGCAAGGATCTGAAGGTTTGCAGCTGAGCCTGAGTTCGTGAGGATGACTGAGGTCCTCTTTTTTTTTCTTTATGTTTATTTTTGAGAGAGTGGTAGCAGGGGAGAGGCAGTGAGAGAGGGAGACAGAGGATCCAACGTGGGCTCTGTGCTGACAGCAGAGAGCCGGAGGCGGGGCTCGAACCCACGAACTGTGAGATCATGACCTGAGCCCAAGTGGGACACTTAGCCAACTGAGCCCCCCTGGCACTCTGGGTGCCTCTTATTAGTAAGGGAAAAAAGATGGAGAAATACATCAAACTAAGTTGGAGGGATTAAAAGGTGGTTTGTGAGGTCTTCTGAAATTAGGGGATGCATTTTCTTTTCCGCATGAGGGAAACTTTGGGGATAGCCAGGGACAGAAGGGAGACGCCGGCCAGAACCATGAAAAGCTTTGGTGGAATCGCCCATCTTGGGGGACGAGTGAAAGAATCTTGCCCGTCTGATATTGGTCCTCGTAAATTCGCACGTTGAAATCCTACCCCACAAGGTGATAGCGTCGGAGGTGTGGCCTTTGGGTGGGGTGGGGAAGAATGAGATTAGTGCCCTTATAAGCGGGACCCCAGAGGGAGCCCTGACCCTTTGGGCCATGTGAGGACACACCAACAAGACGACCTTCATCTGACACCGAATCTGTGCCATGATCTGGGGCTTCCCAGCCTCTGTGAGAAATAAATTTGCTTATAAGACACTGCTCCCTGGGGCACCTGGGTGGCTCAGTCGGTGAAGCATCTGACTTTGGCTCAGGTCATGATGTCACAGTTCGTGGGTTCGAGCCCCGCGTCAGGCTCTGTGCTGACAGCTCAGAACCTGGAGCCTGCTTTGCATTCTGTGTCTCCCGCTCTCTGCCCCTCCCCCACTGCACCCTGTCTCTCTCTCTCTCTCTCTCTCTCTCTCTCTCTAAATATAAATAAAAACATTTTAAAAAATTAAAAAAAAAAAAAAAGATACTGCTCCTGCCCCAGCCTCCAAAAGAGCTGAGACCAGGTGTTGAGAAACCATCCATGGGATGGATGGCCAGGTAGGAAGAGCGAATTGGTCAGAGTAGCATCTTAATAAGTGTTTCCCCTTTCTTTTACTCATCATTTCTAATCAAGCAGGAGTTGCCACAGGAGCTGAAATATCATTTGGAAAAGCAGCCGGACGGGGCCAATGGTGTTTGCCAACACGGCTCTCTTTGGGTTTGTACTTTGTTAAGCCACTTGGATGGAGGAGGAATGAGCCTTGTGTCTGTTACGTCACATAGCTTGGAAAGCCCAGAGGCCCGAGGCCCCAGAGCCAGTTGAAGCAGCAGCTTACCAAGGCCAACAGGCTTAGACTCTTTCCATCTCTGTGCTCCGCCATCCTTCCCGGACATCATCCTGAGCCCGGGGCTTAGGTGGCTGCAGCCGCTGGAGGTGTTACCCACTGACACAATCATGTCCAAGGAGAGAAGAACATTGGAGAAGCCGTGCAAACAGATGGCCTCCACAGACTACTCTTCGGACCCTCCTGGCCAATTTTGGGTCACGTACGCACTCCAAAATCCTCCCTTGGAAGGAAGGTAGGATTGTCTCCAGATCAACAGCACCCACCCAGGAAAGATCGGCTCCCTGACATCCACGGCTACCGGGGAAGGGGTAGTTACCAAAACAAAATCTAGATCTGCTAGGAAGGCAACAGGGAGTGGATGCTGGCCCGGTGCATCTATGTTCCAGAGCTGCCGGAACAAACTACCGCAAATGAGGTGGCTGAAAACGACAGAAAAGCGTTGTCTCACAGTTCTGGAGGCCGGGAGTCTGAAATCAAGGTGTTGGTGGGCTCATATACCCTCTGGAGACTCTAGGAGAGGATCCTTCCTTGCCTCTTCTAGCTTCCGGGGGCTGCCAGTCACCCTTGGGGTCCTTGGCTCATGGCAGCACAGGCCCCAACTCAACCTCATCATCACATGGCCGTCTTCCTTCCGTGTGAAGTATCCGCGTTTCCCGTGTCTTCTAAGGACACCAGCCCTATTGGATTTGGGGCCCACCCTAATGCGGTGTGACCTCATCTTCACTTGATGACACCTGCAAAGGTCTTATTTCCTAGTAGGGTCACGCTCATAGTGTGGGCATGAATTGTGGGAGACACCGTTCGAACCTGTACATATGGTAACCAGCTGTGCCCACCACCGAAAGAAGACATGTCCCGGGTCAGGGGTCTCTGTGAAGCGCAATGAATGATTCAGAATGGGTTCCTACAGAGGGTGATCTGTTTAGAGGCCAGTGTGGTCTTGGTAGTGGCACATGGAAAGCCCAGTCGCCTGTGGGCCGCCTTCGCTGGTTCTGCCTCCAAAGTAACTCTTCATCTGTACATCTTTCCATCTCTACTGGCACTTTAGTCCAATCCAAGGTGTGATCTCAGTCTGGGGACAGTACCCCCTAATTAGCTCCCAGCTTCCTCTCTTCCCAGGATCCAACCCATTTGCCACCTATCCGCCGATGACAGTCTTTTAAACGTCAGTTGGATTCTATCTCTCCTCTTCAATGATTTTTCTAGACCCGTGCTGTCCACTATGATAGCTACTGACTAGCCCCGTGTGACCATTTCAATTTAAGTTAGTTAAAAATAAATAAAATGTGACATTCGATTCCTCAGGAGCACTAGCCATGTTCCAGAGCGCTCACTGGCCACGTTTGGCTGGTGGCCACCGTATTGGGCAGCACAGCTATAGAGCATTTCTGTTATCGCGGAAAGTTCCGTAGGTCTGGGCTGCTCTAGAGGACGCAGCAGCTGCTTCCTCCAAAGAACAAACGATGCCCAGAGTGCCTGACTAAGCAAACATCATCGTTCTCCGAGAACTTTTGGCTTTGAAGCAGTGTGGCAAGATTAATTTTCAGAGATTGTTTTGGTGTTCTTTTGGTATTTTCTCCTTTCCCTTCTCCCCATGCAAGGAGGTTCCGTGATCCTTGCCTCACACGAGGCTGGCAGCAGCCCTTCCTGACTTCTGTTCCTATTTTCGGTGGAAACAGAGTTTGAAGGAGAGGAGACACCTAAGTCCAATATGGAAGATAAGGCTTGAGGAGAGATGAATGTCTCCCAAATTAAAGAGGGGTTTCCCAGGTCAGGAGAGGAGAGAGAGGCCTTCATGCCTTACGTGTAGCCTAGACTAGCATCCTGGGAATGTGAGCCAGAGGGAACGGTGTAGGGGACACCAGGAGGCTGGATTGCAGGCAGAGCCCTCTGGCCTTGATCTCAGACATGTCCCAGACGAAGCAGAGAAGCCAAGCGAGGAGGTGCCCAGACAGTCCCAGTTTATGCCTGTTGCCTCAGAATAATTGTCAACAGGGCCATCTTTCACTTTCAGAAGGGCTTCCCAGTTTGGGCAATAAATGATAAGGTCGGCCTACCTAAGTGCCTCATGTTGTAAGTTCAGAAAGCCACCAGGGGTAGGACCACCTACCTCCTCACAGGCCTCAGAGAGGTGCCACGAGCCATGGTCCACGTGAGAGGAGCATAGGCTGAGAGGGAGGGGAGGGTGCTTTACTTCCCCGAAGTCAAGGTGGTTGAGGGTCCTACAAGGAAGGCAGCCTGGCATTTTGTTCACAGGTGGATGCCTTACTTGGCCCGTAGATTGATGCTTTGCATAAGAGCAGGAGAGGAAAGACCCAGGAAGCAATGACATGATGAAAGGACCCCCAGAGAGAGGCCCAGACCACCCTAACTTGAGTTCCTGGTTCCAAAAAGTGAAAGCACGTGGGTTCTGCACATACCGACAGGCCTGAGAGTTGGCTCAGGAGGTAAATGAGATCGTGTTATCCGATCTTTCTGGAATCCTTTATGTTGAGGACAAAGAGGTATGCACAGAAGAGGATGGAGCCAGCAGTAGAATGTAGCCACTCTTGCTAGAAGAGACCCCCAGGGCCCAGAGAGCAAGTCCTTGATAGCAGGACTTGGTGTCGCCAACACTCCGGCATCCTGTGCGTAGAGAAGAAGCCAGCACAACGAGGTCCGCGAGGGACCGCACCCCGCCTGGCCATAGGAGGAGGCAGAGTTCTCTTTGCTCTCCCTCCTCGCTCCCCGACTCCACAACCAACCCCAGCCCCAGATGAGGAAAGGAAAAAGTCAAGAGAGACCCTGCACTCTCCCCACCCTACCACACACACACACACACACACACACACACACACACCCAAGCTGTTAGAGCCCCAGACAGGCATGGCCAGTGCTGACATTCAGGGTACAGCTTCAAAATAGACATGAGACTGCAGTAACTAAGCTATTGTAGTGAGCTGAGATCGACTGTTGTCAAGGGACTTGTCCCCCTAGCAGGAGCCAGGGACTCGGTCCAGGGTAATTGGGGATGATTATTAGCAGAGATCCTCAACACTCTGACTCAATAATCTTGTACAATCAAACCTAAAGGAACAAGTGATTTCCTTCTTGCTCACCTGTGTTGGGGCACAGGGATCCACACCAACCACCCCCTGTCATTGGACCACTTCCTGAGATCTTCAGCCGCTGTGATCCCTGGGTCCCTGGCCTCATCCTCTCTCTGCAATGGAGACTACATAGGAGACCCCCCAAAGCAAACTAGCTGGTGGGACAAGATAACCTGAAAAGTCTTCTGAAAAATCTCAGAGTCGTAAGCTGTTGCTTGGGACGCTAGGGACTTGTCAGCTACCCTCTTACTCACCTTGAGAGAACCAGAGCCCGGGAGGGTGAGGGCCTTTGCTCCCATGATGGTGCAGTGGATGACCAAGGGCTTGGACCCGGATATCACACTGCCGGGATGTGGCTGTCTGCTCCCCAACTTAATTGTACAGCTTGGGTGGCTCAGTTGACCTCTCTGGTGTTTTATTTTCTGAGAGGTAAATAAAACCTCTCAGTTTTACAGTTCAGTCTGAACTGTAAAATGGAAATTGTGCTCGACAGCTTACCATTATGAAGAAGGTATACAATGCGTGTATTCCAAGCCCCTTAGCAGAGAACCTGGTATCCAGTAAGCCACTCTGTAGATGTTCGCTCTTACTCTACCGCCTAGTTTCCTGGCTCCTCCTGACTCATAAAGTCAAACCAACTGCTAACGAACAGGTCGGAAAGTAACGTTGAAAACTTCTGAAGTCCCATTTTTTTTTTCCCTCAAATTATAGCAAGTCCCTTAGCCAAGGGTGAAATACCCTGACCCGCTTGGTTAGAGCGGGCATCAAGGCCACTGCCGCATCTGGCGGTGCAGCCAGCAGAAAATGCGGAGCCTGTTCAAGCACTTTGGCTTCCGCTCCAAGATGATCTGCATGACATTTGGGTCAATCAATTTAGAGATAATGATTCTTGCCGCTGAGCTGTGCGTGTCCAATCACAAGAAATAGGGGTCCCCAATTGATTTTTGTGGACTGGTTTCATTTTCTCGGAAAGCTTTTCAGGTCAAACATTGGCCAGAGCTAGGGTGCTGATAGGAGGTGGCATATTTCCATCTACTTTTGCCCAGAAATGTCTGGCTATCATTGTGCTCTGTTGAATAAAATTGAAATCATCAAAGCCCTTTGAGGCATTGCAAGGACATTTTTCAAGCAGGACTTTTAATCGGGAATGGGGGCGGGGCGGGGGAGGGGGGGAAGGACACAGAACATCTGTGGAGACACACACACATATACACACTCACACACACACACACACACACACACATATATATATATATATATATTTTTTTTTTTTTGGTCTTTTCCAGAATAAATTTCTCACAGCAACACAGTGAGATTCAGGAACCTGGGGGGGCTCTCTTCCTGTGCTATGTTTCCCGCCCCCCCCCCCCCACACACACACAATGTGTGGACTTCATTTACAGCAATCTTTAAAAAGTAAAGTACAAGGAAGCCTAAATGAATAGTTAATTAAAAATAGGCAAATGGCCTTATTTCTTTCCTAAACTGGTTGATGTGTGCCCTGTTGTGGGTTTTTTGAGAACACAAAACTATTAATTTATGGGTGCAAAGAACAGGGAATTAATCCTAAAGAGCCCTGCAGCCTTTGAAGACCTGAATCATATGTTGAGCTCGTTTAAAACTTGCATAGGAAATTAAGGTAGAATAAAGCCCTTTAATTTGAAAAGTGCATCTATAGTTGCCATCCCTAGGATATCTGCAGGGTCATTATTCAGAAAGGTTAAGGAGGACTTTATTTTTTTATATTCACTATGTATTCCTCAGTCCCAGCTCACCATGGTGCATTTCAACTTATAAAGAGAAGGAGATAACAAAAGGGGGAGGGGAGCTTTTTATTCACTTTCCACTTAATTTCCTTGCCGCCACGCCAGTCCCAGCTTAATGAATGTAATTGCTACCTTTGATGAAAATACTATTATCAAGATCACACATTACATTGGAAAACAGTTTTTCTTTAAACACAGCTACTGCAGTCTCTAATTATGCATGTAACAAGTGTCTCCCGAACAAAAGAGCATGTTGTCTACAATTGCTAGGAATTGGAGCAAGGCAAATTCGAACAAAGGACAGATTAGATTTGCTCCCGCTCCACAAAGCCCATCCCTCTGATTAATTTCCTGCAAAAACTAAAACAATTCTCTTAAAAGGAGCTCACCCTTCTCCAGAATGATCCATATGCCATTTGGGTCTTTCTATAGGGTGATAATGGCCCCTGATTTGAACTCGTGTTAGAAAATAAGAAAGGGCTTTTATGAACTTCCTCTTTCATATGCAAATGAGCAGCACGAGATCTTGAGGGATAATGAGCCCCCCAAAAAGTGACTTTTCAGTGGCTGTGAAAGAGCTCGCTGGTAGGGGAAAGTCTGCATTGAGCATGTTCAACCTAATTATTTTATTAGTTCCAAGAAATGAGGCATCTTTGAGAAAATATTTCCCATGCCTGCTGAGACTGGTCGACAACAGCTTTTCTGGGGTCACCTTTCCTAACAGACAGACCGTTTCTCGACTTGTGCATAGACTTTTCTAAGCGGATTCATGACTACACATAATGTACACTTACTAGTTTAGGAGGCTCTGGGTTTTTATGGCACGTGGCTATGGATGTTGGAGGCCACATTTATCAAATGTGGGCGAGGGGCTGGACAATCCCATAACACCTCAGTTCTGCCCCCCAGCATTTTTCAGACCCAGAAGAAAAAAGGCGAGTTACTTTCCAACACGATGTCCGCCAGGAGTATGAGTTCTAGAGTCGGATCGTCTGGGTTCAAACCTCCATTCGCCATTTACCACTCGTGTGATGTGGAAAAAAAAATCATCTGTGTCTTTATTTCCTCAACTGTCAAACAGGGGTAAGACGGAAAGTGCAGTTAGCGTTAACTAAGGTAATACTTGTGACATGCTTAGTGCAGTTCCTGGCACATAGTATGCACTCAATAAATTTTACTTGTTGATATTCTTACAACCTGGAAGATCACTGGTGTTTAATGAAACATCCGGTCCGTGTTTGGGTTTCCCAAAGTACTGTCCATCGCCTCCTTGAGTCCTTAAATCCGGCTGCCTGCTGCCCCTGGGAAAATGGTACAGGATGTGTCATCTCAGATGGGAATCCTGTGCCCTGTCCAGGGAAGACAAGACTGCCAGAACCAGTTCGAGGCCATCCCAGTTAGGTGTGGAGCTCTCTTTTGCTGCAGCTCTGCTGTCTAGAACTGGCCTGACCCTTTTCAGAGGCATGGTCAGGAGCCCTTATCAGGATGAGTCTCAGACATGGTCCATAAAGGACCCGCAGGGACAACACAGGATGAAGCCGCGTCTTGTCCGGAGAAGGATCTGGATACATAAAAGGAGAACCACCATGCATGGATCATCACTATCCTAGGATCCGGTACCTGAGTCCTTGGGTCACGTGGCTTCCTTAGGACAGTGAAAGGGATCATCACTCTGTTCACCAAGGAACTCACCATCCGTAAAAGTCGTGCCCACCAGCACCGCATGTCCCTTCCTGCGGAGCTCCAGCGGCCATCTTTGCTCCCCTGTGCAAACCCGCATCTATCGATTGCAAGGAATAAATCGATCACAAAGGGAAACTGCAAATTGTGCCAACCTTGCAGATTTCGTGGTGTCGTGAAAATGGTGCCGGGGAAGCGTTCGTGTGCAAAGCTCTTGGCGAAGGAGGATCTAGCCATTCTTAATTTGAAGAGAAGCACGGGCAAGGGCGTGGGCACAGCAGACACCCCGGAGAGAACACTCTGAGGGCCGGGGATTAAGACGTGCGCTCATGAAGACGTATGGCGCCTCCGGATAATTTCACAAAAATGACCCTCTGTAAGACAGTGCTGTGAGGATCACCCACCCAGAGTGGCCCACAGAGTGAGCCATCACACAGTTTTGTGCTGAAAAGCGTACTTCCCCAAATCAACATTCGCTTCATTCTTCTCTCGGGCCAAGATTATAGATGCAATCATATCCTTAATTTCAAAAAAAAAAAAAGCAAGATACGTTTGTTTGAGTAAGTCATAACACAAATTTTAAGTGGTAAGACAAAGGTGAGTTTTAAGGCTAATTCCACATCAAGCCTCCTTTCTCATCACCATTTGCTAAGAAAGGAGTCCCCGGTTTTATTACATTACCTCTGTCGAGCACCAATGTTCCTAGAATGACGTGGGCCTTGTGTGGCCCAGGTGATATCTCGGGATCCCTAGGACAAAAGGCATACGTTCCAATATTAGGAGCTCAGAGCTGCGCAGCTCTTTACCTACCTCTGCCCGGAGTGATGGGGAAACACTCTCACACAGAGGAACTGGTACCCCCGAGATTTCACTCCGGGGCCGGTGGGGCGGGCTCTCCAGGTCTGTGCTATCCCGGCAGGGAAGGCTTCCCCCAGTCTGGATGGCCTCCCATGGCACCTGTCAGCACAAATCTCTGTGACTGTGGTCAGAGGGGAAGGAGCCCAGCCGGACTGGACTCAAGTGCACAGCACTGGGGCTGCAAGGCATGGACCTAAGAGGGATTGAAGGGTAGCCACAGAGGCTCGGCCTTGGCCTCAGGCGCCTTACACAATCTGAAAACCGCTCTGCAAACAACAGGCAGCCTTCTGGCCCCACCCTCCCCTGCCACCCCAGGAGCAATGGAAAAGGGCCAGCACGGGGCTGAGAGCAGGCAGACAGTGCAGAGGTGGCCCTTACTTCACCACAACAGCAATTCTGTTCTTTTCCAGGAGACTGATGGCCCTGGGGGCAGCCCGCCGGAGTCCTGGTCCCGGCCACAGCCCTGGGAGGGGGACCCAGTGAGCACAGGGGCAGAGGTGGAGGTGCCGGGGCGCAGGGCAGCCTGAGAGCAGGAAGGGTCCCCTCGAAGGTCCATACATCGGTCACCTGTCCCGTCCCTCCTGCTGCCCGCACCCCTGGAGACAGGCTGGAACAACTGTTTCTGAGGACCCTCAACAGGGGGACAGCGTTAAAGACAAGGGAGCTTTGAGGCAGCATCTCTGAGTCTTGATGGCGGTGCAAATGACCAGCCATTTCCTGGTCCACTGGTTAGCGGAATTAGCATACTGTGAGTGGGAACAGCCTCCATCTGTCTTCTGTGCTCTTCATCACCCGCGGCAAGGTGGAACCGGCACCTGACCTTTGAGTCCATGAAGGGTAATGCCCCACACTCCTGAGAAGACGTGCTCGTCTCCACTGGCCACATCATGGGACTCCAGAGCATCCTCAGCCTGCCGTGTAGGTCACATCTACCTCTGGGGGTGCTGGTGTTTACTGAGGGCTCCGGGCTCACCCAGACGAGAAAGGGGCGAGCGAGGAGCTCTGGCTTTGGAGTTGGGACGCCTGGCCTCTCTGCTGTGTGCCGTCTGCGGGTTGCTGGTCGTCTCCGGCCTCATCAGTCAATCAGGGGTTGTCAGAGCAGGTCTTTAGAGGTCTTCTAAACCCCGATTTTCTGGCTTCCCTCCCAGAAAATCTTTTCCAACCTTGCCCTCACCTTTCCCCCTAACCCGGGGACCCAGCCCCAAACCTGCCCACCCCCCACTCCCATAGTCTGCCATTGTTCCCATGGCAATCCCATGGCAACTGAATACTCTATCCCTAGGAGACTGCAATCCCAAATTCGCTCCCTCTAGGCAGCCTCCCCCTTAACTCAGCAGGAGATCTGGCCCTGGCTCCCTCCTTGTGTTTGCCTCTGCTCAAAGCCACGAGCTGGGTTGGAGGACAGAGTCCCTGCGGGAAGAAAAGGAAGATAAGGCTGGGAGAGGCCTCCCCCCATGCCCCCCAAAGCGGGGTCTCCAGGATGCCCCCACTGTCTGCCAGGGGCTTCTCCTAAGGTCAGCCAGCTCCTGGAGCCACAGTGCGCATCCTATAAGGTGGCTGGTGCTTCTGGGTAACCGCCACGCTGAGGGAGGGCTGGCTGTGTGTCAGGGGATTTGACCATCGATGGGGTGCCCCAAACAGTTGGTTGCAAGGTGTTATTTATAACTCTCACGGGGTAAAATTTCTGTCATCGACTGCACAGGAAGGACCTGTGTGGGCCAAGACGACAGGGAAACTGGGCTCTAGCAGAGCTGAGCTGGGTGTGACCTTGGGAAAAAAATTTTTTTTCCCTCTTTGCAGTTTGGTTTATTCATCAGTTAAATGGATGGTTGAACCAGATCATGGCTAACCATGGTTGAACCAGCCTTGACCTGGAAGGCTGCAAAAATGGCAGAGGGGACTGGAGAATGTGTATTTTTAAAAAATTTTTTAATGTTTATTATTTTTGACAGCGACAGAGACAGAGAGAGACAGAGGGCGAGCAGGGGAGGGGCAGAGAAAGAGGGAGACACAGAGTCCAAAGCAGGCTCCAGGCTCTGAGCTGTCAGCACAGAACCTGATGTGGGGCTCAAACCCATGAACCGGGAGGTGGTGACCCGAGCCAAAGTCGGAGGCTTAACTGACTGAGCCACCCAGGCGCCCCCTCATTTTGCAGAGTATTAAGTTATGGCCGAGGACACTGAACCATGTGACTCACACGCCCAAGTTCGGGCGTCTGCCCAAGCAGGTTCGGGATGTGACTGCTGTGTAACCAGAGGCAGACAGAAGCCATCTGGCTCCCTCACAGGGATCTGTCAGCCCTGGAGGGACCTGGAAACCTCCCTGGATCTGGCCTGCTCCCCGTGGGGAGAAAAGGAGGGGCCTTGGCTGGGGCCAGTCACAGGGTGGGGGCTGTCTCATCTGCTTGGCTGACGGTTGACGTCATGTACTTTCCCTTCCATTCACAGCTGCAATCACTTGGCACTTGCTTGGCGAGCTTTTATGTGTTCCTCCAAACCCCAGGCTATTGTGGGCTTGCCTTCTCCTCCGCTCCCTGTGCCTGTACCGCCATCATCACAGTCCTGCCTCCGCGCTGGCAGGAAGACTTTGGCGATGGGCAGTCAGGCTGTAAGCCCCTGGAGGGCAGGACCTTCTGTGCCCTGGGATGTGGCACAGCATGTGCTTAACCGGAGTTTGCGGAATGAAGGAATGAATGGAAAAAGTGAAAAGAGCAGATGTACGGGATGAGGACATCCCAGGATGAGGGGCAGAAGCCAGAGGTGGGAAACAAACCAGTGTTCAGGGGCCCGGGAGTGATGGGTATGGATGAGAATGGGGGTGGAGAGAACCTACTCTTGCTTTTTATTGTTCGTCTCACTGGTACCTGGATTAATTTCTGTATCACGCACTACACTGTGAATCTCATGGACACATTTGACAGTGTCCACACGGGCTTTTGCCTGAGACCTGGCACATCTGAGGTGCTTAAACAGAGCTCATTAAATGAATTACTTAGATATGGGGGGAGGGCAAGAAGGTAGACAGTGCTTTGCAGGCCTACAGGCACCAAGAACCCAAGTCCATTGCACGGTAGCTATACAAAATGCAGAATGCATTAGATTTGAATCTCAGATAAATAATGAATCATTTTGGGGGCGCCTGGGTGGCTCAGTCGGTTAAGCGGCCGACTTCGGCTCAGGTCATGATCTCGCGGTCCGTGAGTTCGAGCCCCGCGTCGGGCTCTGTGCTGACCGCTCAGAGCCTGGAGCCTGTTTCCGATTCTTTGTCTCCCTCTCTCTCTGCCCCTCCCCCGTTCATGCTCTGTCTCTCTCTGTCTCAAAAATAAATAAACGTTAAAAAAAAAAATTTTAAAAAAATAATAGTGAATCATTTTTAAATATAAGGATGTCCCAAATATGGCATGAGACATACTTATACTAAACTAATTATTTACGGTTTAGCTGAAATTCAATTAAACCGGTATTGTGTGGGTTTTTGCTTGGGGATCTGCTTGCTTGTTTTTGTTGTTTCTTTTCAGTTTTGCTAATCTGGCAGCCCACCCTGCCCTCTTTCCGCTTTACTGTACTTCTCTCTGGTTTTGTCCTCCAGTTGACCTCAGAGTCACAAGATGGTTGCTGGAGCACCAGCCTCCATGTTTGCGATTTAGAAAGCAGAAGGATAAAGGGAGAAAGATCTAAAGAACACCTGTCTCCCATTGGGGTCAGCCTCTTTTTTTTTTTTTTTTTAATGTTTATTTATTTTTGAGAGACAGAGTGAGCAGGGGAGGGGCAAAGAGGGAAGGGAGACCCAGAATCTGAAGCAGGCGCCAGGCCCCCAGCTGTGAGCACAGAGCCCGAAGCAAGGCTCGAACCCACAAACTGTGAGATCGTGACCTGAGCCAAAGTCGCATGCTTAACAGACTGAGCCACCCAGGCGCCCCTGGAGTCAGCCACTTTTAAATGGATATCCTAACTTAAACATGGGCTGATTCTTTGACGATAACAAGGAGTCATTATTTTACTAGGTATGAAGGGTATTGTGGATATATAAGAAAATGTCCTGCTTTTCTGGAGATGCATCCCAAAATATTTACATGTAAAGTGTCATGTAAATAAGCAAATAAGCAAACTGTTAACGACAGTTGAATCTGGGTGATGAGTATGTATGGGTGCCCATTATCCTAGTCCCTTTACCTTTCTTTTCTCTTTTTTTGGGGGGGTCATAGATTTTAAGATATTTTTCTAAGTGATCCCTATACCCAGCGTGGGGCTCGAACTCACCATCCCAAGATCAAGAGTTGCACGCTCCACTGACTGAGCCAGCCAGGCACCCCCCTCTACCTTTCTTTATGCTGGAAAATTTTCATAATGAAAATTTTATTTTTGGTGGTCCTGGCCTAACTTTTGTGTTTTCTCACTGCCCAAGCCTCGCAAAGAGAAGGCTGGGAAAAGTAGTCTTTGAGCTGCCATACTGATGCCTGGATCTAATCAGGCTTTTTGTCATTGAGGACAAAGGGGAGAATGGACAGTGTCTGCCCAGGGCACAATTTCTCAGCTCCCCCTGTAGGGCACACGGAGAAGCGAGGACCACAGTACCCAAATCTCTGCTTTGGCTTCCTTGTTGGAACCAGCCCTTTCTGGTCTTACTCGGCCTTCCGATGTGATTTCTACCCTTAGAAGGGTAGCTAAGTCACAGCCAACCCCTCACCCATGGGTGGGTATTCACAGGAGCCCTGCTGAACCCCAAATCTGCAGCTTTTTCACCCTGCATTATCTTTTCAGGGACCCTTGAGGCTGCCTTCCTGAAGAAAATGGAGCCCAGCTCCTTCCCTCCTGCACCAAGAGGAGTTGACATTTCCCGGGGCACTGGGCTGCCCCCACGGGGGATGTACCAATCATGTGCGGAAGAAAGATCCTTGAACAGAAGGCCACATTCAGAGCTATGCCCCAGGTAAGATGATTAGGCGGTTTGTTTGGCTTTCTGCCTCTGCGTCTCCATCTGTCAACAAACCAGGAGCTAATGGCTCTGGGTGTAGGGCTCGCTTACATCTCAAGAACTCAAAGCCATGATGAATACAGGCTGTGCTGCGTTCTACATATTTGGCACATAGTAAGCCTGCTATGAGGACTTGAGGGGGGAAGCTTGGGGGGCATTCTGGTCCATCAGCTAATGAATGGGTGAACACAACGTGGTCTATCGGTGCGATGGAATATTATTCAGCCATGAAAAGGAACAAACTACGGATAAACGCTACAACACAGGTGAACCTTGAGAAGATTATGCTAAGTGAAAGCAGGCAGTCACAAAGGACCACATATTGTTTGATTCCGTTTATGTGAAGTATCTGGAACCCGCAAATCTTCAGAGACAAAAAGTAGATTTGTGGCTTCCTAGGGCTGAGGGTTAAGGGGAACTGGGGAGTGACAGCCCGTGTGTTTTGGGGGGGGGGTGATAAAATGTTTTAAAATGGACTGTGGGGATGGCTGTGCATATCTGAAGTTGTAATAAAACCCATTGAATTGGGGGCGCCTGGGTGGCTCAGTTGGTTGAGCATCCAGCTTCAGCTCAGGTCGTGATCTCACGGTTTGTGAGTTCGAGCCCTGCGTCGGGCTCTGTGCTGATGGCTCAGAGCCTGGAGCCTGCTTCCGATTCTGTGTCTCCCTCTCTCTCTGCTCCCTGCCCTGCTCACACTCTGTCTCTGTCTCTGTCTCTGTCTCTCTCTCTCTCAAAAATAAATAAACATGAAAAAAAATTTAAACCCATTGAATTGTACACTTTAAATGGGTGAATTGTATCCTATGTGAATTATATCTCAATAAAGCTGTTTTTATTTTTTTTTTAATTTTTTTTCAACGTTTTTATTTATTTTTGGGACAGAGAGAGACAGAGCATGAACGGGGGAGGGGCAGAGAGAGAGGGAGACACAGAATCGGAAACAGGCTCCAGGCTCCGAGCCATCAGCCCAGAGCCCGACGCGGGGCTCGAACTCCCGGACCGCGAGATCGTGACCTGGCTGAAGCCGGACGCTTAACCGACTGCGCCACCCAGGCGCCCCAATAAAGCTGTTTTTAAAACAAAAAAAATAAAAAGACCTTCTGAAAAACAGGAGATATTTTTAAAACCAAACAAAAAAAAATAAAAAGACCTTCTGAAAAACAGCAATAATATCAAACGTTGACGCTGGGGGGTGCCTGGGTGGCTCAGTCGGTTGAGCGTCCAACTTCAGCTCAGGTCATCATCTCACAGTTTGTGAGTTCCAGCCCCGCGTCTGGCTCTGCGCTGACAGCTCGGAGCCTGGAGCCTGCTTCCGATTCTGTGTCTCCCTCTCCCTCTGCCCCTCCCCTATTCACGCTCTGTCTCTCTCTCTCAAAAATGAGTAAATGTTAAAAAAAAATTTTTTTTTTAAATGTTGACGCTGGCCAGGACTCAGTGCATCGTGGACGCCCAGGATGCCACCCTCTCTGGAAGATTCGCAGCATCGATTTGAATTCTAGAAGCCAAGTGGCACTGGACATGGCGGGGTGGGGGGGCAGGAGCCCTGGCTGCCCAGGCCGAGCCGCGAACGGTCGAGTTAACGTGCCTCCACTTACATATACCGATTGCGTACCTCCCTCTGTTCCCGGCGCTAGATCTATGAGCGAGAGGAAAGGAAAAAGGAGTTCAGGTTTAAACTCTTATCACTAAAGTGAGTCTCCCTCTACATTAAAAAACTATCCAGACCCCGTGGCGGGAATGGGCTCTGTTCTTGGGGCATAAATTTGTGTGTGTGGAAAAAAGACTTATTGGTGAATTTAGCAGTATTTTTCGTTCAACTGGCAGTTGCTAACCATTACACCAGTATTTATTTGATTCTTAAAGAGTACAAAACCATGGACCACAAATAAAGAAGATGGAGTAATAGTTTGTGGCTGGGCCACTAGCTTTAAACTTGAAATGAAGTGTCCAGTTTTGAGTTACTGTGTCCAACCACCATTTGTACAGTTTGAAAAGTGGGGGCATTTTTCCAGGCTGTCAGTGCGACTGTAGTTCATTCCCGTGAATGATATCGCTGAAGGAGCAGTTGTTCTGCTCCGAGCACTTCACTCATGACCAGAATATATTAAATGTATTAATCTGTGCCTCCCGGCGTAATTTAGGAAGGTCCTCTATTTGACACATTCCTGTGCATCCTTGTTTTATTGCTTGCTCTCGCAGGTAACAATGTCTCAAAAGTCTTGCTCCTGAATGAAGTTAAAATTACATGTCACCCAATAGCATATGCAGTTTGGTGGCTTATTTTGCTGTCAGAATTACCACCCTGCAACAACACGAGACGTTAATGGGGACGTGGCATGATTTACCTCGGCCGCTCCGGGCCCGCTGGCCGGGGAGGACTCCCCACGTCCCAGCGGCCATGTGCTTGGGGAAGCCTTGGCCGCCTCAGCCCTTCGGCTCTGTCTTTAACACCCAAACCGTGTCACCGAGCGGGGGCCGGCCCCTCCTAAGAGGAAAGTAAGTGCTGTGTGAGGCAACTCCGCCAAGTCAGTGGTAACTTGCCTTAAATGGCTGGGGGAAAACGTGTGTTTCAAGCAGAGAGGACTTAGCCCGTTTCGCATGCAGTCAGGCTGGTGGCTGGCCTGTTAAGAACGTGCCCCAGACATCGCGTAGACACGTCTGTCTAATTTTTAGGCGAGAGGGAGCAGCCTCGATTTACAGTTTGATGCCGTCTTTTTCCACCCTCCCAAGCCAGCATCTTTGGAACGTTTATCTCAGGTGACAAGACAAGGCACAAAGCCAGGGTATATATGCCTTTTAACGAGATTACGGGTTGTCCACACGGGAAGAGTATCGGATGCAGTTTGAAAACTCTCGGGGCTTGGACCAGTGGCTGCACTTGGACTTTCGTGGCTCCTACGGGCTTGTTGCCTTTGTGGAATGCTTCCCCCATTTTCCTATATATACACTTTCAAATATATAAAAATATGTAAATATGTATGATATATTTTGAAATTATATTTTATGGCTGCATTGGTATCGAGAACAAAATCTAGGCTGGACCCATTATTATATATTCTCAACTGCTATATTAACGTTTTTGTTTCTGCTTCTGATATGAAATGAGACCTTTCCAGCGGCCCTAGGCGCTGTGCCTGATGGGTACGTGAGCCCTGACCTAGGCTGCAGGACCCAAGCCTCCGATCTTTCTTTAGGAGTTTCTTTCTTTTAAAGCCAGAACAGCCTGGCTGTGGCAGCTCACAGGAGAAGGCTTAGGTGACCAGGATCTCACGTCCCCAAGCCTGGCCCGGATTGTTCCCCCTGCTTCCTAGGGCTCCCCACCTCGGGCGATGACATCAGATGCATTCTTCTTCGCTGGCTGCCTCCCCCTCCTGTTTATCCGTCTGTATTTGAAGCAAATAGGCCAGGGCCACTGCTGTGGATCTTCCGATGCATTCGAGCGCTGGGGACAGCTCCTGAGTACAGGATCAGAAGGCTCCACCTGCAGGCATGGTTGACGCACTGATGGGAAGGACACTGGTTAATGATGGGCCACCTTGGCTGACCCCGACCCCATCGACCGCGGCCTTCTCCCCAGACGAGCCTCTGCGGTCCGGTCAGCTGCAGAGAGTTGAAAGGGCAGCTGTCGTCCTCGGTCACCAAGCCCGCCATTAATAATGTTTTCATCCGTGACAGTGACAAACCCGTGGTACTCGAAGAGAGTTTATTAAGGTCAGTCTATAAATAAGAATTAAAATTTTTAAAAAAGGGGTTGACACCAATCAACAGACAGATGAAGAAAATGATTGGGAGAAACAGCAGATACAGGACAAGGAGTGGGAAGGCGAGGCCCCGCCCGCTGTCTGTCTCTGGCCTCGCCTGCCGTTCAGATTCCAAGAAGCGGCTTTAGGACTTGGAGGCTTCGTGAATCCAGGCCCTGGCTGATATTTTGTCATTTAGTGCCTGTTCTCTGGGCTGATAAAAAGGATTGCAGCCATTTCTCTATGTCAAGCCCGTAACTGAGAGCTGGTAAAATTTAAATGTCTCATCCGTCCTCGGGCTTGCATGCAAACAGCCTCACCCGAGGGCTCGGATCCAGGCCCGCAGGTGAGTGACGGTCAGTCCCTGCTTGCCTGGCCCAGCCCTTGTCTTGGGATGGACAGAGCAAGTGGCCACAGAGAGCTGTGAGCCTGAAATGTGTCTTCCTGCAGCCTGGTCCCCTGGCTCAGAGGGCAGGAGTCTCTGCGGCAGCCTGCGTGTGCGTGGGGTGTGGGCACAGACTATGTCGGGCTTTCTCACAACCAAGACGATTTAAAAAAAATTTATTTTTTTATTTTTTTATTTTTTTATTTTTTTTTCAACGTTTATTTATTTTTGGGACAGAGAGAGACAGAGCATGAACGGGCGAGGGGCAGAGAGAGAGGGAGACACAGAATTGGAAACAGGCTCCAGGCTCTGAGCCATCAGCCCAGAGCCCGACGCGGGGCTCGAACTCCCAGACCGCGAGATGGTGACCTGGCTGAAGTCGGACGCTTTACCGACTGCGCCACCCAGGCGGCCCTAACAAAAAAAATTTTTTAACATTGATTCATTTTTGAGAGAGAGAGAGAGACAGAGCGTGAGCAGGGGAGGGGCAGAGAGAGAGAGAGAAAGAGGGAGACACAGAATCCAAAGCAGGCTCCAGGCTCTGAGCCATCAGCACAGAGCCCGACGCAGGGCTCGAACCCTGAGATCGTGACCTGAGTCGAAGTCGGACGCTCAACCGACTGAGCCACCCAGGCGCCCCTACCACCAAGATGATTTTTAATCACGTACTCAAACAGCTGTTCTCCAAGCTCTTTTGCATGTGTTAGCTCATCGGGCCCTCACAAGAAGCCCGGGAGAGCCTCAGGACAAGTTGGATGATCTCTGTTTAGAAGATGTTCCAGGCACACAGAGGTTAGGCTGGTCACTCAGGATGTAGGCACAGAGCCAGGTCACTGTCCCCTAAATGTGGGGAGAAGAGGTGGAGGAAGGCTGTGGAAAGTCTAAGTGCTGAAAGGAAATGAGACTCAGCAGGCATTCTGCCTGGCAGGTCTGACCACGGGTACCAAAGCCCGCTCGTCTTGGCTTTGGTGATAACCAGGGAGCATCGCCATGGCCCTGCAGGGCTGTCAGGCCCTAAAGAACCTTCTGAAACCCCACATTGTTGGGATTGGGTCTGGTTGGTGCTTTGTTCCACATAAGGGCATGTCACCGTGTCCCCTCTTTCAGAAAACTAGACTGAAGCACTGTGGTCATTAATTCTGAGTTAAGCAGAATCATCGATAAATCAGAATGCCCCCAATTTGGAAGCAGGCAATAGAGCAGACGGTAAGTTCCTCTAAATGCCCTGTCCACTAGTCCTCAGATACCCCACGATCTGTGCATAAGCTGGAGCTACTCAGGGATACACCAGAGACCAGGAGATGTGCAGACAGAACGCCCACCCGGAACCCTGGGCAACGAGGAGAAAGACTTCAGAGCTTGGAGTCCAGAAGAGAGGATTCTGGCATTTAATTTGGTTTGGCAAATGTCTAGTGAGCCCGGCTTCCATGCCAGACCCCGAGCCAGGGAGCACGGAAGTAAGGCCGAGGTGAAGCGGCCCGGGCCCCTGAGCTTTAGGGGGAGAACAGGCTGGCATGTGCCCAGCTGTGAAGACCTCAACTGAGGGAAAGGAATTCTAGGGATGCCTCACAGAGGAGTCACCCCGACAGAATTGAGCCTTGAAGGACTGGTGGGACAATGCCACACGGGACAGGGAAGGGCGGGCTAGGTCACGTTATGGGCTGAATTGTGTCCCCTCAAATTCACATGTTGAAGTCCCTACTCTCAGGACCTCAGAATGTGACTGTATTTGGAGATAGGTCTAAGTTTAACTTTAAATGAGGTCATGGAGGTGTGCCCTAATCCAATATGACTGGATGGCCGCTGGGAACAACCATCTAAGCTCAAAGCCAAGGTCGTGTTGGAAGATGTTTTGGGTCCTCTCTGCTGACACAGCAGCCTCCGTGGTGGGGGAGAGTATGGTGGGCTGGATAATAGCCCCCGAGTGGATCGGGTCCCAGTCTCAGAAATTGCAAAGTTTCCTTGTAAGGAGAAAGGGTCTTTGCAGATGTGATCTTGAGATAGGGAGATTATTTCAGTGGGCCCTAAATACAATTACGTGTATTCTTATAAGAGGGAGACAGGGGGATTTTCCACACAGAGGAGAAGGCAGTATGAAGACAGAGCAGAGACGTTGGCCTTGAAGATGGGAGGGATGTGACCACAAGCCAGACAATGGTGACAGCCACCTGAAGCTGGATGGGCAAGGAACAGAACTCCCCCCTAGAGCTTGGAAAATGGTCCCGACCGCACCTTGGTTTGGGCCCAGTTACACTGATTTCAAACTTCTGGCCCCAAGAACCGTAAGAGAATAAACTCTGCTCTGTTGAGCCACCTCGTCTGTGGTGCTTTGTCACAGCCACCATAGGGAACTCGTGTGGAGAGTCAGGCCAGGGCTCTGGGCTCAGCCCTAATGCCTGCTAGGTGTCCGGCCAGGGCCTCTATGCCCTCTCTGTGAGCCTCTGCTTCCTCCCCTGTGTGATGGGAACAACAGTCGGTCCGTCCTGTGCACTCCGCGCCTCGTTCTCTGAGCCTAAGACAGTTCTGCAAGGGCCTCGTAGGTTCACATGCTCCTCAGGGGGCCCCGGCAGCAGCCCAGCCGGGCCTGGGAGCTGCAGCCGAGCATCAGCCCTTACCAACTTTCCCACCGGTCGTACCCAGCGCCATAGCAAGCCTGGAGGCCCCAGGGACGCCGGCCTGGGAAGGCCCTGACACCTACGAAATGTCGCTAAGGTTGGACGAAAGAAGGAAATCGTAGTTTGCTTTCCAAAGGCCCAGGGTCTCCTCGGATGGCCTGTCCCCCTGGTCCCATCCCCAGTGACGAGCGGCACTGGCGTCCCAGACAAGAGCTTGATTCGGGGGAGGATTGCCCTCTCTCTCCAGCCAAGGCTTGCACGTGAGAGACGGTGTGCATCCCGGCAGGCTGGGCAGGGGTGAGGGGGGCTCATGCTCCAGAGGGACGTCCAGGCAGCCCCTACTCAGTGGGGTAGGCTGCTCTTCATGCCTCACCACCGGCCCTGGGAGCGATCCCAGGCCAGGAAACACGCAGGTTTTGCAACCGGTGAAGGAAATTCTGTGGACACACCTGTGCTCCCTGACAGCAAACCCTCTTGGGGCCCTTTCCTGGTTCCCGGTCCCTCCTCCTCCCCAGGCCTCTCGGACCTGGATCCCAGCCTCCCCCACCTCATCCCTGCTCACGTTCATCACGGCACTTATCACGGCCCGAAATTACCCATTTTTTACCTTGTACATTGTCTGCCTCTCCCTCTAAGAAAGTAGGTGCATGGAGGAACACAAGGCTGTACCCCCAGTGCGTCTCTGCACAGAGAACCCGCTCCATAAATAATGAGTGAGTGAATGGATGAGTGAATGGACAAGAAGGGCGCTCAAGACCCAGAACAACCTTCCACAGATGGCGAGGAGGGGATTCTCCGAATCGGGATGAACCCTCAGCTGGAAAGTGAAGTCCTTCTCTGAGCAAGCAGACCTGCCCCCGTTCGTCTAGACTCAGCATTCATTGGGCTGATTTCTGGGAATCTCTAGAGAGCTTTCCAGAAGCTTCCAGAGCAGAAGTGCGAGGAAGGTTCCCTCTCCCTGATCCTGGGCTTGAAGTCCAGGGGCAGAGGGACCAACCAGATGCCACTGTGATGCATGCGGTGGGTTATGATGACGTGCCCGGGGATCAGACAGGACCAAGAGGGATGGTGGCTGGCAAGATGGATCCAGGCTGGGTATCTTGGGCGCATTTCGTTGATTTTTTCCCCCCAGTGTTTAAAGCAAAGTCCCAAAGGCATGTAGTTGGACTTCTTTCAAAAAATGGCAGCCATATTTCAACCCATAATCTCACCGTAACTGGGGATGCCCGACACAATTTAGGCTGCTGAGACCCGGTCTGCACAACTCTACCCTCTCTTGAACTCCCCACAGTCTCACCCACGTTCTAGGGATGAAGGTGCCCCTTTCATTCCTTCCCAGCATCTGATTCGCTCAGTGACATTTTAATCAGTTGGGACGGCAAGGGAATCGTCTCTCCGTCACCCTCGGAAAATCGTTAATTGTTAAAAAATTCTTTTTTTTTTTTTTTTTTTTGCTGCTTAAAGTTTCATTACTTTTAAACAATCCAATTTTACGGGCATTGCATCCTTAATGTGACCTAATTACGGGGGACGTGTTGGTAAAGAAGAGGTGGGTTACTTCATCCAGGAAGTTTTGTCTTCCCGAGGAAGGGGCTGACGGGCGGATTTCCAGGGAGTCCTACATCACTACACTCCGGAATTACCCGTAGTTGTACTAGGGGGCTGGGAAAACGCTTCGTTACAAATAATTAAATTAAGCACAACCAGAACCGCACGGAGGAGACGCCAACCTTACTTAAAAGCGATGAAATCCTCAGCTTCAGCGTACACCTTTACTGCCTTTACTACTTGCCCACTCTTCTCTTTCTCTGCAGCTGCTTTCGGTGGGGGGTGCTTTTCCTGTACTCTCCCCCCGCCACCCCGGTCCTCTCTCCGCCAGCACGAACAAGCTCCCTGCCCCCCGTGGCTTCTCTCTCCCCCAGTTCACCTCTCCACGCCGCGTCCCTGCCGAGGTCTGTGGTTCAGGTTGTGCAGATTGTTGTGTTAATCCTCAGATCAGTTTTCTAGGTGTGCAGGGTGGTTTCGTGTTGGTCTGGCTGCATTTCAGGGACAAGAGACGCAAAAAACCTTCCATGCTTTTCTGCCATCTTGGTCCTCCTGCCTTTACTACCTTTCAATCTGCCTTTATGGCACCGGTCAGTCCTCACTAGATTGCGATCCCCCAGGAGGC
The DNA here is from genome assembly GCF_022837055.1 of Prionailurus viverrinus. Lineage (NCBI taxonomy): Eukaryota > Metazoa > Chordata > Mammalia > Carnivora > Felidae > Prionailurus > Prionailurus viverrinus. The sequence goes on from NC_062571.1 coordinate 79,503,358, forward strand.
AGCCGGGAAATTCCCCTACTTGACTCCACGTGAGTGGGTTGGGGTCAGGAAACCTACGTCTGAGTCTTGGTGCTGCTTCTTAACCAGCCGCGTGGTCTTGGGTGAGTCATTTTTGTCCTGAGCTCTGGTTTCCTCGTCTGCAAAATTGGGAAAATAGTAAGCCAAGCCTCCCCAGAAGTCGTGAGCATCACTCGGGATGATGGAAGGAAACACACGTTGCAAACTAGAAGGGCCGGACACACTAGTCAGAGCCCCCGCCTCCCCTGGAGATTGAAGAGGGGGATCTTGGGGAAGTTCGTTCGCTGCCCGCTGGCCAAGCTGGAATCCTCCACGGCAGACATTCCATGCTGGCCTCTGCCCGAACACCCCAACACTCCTCCTACCGCTTCAGGAGCCCCCTGCCCCCCGGGGCCCCCAAACATCCTGACATTTCTTATCTTCACGCCTTGCTTTCATTCTCCTTGCTGGTGACTGTAGGTCTGTGGAATGGGTATTTCAGAGAGCCCAACGCACAGGGCATAGAACGATCGCCTGCACAATCTAGCCCCTTTGTTTTTACTTAAAATTCAGTCACATGATGATGGGTGATTCACTGAAATCAACCACATGGTTTTATCAGGGGCCTCAAAAACCACAGACTCCTTTAGGGTTAAATATACACATGCATGTTGGGGCGCCTGGGTGGCTCAGTCGGTTAAGCATCTGACTTCGGCTCAGGTCATGATCCCACGGTTTGTGAGTTCGAGCCCTATATAGGGCTCTGTGCTGACAGCTCAGAGCCTGGAGCCTGCTTCAGATTCTGTCTCCCTCTCTCTCTGCCCCGCCCCTGCTCACGCCATCTCTCTCTCTCTCTCTCTCTCAAAAATAAATAAATATTTTAAAAAATCGTTTTAATATGCCTGCGCATATATCCAGGGCCACTGTCCTCAAAGAAAGCGAGCACTGCAGAGAGGCTATGGCCATCTTTGCCATCGGTGGGTGCCCACCCGCCTGCCACCTGGAGTCGCTCTGGAGCCGTGGTCACCTACCTCATTTGCAGATTCTACGCCCGGTCCAGTACCTTCCCCTGCTGTGCATGCCACATCTTTATTCTTTGGCATCAGTAATGACAAGTCATGTTTGGGGAACGACATGACTTAGCAGAGACCCCTTCAGATGCCCCTCAGTGGGACTGGGGGCCCTAGAGACAGTGAGGGAACACAGACCACCAGTCCTAATGGACACTCGGGGAGCCAGCCAGGTTACAGAAATGCTGTCTTAGAAGGATGGCCACAGCTCAACAAAAGAAACCTAGAAGCCGAAACCAGGAAGTTTCTATCCCCCCCCCCCCCACAAGGGGCAGCTGACACTGATGGGAAGGACTCTGGGGTGGGGGTGTCTGCTGAGGGGTTTTGCTATTCTGGCAGCTTCACTTGGTTGGTGGGAGCCATCGTCAGCCCCCTTCACCCCCGAAGCTGCTGAATTCCCCGATGGTGGATTTGGTTCCCGTCTCCAAGACAAAAGGCGCTATGGCAACTGGAAATGATCGTTGTGATTAATCATTCCTGACATCTAAAGGGTTTGCTGCTGAGGTCATCTGACACGGTGGCAAAACCCATGGGCCCAAGGAGCAGCCCCCTTACTTTTTAACTGGGGGAGACTGGGGATATCACTGGCCTCTTAGAGCCTCAGTGTCCTTACCTCTAAAATGGGACCAGTGACAATTACAATTAGAGTCGCCATTTTGTCACAGGGTCACCATAAAGATTAAATGGTGTCAGCTGTGTAAATTACCCAGCAAATACTAAATGTTCAATATATTTTGTTTCAGTTCGGAAGTACTTTCACTTGTGTTAATCACATTTTATCCTTATGGTAACTTTGTGAGTTTGTAATTATTATACCTATTCTCCTGATGAGGAAATTAGGGCTCCAAGAGGGCCCTGGACGTACTTGTGATCACTGAGCCAGCAGGGGGTGGAGCCGGAAATGGCCCCAGGGTGCCCCACCCCCACCCCACACTAGCTGAGCCACCTTGGATCTTC